>NC_043975.1:16826167-17558433 GCF_902148855.1 Sphaeramia orbicularis
CAGCTCAGCATGGAGGACGGCTGGGAGGGGGAGGTCAGAGGTCAGGGGAGGGGGGAGGCATGGACGGCCTGGAGGCTGAGAAGGACAAGATGCTGGTGGAGAAGCAGAAGGTGATTGAGGAGCTGACGTGGAAACTGCACCAGGAACAAAGACAGGTGGGTGATCCTTTCAGACAAACTCACCTTCTGACATCCACCTGGTGCAATCAGTTACTGCTTTAGGCCGTTAACTGAAAGGTTGGTGGTTTGAGCCCGCCCAGGACACTCAGTGGCCAACCTTTTCAGTCACTGCATTTGTAAGTAGAGCTGGTAGACTCAAACATATTATTGTCTTCTGCTCACATTGTGCATATGTCATATCCCTTCATTACCTCCACCAAGGAGGTTATGTTTTTGTCAGCGTTGGTTTGTCTGTCTGTGTGCAATATAACTCAAAAAGTTATGTGGATTTGGATGAAAATTTCAGGAAATGTTGATATTGGCGCAAGGAACAATGAGTAAATTTTGGTGGTGATCAGGGTGGGGGGACACAGGGGCCCACTTGCCTGCAGTATCCTCGAGTCTGTTAGAAGTTAGGTCAGAGGTCTGCACTGTCTTTTCTAGAAAAGCACTCACGTTAGGGTTAGAGTTAGGGCCAGGGTTAGGGTTAGAGCTAGGGTTAGGGCTAGGGTTAAGGTTAGGGTTAGGGTTAGGGCTAGGGCTAGGGTTAGGATTAGGGCTAGGGTTAGGGTTAGGGTTAGAGCTAGGGCCAGGGTTAAGGGTTAGAGGGTTAGGGTTGGGGTTAGGGTTAGAGTGTTAGGGTTAGAGTGTTAGGGTTAGGGTTAGGGTTAGGGTTAGGGTTAGGGAGGGTTAGGGTTGGGGTTAGGGTTAGAGTGTTAGGGGTTAGGGTTAGGGAGGGTTAGGGTTAGGAACAGGGATGAAAACCATGATGGCCCCGTTGAGGATGACCCCTTTTGATTTTGACGCCAAACGGAAGGTCATAGAGAAATGAAAGCTGGACCTACCCCCCCTGTTTTGGGGCGGGCTTTCCATTGGTGCCACCCTCGTTCACGTGCGACTTCCGGTTCCGGAGATATAACCGGAAGTAATTTTATTTTGCATGTATCTCGGGAACGGAAGGTCGTAGAGACACAGGACCAAGACTGGCGTATTCAGCGACCCCAAATTAGGTCAGACGGATCCCACTCCTGAGTTTCTACGACCTTCGGTTCCCGAGATATTCCGGGTCAAAGTTCGCCATAGACATATAATGGGCAATATGAAAATGTGAAAATTTGACTGTGGACCTCAAAAAATACCATATAGAAATGTGATAGGAGCATGTTTTAGGCCATTTGGAGTTGATTGGACCCTACTTTTAGAGGAAAATTTTTCAAAAATGTCATGAAAATTTGGGTTAGGGTTAGGTGTTAGGGTTACGGTTAGGGTTAGGGTAAGGGTTGGGTTAGGGTTAGGGTAGGGTTAGGGTTAGTGGGTTAGGGTTAGGAGTTAGGGTTAGGGTTAGAGGGTTAGGGTTGGGGTTAGGGTTAGGGTTAGGGTTAGAGGGTAAGGGTTAGGGTGAGGGGTTAGGGTTAAGGATTAGGGTTTAGGGTTAGGATTAGGGTTAGGGTTAGGGTTAGGGTTAGGGTTAGGGTTAGGGTTAGTTAGGGTTAGGGTTAGGGGATTAGGGTTAGGGTTAGGGTTAGGGTTAGAGCTAGGGTTAGGGTTTAACATACATCGGTTTAGCTTTGTTTGAGGGCTTATGATCATTTGTCTTCACCTGGAGCACTTTCCAGATGTTTATAAAAGTGTTCTCCGAAATTTTCTCGGTGGTCTGGATATTTGGAGCTGAGTCTGATTGTCCTGGAGTTAGGGTTAGGGTTAGAGCTAGGGTTAGGGTTAGAGCTAGGGTTAGGGTTAGAGCTAGGGTTAGGGTTAGAGCTAGGGTTAGGGTTAGGGTTAGGGTTAGGGTTAGGGTTAGGGTTAGGGTTAGAGCTAGGGTTAGGGTTAGAGCTAGGGTTAGGGTTAGAGCTAGGGTTAGAGCTAGGGTTAGAGCTAGGGTTAGGGTTAGGGTTAGAGTTAGAGCTAGGGTTAGGGTTAGAGCTAGGGTTAGAGCTAGGGTTAGGGTTAGGGTTAGACCTAGGGTTAGGGTTAGGGTTAGAGCTAGGGTTAGGGTTAGAGTTAGGGTTAGAGCTAGGGTTAGGGTTAGAGCTAGGGTTAGAGCTAGGGTTAGGGTTAGAGCTAGGGTTAGGGTTAGGGCTAGGGTTAGGGTTAGAGCTAGGGTTAGGGTTAGAGTTAGAGCTAGGGTTAGGGTTAGAGCTAGGGTTAGAGCTAGGGTTAGGGTTAGAGCTAAGGTTAGGGTTAGAGTTAGGGTTAGAGTTAGAGCTAGGGTTAGAGCTAGGGTTAGAGCTAGGGTTAGAGCTAGGGTTAGGGTTAGAGGTAGGGTTAGGGTTAGAGCTAGGGTTAGAGCTAGGGTTAGGGTTAGGGTTAGGGTTAGGGTTAGAGCTAGGGTTAGGGTTAGAGCTAGGGTTAGGGTTAGAGCTAGGGTTAGACCTAGGGTTAGAGTTAGAGCTAGGGTTAGAGCTAGGGTTAGAGCTAGGGTTAGGGTTAGAGCTAGGGTTAGGGTTAGAGTTAGAGCTAGGGTTAGGGTTAGAGCTAGGGTTAGAGCTAGGGTTAGGGTTAGAGCTAGGGTTAGGGTTAGAGTTAGAGCTAGGGTTAGGGTTAGAGCTAGGGTTAGGGTTAGGGTTAGACCTAGGGTTAGGGTTAGGGTTAGAGCTAGGGTTAGGGTTAGGGTTAGAGCTAGGGTTAGGGTTAGAGCTAGGGTTAGAGCTAGGGTTAGGGCTAGGGTTAGGGTTAGAGCTAGGGTTAGGGTTAGAGTTAGAGCTAGGGTTAGGGTTAGAGCTAGGGTTAGAGCTAGGGTTAGGGTTAGAGCTAGGGTTAGGGTTAGAGCTAGGGTTAGGGTTAGAGTTAGAGCTAGGGTTAGAGCTAGGGTTAGGGTTAGAGGTAGGGTTAGGGTTAGGGTTAGAGCTAGGGTTAGAGCTAGGGTTAGGGTTAGGGTTAGAGTTAGAGCTAGGGTTAGGGTTAGAGCTAGGGTTAGGGTTAGAGCTAGGGTTAGGGTTAGAGCTAGGGTTAGGGTTAGGGCTAGGGTTAGGGTTAGAGCTAGGGTTAGAGCTAGGGTTAGAGCTAGGGTTAGGGTTAGAGCTAGGGTTAGGGTTAGAGTTAGAGCTAGGGTTAGGGTTAGAGCTAGGGTTAGGGTTAGGGTTAGGGTTAGGGTTAGAGCTAGGGTTAGGGTTAGAGTTAGGGTTAGAGCTTGGGTTAGGGTTAGAGTTAGGGTTAGAGCTTGGGTTAGGGTTAGAGCTAGGGTTAGAGCTAGGGTTAGGGTTAGAGCTAGGGTTAGGGTTAGAGCTAGGGTTAGGGTTAGGGCTAGGGTTAGGGTTAGAGCTAGGGTTAGAGCTAGGGTTAGAGCTAGGGTTAGGGTTAGAGCTAGGGTTAGGGTTAGAGTTAGAGCTAGGGTTAGGGTTAGAGCTAGGGTTAGGGTTAGGGTTTAACATACATCGGTTTCGCTTTGTTTGAGGGCTTATGATCATTTGTCTTCACCTGGAGCACTTTCCAGATGTTCATAAAGTGTTCTCTGGAATTTTCTCGGTGGTCTGGATATTTGTAGTTGAGTCTGATTTTCCCGGGGTCGTATATTATACAGAATATTGATCAAATAGGTTAATGTGCGCTTTCTCTCTGTCGTAGTCTGTATCAGAACTGACTTGTGGTCTTCACGATCATGCTTTTAGGTTGAAGAGCTTAAGATGCAGCTTCACAAAAGGAAACGCTGCTATGGGGCCACACAGGACACCATCCCCCCTCCATCTCAGTCCCACCACCCATCCATGCACCAGCATACTCCAGCCATGATGGGCCAGCACTTCTTTGGGGTGACCATTAAACAGGAGCCCATGTCCCTGTCCTCCAGCTGTCCTCTGTCCTCTCCAAAACAGCTGAAAAGTCCTCCTGGGAGCTGCATGGAGGATCTGGGACACTGCAACACTCAGCTGTCCAATATGGGGGCCCCTGGTGGGACGCAATGTATGGACGCAGCCCCTTCGTCTGGAAGCCCCTCCACTATGTCGGCGTTCCTCAGTCCACAGTGTTCACCACAAGACTCCCCCATCGGAAAGCCTTCCAGTAGCCCCCAGCCTTCATCTCCTAATAACCCCTACCTGCTGTCGCCTGGGCTGGGGAGGGACGGCTGTGGACACGCCCATCAGCAGGGCAACGCCAGAGCACGCACCATGCAGGTAGGACACAAGTGAAGAAAGAGCTGAACACAAAGTGCATGTGAAAAAAAACTGTTGCATCATGTTGTTTCCAATCAAGGCAAGTCTGTAATGTAAAAAATGACACTTTTCTGAAGCATCCAACCACATGAGCAGCTGTTTAGAAAATGAGTTCATTAACTGAACCGTTACCTACACTGACCTCTCCTGAAGAAGTGCAAGGCTGCCATCAAATCAGACAGAAACCTTGGTGACGGGAAGCTTTTAATGCCACATAATTGATGATATGTCCAAAATAACCAATTGACCACCATCTAGATCATTACTGACCACCATCTAGATCATTACTGACCACCATCTAGATCAGGGTCACCAACCTTTTCTCTTCTGTGAGCTACTTTTACCAAATGAAGTTGCCGGAGGGCTACTCTAATTTAGCAGCATTTATTTACATAGCTATTTTTCATACATACACATATTTTGTATCATATGTTTGTGCTCTTCATTTATTTTATTTATTTATATCTTTGTTTTAACATTTACAACACTTAAAAGTGGTAATATGAAACTATTGTTTTACTTTAATGAAGAAAATCAAAAGTAGAAAAAGACAAATACAAGCATTTGCATGCTGTATTCCTAAATATTTTAATACTATGTCAAAAATTATGAAATGGAAAAATCCTGCATATTTTTATAGAATTACTAAAAACAACAATACACACCTGTCCTCACTGATGATGGGGAACAGTTTTCCTCCAAATTTAATGATGTGTCCAGAATAACCGTTTTTGGAGCACATACTATAGCCTTACTAACTGACCACCAGAAGGTTTTGATTTTTTTTTTTTTTTTTTTTTTTGTAGAATAAAGTCTTGAAACACCTTTAAGACCTCAGGGAACCATTGGAACGCCCTCAGTGATGATGGAGAAAACTGACCATTTTTGGAGCACATACTATAGCCTTACCAACTGACCACCAGAAGGTTTTGATTCATTTTTGTTAGAATAAAGTCTTGAAATACTTCTAAAAACATCAGGGAACCATTGGAACGCCCTCAGTGATGATGGAGAACACTTTTTCTCCAAATTTTATGATGTGTCCAGAATGACCATTTTTGGAGCACATACTATATAGCCTTACCAACTGACCACCAGCAGCTTTTAATATATTTTTCTTAGAATACAGTCTTGAAACACTTTTAAAACCTCAGGGAACCACTGGAACGCCCTCAGTGTTGATCTAGAACAATTTTTCTCCAAATCTGAAAACGTGTCAAAATGACCATTTTTGGAGCACATACTATAGCCTTACCAACTGACCACCAGAAGCTTTTAATATATTTTTCTTAGAATACAGTCTTGAAACACTTTTAAAACCTCAGGGAACCATTGGAACGCCCTCAGTGATGATCTAGAACAATTTTTCTCCAAATCTGAAAACGTGTCCAAAATGACCATTTTTGGAGCACATACTATAGCCTTGCCAACTGACCACAAGATGCTTTAAATGATTTTTTTTTTTTTTTTTTCAGAATAAAGTCTTGAAACACCTTTAAAAACCTCAAGGAAGTACTTGATTGACCACAGTAATAATCTAGAGCACTTTTTTTCAAATTTCAAAATGTGTCCAGAATGACCATTTTTGAAGCACATACTATAGCCTTACCTACTGACCTCCAGAAGCTTTTAATATTTTTTCTTAGAATACAGTCTTGAAACACTTTTAAAACCTCAGGGAACCATTGGAACGCCCTCAGTGATGATGTAGAGCACTTTTTCTCCAAATTTTATGATGTTTTTAGAATGACCATTTTTGGAGCACATACTATAGCCTTACCAACTGACCACCAGAAGGTTTTGATTCATTTTTTTTATAATAAATCTTGAAACACTTTTAAAAACATCAGGGAACCATTGGAATGCCCTCAGTGATGATGTAGAGCACTTTTTATTCAAATTTGAAAATGTGTCCAGAATGACCATTTTTGGAGCACATACTATAGCCTTACCAACTGACCACCAGAAGCTTTTAATATATTTTTCTTAGAATACAGTCTTGAAACACTTTTAAAACCTCAGGGAACCACTGGAACGCCCTCAGTGATGATCTAGAACAATTTTTCTCCAAATCTGAAAACGTGTCCAAAATGACCATTTTTGGAGCACATACTATATAGCCTTACCAACTGACCACAAGATGCTTTAAATGATTTTTTTTTTTTTTAGAATAAAGTCTTGAAACACTTTAAAAACATCAGGGAACCATTGGAACGCCCTCAGTGATGATGAGAACACTTTTTCTCCAAAATTTGATGTGTCCAGAATGACCATTTTTTGAGACATACTATAGCTTACCACTGACCACCAGAAGCTTTTAATATTTTTTCTTAGAATACAGTCTTGAAACACTTTTAAAACCTCAGGGAACCATTGGAACGCCCTCAGTGATGATCTAGAACAATTTTTCTCCAAATCTGAAAACGTGTCCAAATGACCATTTTTGGAGCACATACTATAGCCTTACCAACTGACCACCAGAAGGTTTTGATTCATTTTTTTTATAATAAATCTTGAAACACTTTTAAAAACATCAGGGAACAATTGGAATGCCCTCAGTGATGATGTAGAGCACTTTTTATTCAAATTTGAAAATGTGTCCAGAAAGACCGTTTTTGGAGCACATACTATAGCCTTACCATATGACCACAAGATGTTTTAATGATTTTTTTTTTTTTTTTTCAGAATAAAGTCTTGAAACACCTTTAAAAACCTCAAGGAAGTACTTGATTGACCACAGTATAATCTAGAGCACTTTTTATTCAAATTTGAAAATGTGTCCAGAATGACCGTTTTTGGAGCACATACTATATTCTTACCTACTGACCACCAGAAGCTTTTAATATATTTTTCTTGAATACAGTCTTGAAAATCTTTTAAAACCTCAGGGAACCATTGGAATGCCCTCAGTGATGATGTAGAGCACTTTTTATTCAAATCTGAAAATGTGTCCAGAAACCATTTTTGGAGCACATAGTATAGCCTTACCAACTGACCACAAGATGCTTTAAATGATTTTTTTTTTTTTTTTAGAATAAAGTCTTGAAACACTTTTAAAAACATCAGGGAACCATTGGAACGCCCTCAGTGATGATGGAGAACACTTTTTCTCCAAAATTTATGATGTGTCCAGAATGACCATTTTTGGAGCACATACTATAGCCTTACCAACTGACCACAGATGCTTTAAATGATTTTTTTTTTTTTTCAGAATAAAGTCTTGAAACACCTTAAAAACCTCAAGGAAGTACTTGATTGACCACAGTAACAATCTAGAGCACTTTTTATTCAAATTTGAAAATGTGTCCAGAATGACCATTTTTGGAGCACATACTATAGCCTTACCAACTGACCACCAGAAGCTTTTAATGTATTTTTCTTAGAATACAGTCTTGAAACACTTTTAAAACCTCAGGGAACCATTGGAACGCCCTCAGTGATGATCTAGAACAATTTTTCTCCAAATCTGAAAACGTGTCCAAAATGACAATTTTTGAAGCACATACTATAGCCTTACCAACTGACCACCAAAGCTTTTAATATATTTTTCTTAGAATACAGTCTTGAAACACTTTTAAAACCTCAGGAACCATTAGAACGCCCTCAGTGATGATCTAGAACAATTTTTCTCCAAAGCTGAAAACGTGTCCAAATGACCATTTTTGGAGCACATACTATAGCCTTACCTACTGACCACCAGAAGCTTTTAATATATTTTTCTTAGAATACAGTCTTGAAACACTTTTAAAACCTCAGGGAACCATTGGAATGCCCTCAGTGATGATGTAGCACTTTTTCTCCAAATTTTGTGATGTTTTTAAAATGACCATTTTTGGAGCACATACACATTTTTGGAGCCTTACCAACTGACCACCAGAAGGTTTTGATTCATTTTTTTTAGAATAAATACTGAAACACTTTTAAAAACATCAGGGAACCATTGGAATGCCCTCAGTGATGATGTAGAGCACTTTTTATTCAAATTTGAAAATGTGTCCAGAAAGACCGTTTTTGGAGCACATACTATAGCCTTACCAACTGACCACAAGATGCTTTAAATGATTTTTTTTTTTTTTTAGAATAAAGTCTTGAAACACTTTTAAAAACATCAGGGAACCATTGGAATGCCCTCAGTGATGATGGAGAACACTTTTTCTCCAAATTTATGATGTGTCCAAATGACCATTTTTGGAGCACATACTATAGCCTTACCAACTGACCACCAGAAGCTTTTAATATATTTTTCTTAGAATACAGTCTTGAAACACTTTTAAAACCTCAGGGAACCATTGGAACGCCCTCAGTGATGATCTAGAACACTTTTTCTCCAAATCTGAAAACGTGTCCAAAATGACCATTTTTGGAGCACATACTATAGCCTTACCACTGACCACCAGAAGCTTTTAATATATTTTTCTTAGAATACAGTCTTGAAACACTTTTAAAACCTCAGGGAACCATTGGAACGCCCTCAGTGATGATCTAGAACAATTTTTCTCCAAATCTGAAAACATGTCCAAAATGACCATTTTTGGAGCACATACTATAGCCTTACCAACTGACCACCAAAGCTTTTAATATATTTTTCTTAGAATACACTCTTGAAACACTTTTAAAACCTCAGGGAACCATTGGAACGCCCTCAGTGATGATGTAGAGCACTTTTTATTCAATTTGAAAATGTGTCCAGAAAGACGGTTTTTTGAGCACATACTATAGCCTTACCAACTGACCACAAGATGCTTTAAATGATTTGTTTTTTTGTTTTAGAATAAAGTCTTGAAACACTTTTAAAAACATCAGGGAACCATTGAATGCCCTCAGTGATGATGGAGAAACACTTTTATTCAAATTGTGAAAATGTGTCCAGAAAGACCGTTTTTGAGAGCACATACTATAGCCTTACCTACTGACCTACAGAAGCTTTTAATATATTTTTCTTAGAATACAGTCTTGAAACACTTTTAAAACCTCATGGAACCAGGTGGAACGCCCTCAGGATGATGTAGAGCACTTTTTCTCCAAATTTTATGATGTTTTTAGAATGACCATTTTTGGAGCACATACTATAGCCTTACAAACTGACCACCAGAAGGTTTTGATTCATTTTTTTTATAATAATCTTGAAACACTTTTAAAAACATCAGGGAACAATTGGAATGCCCTCAGTGATGATGTAGAGCACTTTTATTCAAATTTGAAAATGTGTCCAGAAAGACCGTTTTTGGAGCACATACTATAGCCTTACCACTGACCACCAGAAGCTTTTAATATATTTTTCTTAGAATACAGTCTTGAAACACTCTTAAAACCTCAGGAACCATTGGAACGCCCACAGTGATGATCTAGAACAATTTTTCTCCAAATCTGAAAACGTGTCCAAAATGACCATTTTTGGAGCACATACTATAGCCTTACCATATGACCACAGATGTTTTTAATGATTTTTTTTTTTTTTCAGAATAAGTCTTGAAACACCTTTAAAACCTCAAGGAAGTACTTGATTGACCACAGTAATAATCTAGAGCACTTTTATTCAAATTTGAAAATGTGTCCAAAATGACCATTTTTGGAGCACATACTATATTCTTACCTACTGACCACCAAAAGCTTTTAATATATTTTTCTTGAAGACAGTCTTGAAAAACTTTTAAAACCTCAGGGCACCATTGGAACGCCCTCAGTGGATGATGTAGAGCACTTTTTCTCCAAATGTTAGATGTTTTTAGAATGACCATTTTTGGAGCACATACTATAGCCCTTACCAACTGGTCACCAGAAGGTTTTGATCATTTTTTTTTTAGATAAATCTTGAAACCACCTTTGTAAAACATCAGGGATAGCATTGGAATGCCCTCAGTTGATGTAGAGCAATTTTTATCAAATCTGAAAATGTGTCCAGAAAGACCGTTTTTGGAGTCACATACTATAGCCTTAGCCAACTGACCCCAAGATGCTTTAAATGATTTTTTTTTTTTTTTTTAGAATAAGTCTTGAAACACTTTTAAAAACATCAGGGAACCATTGGAACGCCCTCAGTGATGATGGAGAACACTTTTTCTCCAAAATTTATGATGTGTCCAGAATGACCAATTTTTTGAGCACATACTATAGCCTTACCAACTGACCACCAGAAGCTTTTAATATATTTTTCTTAGAATACAGTCTTGAAACACTTTTAAAACCTCAGGGAACCATTGGAACGCCCTCAGTGATGATCTAGAACAATTTTTCCCAAATCTGAAAACGTGTCCAAAATGACCATTTTTGGAGCACATACTATAGCCTTACCAACTGACCACCAGAAGGTTTTGATTCATTTTTTTATAATAAATCTTGAAACACTTTTAAAAACATCAGGGAACAATTGGAATGCCCTCAGTGATGATGTAGAGCACTTTTTATTCAAATTTGAAAATGTGTCCAGAAAGACCGTTTTTGGAGCACATACTATAGCCTTACCATATGACCACAAGATGTTTTTAATGATTTTTTTTTTTTTTTTCAGAATAAAGTCTTGAAACACCTTTAAAAACCTCAAGGAAGTACTTGATTGACCACAGTAATAATCTAGAGCACTTTTTATTCAAATTTGAAAATGTGTCCAGAATGACCGTTTTTGGAGCCATACTATATTCTTACCTACTGACCACCAGAAGCTTTATAATATATTTTTCTTGATACAGTCTTGAAATCTTTTAAAACCTCAGGGAACCATTGGGATGCCCTCAGTGATGATGTAGAGCACTTTTTATTCAAATCATGAAAATGTGTCCAGAAAGACCATTTTTGGAGCACATAGTATAGCCCTTACCAACTGACCACAAGATGCTTTAAATGATTTTTTTTTTTTTTTTTTAGAATAAAGTCTTGAAACCACTTTTAAAAACATCAGGGAACCTTGGAACGCCCTCAGTGATGATGGAGAACACTTTTTCTCCAAATTTAATGATGTGTCCAGAATGACCATTTTTTGGAGCACATACTATAGCCTTACCAACTGACCACAAGATGCTTTAAATGATTTTTTTTTTTTTCAGAATAAAGTCCTTGAAACACCTTTAGACATACCTCAAGGAAGTACTTGATTGACCACAGTAACAATCTAGAGCACGTTTTTCTCCAAATTTGAAAACGTGTCCAAAATGACCATTTTTGGAAGCACATACTATAGCCTTACCAACTGACCACCAGAAGCTTTTAATATATTTTTCTTAGAATACAGTCTTGAAACACTTTTAAAAACCTCAGGGAACCATTGGAACGCCCTCAGTGATGATGTAGAGCACTTTTTTCTCCAAATTTTGTGATGTTTTTAAAATGACCATTTTGAGCACATACACATTTTTGGAGCCTTACCAACTGACCACCAGAAGGTTTTGATTCATTTTTTTTAGAATAATACTGAAACACTTTTAAAAACATCAGGGAACCATTGGAATGCCCTCAGTGATGATGTAGAGCACTTTTTATTCAAATTTGAAAATGTGTCCAGAAAGACCGTTTTTGAGCACATACTATAGCCTTACCAACTGACCACAAGATGCTTTAAATGATTTTTTTTTTTTTTAGAATAAAGTCTTGAAACACTTTAAAAACATCAGGGAACCATTGGAATGCCCTCAGTGATGATGAGAGAACACTTTTCTCCAAAAATTTATGATGTGTCCAGAATGACTTTTTGGAGCACATACTATAGCCTTACCAACTGACCACCAGCAGGTTTTGATTCATTTTTTGTAGAATAAACTTGAAACACTTTTTAAAAACATCAGGAAACATGGAAACGCCCCCTCAGTGATGATGTAGAGCACTTTTTTCTCCAAATCTGAAAACGTGTCCAAAATGACCATTTTTGGAGCACATTTACTATAGCCTTACCAACTGACCACCAGAAGCTTTAATATATTTTTCTTAGAATACAGTCTTGAAACACTTTTAAACACTCAGGGAAACCATTCGACACCCTCAGTGATGATCTAGAACACTTTTTCTCCAAATCTGAAAACGTGTCCAAAATGACCATTTTGGAGCACATACTATAGCCTTACCAACTGACCAAAAGATGCTTTAAATGATTATTTTTTTTTTTTTTTTTTTTGTTCAGAATAAAGTCTTGAAACACCTTTAAAACCCTCAAGGAAGTACTTGATGCCCACAGTAATAATGTAGAGCACTTTTTATTCAAATTTGAAAATGTGTCCAGAATGACCATTTTTGGCAGCACATACTATAGCCTTACCTACTGACCACCAGAAGCTTTTAATATATTTTTCTTAGAATACAGTCTGTGAAACACTTTTAAAACCTCAGGGAACCATTGGACCGCTCTCAGTTGATGATGTAGAGCACTTTTTCTCCAAATTTGTGTGATGTTTTAAAATGACCATTTTTGGAGCACATACTATAGCCTTACCAACTGACCACCAGAAGGTTTTGATTCATTTTTTTTAGAATAAATAATGAACACACTTTTAAAAACATCAGGGAACCATTGGAATGCCCCTCAGTGATGATGTAGAGCACTTTTTATTCAAATTTGAAAATGTGTCCAGAAAGACCGTTTTTTGGAGCACATTACTATATAGCCTTACCAACTGACCACAAGATGCTTTAAATGATTTTTTTTTTTTTTTTAGAAATAAAGTCTTGAAACACCTTTTAAAAACATCAGGGAACCATTGGAATGCCCTCAGTGATGATGGAGAAACTTTTTCTCCAAATTTATGATGTGTCCAGATGACCATTTTTGGAGCACATACTATGCCTTACCAACTGACCACCAGAAGCTTTTAATATATTTTTTCTTAGAATACAGTCTTGAAACACTTTTTAAATACCTCAGGGAACCATTGGCAACGCCCTCAGTGATGATCTTAGAACACTTTTTCTCCAAATCTGAAACCGTGTCCAAATGACCATTTTTGGAGCACATACTATAGCCTTACCAACTGACCACCAAAGCTTTAATATATTTTTCTTAGAATACAGTCTTGAAACACTTTTAAAACCTCAGGGAACCATTAGAACGCCCTCAGTGATGCTCTAGAACAATTTTTCTCCAAAGCTGAAAACGTGTCCAAATGACCATTTTTGGAGCACATACTATAGCCTTACCAACTGACCACCAGAAGCTTTTAATATATTTTTCTTAGGAATACAGTCTTGAAACACTTTTAAACCTCAGGGAACCATTGGAATGCCCTCAGTGATGATCTAGAACAATTTTTCTCCAAATCTGAAAACGTGTCCAAAATGACCATTTTGGAGCACATACTATAGCCTTACCAACTGACCAAAAGATGTTTTAATGATTTTTTTTTTTTTTCGAATAAAGTCTTGAAACACCTTTAAAAACCTCAAGGAAGTACTGATTGACCACAGTAATAATCTAGAGCACTTTTATTCAAATTTGAAAATGTGTCCAGAATGACCATTTTGGAGCACATACTATATTCTTACCTACTGACCTCAAGAAGTTTTATATTTTTCTTAGAATACAGTTGAAAACACTTTTAAAACTCAGGGAACCATTGGAACGCCCTCAGTGATGATGTAGAGCACTTTTTCTCCAAATGTTATGATGTTTTTAGATGACCATTTTTGGAGCACATACTATCGCCTTACCAACTGACCACCAGAAGGTTTTTATTTTTTTTTATAATAAATCTTGAAAACACTTTTAAAACCTCAGGGAACCATTGGAATGCCCTCAGTGATGATTCTAGAACACTTTTTTCTCCAAATCTAGAAACGTGTCCAAAATGACCATTTTTGGAGCACATACTCTAGCCTTACCAACTGACCACAAGATGCTTTAAATGATTTTTTTTTTTTTTTTTTTTTTTTTTTTAGAATAAAGTCGTGAAACACTTTTAAAAACATCAGGGAACCATGGAACGCCCTCAGTGATGATGGAGAACACTTTTTCTCCAAAATTTATGATGTGTCCAGAATGACCATTTTTGGAGCACATACTATAGCCTTACCAACTGACCACCAGAAGCTTTTTAATATATTTTTCTTAGAATACAGTCTTGAAACACTTTAAACATCAGGGAACCCCTGGAACGCCCCTCAGTGATGATCTAGAACAATTTTTCTCCAAATCTGAAACCCTTGTCCAAAATGACCATTTTGGAGCACATACTATAGCCTTACCAACTGACCACAAGACGCTTCAAATGATTTTTTTTTTTTTTTTTTTTAGAATAAAGTCTTGAAACACTTTTAAAAACATCAGGGAACCATTGGAACGCCCCTCAGTGATGATCTAGAACACTTTTTCTCCAAATCTAGAAACGTGTCCAAAATGACCATTTTTGGAGCACATACTATAGCCTTACCAACTGACCACAAGATGCTTTAAATGATTTTTTTTTTTTTTTTTTTCAGAATAAAGTCTTGAAACACCTTTAAAAACCTCAAGGAAGTCCTTGATTGACCACAGTAATAATCTAGAGCACTTTTTATTCAAATTTGAAAATGTGTCCAGAATGACCATTTTTGGAGCACATACTATATTCTTACCAACTGGACCACCAGAAGGTTTTTATTCATTTTTTTTATAATAAATCTTGAAACACTTTTAACACCTCAGGGAACCATTGGAACGCCCTCAGTGATGATCTAGAACACTTTTTCTCCAAATCTAGAAACGTCTCCAAAATGACCATTTTCTGAGCACATACTATAGCCTTACCAACTGACCACCAGAAGCTTCAAATGATTTTTTTTTTTTTTTTTTTAGAATAAAGTCTTGAAACACTTTTAAAAACATCAGGGAACCATTGGAATGCCCTCAGTGATGATGGAGAACACTTTTTCTCCAAAATTTATGATGTGTCCAGAATGACCATTTTTGGAGCACATACTATAGCCTTACCAACTGACCACCAGAAGGTTTTGATTAATTTTTTTTAGAATAAATACTGAAACACTTTTTAAAACATCAGGGAACCATTGGAATGCCCTCAGTGATGATGTAGAGCACTTTTTATTCAAATTTGAAAATGTGTCCAGAAAGACCGTTTTTGAAACACATACTATAGCCTTACCAACTGACCACCAGAAGGTTTTTATTCATTTTTTTTATAATAAATCTTGAAACACTTTTAAAACCTCAGGGAACCATTGGAACGCCCTCAGTGACGATCTAGAACACTTATTCTCCAAATCTAGAAACGTGTCCAAAATGACCATTTTTGGAGCACATACTATAGCCTTACCAACTGACCACAAGATGCTTTAAATGATTTTTTTTTTTTTTTTTAGAATAAAGTCTTGAAACACTTTTAAAAACATCAGGGAACCCATTGGAACGCCCTCAGTGATGATGGAGACACTTTTTCTCCAAATTTATGATGTGTCCAGAATGACCATTTTTGGAGCACCTACTATAGCCTTACCAACTGACCACCAGAAGGTTTTAATATATTTTTCTTAGAATACAGTCTTGAAACACTTTAAAACCTCAGGGAACCATTGGAACGCCCCTCAGTGATGATCTAGAACACTTTTTCTCCAAATCTGAAACGTGTCCAAAATGACCATTTTTGGAGCACATACTATAGCCTTACCAAACTGACCACAAGATGCTTTAAATGATTTTTTTTTTTTTTCAGAATAAAGTCTTGAAAACACCTTTAAAAACCTCAAGGAAGTACTTGATTGACCCCAGTAATAATCTAGAGCACTTTTTATTCAAATTGAAAATGTGTCCAGAATGACCGTTTTTGGAGCACATACTATAACCTTACCAACTGACCACCAGGAGCTTTTAATATATTTTTCTTAGAATACAGTCTTGAAACACTTTTAAAACCTCAGGGAACCATTGGAACGCCCTCAGTGATGATCTAGAACACTTTTTCTCCAAATCTGAAAACGTGTCCAAATGACCATTTTTGGAGCACATACCTATAGCCTTACCAACTGACCACAAGATGCTTTAATGATTTTTTTTTTTTTTTTTTTTTTAATAAAGTCTTGAAAAAACTTTAAAACCTCAGGGAACCATTGGAACGCCCTCAGTGATGATGTAGAGCACTTTTGTTCAAGTTTGAAAATGTGTCCAGAATGACCGTTTTTGGAGCACATACTATAGCCTTACCAACTGACCACAAGATGCTTTTAAATGATTTTTTTTTTTTTTTTTTTTTTTTTTAGAATAAGTCTTGAACCACTTTTAAAACCTCAGGGGACCATTGGAACGCCCTCAGTGATGATCTAGAACACTTTTTCTCCAAATCTGAGAATGTGTCCAAAATGACCATCTTTGGTGCACATACTATAGCCTTACCAACTGACCACAAGATGTTTTAAATGATTTTTTTTTTTTTTTTTTTTTTTTTTCAGAATAAAGTCCTGAAACACCTTTAAAAACCTCAGGGAACTACTTGATTGACCCCAGAAATAATCTAGAGCACTTTTTATTCAAATTGAAAATGTGTCCAGAATGGCCGTTTTTGGAGCACATACTATAGCCTCATCAACTGACCACCAGAAGGTTTTAATTATTTTTTTTTAATTTTTTTTAGAATAAATTCTTGAATACATTTAAAAACATCAGTGACCATTGGAACGTCCTCAGTGATGATGGAGAACACTTTTTCTCCAAATTTTATGATGTGTCCAAAATGACCCATTTTTGGCAGCACATATTATAGCCTTAAAACTGACCAACAGAAGCTTTTAATGATTTTTTTTTTTTTTTTTTTTTTTCAGAATAAAGTCTTGAAAAACCTTTAAACACCTCAGGGAACTACTTGATTGACCCCAGTAATAATCTGGAGCATTTTTTATTCAAATTTGAAAATGTGTCCAAAATGACCGTTTTTGGAGCACATAGTATAGCCTTACCAACTGACCACCAGAAGTTTTAAATTTTTTTTTTTTTTTTTGAATAAAGTCTTGAAACACTTTTAACAACGTTAAGGAACCATTGGAACTCCCTCAGTGATGATCTAAAACACTTTTTTCTCCAAATCTGAGAATGTGTCCAAAATGACCATTTTTGGAGCACATACTATAGCCTTACCAACTGACCACAAGATGTTTTAAATGATTTTTTTTTTTTTTTTTTTTTTCAGAATAAAGTCCTGAAACACCTTTAAAAACCTCAGGGAACTACTTGATTGACCACAGTAATAATCTAGAGCACTTTTTATTCAAATTTGAAAATGTGTCCAGAATGGCCGTTTTTGGAGCACATACTATAGCCTTATCAACTGACCACCAGAAGGTTTTAATTATTATTTTTTTTTTTTTTAGAATAATTCTTGAAATACATTTAAAAACATCAGTGAACCATTGGAACGTCCCTCAGTGATGATGGAGAACACTTTTTTCTCCAAATTTTATGATGTGTCCAAAATGACCATTTTTGGAGCACATACTATAGCCTTACCAACTGACCACCAGAAGCTTTTAATATATTTTTCTTAGAATACAGTCTTGAAACACTTTTAAAACCTCAGGGAACCATTCGAACACCCTCAGTGATGATCTAGAACACTTTTTCTCCAAATCTGAAAACGTGTCCAAAATGACCATTTTGGAGCACATACTATAGCCTTACCAACTGACCACAAGATGCTTTAAATGATTTTTTTTTTTTTTTTTTTAGAATAAAGTCTTGAAACACTTTTAAAAACATCAGGGAACCATTGGAACGCCCTCAGTGATGATGGAGAACACTTTTTCTCCAAAATTTATGATGTGTCCAGAATGACCATTTTTGGAGCACATACTATAGCCTTACCAACTGACCACCAGAAGGTTTTAATATATTTTTCTTAGAATACAGTCTTGAAACACTTTTAAAACCTCAGGGAACCATTGGAACGCCCTCAGTGATGATCTAGAACACTTTTTCTCCAAATCTGAAAACGTGTCCAAAATGACCATTTTTGGAGCACATACTATAGCCTTACCAACTGACCACAAGATGCTTTAAATGATTTTTTTTTTTTCAGAATAAAGTCTTGAAACACCTTTAAAAACCTCAAGGAAGTACTTGATTGACCCCAGTAATAATCTAGAGCACTTTTTATTCAAATTTGAAAATGTGTCCAGAATGGACCGTTTTTGGAGCACATACTATAACCTTACCAACTGACCACCAGGAGCTTTTAATATATTTTTCTTAGAATACAGTCTTGAAACACTTTTAAAACCTCAGGGAACCATTGGAACGCCCTCAGTGATGATCTAGAACACTTTTTCTCCAAATCTGAAAACGTGTCCAAATGACCATTTTTGGAGCACATACTAAGCCTTACCAATGACCACAAGATGCTTTTAATGATTTTTTTTTTTTTTTTTTTTTTTTTAATAAAGTCTTGAAAAAACTTTAAAACCTCAGGGAACCATTGAACGCCCTCAGTGATGATGTAGAGCACTTTTTGTTCAAGTTTGAAATGTGTCCAGAATGACCGTTTTTGGAGCACTACTATAGCCTTACCAACTGACCACAAGATGCTTTAAATGATTTTTTTTTTTTTTTTTTTTTTTTTTAGAATAAAGTCTTTGAAACACTTTTAAAACCTCAGGGGACCATGGAACGCCCTCAGTGATGATCTAGAACACTTTTTCTCCAAATCTGAGAATGTGTCCAAAATGACCATCTTTGGGGCACATACTATAGCCTTACCAACTGACCACAAGATGTTTTTAAATGATTTTTTTTTTTTTTTTTTTTTTTTTTCAGAATAAAGTCCTGAAACACCTTTAAAAACCTCAGGGAACTACTTGATTGACCCCAGAAATAATCTAGAGCACTTTTTATTCAAATTTGAAATGTGTCCGAATGGCCGTTTTTGGAGCACATACTATAGCCTCATCAACTGACCACCAGAAGGTTTTTAATTATTTTTTTTAATTTTTTTTAGAATAAATTCTTGAAATACATTTAAAAACATCAGTGAACCATTGGAACGTCCTCAGTGATGATGGAGAACACTTTTTCTCCAAATTTTATGATGTGTCCAAATGACCATTTTTGGAGCACATATTATAGCCTTAAAAACTGACCAACAGAAGCTTTTAATGATTTTTTTTTTTTTTTTTTTTTTTCAGAATAAAGTCTTGAAAAACCTTTTAAACACCTCAGGGAACTACTTGATTGACCCCAGTAATAATCTGGAGCATTTTTTATTCAAATTTGAAAATGTGTCCAAAATGACCGTTTTTTGGAGCACATAGTATAGCCTTACCAACTGACCACCAGAAGTTTTAAATTTTTTTTTTTTTTTTTTTTTGAATAAAGTCTTGAAACACTTTTAACAACGTTAAGGAACCATTGGAACGCCCTCAGTGATGATCTAAAACACTTTTTCTCCAAATCTGAGAATGTGTCCAAAATGACCATTTTTGGAGCACATACTATAGCCTTACCAACTGACCACAAGATGTTTTAAATGATTTTTTTTTTTTTTTTTTTTTCAGAATAAAGTCCTGAAACACCTTTAAAAACCTCAGGGAACTACTTGATTGACCACAGTAATAATCTAGAGCACTTTTTATTCAAATTTGAAAATGTGTCCAGAATGGCCGTTTTTGGAGCACATACTATAGCCTTATCAACTGACCACCAGAAGGTTTTAATTATTATTTTTTTTTTTTTTTAGAATAAATTCTTGAAATACATTTAAAACATCAGTGAACCATTGGAACGTCCTCAGTGATGATGGAGAACACTTTTTCTCCAAATTTTATGATGTGTCCAAATGACCATTTTTGGAGCACATACTATAGCCTTACCAACTGACCAAGAGATGATTTAAATGATTTTTTTTTTTTTTTTTTTTTCAGAATAAGTCTTGAAACACCTTTAAAACCTCAGGGAACAATTAGAATGCCCTCAGTGATGAGGTGTAGAGCACTTTTTATTGAAATTTGAAAATGTTTCCAGAATGACCATTTTTGGAGCACATACCAATTACCAACTGACCACCAAAAGGTTTTGATTCTGTTTTTTTTTAGAATAAATCTTGAAACACTTTTAAAACCTCAGGGAACCATTGGAACGCCCTCAATGATGATGTAGAGCACTTTTTTCTCCAAATTTTATGATATTTTCAAAATGACCATTTTTGGAGCACATACTATAGCCTTACCAACTGACCACCAGAGGCTTTTAATGAATTTTTTTTTTTTTTTTTTTTAGAATAAAGTCTTCAAATACCTTTAAACACCTCAGGGACACTACTTGATTGACCTCAGTAATAATCTAGAGCAACTTTTTATTCAAATGTAATCATTTGTCCAGAATGACCATTTTTGGAGCACATACTATAGCCTTACCAACTGACCACAAGACGCTTTTAATGATTTTTTTTTTTTTTTTAGAATAAAGTCTTAAAACACCTTGAAACACCTCAGGGTAGTATTTGATTGACCTCAGTAATAATCTAGAGTACTTTTTATTCAAATTTGAAAATGTGTCCAAAATGACCATTTTTTGGAGCACATACTATAGCCTTACCAACTGACCACCAGAGGCTTTTAATGAATTTTTTTTTTTTTTTTTTAGAATAAAGTCTTAAAACACCTTGAAACACCTCAGGGTAGTATTTGATTGACCTCAGTAATAATCTAGAGTACTTTTTATTCAAATTTTAAAATGTGTCCAGAATGTCCATTTTTGGAGCACATACTATAGCCTTACCAACTGACCACCAGAGGTCTCTGATGGATTTTGAAATAAAGTCGTGTGAAACACCTTTAAACACCTGAAGGAACCATTGGATGTCCCTCAGTAATAATCTTGAGCACTTTTATTCAAATATCATCATGTTTCCAGAATGACCATTTTTGGAGCACATACTGTAGCCTTACCAACTGACCACCAGAGGCATTTGATGAATTTTCGAAAAAAAGTCTTGAAACCCTTTAAACACATAAGGGAACCATTGGATGGAAGTTGTTTATTAGGTGTTCTCAAAGTTAAGGAGTTCATCATTTCCTTTTTACACATTATTTAATGACTCATATTCTACTCATCGTCATAACAAATTATACCCCAAGTACCAAAGACAAAAGTAAAAACCAGAAAACTAGCTTTTTCATGAGTATTTTAATTTGGTTTGGATGTTACAATGTCGTTGTTCATGTTTTTTATGGTGGATTTTGCTGACATTTTCCCTTTGTTTACGTCCAGATGCAGCAGAAGAGCGGGTGGGCAGCTGGTCAACTGTTCTTACCCCTCTGACCAAAGAAGCCTTCAGGGAGTCTTCCCCAGCTCCGCCGACTGTGGCCTTAACCACACAGCTTCAGCCAAGAGCGAGAACCCCAACATGACCCCCAAGGTACACACCGCCGACAGTGACGATCATGCCGTTGTCGTGCTGTTAGTCTGATTCACCTCACATTCACGTAAAGTTTTTTTCTTTTCCCATTCGTCTCTGACCATCTTCTGTTATGACGTCCCATTGTCACTCTTGTCATATTTTCACTCTTTGACAGTTATCACACATTCCTTCACGTTGACCTTTCCTTCAAAAACTCAACGCCAACCCATTAAATGTCCGATGTGATGAGCGTAGTCCTGAATCGAGGCCTAATTGGTCGTTCTTTCTGCTTGTTATCTACACTACATCCACGTTTAAGAGCGTCCTATTCTAATTGGTGCGCTAATGTCACTTCTCGCCTATTTTTCATGTAGATGTCAGTATTGTCCTCTCCTCGACATGCTGGCCTAAAGTGCCAGGTCTCTACCCCGGCCTTCAGTAGCTCAGATTCAGCTGCATCTGACTTAAGACAGCCCCCATGCTATGAAGATGCAGTCAAGCAGGTAAACTCAAACCCGCGCTCAAATTTACTAGGTATCAGCTGGCCAGAGATATTATTTTTAACTATCGGCGTTGCTTAATTCCATTTTCTCTCTCTAGTTTCTCTTTTTTTTGTCACTTTAAACCCATTACTTGTGTCACACTTCATGCTTCATCCATCGCTTTTTGCACTGACTTCCCATGTATGTATTTCAGTTCTACAAATGTTCTTGAAAGCAGATGGAAACCTCGCAGTTTGAGGAGAACTTCTTGAAAATGGTAGAAACAACTACTTTTTTTTTTTTTTTTTTTTTTTTTTTAAAGTTAGCTATCTTATATTAGCAGACTTGATGTAACAACCTCAAAATAATTAACTTAAATGAGCAAGACAAAAGCTGTAAAAATCTGTTTTCAGGAACTTTTAAGGGAAAATTGTTCCATAAAAACCTTGTATTTTGAGGAGAACTTCTTGAAAATGGTAGAAACGACTGCTACTTTTTATTCTCTCAAAAAGCTAGTCTACATTAACACAACTGATGTTAATGATCTTAGAAATAATGAACTTAAATGAGCAAGACAAAAGCTACAAAATGGTTTTCAGGAACTTTTACAGGAAAATTGTTCCATAAAAACCTTGTATTTTGAGGACAACTTAACAGCTGCTAATTTTTTTTTTTTTTTTCAAAAGGTAGCTAGCTTTATTAGCACACCGGATCTAACTACCTTAGAAATAACGAACTTTACTGAGTAAGACAAAAGCTGCAAAAATCTGTTCTCAGGAAATTTTAAGGGAAAATTGTTCTGTAAAAACCTTGCATTTTGAAGAGAACTTCTTGAAAATGGTAGAAACAACTGCAACTTTTTTTTTTTTTTTTTCATAAAAGTTAGCTAGCCTATATTAGCAAACCTGATGTAACAACCTCAAAAATAATTCTCTTAAATGAGCAAGGCAAAAGCTGCAAAAATCTGTTCTCGGGAACTTTTAAGGGAAAATTGCTCCATAAAAACCTTGCATTTTGAGGAGAACTTCTTGAAAATGGTAGAAACAACTGCTACTTTTTTTTTTTTTTTTCAAAAAAATTAGCTAGTTTCTTTTAGCACACCTGATGTAACAACCTTAGAAATAATGAAATTGAGTAAGACAAAAGCTGCAAAAATCTGTTTCAGGAACTTTTAAGGGAAAATGTTCCATAAAAATTTTGCATTTTGGCAACAACTTCTTGAAAATGGTTAGAAACAACTTCTACTTTTTTCTTTTTTTTTCCCCCCCAAAAGTTAGCTAGCTTATATTAGCCAGCTGATGTAACAACCTTAGAAATAATGAACTTAAATGAGTAAGACCAAAGCTACAAAATTTGTTTTTCAGGAACTTTTAAGGGAAAATTGTTACATAAAAACCTTGCATTTTGAGGAGAACTTCTTGAAATGGTAGAACGACTGCTAATTTTTTTTTTTTTTTTTTTTTACGTTAGCTAGCTTATATTAGCACACCTGATGTAACAATATCAAAAATAATGAACTTAAATGAGCAAGACAAAAGCTGCAAAAAAAATGTTTTCAGGAACTTTTAAGAGACAATTATTCCATTAAAAACCTTCCATTTTTAGAACAACCTTCTGAAAATGGTGGAAACGACTGGTACTTTTTTTTTCCCCAAAAGTTAGCTAGCTTATATTAGCACACCTGATGTAATACCGTAGAAATAATGAACTTAAATGAGTAAGACAAAAGCTGCAAAAATCTGTTCTCGGGAACTTTTAAGGAAAATTGCTCCATAAAAACCTTGCATTTTGAGGAGAACTTCTTGAAAATGGTAGAAACAACTGCTACTTTTTTTTTTTTTTTTTTTCCAAAACTTAGCTAGCTTGTATTAGAACACTGATCTAACTACCTTTAGAAATAATGAACTTAAATGAGGAAGACAAAAGCTGCAAAAAATCTGTTCTCAGGAACTTTTAAGGGAAAATTGTTCCATAAAAATCTTGCATTTTGAGGACAACTTCTTGAAAATGGTAGAAACAACTTGCTAATTTTTTTTCCCAAAAAGTTAGCCAGCTTTAGCACACCTGATCTACCTTAGAAATAATGAACTTAAATTAGCTAGCCAAAAGCTGCAAAAATCTGTTCTCAGAAACTTTTAAGGGCAAATTGTTCCATAAAATGCTAACAGAAATTATTACTAACCTTCTAACTAGAGGTCAGCCGATATGGGTTTTTCTAAGGCCGATGCCGATATTTAAAAATTTGGTCAGGCAATGTCCGATGTCTACAGCTCACTTTTGAGGCCGATATTTAAGGCACATTGACCTTAAAATACAATTGAAACACTCCAAATATTAAGATTTTTGTGCAGCAAAATAAATAAAATTATTAACACGCATTCGCATAGTACTCTTTTAACATTTTCTGAACTTCAAGTGCTGCCCACACACGTGCCTGATCTAATATCTCATAACATTTTTACCACTGATCAAATATCAGCTTTCAAAAAAAAAAAAAATTAAAGCTAATGGCCGATATTGAAAAAAAAATCAATTTATTTCCCAGCTAATGCATCAGTCTATCTTTACTGCTAAGACGATTCTGGGGAAAAAAAAAAAAAGAAGTTGAAAAGGACCTCCAAGCTATCTACCTAATGTTGCAAACCCAGTATTGAGGCAATACAGCAACAGGAGGCACATGAACATCCCAGGTCAACTATGTTCATGTTTTTAGAGAAATAATTGTTTTAATAGTTGAAATGTTGCTGAATTAGGGTCATATAAATGTCCGATGCCGTTATTCATCTTCATTGGACTGTAGAAGAGGAAGGAAAACTGCAGTTACTTTTCCGAGGTTATCTGGTTCCAAGATGTGTTTGTATGACTGGTTCCCTGTTCTGCACGTTTGTAACTTTACTGCTTCAGAGCTTGAATCTTTGTCATGTTAAAACATTTTATATAAAGGTTCAGTGTGTAAAATTTAGAGGGATCTAACTGTATAAATAAAATGTATCTGTGATCGTGTTCTTTGGACGAATCCACCGTGTTTTTGATACAACACTAAGGAGACGTCTTCCTTTTACTGTTTTATCGTGCGTTGTACCTTCTGTAGTTAGAGTTGAGTTTTATTGCCTTAAACAAAAGTCCAGAACAGACGAACTAAACACCGGTTCTAACACGGGCCTTTGTTTAAGTGGCCACACTAGGGTGGTCCAACAATCCTGGTAAAAAATAAAGTTTCAGATAACCTCAATTAGAACCCTGCATTAGGTTTTGGCGTTCAAAAGATGATTTAGGAAAAAATTTGGAAGAAAAAGGAGATGTTTTAGAGGTTGCACAAGTTGCCTGAATTTTCCTAGAAATGGACTAATTGTTCATTTTCAGCATAGCCGAGCTGACCTGCTAAGAGACGCAGCAGTAAAAGTAGCATCTAGCAAAATATGTATGAAGTAAGGCTGCCGACATCTGTGGTACTGGAGTGAAGAACTGGTTGGCCTGGCATTCTGGGACTCCAGTGTGACACCAGAGCAGAAGCAGCTGATGGTTCACAACATGATGGAAAATGAAGGTTCTTTCGGTTCCACTAAAGCGTTGGGATGCCCTTAATCCATCAGATTATGAAGGGAAGCAGATCAGTGGTTTTGTCACCACCAGCACCATGCGTTTGTTTGAAACTTTGGATCTGCCACAAACATTGTTCAGAATTCCTCCAGAAGACTGGGCTGATGAAGGATGATAAAACTGTGCATTCCAGAAAAGTTGTCAATGATGTTGCTGAAAGAGGGGCGGAGCTTATTCAAGACTTCGACTGTAGCCGAACAAAAATGAAGATCACAAACAGTATTGGCTCCAAGTTGTCAAAGAACACAGGAACATTTTTTGTAATTTCAATAAAGCAACAGTGGTTGCTGGACTTTCTAAGTAACATTTTTATGCGAGTTGCAGTTTGATTTTGAGGATAAAATTACAAATTATTCTAATATGCCTTATTCATTTGGCTAGTTCTGTTATAGTTTATAGAGCAATCTTCTCGTGTCTTGTGCAACCTCTAAATATTAATTAATTTGCATAAAATTTGGACTGAAGTAATTTGTCCAGATATGGAACCAAATGCAGGGTTCTAATCCAGAGTATCTTAAAAAAAATTTGTTTGGACCACCCTAGTCTGGAGGGGGCAGTATTTGGTTTGTTGTAAGGTGGACACTGACCAGTAGATGCCGCTGAAGTTTACAGACTGAACCTTGAATTCATTAAAAAAAGACAGAAGGTTTCGATGATGAAGACAGTTCTTGTGTGTTAATCAGCTTTTTCTCACCGTTACAGCAGCTGAGCAGAAGTCAGCAGATGGACGAACTGTTGGACGTGCTGATAGAGAGCGGAGGTAAGATGAAATCCACGGTAGCTGTTAGTGGACTGATGCATGCTGAGCTGACTGGTCTAGAGTCTGTAGTGTGAACCCACCCTCTGCTGTCGGACCCTGAACCTCTGTGACCCCCCTCCTCTCCTCTTTCTCTTCAAGAGATGCCAGCTAACGCCAGAGAAGACAAGGAGAGGTCCTGTGTAACCAAAGTTGTCCCTCACATTACTGTGTCCCCAGGGTGTCCCGGACTCCTCGTCCCGAGGTTCCACCGCCACTACGAGCACCCGTCCCCCACCCAGCTCCCCTACGACCACTCGGCCAATCACATCGCAGACGGCCACCTGGAAACTCTGCTAAGCAGTCCCGTCGGCCGAGGAGGGGAGGTGGCCTTTCTTAAAATGGCCACCGAGGACGGCAACCAGGAAGACGAAGGGAACCGAGACGGCGAAGGGTACAGCAGCCCCCACGGCCACCATCGCCACCCCCACCCCTCCCTACAGGACAAACTTCTGGCCAACAGGGATCTGATGGACGCCTCACTGTCGCCCGTCGGCGCCAAAGTGTCGGCCGTCCCCGAGGTGCAGGGGATGGTCAGTATGACCTTCAGCGAGACGCCATGGGAGACGATGGAGTGGCTGGACCTGACGCCGCCCAGCTCGGCCATGGCGTTCAGCGTGGCTCCGCCCAGCGGCCCCAGCATCTTTAACACCGAGTTCCTGGATGTCACAGATATTAACTTGAACTCTGCCATGGACCTTCACCTGGAGCACTGGTGAGAGCCACGGAACCAAAGCACCCGTAGAAAGACCAAACCAAAGAAGGAGCCGCTTCAAATCCAGCTTCAGTCCAAGTGCCACAGTCCGCTTCTGTTTATCGCACAGCGGGGTCGACCTTTGACCTCCATCCAAAGACCACGTCACATGTTGATCTCCAGTTTAAAGTCTTCACTTCGCTGCAACGACGTTCTCATGTCGTCAAACCCACGATCCAACACAAGGTGCTTTTTTGACATAGTCTTGTCTGTTGGACGATGATGCACACGAAGTACAAACACATGAAGGACTTTGTTAAAGGAAACGCATGATTACAGAGCTTTAAACCACACTTTATGCAATATCAGTGTTAATACCACCTCGACTTGAAGGACACATTTTGACAATCATTGTATACGTTTTGGAGTCTATGTTTGTATTACTGGAAAAAAATGAAAGGAACTACAAGGTGAATTGGATTGCTTAGTACGGCCAATATGTAAATATCCTAAATGCAACTGTACTGACAGAGACAAGTTGACGTCTGCATATTTTGTCAGCAGAGTGGGAGAAGAAACAAACCACAAATCAAGTGTATTGTGTAATCAGTTCATCTTTGATGTAAATATGAAAAAAAAATCTCACTTTGCACCTTTAGTTTCTTTCACATTGTCACAGTTTGCTTGAGCTTAGAAAATGTGTGTAGAAATGGTTGTCATTCCTTTGAAAAACTTTATATATATAGCTATATATGTTTCTTTTCACTATTTGGAATATTTAACCACAGAATGACATAATGCAGAGAAGTTAACGTCTTCAAAAACCCTTTGGTCTTATTGGCTTAGACTGGCAGAAACGTGCCTTATTTTCAGCTTTTTGTACTTTTTATACAAATTTGCCCATTTTTACAATGTTTTATTACCCAGAAAGACAATGAGATATTAATAGAGTTCCCACATAAGTGCTTTAACAAAAAGAATAGATTAATCTATGTAAACTTCATCTCTATTTTGTGTTAACTACGTTTGTTTTAAGAAAATTCACCTTTTCCAATCACATTTATTTATTTTTGTGTTTTCTGTTAAGCTTTTTATTGTATTTATACTGACATTCCTTTCTAATAGATTGGGGCTTTCTGTTTTTTTTGCCCAAAAACTCCAGCACTACCATTGGAACACGGACATTTTTCTACTAAATCACTCTTTAAAAAAAAAAGAAGTGCTGCAAAGTGAAGGAACCACTTCAGAAAGCCATGATTTTCTTAAATCAGTTTTCCTTAAAGTACGATACGAAGCGAATATGTCAATTTTTAGCACTTGTGAATAGGAAAATGTAATATATTTGGATCTTTACTGTGAATAACTGCGTATATCAGACTTGTACCAGAGCCAGCTTTTAATACCCCGCTAAGTCTCAAACATCTTAAAGGCTTCAGTTTTTGGTCAATAGTCGTCTATTTTCAACACGTGTAAAAATGTGCCGTCCTCCTGTAAAGTCTCACTGTGTTGTTTGACCAAATATTCCTTTGTTTTTTTTTTCCTGGTACTTATAAAGCGTTGCACTTGTTCAATGGGTTCTGTGGTTATGTAGTAACGCCAGTGGATTTGAGTATATGGTAAAGCAGGTATTGTTTCTTTTCTGTCTTCTACAGAATACCTACAGGCCTTTTGTATTCTGGTGGGGTTTGACATAATTATCCCTAATGAAAAAAAGTAAAAAAAAAAAAAAAAAAAAAAAACATACATTAAAAAAAAAAAAAAAGACACCTGACAGAAGCTTCCATGTTGCTTGGCCACTGACTTGCTTTAGTATTGTAAAGAAAAAAAAAAAAACAGTATTTGCTTGCATCCCTGTATACAAAATGAAGAGCAATAAACTTTTCACAGCAAAACTGTTTCTGTAGTTACTCTTTTATTCATGTTTGATTCACAAGAAGCACACAATACAGGTTTCAATCTTTTCCATGGGAACTTTATTTGTAACCCTCGATAAAGATACAATATAATATTCATTGCCCTTAATATTATCTTATAATCTAATATGAACATTCTAGTAAATTGCAATTTATACAACATGGTACCCTGGAGATTCATATTCACCAGCGGTAAGTTAGCTTCCTGGAAACGTATTCCGTGAGAGAAGAACAGATCTGGAGACCGTTTGCAGCTCGTCCTGTCGTGTCAAATGGCGATAACCGGGCTTCCTCGGGGTTTTGAACCGTTTTACGTTTACGAATAGAGTGCTGCAGGGACGAGACGTATGCTTTTTTTTTTTTTGTAATAGATTCCACTCCCAACTCTGCAGCTTGACGCAGTTTACTGCTTTACATAGTCAGTAAGCTAGCATGACCCCTCACACACCTGTAGCTCCGCCCATTTTGCCCAAATATAGTCATTTCATGACCAAATTGCACTGACTGTAAAAAGCAATTCAGAAACCAATCAGTGATGCCATGTTTCTTCAATCTACTAAATATTTAGTTGATGTGTGACGCTAATGATAGCATTTTACTTTTGGTAACAGCATTTACAGCTGCTAAAAATGATAATAATGGCTCCGCCCCCCAAAAGGAAGGTAAGGGGTATTGTTTTTGGTTCGGTTTGTTTGTTGTTTGTTGTTTGACCCTCCAGTATCCCATCCAGCAAAGCCCTTACTAAGCACCAAGTGTGCCTTTTTGGCACACTTGTGGAATAATGTTAAAAAAAAATTCATACAGTTTGTTTTTAATTCTTTTAGACTTTTTTCTATTTCATCAACTTGAGCCGTAAATAAAAATACCAAATACTCAATAATTGTCACATTTTTTAACCCTTTAAATGCTGTCTTTGTAATGTAAACAAACCTTTTTTTAAATGCAAAAAACACAAAAAAAATTTTTTTTTCAATCTACTACATTAAAAGTGGATCACATATTATTTGATTTTTGCAGCCTGGCATATGTCAATGATTAACTCCAACATTGGTTAATTTGCATAATTATTTTTGGCACTAGGTTGAATGTTCCAAAATGCTAGCATCTGTCACCCAGATTTTATTTTTGTAAATCAAGGTCAGCCCTAATCATACATATCAAATGGAAGAAATAGTGTGTTTCAGGCACACTTGGGAAACAGATGCTAGTCTTGTAATTTTCTTTTGTTTACAATGTGCACATTTTAGTTGGTGGCCAGAATTTTAAAGATCATGCAAAAATGAACAACTTTTGAATTCTAACCTTATTTAAATTGTGAAAAATAATATGAAGCTTTTTAAAACGAAGTGCAAAGTGTGCCTGAAAGGCGCACCCGGATACTGGAGGGTAAACACACTAACAGCAAAACTATTGGTTGAACTCATACCAAATTTGGTTTATAGATTGACAGTGACCCAGAGTACATGGGATTACAATTTAGGAAAAGTAGGTCAAAGTTCAGATTTTGCATTAATTTTTAACATCTTTTTTCCTTCTCCCATTTACTTATAATGCTCGACATTTCAAATGTCTATAAAAACGTCAATTTTGTTTTCATTTACGCCAAACTTGGCACATATATAGAGGCTATTGATATACTAACACCAGCACATGCATAGACATCAGCTGGATCGATGCTAAAATAAGCTACAACGCGTGCGAGGGGCCTGGCACCACTTGTTCCCATTAACTTGTCTGATCAAAATTGGTAGTGATTACAAATATTTGCTATTGATCCGATTCTCTGCTATAATCAAAACATGAGGGAACAATCCCACTGACTTCTGATCAGTGGAATGGAGCTGATGCTAACGCCAACAACGGCCTGTGGAAATCCCTGCAGCATTCTAAGGAAACGGAAAGAGACCGACCTGACAGGAGCCTCAGACGAAGAAAATCCTGTCATGTCTACGATGGATTTAAACCAGGGTGTCAAACTCATTTTAGTTCAGGGGCCACATGCAGCCCAATTTAATCTGAAGTGGGCCGGACCAGTAAAATAATAGTATAAATAACCAATAAATAATGACAACTCCAAATTGTCTTAGTGCAAAAAATAATGTTCAATTATGCCAATATTTACATTTATAAACTATCCAAACAAAAAGGATGTGAATAACCTGAAAAAAACGGAATTTGTTAAGAAATAAAAGTACAATTTTATAATATTATGCCTCAACTTATCATTTATACATATGCACAAAACATTTAGTAACAGGCAGAAAATTGTTAAAATTGCACTTAATTTTCTTCATTTTGTTCAAATTATTCACATGATATTGTTAAAAGATAGTTTGTTAATGTAAATATTTTCATAATTTCATGCTTTTTGCAGTAAATCAAAGAGAAAAAATTGGTGTTGTCATTATTTATAGGTTATTATGATATTATTTTTGAGTTTGATGCCCTAACTTGCACTTTGCAAATTCATCCCATGGGCCGGACTGGACCCTTTGACGGGCCGGTTTTGGCCCCCGGGCCGCATGTTTGACACCTGTGATCTAAACCATCTAAACCTTCTGACCATGACTGACCCACGCCCACCAACACACCCCACTGACGGAAGCAGTTTTCAACATGGCTGACATCTGTAGAGGCCGATGGTATTACAATAAAACACAAGGAGGAACTCCACTGAAAGATGAAATAAATTAGTTAATTTGGGGTTATTTCAGGAACCTAACCTGCAACAATTTAAGCTATTTCTTCTGTGGAAAAAATTTAAATAAAAAAAATCGGTCGCCTGAAAGAAAATGTCCATCAGTGGAGAACCCCTTTGAGCTCAGCAGTGCCCTTAATGTAAGTGAATTAAATCAAATGTGAAGCAAACAGACTTAATTCAACTTTTTACGTCCATATGTAATAAAACTACAAACTGTTTTTATCTAACAGGGGTGTTAGAGAATATCAGTTCTGCAATATATCGCGATATTTCATTTCACGATACTGTATCAATATTAAAAAGCACTGTATTGATATTTTTAGGTGTTTATTCAAATGCAGATATGGTGGATTTTCATTTTTGTTTTTCTTTGTTGTTTATATCTTATTTATTATTATTTAACACTGTTTTATTAAATAATGGTTATTTGAAGGATCCTAAAAGCACTTTTTACTGTTTTTACTGAGAGTGGCAGACGTTAGTTCCTTTGGAAACTAGGAGAATTTGAAAAATTTTGTGATATAGCTTTAGATCCTGTTCTGATCAAATAAAAAATGTGTTTAGTATTTGTGCATATTTCTGGTGTAATTCAATTCTTCCAGTAAATAATCTAAAAAAAAAAAGAAAAACAAAAAACTGTCTTTTTAACAGTATCATGATGTATCGTGATAATATATCGTATCTTGATCCCAGTATTGATTTCCACCAGATTCTTGCCAAAACACACCCCTATTATCTAATGTAGTGAACTCATTTAGACTTTAGCAACAATATTAATTATCTTACATTATTGGCATCTGCTGGAAAAACACGGTATTTTTCTTCTCGTCACCAAATCCCATGAAAACACCAATATCAACAGTGAATAAAGAGCATGTTTTTATTTTAAATATCACAATGACATGTTGGATGTTCTTATCAAATGTGACACATATGTATTATCCCTCCGATCAGAAACACAAATGCGTATTGATTGATGGTTTAAAACGGTTGACTTGTGTTTGTTCAGCTGCGTTAAAAATGGACTTTGGCTATTTTTACATACGATCATTTATTAGCTGTTGTTACAGATTTATATCTCCAGTAGAAGCACGTGGAGAGTTTTGTTGCTTTTGGTATTTTCATGGGAATAGAAAAACACCGGTCCTATCCTTTAGACTCATTTATTACATCACAGGTGTCTACAGTGTCCTATTATCGAAAAGGAAAGTCCAAGAAGACGATTTGGTTCAAAAGCTCCAACTCTGTGTGTGTGATGTTCGTCCACTAACTTCTATTCTGTGAACCAGTGACTCTACTGGTAGACGTGGCTTTGAGAGGGAACCACTGCGGTGGATGTCAAAAGTCTTAAATGTAGACTGAGGAGATGTGGTTTGTCCTGGGAAACATTCTATCACCAGAGCAGCCACAGGCATGAAGGAACATGCTGGTCCGTGGTGACCTTCAGGGTCAAACAGCAGGAACTACAGCCCCTTTTCCACCAACATTCCCAGGAAAATGTATTACCTGAGATGTATTTAGCTGCACTGTAAAAAAGGGGCATTTAAAAACAAGATAAAAAGACTAAATCTGAGGAAAAAAAGGACCTCAAAACAAGTGAAACATCTGTCCATGCAGCAAGAAGATTTGACTTGACGAGATTTCTTGAATTAAGATCGTTAAATTTAGAAATAAGCATGTTTGCAGATGTATGAGCACTGAAAATAAGAAATTAACTCTTAAAACAAGATAAATTAGCTAACACTTCTAAATCTAAGTTTTTTTTATTTTGGTAAGAACCAAATAATTTGCAGTGTGGGTAGAACAACTCCTGGGAATTTTGTGTATCCACCGGATCTAAAAATTCCTGGAAATGTATTAAATTCTGACTAAATTTTTTTTAGTGTATTTGGCGAATGCACTCTTTAGCCGATTCGAATGGACAGATTATAAAACACTAGTAGGAACAAGTCAAACACAATCAAAAGACGGACTTTAACCCCTTGTACTGTCGTAAATTTACCTCAATATTCCTATTTTTATGAGGTGCTGCTCAACACTCTGAATATACGCATGTTACCTGGTTACATATGATCCCTGACTTTCATGGATCCATTTCAACGCCCTGTTTCTGTAACGGTGTTATTCATTTCATGACATTTGACTGATTTTTGTTTTGTTTGGATTGTCGACTGGAGGAACTGATCAATAGCAGCATCAGTAAAATAATCTACATACTTGAGATTGGAACTTTGTTTAATGGCTATTATTCCAATTGTGCCCACTGTCACTTATTTGTATTATAATTATTGTAGATGCTGTATTTAAATGAACAATCTCCACTTAATTTAGGATCTGCGTCACAGCAACATCACTAGATGGTTTTTCTATAATTGTAAATACATGTAGGCAGTACAGAGTTAAACTCAAAAAACTGCTTCAGCAAATGGACCTTGTCGTCCATCCACTTCTCGTAGCTTTTTTGTTGTTCTATTTTCCAAATGATTAAAACACAAAGGCTACGTTCAGACTGAAGGCACACGTGGCCCAAATCCAAATTTTTTTGCCCATATGTGACCTGTATCTGATCTGTTAAAGACAGTTTGAACAACACAAATCAGATTTGTTCAAATCCGACCCAGGCCACTTTCATATGTGGTCCTAAATTTGATACGTATCCGATATTTTGCAATGCAACTTCAGTCTGAACAGCCAGATCGCATTTATCCGAACTTTACGTCATTGAAATGTGACAAATGTTACAATTCTGCGTCCCAGGAAGAGAAGTGGTGGGAAAAACAAATTTACTTCCGTGAACATAGTGTGTGCCTGTGTGGTCACATATTGCGTCAGGACCTCTTTTTGTGCATGTGGGTCACTTTAGAGTCGCATTCAGTTCAGACTCAAAACTGATATTAGTCGCATTTAATGTGTAATATGAACGAGCACACAATAAAATTGGATTTTCCAAAAAAATCCAAATTGTGCATTAAGACCTGCAGTCTGAACGTAGCGTAAATGTGCCTTTAGAAATATGCAATGTGCACATATACATGATAAGTTGAAGCATAATATTGTTAAAATTGCACTTATTTTTCTTAAGAAATTTCAGGTTTTTCAGGTTTTGCACCAAGTTAAAGAGAAAAAAACTGAAGATATCATTATTTTTAGGTTATTATTATTATTATTATTATCATTATTATTATTATATTATTATAACCAGAGTGAAACTTTTAGAAATGGAATAACAAAGTCTGCAAATCACAATGTGGCTTGAACATTGTGGGTTAACTTGTATGTTCCACCAATCAGCGTTTCCGACAATTTCAGGGAATCTCAAAAGAAGGAAAGTTTTTTACCCGGATAATTTCGGTGGAAACAAGTTTTTCAAAATCCTACATAAAGGTAAATTTCCTGTTGTGGAAAAGGGGCTTCTGTCTTTCCTCTCCTGACCGTTGATACTGACGTGACATTTAGCAGCATTTAAATTCGTCATCTTTCACCACAGGAGGTGTAAACACTAGCCAAAGACTTTTGAGCTGCAGTTACTGCTGTTTGCCTCTGGGTGGCAGCGTGTGGTGGGTGTGGTCTGTGATCAGGATGAGTTGAAGTGTACAGTGAGCGTCCGACAGGCTGCTCAGAACCCCTCTCAAACACATCGTCCGTCAGCTTCGTCCGTCCAGATCTCCTCATCTCTGTGTTTAGGAATGAGCCTTAACCGTGAAGCAGAACCCGTCAGAAACAGCAGATGAGATGAACTATTTACACATTTACACAGACACGGAAACGTCCAAAAGTAACTTTACATCAGGCAATGGAGCGCTGGATTGACCCCAGTTTGTGCATCTCACTTTTATTATTACCGTCACAGAAATAAACACAGTTTTTCTGAACGACAAATATGAAATGTAATATTTTAATCTGTGTTAATTTAGCCCGAACCACATTCATTATTTTATGTTTCTTTACGTTGTACCATCTAAAATAAGTGAGGCTGTATTTTTTGGGGTACATTTACCACTTCTATTTAGAAAAATAACTGCATTCTGTAAACCCTGTGATCACAAATCTTATTTTTTTCATATTTTATCTTCATTCATTTTAAGATTTCTAATATTTAGCAGCTTTCAAGTGTTAAAATGATGAACAAATTCTGTACAAGGAAATAATTAGGCCAAATTCTCTGTTAGAAAAATACATCATCTGCTAAACCTAGTACTGAATGTTTTATTTTAACTGTTTGCAAGGACATTATTTAACAACTACATTTATCTCGCAGGTTTTTTTTTTTTAACTTTGAGAACATTAATTCAAGAACAAATGGCATAAAACTTTTTTCGTTTCACCTTTCAGCTGAAACCTGATTCCAACAAAACATGATTTGGTGTCTGTAATCAGTTCTTTTCTTTTATTTAACTTGTCACCTTTACTCTTTTTTTACTGGAAAAGGTAATATTTAGCTTCTAATAATTAGCAGCCTTCACAAGGTAAAACAAGCAATATACATAGGGAATAAAAAACTATAGCTTAAGTTTGACAAATAAAAGATGATTACAGATATTTAAGCTTTAGTTACATGTGACATAAGTCAAAGCTAAAATCTAATTCCATGCAAAGAAGGATTTGACTTCTAAAAACATTATCAATACATTTACATTTTAATCAAATCCAAACCCTTAATGTAACACTGGAAAAAAATCAAAATCTTACAAAGTGTATTTTCTCATTTCTAGTCAAAATATCTCATCACACTTAAAATAAGACATAATCACCTAAAGAGTAACTTTCCAGTGAGATATAAGAACTTACTTTTAGAAATTATTTCAAGAAGTCTTACCGAGATAATTTTCGCTCGTTCCATTGGCAGATTTTTTCGCTTAATTCAGGTGATTATGTCTTATTTTAAGTGTGATGAGATATTTTGACAAGAGATGAGAAAAATACACTTGGTAAAATTTGGATTTTTGTAGTGTAGGCTTATTTTTATGAGTTAAGAAATTAAAATAAGTAAAAATCCATAAATGATTTTTTGATGGAAAAAAAAACGGACATAAAAGGGTTTATTTTTCCTTAATTCAGATAAAAAGAATTGTGCTAAAAGTGTTAAAATGTCAGTTATACATGCCAAGATTGTCTGGGTTTATCTTTCAGAAAAAACACATGCTCTGCTCTGTGACATCAATGAATCAATAACTAATGAGAGGCAGAAACTGGGGCTTCCACTGGATGTGAGAAATGTTTATAGTCCCAATCATTTGTCAAGGCAAACTCTCACAGATTGCATATTGAGGGGAAAAAAGTAAAGCCACGCTACCGAATCCATGAGCTTTCCACAATGAGAAACACTTTAGCTTCTCATTCTTTAACCACAAGTGAAGGTGCCCACAACAAACTGTGTTACGTGTGTGTGTGTGTGTTTAGACAGTAGGTCTATCGGCATACATCTGTACAATTCAACAATTCAGAGGTGAACACACAAATGCATACATACAGTCCACAATGTACAATCCATTATGTGGCTATTTTTGTTCATACACGACTGTCACTGTTCAACATCTTATTTGGTAGATTCTGTATTTGTGTACAAGTTCAAGTATATATATACCATATATGTATACTCTATTCTGCTTTCCTCACATAAAAAGATGCATTGCATGTACTAAGACATTGTTATGTCTTCAAGTTTTTCTGGCTGAAGATGGATGATGGTATTTTAGGTCTAACGGACTTTAAAATGACGTGATTTGAGGTGGAAGGGTTCGCTTAACAATATTTATTTTAATTGCGCCGGGCAATTTGGATTTAGTTCCTTCGCTCTTTGGAACATGTGAATAGACGGGTGATCCTACGTAACTCTGAGGGCTAAGATGTCGAAAAGCGTTGCATCACAAAGCTTAGTGTCCCACCCAGTGCATGTTGGGCGACGGCCCCATCAGTCCACGTACATGGGAGAGATGGGAGAGGCGGGGATCTGATCCAGGATGCGACAAACGTAACTGGCGACGTCCACGAAACGCTCCTCGTACATCAGGATGAAGGGGTGTTTCTGGAAGGGAGATACACACCGTATGAATACACAAAACTGATTATGTCGAAGCTGGTTTATAAACTGCACGTCTGAAAACCAGAGTTAAAAGACAAATTTCTGTTTCTATTTGGTACAGACAAACGTTTCCTATTCTATTCTATTCTATTGGGTTAGAACAGTTGCTAACACTGGTCTATGAATAAAACACTTTCAGATTAAAAAGGTAGTAAAACCAAATTTCTCTTGTAATGGAAATGCAAAAAAAAAAAAAATTCTCCTGGTTCTGTCTTCGTTCGTAGAAAACCTACCCTTTGATACGAGGTTGTGACTGACAGCTGTAGTTATTGATCAAGACTGATTCTGTAGAAGCAGCTCTACTGAGGCCAGTCATAGCTCAGATCAGAAGAAACACCGCTATTTTGGCTTCACATGAAAGTGTCAGAACTGCTGAGGGAAGGCGTGTCTTACTCTGACATTTGGTTCCTGCAGCTTTTATAACAAATAGAAACACCTTTTCCAGGATAAATTCTAATGTAACAAACATTTAACCCAAAAAAGCAATGCAGAATATATTAATATATATAATGTATTATAATATAGTGTATATACGAGGGGCGACTGAAAAGTTTTGAGCCTAACATGGAAAGGATTAAAATATGAAGACCAAATTTGGTCCATGAAATCTTTCACATATCTTAATCCTATCCACTAAATTTCTTGGTCATAGCAATCTTTTTCCCCGTTTTACAGGTCCCTGAACTTTCTGTATTGAGTGTTTCCTGAAAAATGGACAAACTTGAGTATGGGGCTGTCATTAGGTACGCGTACGACCTTTGCCTTCTCTGGGGTTGGTGACATCGGATGTTTCCATTGTTTTGACTGCTCCTTGGTCTCAGGCTGATAGTGATGGACCTAAGTCTCATCCATAGTCACAAATCAGCCCCATACTCAAGTTTGTCTGTTTTCAGGAAACATTGATATAGAAAGTTCAGGGACCTGTAAAACATGGAAAAGAAAGCAATGACCAAAAAATTTAGTGGATAGGATTAAGATATGAGAAAGATTTCATGGGCCAAATTTGGTCTTCATATCTTAATCCTTTCCATGTTAGGCTCAAAACTTTTCAGTCGCCCCTTGTAATGTATATTATAAATAATGTATTATAAAAACGTATTGTTATTTATGTTAACATTGTATACGATATAATCATAACTACTTTATAAGGCTGCTATATCAGTGTATAGTGTATTCATATATAATGTGCTATTACACAAGGTATATAATGGATAGTAAATTATATGATTTTGGAGAAAGCATTATGATATACAATGTAATTTATATATACTTTTTTTTTTTAAACTACGACTTTATTCTCATAATGTTATGGCTTTCGCCTCGAAATATTACGACTTTATTGTCATAAAATTATGACTCTTTTTGTGTTCGACTTTATTCTCGTAAAATTACAGTTTTATCTCGATATTTTACGACTTTATTCTTGTAGTGGCAAGTGTTTTTATTTTTTTATGTGGACCTATTACGCCGTCGTATCATACACCTTGCACTACCTTTATTACAGTAACGTAGCCAACAGCTCCACCATCTTGTGTATGTGCTCCACAGGTGGGTTAATGGAAACATCCCATTTTAAGTCAATTCAAAAATGATGCATAAGCACTGTAAGAAAAGCGAGTGAGTAGTAGCTTCTTTCAAGCCTTTGACCAATTTGCTGATATATAAACTAAAAATAGCTGCGTTAAAAGTTCAAATGCCAAATTAGAAGCATTTTATGAACCATTTGTTTTTTTACACAACTCGTCAAACCATCTCCAAAACAAATATTAAAAAGAACACAAACATATAAAATCTATTAATGCTTGCGTGGTTTAATCTGAAGCGTAATAATAAAGAGCTGAGTAAAAAGAACTGTGCTCCTCATGTTAAATTTCTGGATGGGCATTCATATTTAATGTTGACCTGTTTTCCCACACAGATTCAGACAAGTGAGATGAAACATAAAACTTACCAGAAGCTCCTTGTACTTTGGCCTTTTTGATTCGTCCTTTGTAAGGCTGGACAGAGAAAAAGGACCATTAATGAAGCTCAACAATAAGAGGAACTCAGAGGCAGAAGCAGGTTGTTTTCTAAACAGCTGAAACAGAAACGGCTTTAGGTCACATTATGAGGACTCCATCTGCTGAGGTTTAAGTAGTAAACATGTTTTTACACCAGGATGTATATAGTTAATCATTATTTTAAAGTGTTATGAGGAAGTTTTTTTTTTTTTTTTTTCAATTCTTTTAATGAATTTTAACTTCATTTTATTAACAAAGGACTAGTAGAACCTTTGGCAATTTAATGATTAGTGAAGTCTCTGTTGCTCAAATTTACTTTCAGTTTTCTAACTAATATTAAATTTGTACATGATGAAAATAGTTTTAAGGGGCTTGATCACATGACCTGTAGCACTAAGGGATTTTGGGTATTTAATCCTCAAAAACCCAAACAGCTACTGGCAACCAACATCATCTACTGATCTAAAATGTTTAATAATGTTTGACCCATTAATCCTATTAATACATGTAAATAATTCAGGTAAAATGCGGTTTCTCAGATCATCATCAGGTATGACCCATTTGGACATTTAGATGCTCCATAATGAACGTGGAAACACCGTCATCTTCTACAGCATTGATTCACCAATAAAACTCATGGAGTTGAATCAATGACAGTGGATGGAGACACTTAGTTTATGTTCAGTTAATGATAGGTTTGACCAAAAAAGTAATTTTTTTTTGGCAGTTTTCTCTTTTTTTTGATATAATAACCCTCAACTTTAATCTGAGCTTTTATGAACATCTTCATGATCAGTAAATTAAATATAGGACAATACATGATTTATACTGATAAAATGCAAAGTACAGAGGATAATATTATAATAAATGGTGATAAATCATTTAAGAAAGGTTAGATATAGAGAACAGTTCATTTGGGAACTGACACAAAAGCAGTGCTGGACCTTTATGGGTTAAAGTATGTACGACATTTGGGTTTGAGTAGTGATGTATAGAAGCGTATACGAGGACAGTTGTGACGTGCTTACCATAGGTTAACAAAGTTGATGAACTTGGGGGAGAACTGCCTCTCCTCCGAGTTGCTGAGCTGCGGAGGTTCTCCTTTCACCACTTGCGTCAGCTGATCAAAAACACTATTCCACTTGGGGTAAGGAAACCGTCCTGTAGCCAGTTCATACTGCAAACAAACACAAAACAGGGACTTTTCATCTACAAGTGTTTTTTTTTTTCCACCAGTTTGCCAAATGACTCATACTCAGACGTAAGCAAAGGTTTGGTTTCATGTTGATGATGGTGGTCGTCTTACCAGGGTGATTCCCAAGCTCCACACATCAGACCGGACATCATAGCCTTGTCGGGAAGCACTGGGGTCTATCCTTTCAGGCTGGAGACACAAACAAAACACTCTGATAACTACACACTGTGGGTTTTGGTTTTTCTCTTTCTGTAGTTAGATCATAGTACAGAGTGAATATACTGATAAAGGTACTCAGGACCTAGTTCTAAACTATCACAGTCCTTTACTTCAACTTTTCAAGTTCCCACCAAAGCCCACATCCCCAAACCTAAACAATAGAACACATTGATTACCACTGATTCCCAGAATGAATGAGTGTTTGCAGATTTGCTGGTCAAACAGTGAAACCCCTCAGCTGTTTCTAGTCTGTCATTTCTTATCAAAACAGAGACAAAGGTTTGTAACTCAAGCATGAATTGTGATTCTGATTAAAACATCATGATATGATCTTTTGGCTTTTATGGCTCCTTTTAGTCGGTGGTCATTTATCTATTCTTTTATCTAAACTGATTGACCATAACCACTGTACAGGCGCTGCCTTTTCCTATTTCACACACCTTTGCAAACAGCACTGAGGTTATTTTAATTTTTGTTTTACCCATCATTCCTTTTTTGCAGTTTTGGCTATTTTGATGTTTACTTCACACTGAAAGAAGATGTAAGGGCTTAAAAACTGTAGCTTCAGCCTTTTTAGAACATAAATGTTCTATGTTAAGTATTTGGGTTGCCTTCACCAAAAATCACATGAGCTTTTGAGGTGAAATCCGAGTTTTTCTATTTTTTCTAAAATGTAGTTAAATTCCAACTAAACAAAAACAACCTTTTCCTCTACTTTTCTCTGGTTTATAGTCTTAAGTCGTGTTACAGCTTCTTCTTGTTGTTATATTGCTACAAACTAATTTCTGTATCATTGTGGACTGACATTCATAAAATGTTGACAATATCTAAATAATGTAAACCCAAGTCCACATTTTCCTGAGTGTACAGCTGCAGAGTTTCAGTGTTTCGTTACCTAGACTGTGGCCTCATTTGTCTGGATGGAGTTTTACAATCAATCAAAATTAAAAAAAAAAAAAAAAAAAAATGGCAGCAGCAAAACAAAACATTACACAAATTCTGTGAGTTAAACCTAAACATTTCAATGTGGTGAGATGTTTAAGCATCACTATAAATGAACTACAATAAGGCGACCTGTGATAGTGACATTAGTACAAACCCATAGGTTAGTGCAACACCTAGACTCCTATATACTGGGAATACTCTGATAAACACTGAAGCAGATCATATGTGTAAATAGGAGACAGATGTAGACTCAGTTATGCAGCAGCTATGTAATGACACACTTTAATTGGATCGTGTGTTGTTGGTGACAGTAGTGATTTGTAATATATCACCTGTTCACTCTAGGTGACGTTTAGTAGCGAGTAGGTGATGGGTGAAAGCCAACTTTTGCTGACCGCTTCCTGCTTTGCCTTTTTAAAGTATGTTTTGCTGTTGCGGAGTAGTTTACTGCTGTTTTATGGATTACCTGAACGTCAATGGACTGAATCGCGAGATGTTTAAATGCCTGGATACTTGAAGATTTTCTTTGATACGAAATAAAGGGACCTTGTTTTAAACCTTGGATTACTCTTTGGACTGAAGCGCGTTGGGCAATTTCTCCCGTTCAGCCGCTCGGCGACTCAAACTTTGTTAGACAGTCGCCAAGAGTGTATATAAAATGTCTTTTTAACACGTCTGACTAAACTTCCGTTTGCTTACCGCCATGTAAGGCCTGCATCCTGCATCTCTGGTCTTGGCTATGGAGTCCACCAGCTGACCGCTGATGCCAAAGTCACACAGCTTGATATTCCCCTTTCGGTCCATTAGAATGTTGGAAGGTTTGATGTCTAAGATGACACAAGGTTCAAAAATGTGAGAAAACCGGTCTCACATTACATTTTACATTTATGGAACAAAAAACACAAACTAAACTTACCTCTGTGAATTATTTTCAAGTTTTCTTTTAAGTGGTTCAGTGCTTTAACGGTCTGTGAAAACAAAATCCAACACTTTATTTCTGCTCAGGTTCGGACGATGTGTAATAAAACGCAGAATGAAAAAGTCAGTGTACTCACTGCTAATGTTATTTTGCCTAATATTTCCTCTGGAATGACATCATCTAATGCACAATATACATATTTGTAGAATTTGTCTAATGAGGTAGACATAAGTTCCATACAAATCCAACAGTCACCCTGAAACACAAAGGGAGAGAGCAGAGTCACTTTTACACAAGTGTCTCCTTGTTAAATTTTTTACATGAATGATAGGAGTCAGTTCAGACTAGGAAGGGCCGCAGCCAGGACGTGACAATGATGTGGTGTGTTCAAGGTCACCTCTCTGAAGAGAGCGCCGTAGAACTGAACAATGTAGGGACAGTCACTACTCCTCATCACCACATCCAGATCCATCAGCAGCTGCTTCTGCTCCTTCTCGTCCACAGTGGAACGAATCCTCTGAAGAACACACAGCACAAAAACATCACTTTTCAGTCCATCTTCATCTGTGTTCATTTTTAAACTGACTCACTTATATTAGCATTAAATACATAGTTCTGTACTGTGGGATGCTCTGGCTATTATGTGCTGCTAAGCAGTTCACACACCACTAGATGGCACTGTGGTTGCTCAGTTTGTGCCCCAAAAGGTTCACAGTTTCAGTTTTCACACTTGTCTCAACCCTAACTCTCCACAGAATGTCTTTTACAGATATTCTCTTGAGACCCAGCAATGTATTTTGGTCTTCTGTAGAGTTTCACAGTTTTACTTAATGTAAAAAAACCTAAAACTTTGACTTTCCTGGGTCTCAGGAGGATGTCAGCACACATCACATCATCAAAATACCCATCGAAACACTTCATTCTTCAGCCAAATGTAACTCAATATATAATCAACTACATAACACAACCTACCTGAAGAAATGCAAAATACATATAGTACATTATGTGTTGCATTATCTGACTTTTTTGCAGTTTGTATTTGCATTTATTACTTTTACTGACATAGAAGAACAACCAAAAACAGAAATCATTTAGAAAAGAAAGAAAATGCCACAAATAATCCCCAGCATTAATAAAACAGAGGAAAGAAAAAAGAACATTAGACTGTATTACAATTAGGGATGTAACGATTATTGATGTAACGATAAACCGTGGTAAAATTCCCGACGATTAGTATTACCGTTTAAATTCTAATTATCATGAAAACTGTGTTTGATTACCGCACTTTCAACACAAACTTAATATGGAAAATGGTCAAACAATGGCTATAAGGTTCCATCTTTAATGCACATGTGTATGTTTGATATTTACATGTTAATATTTGAATGTTTCTGCAAACAGAAAGTATATTGTGCCTATTATTTTATTTGTTTTTTTGTTTGTTTGTTTGGGGTATTTTTTTTTTCAAAATACAACTTGGTTAAATTATTTCAGCTTGTGTCTAACTACTTTTGAACATTTTGAGCACATTTCAACAATACCGTGATAATAATGATAACCGTGATAATTTTAGTCACAATAACTTCGATATGAAATTTTCATATCGTTACATCCCTAATTACAATACAGTCGTGGAAAAAATTATTAGACCACTCTTGTTTTCTCCAATTTCTTGTTCATTTTAATGCCTGGTAGAACTAAAGGTACATTTGTTTGGACAAATACATTGATAACAACAAAAATAGCTCATGAGAGTTTAATTTCAGAGCTGATATCTAGTCATTTTCCATGGTTTTCTTAATAATAACCAAAATTAATTCAGTTCTTACATATTGTACTGCCAAAAACAGTGCTTTTAGGCATTCCACTTTTTCTTTTCTGTCTGTTTTAATTACAATACACACAGTGTTTAGTACTTCATTGCATAACCATTGTTTTTGATGACTTGATGGTCTAATAATTTTTTCTGCAACTGTATATGCAAGGTTTTGTGTTGCATTACAAGCATCAAACTCACACCACTCTTACTACTGCCTACCTAGCATTAAGCGGCACAAATACAATAATTATGAAATTTGTTTCTTTATGGCAGCTCTGTGGTAAGTTTGCTTTTGTATAGCACAAGAAATAGTGTCAAGGTATGTCTCATTTCCACTACAGTACATGAAACCACAACACATGAAACTAGCTGTACATGTCTCCATAATCCTACTGCTGTATTTGGTGTCATTTTTTCCATCCTTCCTCTTTAGCATATCCCACTCCTCCAGCCCACCATGACTCATAAACATCTTTAGCCAAGCAGCGTCATGACACCAAAAACATTGATCTGTTGTTTTGTTTGTCACAGTATAGCACGACTCAGTCTGGTAAATGACAGTAACTCAAGTCGCATTCTTGTGTCACATTCTCACTGATAGCCCATCGCTTATCAACAGCAGCAAAACTGGAAAAATATCAACAACTAGCCTATATCTGTATTTTGCCTGCAAATGTGATCATTTTTAATACAAATGTGATCAAATGATCTGACAGAGTATTATGGGAAAGTCTCAGGCCACTGTTAGGTTTTGTTTTTTAGTGAATTTACAATTACATATGCAAATCTCCGTTTATTAATATTATATTCCATTATAGTTAATTTTTTATACCTCCTATTTACTCTTGCTCTATTTTTACCTCTTTTTTAAGAACAAAGTGGGAGAGAAACAGCATCTCATATTCTCTGTATGTCCTGTGCATCTAGTGAACTGACAATAAAAAAATCTTTGAATCCTGCATCTTAATAAACAAGCCGGGGTATACAGGAAATACATAAAGCATTAAAAACAAAAGTGTCTCCAAAGTGTGAAGTATTATTGTGACCTCCCTTTGCACTTCAAACTCTTTTATTCAGACAATATGAGATTCCCTACATTCATTTTCTGCTTTTACACTAGGTTTTATTCAGCACATCTCAAATATTTTTTTATTATTTGGGCAACTTTTTGTCATGTGAACAGAGGTCACCCTACATATTTACTGAAGTCTGTAGACAGCCATTACTTCAGTTTTTCCTGTTTTATTACTGGGCATGTCTTTTCAGAAAAATTCGTTCACATCATACATTGCGTGGCCAAAAAACCCCCCCAGAAAATAAATAAATAAATAAGGTCCCGCAACAATATTTCTTTGGACCACCTTCAGCGTTGATTACAGGACATATTCACTGTGGCATTTGTGCCGTACAATGTTTATTTGATGTCAGAAATATCATAACACTCTTTTCTGCTAATAGTTATAGAATTTGTATTACTAATGCAGAGATGGACCACTGGGTAAAGTAAAGGATTTCTGATCTCCGTGTTAATTCCTGGTTAAATAAAGGTAAATAATAATAGAAAGCTAATGGTTGTTTAAGAAATACTAAACTACTCCCTGTATCAGTTAGGGTTAAATATGTTGTTTCCAGCTGAAACATATTCATCACTGCCTTAATTATCCAACTGAGGCCTCTTACATATTTGCTGAGTTAAATCCAGGTGGAGACTTTTTGTGGCCAGGCTGTGTGTTACTGTGTGTGTGTGACCTAGTTTACGGTTCTGGTCTCAGTTCTGGAGAGGGCATTTTAAAGTCTAAACCAGGGGGTGTCAAACATGCAGCCCGGGGGCCAAATGTGGCCCGCCAAAGTTTCCAATCCAGCCCGTGGGATGAATTTATGAAATGCAAAAATTACACCAAAGATATTCACAAAATGGTTTGTTCAGGTTCCACAAACAGATCAGTAGAATATTATCATAATGACCAATAATAGCTCACTACCCCTAAATTTACACTAAAACAAACTCCAAAAAATTTAAATATCCTGAACAAATATGAACAACCTGAAATGTCTTATGAGAAGTGTAATTTTAACAATATTCTGCCTGTTATTAAATGTTTTGTGTATTTGTAGAGTTGTAGTGAGCATGTGTAAATGATAAACTGAAGCATTTATTGTTAAAACTGCACTTATTTTTCCTTAAGAAATTTTCAGTTGTTCAGTTGTTCATGTTATTCACATTTATTAAAGGACAGTTTGTAGATGTAAACATTTTCATCATGTAAGGAAAATTTGGACTTGACATTATTTATATATAATTAAGTTACTATTTTACTGGTCCGGCCCATTTCAGAACAAAATTTGGCTGAATTTGGCCCCTGAACTAAAATGTGTTAGACACCCATGATCTAAACTAAGGGGGCGGGGTTTGACTTCTGGAGTCTCACCTTGACAGCCATGATCTGGCCCGTGGGTTTGTGGACCATTTGTTGACAGAGCCATACGCCCCACGACCGATCTCGCCCAGGTCTCTCAGATCCTCAGCGGTGAAGTCGCAGTGCTGCTCTGGAGAGATCTTCAGCTTCCCCGACGACTCGATACTGTGTGTCCGCAGACGCTCTCTGGAGGGACGGGATAAGACAAGATCCAGACCGCAGAAAGGACAATATGGAGGCCATGACTCTAACATGTATTATAAATGAATGTGGATGTGATAAATATTTTAGCACCGACTGTAAAGCTTCTTTGAATCTGAAACAGTCACAAAGCTCTATGAAGTGGCTCTGAAATCTGATAATGCTTATTTAATTTGCTGGTAGGTCATTCCAAACCAACTTACCTGGGCCTTTAAATTTTTCCTGAAGATTTCACAGGTCCTGAAGACCTGACAGTTCTGGTCCCGTTTTAATTTTAAGCTTTTAAAGTTGGCCCTCATGGCTAAATATCACCCTTCCTATGTACTGTATATTATGTGCCTCACATATCACTAAAAAAGGTTGAGTTAAGACATGTTCTACTCATCAACAAAACCCAAAGTATCATTCCAACATGGGAGAAGAAAACAGTCTTTCATTTTCCAAAATAAGTATTATTGATTTCTGGGGGTCTTTTTGTTGTCCGCTGTGGATGTTGTGGTTCTAGTCCTTGGTTAAATAGAACTAATGTCCCGGCAAAGCCAGCGAAGATAAAGACCACTGGAAAGTAACCATGTAAACCAAAGTCGGTTTCATGTTCTTCCAGACATCAACTCAGGGCATGTTTTATGGGGAAACAAATATTTATTAGCCCTCAAGGAGATAGAGATTATGCTATGGTGAAAAAAAGGAATAATAAAACTTGTTTTTAAAACGGAGCTGCTTTATGGTCCCATTATTATCATCATCTGGCATCTGCACTCACATGTGCGGGTTCGGGAAGGAGGGCGCCGTTGGGTTGAGTGGGAGCCTGGAGGCCGGTTCACTGGAGGGTTGGCGAAGTTCAGCTTCAGAGCTTTGCGTTTACCTGGAGGAACAAACAGAGGAAACATAGCCATATTCCCACTACATGCACACCACACTGTGGCTTCAAACCAGAGCCGTTAAGATAAGTGACGATAGCGAGGGGGCGAAAAACACTGATGTTACGTGACTCATGTAGGTCAAATAGTTCCAAACAGGAAATTTATATTCCGCCAGTTATATTTTACATATAACAATTTGATCAGCCTGTAGACGGAGCCCAAAATATACAGGTTTCTTTAGTTATTAAATGTTAATAATGTTCATCTGGAACTCTAATCATTGCTCTGTCAATTATGTGATACAGACAGGGTAGTGTCACCTCTTTTTCCAACTTTTAGATCGCTACCAAGACCAATAAATGGGACTTTTTAAAAAAATATATAGTTAAAAAAGGTTGCAAATACATACTATATATATACATCAATGTTGTAATGAAAACTCATCCGTATCCTTGTCTATCTTCTTTCTCTGAATACAGTTAGCCACCTAAACAATAAACTATCTTTTTAGAGATAGTATCTAAAACTGTAAAATAGATGAATAAGTAGATATTTGAAAAAATATCGCTAACTCAAAATGTCTCCTTACTGATGTTGACCATCAAACTAATCAATAAGTGTGAGCCTATGTTTCAAAGATGGTCAATATAGTCATAAAATATATGTCTGTGCAGATGTTCCAATAAGTATTGCCGACTCAAACTGACTGACTTTTGCTTATTTGGCCACAATTAAGTCAGTGTAACTCATTTAAGCTGCTTCTGATGTTTGGAACCATTTGAGCCCAATGACAACAAAAAAAAAAAGATCCTATAGATTCAATAGAGGTGTCATCTCTGTCTCTCTTAATGCACTCTGGGTCACCAATGAGTACAAACTGGAGACACTGCGTGAAGATATGCAGGACACAAGGTGATAAAACGCTCATCTTACCTCGTAACATCTGAATATCAACACTTGAGATAAGCCATTAACATCAAATCAGAAATATTAATAATTTGTGCCACAACAACCAACTGGTGACCGAACCACACCACAGTTTTTGTGCTTGTATAAAATCTAAAGCTTGTTGTAGAATGTGTGGAAATAAACTGCAGTGGCATAAATGTGATTGCATCTTTCAGAGTTGGGTTATCTCAAGCACTTCTTTAGAAAAAAAAAAAAAAAAAAATCAGAGGGAGCACAAACTGCATTTGGACACAAGCAAAGTGCCCAGATGTGCTGCACAGGGTTCCCAATGCTCAGGGGTCTGGACTTCTTTTTTGTTTTTTTGGCTAAAACATGCCTTTTCTTTAAATAAACCATGCACAAGCTTTGCTGAAGTTACAAATAGTTGAGTTTTAAAAGCTAGATACTGATATTGGGACTCCCTGTGCAGAAACCATTTCCATTAAGAACTCAAACCTGAACCTTGAGATTTCAAAGTGACAAAACGCTTAGTACCTTTATCGGGATGTTAAATAAATTTATACTTGACAGATTTATTGACTCACATGTGGTGATTTAATCCAAATATTCCACCAAATGTAGCTGATATTCCAGTTTATAAAGTGCTGTGGAAGTGTTGAGTCAACTTTGCCATGCCCTGTCCGACCAGCTCCTTCAGTGCAAACAGATCCATTAACCTTTACGCCCCGGTGCAATAATCTTTGTCGGCCATAACTGAATTTGTAACGGTTAATAGCGGTGAACAGTGGACAGACTCCCCAACTACCAGAGCACCACACAGGCTGGTTCAGTAGTATACAGCAGCTTCCTTTCAACCTATTTCATCCAATTCAGTGTGATAGGATCATGACTTTAACCAAAGGACAGACAAGTCACCAAGCAGGATGCCAAGTCGTCAGCCAGCGGCCGAACAAAAACACAGCTCAAAGAAAGGAGAGTGAAAGGAAACAACTTTAGACTACTGAGGGTGTACCCACAAGAGTAGAGGTCAGTGTGCTTTTGTGTGCAAGTCTATTGCTTACTTTGGGGACAACTCCAGACAGGCTTATCTGAAACCCTGTAGTAAAGAAAAGACATTTTACTACATCCTCTCAGTGGCTCATTTGAGTGTGAGTGGATTGTTGTTTAGTGGCATCTCAGGACAAGTGTGAATTCTGAAAGTGGAATACGGGGTGAAGAACGGCTCTGTGTTTGGTTTAGTCCAGATCGATGTCGTCTGGCCCCGTTTGAGACCTCAGCATTTTGTACAAGTTGGATAATCATAACAGAGTAACGGGCATGGGCAGTGTATTAAAATACGTCTATTATCTGTTTTTGCTATATTTAAAATTGTAAATAAAAATATATAAATCAAACAAATTGTGATTAATGCTTCCTCTGGACAAGTGTTGTTGCAAAAAAACCTAAATGCAATGTGTTAATTTGCCCTAATCTATTTAGCATGATACATTCTACAATAAATAACCTACCAATAAAAGATTACTGGTGTATGTTTATTTGTTGACAATACTGCACACATATATAATTCAACTATGGAACTATTTCTGAATCATGTCATGAATTATCCATAGTAGTAAAAGAAATTTTGGTTACATTTTTCCTGCAGTGGCCTCAGCCTTAGTGAGTAACAACTGGCATTTTTCTGACATTAAAAGATAATTTTGCATCCAACCCACTTCATGCAGCAACTGAAAAGGTTGGCGAAGGGTTCAAGGCCATGGATGGTCTAATTTGTCATATGATCTGCTTTTCGAGCAATTGTACAGATTGCACCAGGGAGCAAGTAACAGCACTGTACAAACTTTCCTGCGTAACTATTAATTCATTTTAATAGGTCGAGTAATGGTGTAAATGACATTTGAATTAATGTTAGTGAGTGTATTCAGGCCTGTTTATAGTGCCTCTGTACTCTGTCACAACAAGAATAGGCCTGGATGATAAACAGTGATAAATATTGCAATATAAATGTACCAAATGTTGAATATTGTTTGATATAATGTCAGTGCTGAGGATAGCATCCAGAAGCCCAGCCTGCAACTCTGCTGCTCTAGTCTGCTTAATCTAATAAAAAAAAGATAGAGGAGGAGGCCAGCACAATGCAGTGAAACTACAGCTGCAAAAGGAAAATATCTGTCCAGAATATTCCAGATTAACCTAAAAGGTTATCGTGTTCATTTTAAGGGGACTACAAAAAATACAGCCGGGTAAAGTTTGATTCATCACATTGCTTCTGGAGTCAAATATCATGTTATAAATAAATGACTTCTTAATAAATAAACTGTTTATTCTTGGAAATATGATATATTTCATTAATTGGTGCTGCTAGGGCTTCAGAAAAAACTAGGATAAAAAATGTAGTAGGAAAAGAAGCTAGGAAACAGTGCAGGATGTGGGAATTGCTGTTTTTCTCTGCACCGTTACTGATAATAATCATGTTTACAGATGACGCCTGCACAATATGAGGAAATCTGCAGTGTGCAATACATTGTTAGTAACGCAACAACAATATGACCTGCGACAAACTAACCTCACTGTTACCGGTTGTCGACTAGTGGATTCATCCGATTGGCCAAATGTTCACATCTTGAGTATGATCACAATTATTTTACTATCTATCATTTCACTTATTGGACAGCACTACAACAGTAATTAAGTAATGCATCAAAGTTTTTAATGCATTAAGTTAGTGCTGTGTATTCATGCTATATCATTCTAATGAATTACAAATGTTAGAGAATGGATACGGCAGTAGACTAAATAAAATTACAGTTTTCTCTGAATTTGACTTATGTTGGAGAAATGCATATAACAGAACACGAGACAGTTAAATAGTAATAGTCTTAGTCATTTTAATCTGTGCTAACATTTAAGATTACACGCTATAGCTTTAATTTGCAGATTATACTTGCCAATTAATCATTTCGACTGACATAAAAATTATGCCCTCCGAGTTGTTTTTTATCAACCTAACAGCCCATCCCCATTCCATATCATCCACAAAGAAAACAACACATGATCATAGGATAACAGGGCACGCCAGGGGACAGTGCATTTTAGGAATGCCACCTATGCTGCTGCTGCTGCTGTGTGGTATAATGAAAGCCTTACATATTGTTCTGGTCATATAGCTCTAGCATTTGCTCATACACCAAATATATTTTTCAGTCTCTAGCAGAGTATAATTCTGGACAGACAGCAGGTAGCTGTAAAATTATGTACCAATAATATTTAATGTACAGTATGCTGAGGTCATGAAGGGGTTTGCGTTCCCATGCAACTGTATGTGCAACTTTAATGTGAATTGTTAGCTCAGTTACAGGTGTAGCCCCGAAATAGCATAGAGTGAAATTTACTGAAGTGCTTTTGTGTGTTAAACAGTAAAAAATACTCCCAAATGGGGTTGCTTGATGCGGTCTCATCAAATGGGGTCTGTCTACTGTGGATCTAAAAAGTTTTGGGTTTTGTTTAGATGGATGGATACTGATGATGACATGCTATAAGGAATAAAAGAAAATAAATGCAGGTTTGACATGGAAGGGAAACCAAACAGATAAATTGACAAAAAAGGTTGTAAAGGGAACATTTCAAGGATTTCCTCTGCTACATAAAACAATGTGAACAAATACCCTAACAATAGCAACTTAAACCTAGTAAAATAAGTGTGAATACCTGTTTCATTCTGACATCTCCAGCAGCTGTTGTTTCTGTAAGGTTTAGATAAAACATTTGATACTAGACACATACACACACACTTCCTCTGCCATAGAGGAAGATAAATACATCTGTGTTGACCATCTGTGTCTGCTGTTAGTATGTACAGGTGCTGCAAGTCAGTCAGTGCAAATGGTGTCCTTGATCAGCTACCATTAACACATCCATTATGACAACTCATCCTTTTTCCAGCAGGAACACACAACCTGGATGCCTCACAGTAAATGCGTTAGATGTACACAGAAACCTCACACATTCAACAACTATATTAGATCAGCAAAAAAGTACATATATAGTTCCATTCCTGGTTTATTACACGGTTTTGATGTGCTCAATCTCGACAGAACTGGTGTCACTGTTACAGATATGGAACCTACTGACGCTATGAACAACTAGGTTAAATAATTAATAGCATTGAAGCATAACTGTACACGGGGGTTGATGTACTGTCTGTATGGTTAACTGGAATATTTTAATAGTATTTTGCCCTTAATGACAAAGAAATATATGGAAACATTGGACACTTCCAACGTAGGCCTTAGTGGCAGCTACTTTTAGCAGCCTAGTGGGAATAATATCAGTGGCTGGACACTTGATTTAATGCCTCTTTATGATGCATCGCGTTTGGGATTTGGTTTTACTCTCAATGAGCCTATCGACAGCTTAAGGAATAAAAACACACCCACGGTGCCACCGCAGGCCTATCGATGAGGCAAGACAGGAGCTACCCGCATCATCACTGCTAACCTGGTATCCGTGGTGTTTCAGGGGAGCTGCGTCAAGCTAGCTGACGGTAGCCAGGGCTTTAGCGGAAATAAATCAATTTGCCTTCATAATGCAGGAAAACTTGACGTACTTATTACACGGATAGCAAATTAATAATTAAGAAGGTCTCAAGTACTATAAAGTAGTGTAGTGCAAATTAAACACACAAGCTTCCCGTGTTTCAACAAGCTAAATGCTAAGCTACACACATTTGTGACACAAGCTAATGCTAAATAATATTTAGCTTTTTCTTTTTAGATGACAGAGAAATATATCTACCAACTTGCCACCTTTACTTGTTTGCAAGCTACACTTATTGACCGAATAACTACTAATAAACAACAAAAAAACGGTTTTACTTTATTAAACAGCTTAGATATAAATATTTCAACATGCTAAGTTACATGCTAACAGCTAGCGATTATTTCTACAACTGACGTCTCGTGCTTTGACAGTTAAGCGACATTGCTTAAAATGAGAAGCCGATTTTTATATTTTTATTGTATTTTATTAACGATTATGTCGACTTGTATCTACAGCAAAGTGTTTAACGGTTAGCGTTGCTATTCGTAAGGGGGTTTTATTCTGAAAAAGGAAGAAGGACATGGCGGCTCCTCTTGTCTGTGTTGACTTTGGTGTTTCTGCTTCTGGGCTAAAGCTATCTGTTCCTTTTAACTCAAGTGTCTCGGTGTAAAATGTTCCAAATGAGCTAAATATGAGCTAAAGGCAGCCGTCGCCTACCTTGCATGCTGCTGCTCTGTGTCTGCTGGTGGAATTGGTGCGACGTGGATCCTACGATGCTGCTGCTGTTGCTGGAGCTTGTTGAGTTGCTGTCAGGACGGGAGTCGCCATTGTTGTGTTGGATTCCGGCAGCAGCGCTCAGGCTGCAATGCAGAGAGAGTAAACTTCGCCCTCTCTGCCTCCAGACGGGACACTGCGCCACTTGAACGCAACAGCCGCACCACGGCCACGTCTGTGGCGCTGCTGCATTCACGGACTGTCGAAAATGCGTCACTTCTGATTTTTTGTTTTTCCCGCTTACATCAGGGGTGTCAAAGTCTTTTAGTTCAGGGGCTACATACAGCCAAATATGATCTAAAGTGGGCCAGACCAGTAAAATAATATAAATAATAGGATAAGAACTTATAAATAATATCTACTCCAAAGTTTTCTCTATGTTTTTGAATAAAAATAAATGAAATGCCGTAATGAAAATGTTTACATCTACGAAACTGTACTTGAACAAATATGAACAACCTGTCAAATAAGTGCAATTTTAACAATATTACACCTTCATTTATCATTTTTATCACAACTTACAGATCACAGTGGCTCTACAAATACAGAAAACATTCAGTAACCGGCAGATTATTGGTACAATTCCACATCCTTGTCTTAAGACATTTCAGGTTGTTCACATTTTTGTAAAAGGCTAGTCTGTAAATGTATAAATTTTTGGGTAATTTTCCTTTTTTTTTACACTAAAACAAAGAGAACAACAAAGAGAACAGACCTCCGCCAAAACAGATCTGCTGCCCCCATCACCACCAAAATTTGATCATTTCTTCCTTGTGCCAGTATCAACATTTCCTGAAAATTTCATCTAAATCCGTCCATAACTTTTTGAATTATCTTGCTAACAAACAAACATGCAAACACGCACACACGCAAACACACAAAGTAAAGCTATCACAATAACTCCTGTCGGAGGTAAAAATGAGCTTTTTTCATTATTTTAAGGTTATTATGATAGTATTCTACTGGTCTGACCCACTTTAGATTGAAGTGACCTAAAATGATTTTAACATCCTTGATTGTTAATATATTCACTGTAATTTTTGCATTTCACAAATTCATCCCAGGGGCCAGATTGGACCCTTTGGTGGGCCGATTTTGGCCCCCGGGCACCATGTTTGACACCTGTGGCTTACATACATCAAATAGTCAACATACTGAGAAATATTTAGTTGAGGTAGACCAGTAGATATTCAGTGCAATGCAATGCAAGGTACACAGAAAATTTAAAAAAGTAAATACACTTAATTTATTGTTAATTTGTTTAATGAATTGCTGCACTGTAACAGTAAGAAGTTACATCACTAGTTTCTAGGACAGGTCTGTCAACTCATGTTAGTTCAGGGGCCACATTCAGCCTAAATGATATAAAGTGGGCCGGACCCATGAAATAATATAAATAACAGGATAATAACTTGTGAATAATGTCGACTCCTAAGTGTTCTCTAACTTTTTGAGTGAAAAAGTAAGATTCTGTAATGAAAATGTTTACATCTACAACTGTACTTGAACAAAACAAAATTCTTAAGAAAAATAAGTGCAATTTTTACAATATTGTACCACAGTTTATCATTTCTACATGTGCATTACAATGTACAGATCACAGTGGATCTACAAATACACAAAACATTCAATAAAAGGCAGAATTTTACTAAAACTCCACATACTTCTATAAAGACATTTAAGGTTGTTCATGTTTGTTCAGGTTATTTACTTTTTTTTGTAAAAGGCTAGTCTGTAAATGTAAACATTTTTGTATAATTTAACTGTTTGTTTTTACAGTAAAACAAAGTTTTCATTTTTTATAGGTTAATATGGTAGTTTTTTACTTGTCTGACCCACTTTAGATTGAATTGACCTAAAATCATTGTAACATCCTTGGTTGTTAATATCTTCAGTGTAATTTTTACATTTCACAAATTCATCCCACGGGCCGGATTGGACCCTTTGTCAGGCCAGTTTTGGCCCCCGGGCCGCATGTTTGACACCTGTGTTCTTGGAAGAGTTTTGGGCCATATGGACCATCATTACCATAGGTAGAATATAAATACATACTTTTACTTCAGTCCAGTACACCCACTTAAGTGTAAATCTGAGGTATTTATACTTAATGTCAGTATTTAGATTTTCTCTCTGAATGTTTCCTGAATGCAATGAATGTTGTTGACTTCAATATATTACATTTAATTCAACAGAAACCTAACAAACAAAAAGAAATATTTATCCTGTATTAAAGGTAATTATTATAATAAACAATAAATGAAAGAAATTGATCATAAATTACTGTTCTGTTTGGAAAGTTTGACTTCACTATATGTTAGTATTTCCATTTTCTGCTAATAAAATTCCAGTTGATACAACAGCAACCTAAAGAGCATCACTCTTTTTTACCAGGTTGTTAAAGTGCACCGAAATTCCCAAACAAAAGCCACATTTCTACCTGTAACAATATAAAGTTTAATTTTAAGTTGAGCTTTATCATTTTTCTACAAACATCTCATTGATATTCACTTTCTTAATTATTTTTCTTACATACCTTGAACGCAGCATAAGATGTAAGAGAAGTGACATCAACAAGCTCCAAGAAGTGGCAGAATATTTTTATTGTTAATACAATGTAATGATTATAGTGATCATCACACTGATCCTAACTGAAACTGCATTGCACAATAAACGACTCACCAATAATGTTCAAATAGAGGTTAATCATGTACAAAAACACCATATGCAAAAAAAGCAGCAATAAACTCAAGTTTGTTCATATAAATATGATAAATTTAAAATTGTTCCTTGACTCAAACACACTCTTTACAGCGATTATTTAACATTCAGGATGTCAGAAAATAAAACATGATTTGAGGTATAGTACTTTTTTCTGGAAAATAAAAAAACAACCATTATTGTTGTAACCATTGTATTGTTGTAAACATTTTCCTATGAAATATATTCCAGTGGTGACGGACTGTTTAGTAACAAGAGTGATAGAACCTTTAGTTTATATCATCAGAGCTTTTCTACTTTTGATGCAATACTTAATATGAAGATAAAAACTTAGAAATTCTGTCAGATTTTAGTCTGTAGATTTCAATTCCTGCTGCTTTAAAGTTAGAAATCTACTAGAATAAGATTGTAATTTATTCTCCGAAATTTGCCACTCAAATCTTAGATAATATCCAACTTTTTTCTTATTCTTATCATTTTATCGAATTTGTCCTCATAAATTTATTGCTTAACTTTTTGAGACATTACTGTTTTGTTTTGTTTTTTTTAAATAAATTGATTAAAATACGTCAAATATGTAGTAGGAAAGCCCTTCACTGTGCAATAAATATTTAACTCAACTTGGAGCTTAAAAGTCATTCTGCTTCTTGTAAAGTGACCAGCGTACATTTTCAAACCAGTAAATTTCAAATGTGAAATACACCGTACATGTCTGAATCCATAGATATTATATAAAGCCCTTCATCAGTGGTGCATTCTTAATTTCACTGTCCCTCAGGCATTATGGGAACATCAGGACTCGGTCTTCGATCCTCCCGTTCCCTTTCAGGACCATCCTGTCGTCGTACACAGACACCGTGGCGAAGGCGTTACAGTTGGGCGGAGTCTCGATCACCCCCTCCACGGTCAGGTGGTGCACTCCTCCGTCTTTGTCCCAGTAATATCCTCCGTCGTGGTCGTGTCCGGCCATGAAACACACCACGCTGGAGTGAGACTGGATGATTTCTAAGAGCTCGTTGTAGTTCCAGGCGAGGCAGACCGGATCGGTGGAGCACGGGTGTACGGGGAGGTGACCTGAGGAAAGAAGTTAGAAACGTTACGAGGCTTTTAGTTCAACAACCTGATAAATGACGTCCACACCAACCAGACACAGGCTGAAGAACTAATCCATGAAATGTGCCACCATCTTCCTCGTCTCTTTCCTGTAATGTGACAGTATTTCAAACCACCCAGCAGGACTGAAAACTAGACTTCATTTTACATTTTTACAGAACTGATCACATTACTTTGATACGGAAACATGTCCTGTCATTCCAGACTACGTTTTATTTCCTAAGAAGTAAGATTCACCCGCCTCAGTGGACACAGCACACACATAGCTGTTCCACGTTTTCATTTAAGTAATCATGTTAAGAGTTAAAGGAGTGATATTTTGCCCCTGTTCTCTTTTTTTTTTTTTTTTTTTTTCTTATTGTGGATAATTTTTGGGCTGTTCTTTTTTTTTGTTATAGTGGATAATTTTTTGGGTTGTTCTCATTTCTTTCTTATAGTGGCTAATTTTTTGGGCTGTTCTCTTTTTTTTCTTATAGTGGATATTTTTTGGGCTGCTCTCTTTTTTTCCTCATAGTGGATAATTTTTGGGCTGTGGAAATTTTTTTGGGCTGTTCTCGTTTTCTTATAGTGGTAATTTTTGGGAGTAGATACTTTTTGGGCTCTTCTCTTTTTTTCTTATAGTGGATAATTTTTTGGGCTGTTCTCTTTTTTTCTTATAGTGGATAATTTTTTGGGCTAGTGATTTTTTGGGGGCTGTTCTTTTTTTCTTATAGTGGATATTTTTTTGGGTTTCTCTTTTTTTTCTCATAGTGGATAATTTTTTGGGCTGTTCTCGTTTTCTTATAGTCGATAATTTTTTGGGCTCTTCTCTTTTTTTCTTATAGTGGATAATTTTTTGGGCTAGTGGATAATTCTCTGGGCTGTTCTCTTTTTTTTCTTACAGTGGATAATTTTTTGGCCTGTTCTCTTTTTTTCTTATAGTGGATACTTTTTTGGGCTGGTGGATAATCTTTTAGGCTGTTCTCTTTTTTTTCTTATAGTGGATAATTTTTTGGGCTGTTCTCTTTTTTTCTTATAGTGGGTAATTTTTTGGGCTAGTGGATAATTTTTTGGGCAGTTGCACCTCTGGGTCACCGTAATGAATCCACACCATCAGAAATAAAGAAACCACAGCAGTAATCATAGTTAATCACTGACAACAACATGAGGTTTAGAAAAAAAACACCAAAAAAAATACTCCACTCTCACATTATTTCTGGGTCCATGTTTATCTACATTACCGACCTATAATGAAACTATATACAAGAAAGTGATAATAGTAATAATAACTACTTATCATACTTCTACATTAACCCATCTTTTAACATACTACATATATTACACTTATTCCAAATATTATTTACATATAAAATGTAAATAATTATTCAAATAAATGGAAATGTAACTAATGGATGTAAGTGAAATTCTTACTAACCTATGAAATTAATACGACATGTTAATCAGTGAAATGCATATAGGCTTCAGCATGATTGACTGGAAAAAACTGGAGTGCTGAAACAAGACTAAAGGTTTTGCAGTATAAATATGCTCAGAATACATACAGCTTAGAAGTGTGGAAGTTAAAAGATCAAACATAAGAGTATATGTTAAAATTAGAAAAGGTGCTGAAATTATTTGGTGGCCTTTAAACAGCCAGTAGAAGTGTAGTTGTGGTTAGTGATTATTATGTTGCTGAATTTCTATGGTTACATCTCTCACTCCTCCAGAGTCCTTCAATACTTGAGGCTTAAAAATGGCACTTCATGAACTCTGTGACCTTCTAACACAAGAAAAATAACTACGAACACAATCTGTCAGATAATACTTACTGACAAGGGTGACTTTCTCATGCCTCTCATCAGCTGAGGACAAAATGGAATCTAACCAGTCCAGCTGGTCTTTACTGAAGCCACCGTTGAACATGGCAAACCTCTGTTTTGCAACTATAACAAAAAAAACCAAACAAACATCAGGTTGGCTTTAATACACTTCCTGCAATATCAACTGGAAATCAAGTCAAATCAGTACTGTTACATGTCTCCATAAGTTAACACACTTTATATCAAACTGTAGCAGTGGATATAGTATTGGTTTATTGTTTATATGGATCCCTAATAGCTTCCACTGTAGTGGTTGCTACTCTTCCTGGGTGTGGTGTAAAATCCATGTTGTTTGACAAACAACAGTGATTGGACACACTTGCTTTTATCTTCTGATAAAATAACCCTCAACTTTAATCAGAACTTTTATGAACATCTACATCAAAGGTGTCAGACATGTGGCCAGGGGGCCAAAACAGGCCCGCCAAAGGCTCCAATCTGGCCCGCCAGATGAGTTTACACAGTGCAAAATGCAGGCATTACCCTGAGGATGTTAACAGTCGAGGGCATCAAACTAAAAAAATAACAGCATAATAACCTAGAAATAATGACTCCAAATTTTCTTCTTGGTTTAATGTGAAAAAAATATATATATATGACATTATGCCTATAAATAATGGCAACACCATTTTTTTTCCTTTGATTTATTGCAAGGAACATTAAATTCTGATATTCTTTAACAATAAAATGTCAATAACCTGAACAAATATGAACAACCTGAAATGTCTAAAGAAAAATCAGTGCAATTTTAACAATTTTCTCTGCCTGTTTTGTGCCTTGGTAGATCTGATCCATAATGCACATGTATAAATCATAAGTTGAGGCAAAATAGTGATAAAATTGTACTTGTTTATCTTCAGAAATTTCAGTTTTTTTTCCCAGTTATTCACATCATTTTTGTTTTCGATAGACATAGTTTCATCATCTAATGTTATTTTTTGCACTAAAAAATTTGGAGTTGTCATTATTTATAGGCTATTATGCTCTTATTTTACTGGTCCGGCCCACTGGAGATCAAATTGGTCTTAATATGGCCCCTGAAAAAAAATGAGTTTGACACCCCTGATCTTCATGATCAGTAAATTAAATACAGGAAAATAGGCAGCCTGATTTTTTTATGTTCAGTTATTAATATCATTGGTGAAAAGTTTTGGGTTTTTTTTTTTTTTTAATCTGTTTATGATATAATAACCCTCAACTTTAACTGAGCCTTTATGAACTTCTACATCAGGGGTGTCAAACTCATTTTAGTTCAGGGGCCATATTCAGCTAAATTTGATCTGAAGTGGGCCGGACCAGTAAAATAATAACATAATAACCTATAAATAATGACAACTCCAAATTTTTGTCTTTGTTTTAGTGTAAAAAAAACATTAAACTATGAAAATACTTACTATTATAAACTAACCCCCCCCCCCCCCCCAAAAAAAAAAAAAAAAGTGAAAAAAATTAAATTTAAATTAAAAAACGTAAGAAAAGGTAGTGCCATTTTAACATTATTATTATCCTTTGTCCATGTGTGTTATGGATCAGATCTACAAAGACACTAAACACTGAGAAACAGGAAGAAAAATTGTTAAAATTGTGCTGAATTTTCTTTAGACATTTCAGGTTGTTCATATTTGTTCAGGTTATTCACATTTTAGTGTTACAGGATAGGTTGTAAATGTAAATATTTTCATAATTTAATGCTATTATTTGCAATTAAACGAAGAAAAAAATTTTAAGTTGTTAATTCTATTTTTTTTTTTTTTTTGGCTTAATTCAAGATTTGTTTTGTACTTAATTGAAGATTTTTTTTTTGCTTAATTCAAGATTTTTTTCACTTAAATGAAGATTTTTTTGGCTTAATTCAAGATTTTTTGCTAAATTTGAGATTTTTTTTTTTTTGGCTTAATTGCAGATGTTTTTACTTAATTGAAATTTTTTTTTGTTTAATTCAAGATTTTTTGCTAAATTTGAGATTTTTTTTTTACTTAATTGAAGATTTTTTTTTGTACTTAATTGGAGATTTTTTTGGCTTAATTGAGAATTTTTCCTTAATTCAAGCTAATTTTTTTTTTTTTTTTTTTTTTTTGCATAATTCAATTCAAGACTGTGGAATTTTTGCACTTGGCAAAAACATCCCAGGGGCCGAACTGGACCCTTTGGGGGGCCACATTTGGCCCCTGGGCCACACGTTTGACACCCCTGATCTACATGATTAGTGAATTAACCCTTTCATGCATACTGGTCACTCCAGTGGACAGCTATTCTACAGCTGTTCTCTTGTATATTCATGGTTTGTTGTTCTTTTCGTTGTCGTTGTTTTGTTTTTTTACACATATCTTTATTAAAAATTTAAGACACTACATATCTTTTCTGACATGCATTGGTTACATTATGTAGATCTCTCCTGAGCATAAACCCCCAGAATCACAAGCCCTCCCCATAGTTTTCACACAATTTATCAGTAAATACATGTTTTATGTGCATCAAAAATTAAACATGTGGCGTCCAGCTGAGTGGACATTTTTGCAACTTCATGAAAATAGGTTCATAAGAATTTTTTTTCATTATTATTTTTTTAATGTATTTTTTAATTTTTTTCAATTATTTGTATTTTATTTTTATTTATTTTGCAGAAGAAAATTTTTTAATCGCATTGTTTTTTCCATGCCTAAAGAAGAATAAAAACACTCAGGAAAAAATTTTGATTAAGGTTCTCATAATTTGTGCATGAAATGGTTAAATATAGGACAATACCTGATTTTCACAGAAAAAAACGCCAAACTCAGAGGATATTATTAGAACAAATGGTGATAAATCACTTAGGAAAGGGTAAATTAAGAGAAAAAACAATTTGGGAACTGACAGTAAAATAGCAGAGGGTGTTTGTGGGTTAAAATAGAGTGTGGGACTGACCTGGGGGCTGGTTCAGGTCCTCGTTGTTGTTGTACTGTCTGATCAGACTCAGAGCCCTCCTGTACTCCTCACTGCTCTCCTCTCGGCCCAGAAGACTCACATCATAAGCGTCCAGGACCACGAACCTGAACCCAGGGAAGGGACTGAACTGGTAGGCGTAGATGTCGTCCCTGGGCCTGGCTCCACTCAGCTTCCTGTGGGTGTGCAGGGTGTAGTTGAGCTTTGACCCCAACAGCTGACTCCGGCTGAAGTTATAAAACTCATGGTTCCCCCACACATGGTGCACCTCCACGGGGATGGAGCTGAACTCTCTCAACACCGTATCCAGGGCTCGATCCGAGGCGTTGTGCGGCTTGTTGAATCCGTCGATGATGTCCCCCAGCTGGAGGATAAACTCAGGTTTGACAGCCGACTCTGACCAACTTTCCCTGGCGTTCCTCAGCAGCTGGAGGCTGTTGCGGTAGTACCTCCTCCGAGTCCGGGCGTAGTTGAACCCGTCGTCGATGTCTGCGTACTGGATGTCCGCGATCAGGCCGAATGTAAACAGCGGCGTTTGCTGACTGTCGTCCATTCTGGATGGTTTCTGCCAAAGAGCGGACAGGTGTTTACTGGGGTGAAGTGGACAGGAAACACCAAGCAGAGCCGCCGGTGCCGGTATCCTCTGAACCTCCTCACATGATGAAACAGCCAGTGTGTCAGCGAGGATGACGGTACATGAACCAACCAGTCCCGGATAACTCAAGAAAAGTAAAAGTAAGGATTTCCGGTTGTCCTTCAAAATAACGGTAACATGAAACCCGAGTTAAGATACGATAGATAAGTAGAACATACGGAATAAACACACCAACATGGAAGCCTATTCACCTTAACGGACTTGTTTACCTGCTCTGCCAGTAGGGGTGTTCACTTCCGGGTTGGGTCACATGGTTGACATGCGCAGTGGTGTCAGGTAGTTGCCACTCGTGTTCATAGTTTACACTGATGGAATTTAACAAAAATGCTTTTTCCACTTTAACCTGTGATAATTTTAGTAACCTTAACTTTTATTGGTTACTATTTAATTATTTTACACATGATACAAACAACTTTACGCTCTCGATTATCTATTTATAATAACTGAATCCACTCCATGTTTGACAGGCTAATTATTTTTCAGAATATTTTTATATTTATTATAGGCAGATAGGAGCTGTCACAGAACAAAATTATAAATCCAGTTATCAGACCTGGGGAGAGCAGTGTCAGGTACACATTTGGACTTCACAGGCACTAGAGCAGTGGTTCCCAATTTTTTGGCTTGTGACCTCATTTTAACTTCACAAATTTCTGGTGACCCCAGACATTCAAAACAAAGATTTTTTTTTTACTAAAATTAAGTTGTTTTTGATCGTGTAATAGTTTGCTATACTATGTTACAAATAAACTTTAATTTTAGAGGACATTTAGTCTAATAATTTATATTATTCTGGATGGAGGCAGAAAAGCCAGGTGTAGATTACTGCACAAAGTGAGAATTTGATTTTCCTTGGTCAGGATATGTACAGTCAGTCCAGCTCGTATTTACAAGGCTGACAATTAATACTGAACAAACAAGAACTCAAACTATGAATTATGAAAGAGCTGCAGGATCTGAAACCGACCACAATGAACATTTGACAGATAAACAGAACCACAGTGCTTCAGTTTCAGCTTCACAGTTTGTCATGTCTTTTATGGACTGGGATTGTTTCTCTCAACTCACCATATACTTTTTATTAGTAATTCTTTTTTTTGTTTGTTTCTTATCAATTACTAGAAATTTCAAGCGACCCCATTTGAATTCCAGGCAACCCCATGTGGGGTCCCGACCCCAAGGTTGAAAAACACTGCACTAGAGACAGTGCTTATATGTAACATAGGTAAAAAATTTTACTGTATGTGTGTGGTTGTTTTATTGTTACATTTTTGTTTTTTGTATATGGACCTCTAAATCTGAAATAAAGACTGATTGATTGATTGATTGATTGATTGACTGATTGATTACTGTCCCTTTCCTGGCCTTGTCCCTCCAAAAATGTTGATTTTGAATGTATGTAATGAACTGAAGGATAAAAAGTGTTGCTTTAAATTATTGAATTAAAGCTACCTTTGTACAGACTGAAATTTCGACATAAAATAACATTACTCTTAATTGGTTTTCCTCCTGTCCTAACTAGTTTTTTTTTTTTACATTACCAGCTACTCAGTCATAGAGAATATGATGCACTGATGTATAAAACTAGTCAACATAAATTATGACTAAAAAGTATAAATTAGGTTAAATGAGCTAAACCTTAAATATATACAATGGTACAATGCAACACACACATTAAAGCAGCAGTAATATGAATAAAAAACAATTAAAACATTATGTTTGTTTACTTATGTAATTTTGATGTGCTCTTAGTACTACGACTTCTTCCACTGCTAATAGTTTGAATGTTTATGAGTACTAAAGGTGATTACTTCTCAATGTTGTGAGGAAATAATTGGTTTAATTCAGGTAAACCTACAAAAACAAAACAAAAAAACAAACAAACAAACAAAAACTAAATAAATTAAAAAAAAAAAAAAAAAAAAAAAAATATATATATATATATATATATATATATATATATATATATATATATATATATATATATATATATATAAAGCATCTTTAAAGAGTAGAGATGCTATGTTTAGAGATGCCAAAACCATGCATTTCTACATAAACCCATTAAATGCATACTAAAGAGAGAGTATGCGGATGTTTATGATTATTTAAAAAAAAAAAAGAGCATAAAACAAAGGTGGTAAAATGGAAGATGGTGACAGTGCAGGTCAGCTGGCTGTCTTCTATTCTGATGCAGTTGTTTCTTTTTCCAGAGCTGATGAAAGAAAACACAAACACATACACACACATTTAATTTCAGAACAGTGGATTTCAATCCCTGATCCTTTTCATTGCCTTGTTTTCAAGACTTTACTTCTGTGCTATAAGCATTTAAAGCAATTATACATGAACTTCACCTTCAACAGACTCTTAAACTTAAAGGACAGCCTAAAACATTACCTGCCTCTGTAAATCAGATGTAATGCAAAAACTACAATTAAAAACAACATTTTAGAGTTTTGTTGGGTGGACTATGAGAAATTACAGTGGTGGAATTTTGCTGGGCTCTAAAATCCAATAAATAAACTTTTCATTGTGGTTCACCTGGAGTCTCTTTGACTGGGGTACACAGGGTCAGACCGGTGATACACTTTGGAATCCACTTGAGGATGGCGGTGGAGACCACCTCATTCCACTCACCCTCTGCTCTGTCCTGCAGGGGGTGGACAGAGACAGAGGCAAATCTGATGGTCTTTTTCTTTTTTCTTGTACAAAGGAAAAATGGTCTAAACTACATCACTGTAACAGATTTTGGCTTGTACCAAAATCTGAAATTCAAGACATGCATTAGAATATTTTGCTGTTTCTTCTTCTTTCACTATTATAAATTATTAACATACTTCCTTATTATGCTTGCAATCCTCTGAGAAACACTATTGGTTAATGAATAATTTACATTCAAATATTTGTAACAGACTGTTCATTTGTTGTTTTTAAGCCTCTTGCTGGTAGATCTACTGTAATAGTGTATTTTCAAGCATATGATTCTTTTTCTCCAGAATAAAAACATCTCTTGGCAAACCTAGCAGACTAAACTAATATTCTGCCAAAATCATACAAATAGTATAAAACCAATGGATATAAGTAGTTTTGTTTTTTTCCACATGTTGGTTTTTGGACCTTGTGTATGCATTTTGACAGTTGTCATCTTGGCCACTTAGAGCTAATTCTAGTAACAATACCAACCGACTAATAACCTTATAAACACAAGCAGTATAATTTATTCATTTACTTCTTTGGATTCTATTGCCTCTTTATGACATCCAACAAGTCAATCACACACATTGGTTTCTTGACACTCATTTGATTTTAGATTCTGTTTTTAAAATCTCAGTATATTTCCTTGCTTAAAATGATGCAATATATGACAATACATTACAGTATATTAACCCTTTCATGCATAGTGGTTACTACAGTGGACAGCTGTTCTACAGCTGTTCTCTTGTATATTCGTGGGTTTGGTTGTTTTAGTTCCATATCAGCCACAAATGCATCATCCCATACACTGTAATTCATATAATTGCAGTAATGTAGCTGTTTTTGATAAACCTAATCTGCACGAACATGTCTGAGTGTAAATCAGTTGCTTGTTTTTAATGCATGAACTATGTTATTTATTGTTGTTATTTATTTATTGTAAAGCGTCTCTGAGTACTTAGAAAAGCGCTATATAAATTTGATGTATTATTATTATTATTATTATTATTATTATTATTATTATTATTATTATTATTATTGTTATGTGCCAGTATTGTTTTATTCTATTCATTGTCTTTTACTCCTATTCTGTTTCATTATTATATACAGCACTTTGGGACAGTAGTGTCTGTTTTTAACTGTGCTATATAAATAAACATTGACCCTGTTACTGTTATTAGACTGTAATTAACAGTTTGTTTTTTTCTTTTAAACCAAAAAGTTGTCTGTTTTTTTTTGCATATTATCTCCATGAAGTGAGTAATGACTAATATTAGAGTATGATAAAATGTCAGAAAACATCAGATTAGCAGCATTATAATCTTTTTTATTTCATCGATTTTACACAGTATACTAATAAATGCATGTTTCTTTGCTTCAAAAATTAAACACATGGTGTCCAGCCAAGCAGACATGTTTGCAACTCCATGAAAAATAGGTTCATAAAAAAAATTTTAATCGCATTTTTTTTTTTATGCCTAAAGAGGAATAAAAACAGCTGGGGAAAAAAAAATCTAGATTAACCTCTCATAAGTCATGCATGTAAGGGTTAAATACATAACTCCAGTATTTTGATACATATACAGTCTACTCTCGTTAAACCGCCCGCCGTTATACCGCCATTTCCGCTTATCGCCATCCGCCAGCCCAGTTCCACGCACAAACAACACTTATACCATTGATTTCCCGACCGTTATACCGCCAGCGTCGCGGCGCGGCACCTCCGAGGTGCGGCTCCCAGTGTTGTCTTTTCCGTGGAAACCGGGTCGAAATGGCTCTTTGAGTGTTAAAGGTTGCCGATCCCTGCCTTACAACATAACAGAATCAAGATTTATTTAGAAACGCAATTAGAACGGGTTAACGGAGGCAGCATAGACATCATATAGTAAAGACATGCACATTATGGATGCAACCTGTTGTAACGCCATTTTCGCTATACCGCCAATTTGGCCGTGAACGGAAGTTGGCGGTATAACGAGAGTAGACTGTAGTACTGACACATTCTTGCCAATACACAGCCCTGGTGTTCAGCAGAGACACATAACTCCAAACCCCAAAGTTACAACATGCTGCATGCATTCACACAGCCACTCTGGACACATGTATTTATAGCAAGCAAATAGTAGAAAAACCCTGCAAACGCACAATACAGACTCTTATTCTTCTTATGCACAAAAATCCAATATCATAATGGAAAACACTCCATTATTATTATGCAGGAGTCCAGTGCAAGCGATACTCATTTTCCACAAACAGGAAACCCTGGTGCTAAGTTCTGGACTGATGCTATAACACATTACCGTGTCTTATATAGGTCTCTAAATGCTGGTAGGTATGTAGCAGGCAATGTTAGAGTAGTAATGTTAGTTTTAATCACCAAACTGTCACTTCAAATCTGTGGGCTTTATTCTTTAAATCTATACTTCAAAGCAGACACAACTCTACACCGGCCAGTTTTACGGGCTGTCGAAAACACTAAAGAATTGGTCTGAGATTAGACACCAGTCCTGAACCAGCCCTAGAACTGCCTCAGTGGAAAAGAGGAATGAGTGATGATGCTACTGATACAAGACGCAGGTTCAGCAGATACAAGCAGCAGCAGCAGCACCTCCTCTGCAACTCCAGAGAGTCCTACAGTGAGAACCCTCCCTGGAGCCGGGGTAGGGCGACTTCACAGATTTCCCATTTTTACCGTTCTCCTTTGAGTCTGTCTGCTGTAGTTTGAGTCAAGAGTTTCATAGTTATGTTAGGTTTCATTTACTGAGTGGAATTCATTTAGTTTATGGTGAAAAAGTCTGAGCTAGGGCTGTGAAATATAACCAAAAACACAGGATCCACATTAACAGCATATACCACATTTCTATAAATTCAGTGAATACATACAGTACATGCATACACAGTCGTGGAAAAAATTATTAGACCACGCTTGTTTTCTTCAATTTCTTGTTCATTTTAATGCCTTGTACAACTAAAGGTACATTTGTTTGGACAAATATAATAATAACAACAAAAATAGCTCATAAGAGTTTAATTTCAGAGCTGATATCTATCCATTTTCTGTGGTTTTCTTGATAATAACCAAAATCACCTTCAGTTCTTACATCAATAGCTAAGTCATTGTACTGACAAAAACAGTGCTTTTAGGCATTCTATGTTTCTTTTCTGTCTGTTTTAGTCACATGATACACACAGGAGTTAGTACTTGATTGCATAACCATTGTTTTGATGACTTTGATGGTCTAATAATTTTTCCGTGACTGTACATATATACAATAACATATTTTACGTGTATACAATAATAACACATACATTGTTTGAAATGAACACATGTAGAAGCATAATTCTCAACACATTTTGATTTTTTACTGTTAACCCTTTACCGGGCAAGTGACTATTTTTGGTAATTTCCACACACATTACAAGACAGTGACAGCCACAGTTACGTGACGACAGTGAGTCAACAATCTCAGGTCCAATGTGGTCTACAGGGTCTGTAAGGTCCACCTCTGCATGAACAGTGTAGTGAGGTACCTGCTTTGTGGGTACCATGAAGTAATGGTACTAATGTAAGGAATGATGTTCAAAGGGAGAATGTGGATGTGGACAGGGGTCTGGATCAGCACTAATGTTGTTCTAATGTTCAAAAAAGGATGTTGTAATGTTCTGAAGTACATGTTCTTTTCATATTACATGTGTTTTTCTTGTATTTTTTTAAGTATACTTGTTGAATTTTTTTTTTTTTTTTTTTTTTTTTTTGCCACTTATGGGCAAGGAACCAAATATGGTAACTTCATTGACCTTGATTTTTGATTTTGCAAGTCTTGTTAGGTCCTCCAATCACACATTAAGGTTGAAATTTTGAATTTCGGAGTATTTCTGGGAGTGCCCTATAAAGGGTTAATGATTATTGCTCCTCTTTTTTTAAAAAAGCTTTGTCCTAATGTTCAACTAAATATAAAATATTATAAAACTTTACTTGTCTGGAAGAGAAATCTGAGATCATTTTTAAATAGTGTGGGAAACTTGCTGAGAAATAAACCACACACTTCAAAAAATCTAAATCTGACCAAGTGTATTTTTCTCATTCTAGTCAAAATATCTCATCACACTTAAAATAAGACATAATCACCTAAAGAGTAACTTTTCAGTGAGATATAAGAACTCATTTTACAATAGATGGAAAATCTTATTTCAAGAAATCTTACCAAGATAATTTTCACTTGTTCCATTGGCAGATTTTTTTTTTTTTTTTTTTTTGCTTAATTCAAGATTTTCTTTTTTTTTTTGCTTAATTCAAGCAAAAAAATCTGCCGATGGAACAAGTGAAAATTATCTTGGTAAGATTTCTTGAAATAAGATTTTCCAGATCTATTGTCGAAAATAAATTCTTACATCTCACTGTAAAGTTATCTTTAGGGGATTATGTCTTATTTTAAGTGTGATGTGATATTTTGACCAGAAATGAGTTAAAATACACTTGGTAAGATTTAGATTTTTGCAATGTAGGCCACAGTAAGACACTGGATGTTTTTCTATCCTCAAACAATACATACATCATCATGTCACACAGCCCTAAGCTCTACTGTGTTTACACTACAGCAAAAGCATATAAAAGTACCTTAAGTGCAGTTTATATAGTTTATTTAATTAAATTAACTATAGTGTTGATTATTAAATACCTGCTCTGCTTGGTGGTATTCCCCGTGCTGCTCACAACCAATCTCAAAAACATATTTCCCAGGGCCAGATGGCTGTAAAAAAAAAAACAAAAAAAAAAAAATAAGTCTGACATAAAAAAAGCAATTCTAAGAAAATAATCAACATTTAAATGGAAACTAGGGATTGTTAAAAAAGATTGTTCTTATCGCTATTTTATGAGGTAGAGTAACACTGTACTCACCAACATGTTTGCTTAGACAGAGAAATAACTAATTTTTACTATAAATAGATCAGACTGGGCAAGAGGCAACATTACAGGATAAGCTGTAAACAAGCCAGATGTTTAGTTCATTTGCTTTGCTTTTAAATTGGCAAGTGCAGACATCGTGTTGCAAAAATCCATCAGTGCACATGGGGATTATGAAAGCAGTAGGGCCAAGTTTAGTGGATGTTTTCAACGGGCAGTTTGGATTATGATGACGATCATTTCTTTGCTAAATAGCTTCGACTAACCTTATGGTTTGTTTGTAATTTAATGTAATTCTCTTGAGATTCTTAGTCCCATCAGACCTATTTATAAAAATGTTTCTAAGCTCTAACATCTCAACGTTTATTTTAGTTTGTACTGTGTTATTTTAAGTGACAGAACTGATGCACTAAGCTCGCTGAGACAGCTCATTGCACTGCAGCCCAAGAAAATACACGTGAAGAGATGAAGCACAAGTAAAGAAAACATCATCAGTTTGACAACGCACGTGCTGCTTAGTCTCACCACACAACTAAATAAAAAGACACACTGTAAGTACCACACATGAGAAGTGTGTTGGGACTTTTTGAGGAACATTTGTGTATCTTGCTGTGTTCTGGAGTTTATGACAGGATATCACACTGGCTACAATGGATGTAAATTACATGTTTTTAATTAATTATTTGATAAGCTTTAAGGAAAAGTTCATAAAAATAGAACTTACATGACTGTTAACAAATTTGCCCTTGTATCTGTGGTTTGAGTGGATGTATTCTCCAGCTGACTCCATCTTCCCATTGACCCATGATCCCTTGTACTTGGTGTCAGTGTCTTGATAGTGGTAAATACCCTGTCCATGTCTGGAATTAGATAACACAACATCAAGCTGATATCAGCTTTTTAGAAGTTTGAACATTTTTTGTAGTTATTAAAAGTGAATCAATGGTTTCATTTCTTTTTATCTCTGCTACAAAAATATGAAAATAAAGGTGGAGGTCAACATTGTTTCACCCCTGTATGTTGTCTGGTTTATTAAAATACATCTAACACTGTATTTGGACATACAGGACAGTCAACAACACACAAATGTTAATATCATCTCATGCTTTCAGAAATAAAGGTTCTAAACACATAATTTAAAAGTTCTTGGTATTTCAGGGTACATATACTGTAGATACTACCTCATGTGACGCAGCCACTGTCCATCATAAATGTCTCCGTTGGGATACGTGTAGACACCATGGCCCTGTCTGAGGTTTCAACCCAGACCCTGACACATAAAACAAGCAGAGCCTGGTTTGAGCCTGTATCATGTACTTTCATGAACTAATGATAAGAGGCTAAAAAAACATTGCATGGCTTTGAAGTTTGACATAAAGCAGCTTTGATAAACTTTACCCTCATATTTAGACCCATCTGGGTAGTAGAAGGTGCCTTCTCCATGTTTCATATTCTGACAGTAGTCTCCCACATATCTTGCTCCATTCTTAAAGCGATACGTTCCCTATAAAAAAGACAAAAGAGGAAAATACCGTTGGAAAGGAACAAATTATTGGGCTGTTCCAGTGCTCTGCCATTTTATCCACTGTGTTTTGTTCATTAGCAGCTAACTTAGGCAACATTACGCCGCTGTCTGGTCAACATCTCATTCAAATCAGCTGTGGTATACACAAAAGCAGCAAACCAATGTGAATAATTCTCCTATTTGCAAATCAAGCAACTCATTCATTAGTTTGTGTGTCACCTAAATACTATGTGGATAGGTGTAGTTGTATTTCTGTGTAACTGGTCATGTCTTATCATCTAATAACAAGAAAAGCACTCGGAGAGCGCAGACCTCCACCAAGACAGATCTTTGGGATTTTCAATGTTAAACTGAAATGTCCACAGAGTCCACATTCCACAGTGGATGTGGACAATTTTGTGCCAGATACAAGATATTGTTATAAGCTATGGGTATATCAAATTGGAGGCTAATCGGAGTTGTTTTGATTTTTTTAATGAATTTTCGAAAATTGCTCAATGATGAGAGATAGGAAAATTTGAGATTTTGTGACCTTGCCGTGACCTTGAACTTTGGCCTACTTGGCCCAAAATGTAATGGGTTCGTCCCAGGGCCTAGGCCTATCTGTGGGTAAAATTGGTATAGATGGTTGTAATAGTTTTCCTGTAAAGTTGCAAACAAACAAACAAACAAACAAACAAACACAAAGCAAAGTGATCACAATACCTCCTGGAGGAGGTAATTATATTTCACATCCTAGCTTCTAGCCTGTAAAGGCATTTTAATTTTCCAATGGTCATCACAATTGCTTATTTTACTCTATGCATCAACACATACATCTGTACTATTTACAGCTTATATTTTCAAAACAGCCTCATTACTTTAGCTTTATTATGTTTGAGCAATTGTGAGTCACTTTTATTTAGCATCATTTTGCAATATCAAAACTAATTTCAGATTAAACAGATGAGACAATAGCACATAGAAAATATAATCCCTTGGTGTACCCATCAGTGTATATTACACATGGCAACAATAAAAGGTAGAAAATTATATATAAATCTAACTAGAGAACAAAACAACTTGAAAGTTAAACTGGAACACAGAGAAAATGAGTCATCTTATATTGGTTATATTGCTGAGTGTGAAAACTGATTTGCACATTAGAGTTAAGTCAGTGTTGATTCATTTCAGTACATAGATATTTATCTGGAGTTAGAATAATCTTTATATTAACATTATTACACAAGCTTTTCAAAAACAGCGAGTAAATATTTTCATCAGGGGCAACTGTTATTTACTCTTACACTTTGAGTACATTTCAGACTGTGCACTTTTTCACTTTTAATGCAGAAAAGATGTTGAGCACTTCTACAAGTATCTGTACTTTGAAGAGGCTATTCTTTGGCTGTTTATTTAATACAGATAGAACTACAAATACAGACCGACTTACTGATCCCCGGAGGGAAATTCACTTTTTCCATAAGCTCAAGTAAAATAAAGAAAAGGAAACAAAAACCAGAATTAATAAACAAGCAATTTAATGTGATATTAATGGCGATTGCTAGAAATACTATGACTGGATTATTTTTTTTTACCCTTTTCTCCCCAGATTTGTCAGGACTTGAATTGCAGCAACATTTTTCACAGATCCATCTCCATCATATTATAGTTATAGTTCTAGTTATAGTATTTACCCGCCCGTGTCTTTTGCCGTATTCATAATGTCCCTGATAAATGTCTCCGTTTGGCAGCACAGCTTTCCCGACTCCATGCCTCTCTCCTGCTTCATTTCGGTCCCCTTCATATTCCTTTGAGCCAAAATAAATACATAAAAACATACAATCAGATATTCAATAACAGAGACAATTGTTGCGACATTAGCTAAAAAACTAACTAGCTAGCTTAACAAGTTGATTATTACGTATTTAATTCACAAGCTTCTAAACAATCTCACCCCGAGTTTATTTTGTTCATCATCAAACTCATCCGATCCTATATCTGACATCTTTAAACACGTCAGAAGTTCCAGTAAAATGAAACTCAAGTAAAAAAGCTCAGTCAAGTCTGTAGTCTCCCGTTTGTAGATGTATGGTTGCCATGACGACGCTGCTCAGACTGTATCACGTGACCAATAACTAGCAGTGCCGAGTTTTTAGTGAAAGCACTTCCTACTTATTAAAAATAATAATAATAATAAGCCACAAATAAATACACTAAATCCGTTTTTATTTAGGTTACTTGGTGTTGAGGCAGTCTGATACCTACTTGTGTCCTAACTGTGGTTTATTATTTTGGAAAAAGCAATATTAGCTAACTTATTTAAGCTAACATTTAATTCTAAAGCTAATCTAGATATTTAAAAAAAAAAAAAAAAAATGCTGGAGATAAACATTAAATGTATGTTCATAAGCATACACATTAAAGTATTATCAAACGTAAACTTTTGTCTCATAATTTAGTACATGGTATTTGTGTTAGCTTATAGTCTATGTTGTCATTTTGTTAATTATGTTTCTCTTTTTGTTCATTGTGGTATTTATTTGTGCTGATGTTTGTTCATTCTCTTCAGTTTTTATTTCTTTTATCACTTTTTGTTCATTTTTCATTGATTTTGCTGCTTTTGTTTGTGCATTTCTGTCCATTTTCCCCTAATTTTGTGTATTTTTTTTTTCAATTTGTTTTGCTTTTGTTCATTATTTGTATTATCTATCTATCTATCTATCTATCTATCTATCTATCTATCTATCTATCTATCTATCTATCTATCTATCTATCTATCTATCTATCTATCTATCTATCTATCTATCTATCTACTTCATTATTTTTGTTCTTTTTCATTATGTTGCTTATTGTTTTTTACTTTTCATCAGTTTCTTGAATATTTTGTTCATGTTTTTATACATTTTGTTGCGTATATTTGTCATTTTTATTCATTTTGTTAATTATGTTGCTCTTTTGTTCATTGTGGTTGTGGCTGATTTTGTTCATTCTCTTCAGTTTTTATTTCTTTTATCCCTTTTGTTCATTATTCATTGATTTTGATGCTTATGTTTATGCATTTCTGTTCATTTTTTCCCTAATTTTGTGTATTTTTTCAATTTGTTTTGCTTATATTCATCATTTCTTTCTTTCTATCTATCTATCTATCTCTATCTATCTATCATATCTATCTATCTATCTATCTATCTATCTATCTATCTATCTATCTATCTATCTATCTATCTACTTCATTATTTTTGTTCTTTTTCATTATGTTGCTTATTTGTTTTTTTACTTTTCATCAGTTTCTTGAATATTTTGTTCATGTTTTTATACATTTTGTTGCGTATATTTGTCATTTTTATTCATTTTGTTAATTATGTTGCTCTTTTTGTTCATTGTGGTTGTGGCTGATTTTTGTTCATTCTCTTCAGTTTTTATTTCTTTTATCCCTTTTTGTTCATTATTCATTGATTTTGATGCTTATGTTTATGCATTTCTGTTCATTTTTCCCTAATTTGTGTATTTTTTTCAATTTGTTTTGCTTATATTCATCATTTCTTTCTTTCTATCTATCTATCTATCTATCTATCTATCTATCTATCTATCTATCTATCTATCTATCTATCTATCTATCTATCTATCTATCCTATCTATCTATCTATCTATCTATCTATCTATCTCTATCTATCTATCAAACATGCTAATTAAGTGTATAAACTGACTAAAGTTAATACTAAATACTAACTTAAGTGTACTATTAACTAGATAAATTCTGAAGATAACGTAGTAAAAGTAGCTAAAGTGGTGTCCTACGGTGGCCAAGAAGTTCAAAACACATTTACATTTCAAAAAACACATTAACAAATTTGAAAAATAAATAGCATTTAGAAAACACTTTTACATTTTGAAAATAAATTTACATTTGATCAAACAAATTGGCAAACATGAAAACAAATTTATATTTTAGGAAACAAATTTAAAATATTAAATAAAAAAAAATAATCTATCTATCTGACTTCATTATTTTGTGCTTTTTCACTGTGTTGCTTATTTGTTTTTGTTTTTTTTACTGTTCATCACTTTTTGAATATTGTAGTCATGTTTTTACTCAGTTTGTTGCATATTTGTTATTTTTATTCATTTTGTTAATTACGTTGCGCTTTTTGTTCATTCTGGTACTTCTTTGTACTTATTTTTGTTCATTTTTCATAGATTTGCTGCTTTTGTTTGTGCATTTCTGTCCATTTTGTCCCTAATTTTGTGTATTTTTGCATTTTTTTTTGCTTATATTCATCATTTGTATTATTATCTATCTATCTATCTATCTATCTATCTATCTATCTATCTATCTATCTATCTATCTATCTATCTATCTATCTATCTATCTATCTATCTATCTATCTATCTATCTATCTATCTATCTATCTATCCTACAATGACAGAAATGCCTTTACTCTGCAGTAACACTAGAGGGTGCTGTGGTCTTCCATCAGCTGCTGAAGACAAACACAGTTAATCATAATGGTGCCTTATTTTTCCAATAGAGGCATCAGATGTAATTGTTTTAAAAATACAGTCATAATACTGTACTTAATATAATTTGATTACTTACATGTTTTATGCATAACATCTTACTTTTGTTGTTGTTCAAAAGTCTTGCTCTTGTTCCTCCGTGTGTCTTTCATGCAAATTGCCTGTTCAAATCTGAGCCATATGGGCAAACATAGAGGATTCATAATGGCAAAAATATTACACAAAAAACTCATATTGTCATCATTTTAAACAGTTTACATTTTCTATCATCACACAATAAGTGTATTATTACACTGGGTTACAAAAAAAATGTTTTTTGCAAGTTGTCTAGGTTTTTTCAACTGAATTAGGACCATTTTGCACCGCTAAATCCAAAAATGACATCTGTTTTTCTCAATCAGGTCAGGTTTTTTTTGCTAATTTGATTTTGAAAAATTTGATCTTCTCACAAAATTACTTACATTTTTGTGACTTTATCAGTTGATTTTTTTTTTATATAGTTCTCACCCAAAATAAGTTTTAAGAGAAAAAAAAATCATTTGATCACTTGATTCCTGTTAGGTACAATGGTGTATTCACTGCAGATGTAGCAGAATACGTCAGGCTTATTTTTGCAGGATCTTCTAGTCCAAGCCATTTCATTCACCTGTAATATTAAAAAAAAAAAAAACAACATTAATCATAAATTGGCAAAAGTAAAATCTTCAGAACTCGTTTATTGCAAGAAATATGAAAGAATTTTATATCATATGATGTGAAAATGCCCATAAATATAAGCAAAAATGTTAAAAAGCCAATATGTAGCATAGTTCAGAAAGTTGACCTGATTGAGCAAAATTAATGTGATTTTTGGATTCAGCACACCAAAATTATCCTAAATCAGCTCAAAAAACTTAAAACAATAAATTTGTTGTTGACCAGTGTTATATCACACACCCATAGAGAGATTTATCAAAAAAAAAAGTATCTGGAGGAACATTATTATGATAAAATATAATTTACAGTCTGGAGAGAAAGCACCTCCAGACAGCAGATCATCCCACTGAATGTACTATTTAAGTAGAAACTCAGTGTCATGACTCAGCCTTCGAATGGGAATGTACAGTATCTCTGACAGCCTTGACCAAACAACAGTACTGGATAGCCTGGGAATGAGAAAGGGTTATTTAATCCCACAAAAAGTATGTGTGTGAGTCGACGCTTGTGTAACTGTCAATTAAAACCATAAAATATGCGTTCCATTCAATCGAAATCGGATTATTCCTCCTTACTATTAACAAATTTGAAGGCCAAAACCTATAAAAGCATATTATTGCGGTTTATAGAAGGCCAATAGTTTACCGCTGTTCATCATTAGAAAACTATGAGGATCTCTGACAGATAATAGACTGAGTTGACCTCTGCTTAACAGTCCTTTATTTAGACAACTTGAACTTGACTTGACATTAACTCATAAGCCATGAGATTTTGCCATCTGTTGCATTAAAGATTAAAATGAACTGTGGTTCCAATCCACTGCATTCATTATGGCTTTCTGAGTCTTATGAATAGGTGATACTCAAAATGCTCACAGAGGAGCACTTATTCAATCAGTAGAAACACCCGTCGCAGTTTAAAAAAAGGCAAATGAAAGCAGTATAAGACTGTAGTGTTAATCCACATTGCTTCATTGTCCTCACACTGAGTGTCATTGTCTCTTTGAAGACAGTCTCTAAGAATATCTCACTCTTTTATAATTCCCTAAAGTGGCCCGTATTTAAGATGGAGGCATCGTAAGCCACAAATTCATTGGCTGCTTGTTCGTGATTTATCACCCCTCTCGTCAGTTTACAGCCGTCTAATCTCCATCTCATGACACTGATTTAAGAATATATGAGTGACAGTTTGAAGACTACGAGCTGGTAGAGTTGTTTAATCATTGTGATGCGCCATCACCTTGGTTATGATATTAAGAAAATAATTCATATTGTGCTTTATCCACCAAAGAATGTTGATAGGAAACTTAATAAGGTGTAACTCCCTCTGCCTCTTAGATCATTCTTTGAAATAAAAAAATATATCATTGCTTATCTTAACCCTTTCATGACCCTTTGGTGGGCCACACGTTTGACACCCCTGATCTACATGATTAGTGAATTAACCCTTTCATGCATACTGGTCACTCCAGTGGACAGCTATTCTACAGCTGTTCTCTTGTATATTCATGGATTTTGTTGTTCTTTTCGTTGTTGTTGTTGTTTTTTTTACACATATCTTTATTAAAGTTTTAAGACACTACATATCTTTTCTGGCATGAATTGGTAACATTATGTAGATCTCTCCTGAGCATAAACCCCCAGAATCACAAGCCCTCCCCATAGTTTTCACAAAATTTATCAGTAAATACATGTTTCTGTGCGTCAAAATTAAACGTGTTTTGTTTTGTTTTGTTTTTTTCTCTTTCTGCCCAGTTTACTCAGTTCTGGTTGTAGTTATTGTCACCATTATAATTGTCTCCATGGTTGTTGCTGTTTGTATTGTTGATACTTTCTTGTCAGGGTCTTCTCCACCTTCTTCTCTCTTGTTCTCTCCCCTTCTTCTACCCCACCACCCCCACCCCCCATGTCAGGTCCGGCATCGAAATGTGGTTCAACAAAACTCATAATAAACACAGTAGAATATCAAAGGGCGCTTCATATACTTTGTGAAGTTACCCTTGGCAAAGCAAATTTGTTCAGCACCAAAAGGATCCAGACTACCATTCTGCTGTTAGGACGCTGGACAAGACAAGTAGGAAAAAAAAAAAAAAAAAAAAAGTAGTGTGAGATACTCCCTGGTAAAATGTCCAAATAAAAGAGGATACACAAGCAAAGGTGTTACAAAAATGGGCAATGATGACTGGGAGTACAGTTGGTGTCGGCTGCTGCCTTATCAGTACAGACAGCTGCCTGTCAGCCAGCTGATCCCATTAAAAAAAAAAAGGAAAAAAAAAAAAAAAAAAAATTAAATGTGTAGTGTCCAGCTGGGTGGACATTTTTGCAACTTCATGAAAAATACGCTCATAAGAATTTTTTCATTATTATTTTATTTATTTATTTATTCATTTATTTTTAAATTTTTTATTTTATTTTATTTTATTTTGTATTTATTTTTCAGAAGAAATTTTTCAATCGCATTTTTTTTCATGCCTAAAGAGGAAAAAAAACACTCAGGAAAAAAATTTGATTAAGGTTCTCATATTCGTGCATGAAAGGGTTAATATCATGACTATTATTTAAGTATTAATTTTTTCATACTCTTCATCTCGTGTGAAAGATAATTTGCTTTTTGAGCTCTGTAATGTTACTAAGTAGGGGGTGTTTTACTTTTTTGCTTGAGGCGCAGAAAACGAAAAATGAAGCAGTATCATGTTTATAAACCAAACAATGTTTGTTTCAAGTTTTTTCTCATGATAATAGATTTTTTTCATATTACAAGTAGCATTTTAAGTAATAACCAAGGTTATACTAGTTTTGGATTTTCATTCATAGTTTAGTTTTATTTAGTTTGACTTTTTTTTTCTCATAATTCAGTTAGTTCTAATTCGTTTTTAAGAGCAGGTTTTCTAGTTTTTATTAGTTTCTTATTTTCTCAATGCGTAGTTTTAGTTTCGTTTTAGTTTATATATTTTCTCTTCTTCAACGTCGTATTCGATAAATCCCAGACAGGACTCTGCTGTTTTCTACCAACTTTAGTCTACATGTTCCAGGTAGAGTGGGGACCAGAAGACGACTGGAACCACAAGTGACCTCAAATGACGGACCGTTAATATCATACAGGGCTGCTAGCTAAAATTTGCTTTAGGGAAATAAATCGATTTTATATCAATCTGACATTGACAAAGACAAAAACAAAGGGACTTTTATCCAGAATTTTTTATACATTTTAGTGAGGTTTGTAAACACACGACACAGTTTTCAGTTAGTTATCGTTTTTTTTCTTTTAATTATGGTTTTTATTTATTTCAGTTAACGAAAATGTTTTTACAATTCTAGTTTTCATCACTTCATTATTTTTCATTAATGATAATAACCTTGGTAATAACAAAATACTTTATTGTCTCAGCTATCAAACTGTTTAACATGTTAAAATATTAAACACTGAGTACCTTTACAACTATGACTTGACATTCTATGCTGTATTTCTACTTTACTTGTACAACTACATTGTCATGGAGTTTCATTTATTTGATTAATTGGAACTATATGTCAATTAAATTTCTGTGAATGGATTAATATAATTCAATCTTATCAACATTATAGTATTTATTTCATTATAATGTAAAAAAAAATATATTGTGAGGAATGAAAAAAGTTCTGTGACATCCTTTCAGTCTTATTTCAGTGAGCATCTATTATTATTATATTACTATCTATAAATAAAGAAACAATAAAAATGACAAAAAAAGGACTGTTATACTGGTAATATTCCATTAGTGTACCATAAGTGTGTGTTTACATGTTACAAAGGAATTAGTTAAGAAGTTGTCATACATATAATTTCTACATATTCTTCAATACTTCATAGAATAATATGAAGGGTACTTGGACTTTGGTAGACCTGCTTTAAGAAATTATTTGACCTATATTTACTGTTTGTGTTATGTCAGGTGAAATATTTCTAAAATAATCTTTTTGAAAAAATGCCTTAAACCAAAAATGAAAACTACTTTCAAGTGACATTAAAACAAAATCAATCAATCAATCAATCAATCAATCAATCAAACTTTATTTCTATAGCACTTGTTTCATACATGTTACATTAGCACAAGCGCTTCACAACAAACAAAAAAACCCACTGTCCCGCGGTTGGAAATAAAATCAAGCAACAAAGTAAAGTTTACAGTAAGGGTTTAATAAAAGCTAGACTAAAAGATAGGTTTTAAGTTACTTTTAAAAATATGAACACTTTGCAGCAGACCTCAGGTCCTCAGGTAGCTGTTCCATAGTTTGGGGCCATAAAAGCTGAATGAGGCCTTCACATGAGTTTTAGTGTGGACCTCTAGGAACAGTGAGAGAATTGCTAGATGAGGACCTGAGGGTCCGAGAGGGCTCATATGTTAAAAGCAAATCAGATAAATGAATAGGCTAAGACCATTAAGAGTTTTAAAAAACCAATAAAAGCACTTTAAAAAGCGATCCTGAAATCATGTTTTTTTGAGTCGTACACATAAATGGTGGTGATAATATGCATAAGAAATCATTACATTTACAAATAGAAATGACTCACCACTGCTTTTAAAATCATAAACTTTCCTACTGTGGTACTGTAGTAAGAGTCCCCTTTTTGGAGTCTATACCATAGAATTATATTTTTTATATATTAGAAAAAAAAATCGTTGTTAAGTCTTCTGATCAGGCCTGTCCTTCTGTAGAACTTACTTTCTCATGACTCAAACTGAAGTTGTTTTAGTGTCCTATTCAGAGTCACTGGATTCATAATCATAGGTAATCATACCATGGATAAAAAAAAAACAAAACAAACAAAACAAAATCAGTGTTGAAGAAATTAAGTCAAAAACCATCTCTTGAGGCATTTGGAAACAAACCTCCACCAAGCAGATCCCCCCCCGATCAGCCACCAAAATGTAATCATTTGTTCTTGTGCAGTATCAACATTTCCTGAAAATTGCATCTAAATCCCTCCATAACTTTTCGAGTTATCTTGCAAACAGACAAACAGACAAACAAACAGACAAACCCTGATGAAAACTAACCTCTGCCGTTCCTTGGCGAAGTTAAAAATGAAAACAGGTCCCACAGACCCAAACACCATACAAGGGTTAAGAAAGCTTCAATACAGAGGAAAACTAATTTGGGAACTGCCACAAAAGTAGCTCTGTCTCTTTATGGATTCGTGTTAGTGATGTGACCCTTTACAAACGAATCGAATCTTTTGAACGGCTCTTTGAAATGAACGATGGGAACCAGGTCTTTGTAAAGAGCCGTTCTTTTTTTTTTTTTCTTTTTTTTTTTTTTTAAGGAGAGAGTGTCCGATTGCCTGTCAATTTACCTACATACTGTTCTTGTTCTGAGAATTGCACTACAGTTCAGGTATTTTAGTCATTGCAGTGGTTAATCACTGTTGTGTTTTGTGCAGTTTTTCTGTATGTTTACACACATTTATTGTTCTTGTTTTGAGGAGAATAAAATGTTATTTCATTGGAAAATGTTTCATTTTCTTCTTCATTTTTAGGCTACAGACTAGTCCACGTAATGTACCGTGATGTTTTTGGTCAAATTCCAGCATTTGCCTAATGTCACCTCTCATGTCATGGATTTAGCCACACATTTGAACTAACTATATTTTTTTTACTGTAACATAATATTTACTGCCACGCCAATTAAACACCTTTAAAATGTAATGTCAATCACCACATGTAGCCTATTTAGTCATTAAAACATTGGTGTTTCAAAATAATGCAAAAAAACAAAAAAGAGCCAGTCTTTTGAACGGCTCTTTTCAGTGAACGGCTCCCTTCAAAGAAACAAAAGTCCCATCACTAATTAATGTGAACTTCAGGGATTGGACTCATTCCATACACATGTTATAAAACTCAAATGTTAAGTTTTAATTCCATATACATCACAGGCAGTGTGACGTGTATTTGTATTTTATGGCAGTGCTTTATCTTTGGCTGAGGTCACCCTCCTTTGGCATTCATTCTCTTCTTGAGCTGCAGTTGCTCGGTGCTACAGATTTATAACAAAAGCTCATCCACATCTCCCTGATATCACATGCCAAACTAATCACTCCTCTCCTCCCACATTCATAGGGGCTTTAACCTAAATATAGGTGTTTACTGTGTGTGTCCTAGCGCAGCAGGAGGGACATTATAAAAGCAGTAAGGGTCAAAGCTGGGGATATTTTTCATCTGCCGGTGACGGCGACCCTCTGTTTCATTCTTATCAGGCTGTGATGGATCTTGTTAGACATTACTGAATTTGACACCAGCGTCTGTTATTGCACAAGAAGAGCCTCTGTAGCCCACAGGAGTAAGTGCTCATATATAATCCTCCTATAGGATGATTTATACCAGTCATAGATGGAGAATCATGAGTCTAACCTTTGACCTCTCAGCCCCCTTCAGGTGGCGCAGCAAAGATGAGTTCGGACTCAGAGATGGCCGTGTTCGGGGAGGCGGCCCCCTTCCTGAGGAGACCTGAACGGGAAAGAGTGGAAGCCCAGAACAGGTCCTTCGATGCCAAAACGGCCGTGTACGTGGCTGATCCCAAGGAGCTGTTTGTTAAAGGAACTCTGCAGAGCAAAGAGGGAGGCAAAGCCACTGTCAAGACCAACGCAGGGCAGGTATCGACCATGTATGAACAGGAACATTATCTGCTAAACACATGGTTTAACCCAGTGCTACTTTTGTGACAGTTCCCAAATGAATTTTTCCCCTATTTTTAACACTTTCTTAACTGATTTATCACCTTTTATTTTAACCCTTTCATGCATGATTATGAGACCCATAATCAAGATTTTTTTTTTTCCTTAGTGTTTTATTCCTCTTTAGGCATGAAAAAAAAAAGTGATTAAATTTTTTTATGAACCTATTTTTCATGGAGTTACCATAAATGTCCACCAGCTGGACATCATGCATTTAATTTTAGAAGCAAAGAAACATGAATTTACTGATATACTGTGTGAGAACTATGAAATAAAAATGTTTTTAATGCTGCTAATATGATGTTTTCTCACATTTTAACATACTCTAATACTGGATATTACTCACTTCATGGAGATGATATGCAAAAAAAAAAACAAAAATTAAAAAAAAAAAAAAAAAAAAAAAAAAAAAAAACCTGTTCATTATAGTCTAATATCAGTTAGCAATTTTTTTTTACACTCAAACATGTTAGTGCAGATCAGGTTTATCTACATCAGCAAAGTTACAGTAATGGTATGAATTTCAGTGTATGAGATGATGCATAAGTGTCCACTGTGGTGGCTGATATGGAACTAAAACAACAAAATCCATGAAAATACAAGAGAACAGCTGTCCACTGTAGTGACCACTATGCATGAAAGGGCTAATATTGTGCTCTGTATTTTGCATTTTCATGTATAAATCAGGTATTTTCCTGTATTTAATTCACTGATGATGTAGATGTTCATAAAAGCTCAGGTTAAAATTGAGGGTTATTTTATCAAAAACAGAAAACGAAATGTATTGATAGAATTAGTGGATCAACAGGTATTAAACATTTTAGACCATATTTTCAGGGGAAAAAACGCCTAAAAAGACATACCCGAAGTAAATGAAGAATTACTTCACAATAATAAGGTTCATATGGATGTTCTTGGTGTCTATGGACATTTACAGACCTCACAGAATCTATTCCCATTGTCTAAAATATTGTATCTATTACTATGCCTGAGTAAACTGTAACAAACTAAAAGAGAAATTAGAATTTTTTATCCTTAAATAGAATAATTGTGGAACTGTTTTGGTTAGGACTAGAACAGTGGTTCTTAACCTAGGTTCGATCGAACCCTAGGGGTTCGGTGAGTCAGTCTCAGGGGTTCGGCGGAGGTCAAGACACACACTCGACTCATTAGTCGGTTGTGTGTGTGTCGGGCTAGGTCCGTGTATGTAAACAAACGGCTTCGGAGACTCTTTCTCTGATTGACATCCAATATACTATTTATTGTTGCTTATAGCACTACAACACAATCCAGAAGTGTTTATAATCTCTTCCACTCGTCTGATGATGAATTATTTGAGTATTTTCCACATCGTTGTTATGACTTTTGCTACTTCCTGTTAACCACGGAGGCAGCCATGTGTAGCGTTTGTTTACATTTTTCGGTCACTGCACCGTTCAGTTACAATCATGTGACAACTGACGCACCGTCGCGGATGGAGAAATCGTATTACGCTAAAGCCGAGCTAGTGCCGTAATAAAACAACGATCACAAAAATACTGAAGGAGTATAACGAGAACTTTTTTTTTGATACACTAAATGCAATTATCTTTTTTTTTTTATGTCAAAATTGCGTGGTTCGGAAAGTTCGGAGCGAGATGAAACGAAAACCGGGTTGACCTGACGGCCTACACATACATATACACAACAGCAGAAGTCACACTGATTTGCAGTAAATATTCATTATTATTGTAGCCTGATGGAAATTAGGTGATGGGTGTGTGTTAAAATGCTAAAAATGATAAATAGCATAAATACAATAAGTTCATTATTGGAATACATAAAGTTAAAAATTAAAACCATTTCAGTGTGGTTGTATTAAAAAGGTCAAGTCTTTGTGAAAAGGTATGGAATTTGTTGTGAGTTCATGCACTGTAGTGGTTTTATTCTTTGAGCACAGTGATGTTAATGCACAGTTCATTTTGTGCGCCAGTAAAACATATGCCAGTGTCTTGAATTTGAAAAAAATCATATTGTATTTTTTAATAAAGAAGGGTTCGGTGAATGCGCATATGAAACTGGTGGGGTTCAGTACCGCCAACAAGGTTAAGAACCACTGGACTAGAATTCTGAGTTTGATTAACTTAAAAATAGTTAAATTGTTAAATCAATGATAAATTAATCTGGCTGCAATTGAGGAAGTTAGTCAGTGTAACCTAAAATGCTGAGTTGAATGGTTGGATAGTGGGGTTGATTTTTTTTTTTTTTTTGGTGTGGTGTGTTGGGGAGAGGGAGCTCGCATTTCTGACAGAAACAGACTGAACAAACTCATTAAGAAAGCGAGCTCCATCATTGGGACTGGACTGGAAACAGTTCAGCAAGTGGCTGGGGTGAGAATGCTCAGGAAACTGGAGTCTATTTTGAAGAACGCATCTCACCCATTGCACCATCTTGAGGTGTTCAGAGAGAGCACCTTCAGCCACAGACTGATCCCCCCTCGATCCAAGACTGAACGCAGTAGGAGGTCCTTCCTGCCTGCTGCTATTAGACTTTTTAATATTGCTGTGCGATAAATTATTATTGTATGCTGTGCATACTTAGGTGTGTTAGGTGTTTTAGGTTATTGTATTATATACATTACTTGTATTGTACATATACATATATATATATATATATATATATATATATATATATATATATATATATATATATATATACACATATAGATAGATAGATAGATAGATAGATAGATAGATCTTTTATTCTGTTTATTATTTATTTGTTCCACTGATGGCTGTTTGTGGGATGCTCAGAGTGTTTTTCTTCTTGTACTGCTGCTGTTGTAACAAAGCAATTTCCTGCAAAGGATCAATAAAGTATCTATCTATCTATCTATCTATCTATCTATCTATCTATCTATCTATCTATCTATCTATCTATCTATCTATCTATCTATCTATCTATCTATCTATCTATCTATCTATCTATCTATCTATCTATCTATCTAATTTTACAACAGATTTAAAGTACAAATAACTTGTCTTTTAGTGTTTTCTACTTAATAGTTTAAGTTCAATACTTTTAGCATGAAAGTCGAACCTACTTAAACCAGTTGATTAGTCGATCATTACTCAAATCATTTAAGCGCAATCACTTGCCTCAATTTTTTTGAGTAAACTCTACTTATCCGGGCTTACAGTGTATATGTTCTTAACTAATATACAAACACAAACCATAAAAGACAGACTGTAGGAGCTGCATTCTCCACTCAGATCTGGATCTCTGTCCTTCTTCACTCTACCAGGTTGTAACTGTGAGGGATGACGAAGTCTTCCCCATGAACCCGCCCAAGTTCGACAAGATCGAGGACATGGCCATGATGACCCACCTTAACGAGGCCGCTGTGCTGTATAACCTTAAAGAGCGTTATGCAGCGTGGATGATCTATGTGAGTAACGCTATGTCTGCTTCCCGAGCGCTGCTTTACAGGAACAATGTAGACCAGACTCAGAGGTGAAGTCCTGTACACTTGTGATGGATGACTGTGAAAATACATTTACTTGTCTGCTCCACAAAAGGCAAACATCATTAGTTTCTTTTTGTGCACTCAAATGTCAAGACTAGAGTTTAGATTTATAGAAACTGTATCCCTGAATGTAATTGAAAATCCTTTCTGCACCAGTGATTCTGTTGACAGGTTCGTTGACAGGCTACTCCTCTGTGGCGCTCTTTTTTTTTTTTTTTTTTTTTTTTTTTTTAGAAAGCAGTGATTTGAATCTAAAAATGCAGCCTGACACTGAGGTGCTCCATTGTACAAAAACCTTAAAGTCAGAGGTATACGGAAAGTGACACTGTTTACATTAGGTTGAAAAATCCAAACAAACCTACCAGACATACACTGTAAAAAAAAAAAAAAAAAAAAAAAAAAATCCTGTTTTTTTTTTAACAGAAAAGAAACTGTCAGCTGTGGTTACCAGAACAATACTGGAAAAAACACATCAAACCAGAAACATATTTACAGAAGAACATGAAGATTTAACATTTTAAACATGTAGATTTAACATTGGATTTAACCCTTTCATACATAGTGGTCACTCCAGTGGACAGTTCTTCTCCAGCTGTTCTCTTGTATATTCATGGGTTTTGTTGTTTTAGTTCCATATCAGTGAACACAGTGGAAGCCTATGCACCATCCCATACACTGGCATTCAGACTATTACTGTCACTTTGCTGTTCTCGATAAACTTAATCTGCACTAACCTGTTTGAGTGTAAACCACTTTTTTTTTTTTTTTTCTTAGACACAAAGGTTTTTTTTTGTACGTGATCTCCATGAAGTGAGTAAAAGCTAGCATTAGAATAAGTTAAAATGCAAGAAAATATCAGATTTGCAGCATTAAAAATATTTATATTTCATTGTTTTCATATTACTTTCTTACGGAACAGGATTAGGGCCACTGGACTTTAATCTCAGAATTCTGACATTTTTTCTGAGAATTCTGACTTTTTTTCTCAGAACTCTGACTTTAAACTCAGAATTCTGACTTTAATCTCAGAATTTTGCCTTTTTTCCTCAGAATTCTGACTTTAATCTCAGAATTTTGCCTTTTTTCCTCAGAATTCTGACTTTTTTCTCATAATAATAATAATAGGAAATATATATTGGACCTTATTTTATTTTATTTTATATTATTTTATTTTATTTTTTTCCAGTGGCTTTAATCCTCTTCTGTACTTTCTGATATTGGGTTTTAAACACACGCTTCTTTACTTCAAAAATTAAATGCAAGGACATTTTTGTAACTCCATGAAAAAAAAAAAAAAATTGATCGCATTGTTTTTTTGTTTTTTTGTTTTTTTTATGTCTAAGGAAGAATAAAAACACTCAAGAAATAAAATCTTGCCAAAGGTTCTCATAATTCATACATGAAAGGGTTAATCGTTAACACAAAAACATTTTCAAATATACAACTTTGCATTGTATTTTCACCTACAGTTTTTTTTTTTTTTTTTTTTTTATGTTGCAATTTTACAACCTTTTGGTGTTAATTCTACAGTCATTTTTTACAGTGTAGGAAACAGAAGCAATTAATTTAAGAACAGTGGAAACAGACTATGGTGATCATGTCTGTTGAACTATATGCATGTTATTAGTTGGTTTAATACTCAGTTGTATTTGCGATAATGAGATGCATTTACCTTAACCTGCTGAAAAAAATAGAGATTTACGTGAATACTTTGGTACCTGTTACATTACATATGCATATTGTTGTAACTGACATTCCTGACCTTTCTGTCTCTGACTTTCAAATGGTACAGGTTTTTTTCCATCATAAACTGGTAGTTATGGTTCAAAGGATACGACTAGAATGCAGCATTAGTCTGATTGTTGCCTCCAGCAGAACTCTGCATACAGTATCTGACACAAAAGCGTATTAAAACTGTCCTCTGCCAGGCTTTTCTATTCTGCCTTTTCCCAACAGCATTTGGATATTACATGATCACACATTATCAGTATGCACTTAATTGTTGGTTTGTGAAAAAAAAACAAAAAAAAACAATATTAACGTTGTATATGAATCAATTCTGTCCATGGCTTTTTCAACCATATAAGGCACAGGTGTCAAACATGCGGCCTGGGGGCCAAATTCGGCCCGCCAGAAGGTCCAATCCGGCCCGTGGGATGAATTTGTGAAAAACTGCAAAAAATTACACTGAAGATATTAACAATCAATAGTGTAAAAATCATTTTAATTCAGGTTCCATACAGACACGTACAGACCAATTAGATCTCAATTGGATCAGACCAGAAAAATACTATTATAATAACCTATAAATATGACAACTGCAGATTTTATCTTTGTTTTACTGTAAAAAAAAAAGTAAAATTACATGAAAATGTTTACAGTAACAAACTACCCTTTTACAAAAAATGTGAATAACCTGAACAAATATGAACAACGTGGAATGTCTTGAGAAAAGTAAAATTTAATTTAATTTAAATATTTTTAAACTTGCTTATTCAGTTGTTTTTTTAATCGTAGACCTACTCGGGGCTGTTCTGTGTCACTGTGAATCCATACAAATGGCTTCCAGTTTACAACCATGAGGTCGTGTTGGCCTACAGGGGCAAAAAGCGCCAGGAGGCTCCACCACATATCTTCTCCATCTCTGACAACGCCTATCAGTTCATGCTCACTGGTAAACAGACATTTATATCATCTCTATTTCTTCATTTATTTATTTTTTTTGGCTAATATTTCTGTGGTTTTGTCTCTTATAGATAGAGAAAACCAGTCTGTCCTCATCACGTAAGCTCCATGTTGATGATCATTACCAAGCAGAGAGCACATAAAACATTTCTAGTGTGTTGAATTTCTTTTTTTTTTTTTTTTTTTTTTTTTACAGTGGAGAATCTGGTGCAGGGAAGACTGTCAACACCAAACGTGTTATCCAGTACTTTGCGACAATCGCAGGCACTGGGGACAGGAAGAAAGATGTCAGCACCTCTGGAAAATTACAGGTGATATTAAACCTGATTTCACAGCGGTTTCCTCCAAACGATCTTCTACTGGTGACACTGTAATCTGATTATCTCTGTGTTTCAATGTGGTGGGTTACATTTCAGGGGAATCTGGAGGATCAGATCATCTCTGCGAACCCTCTGCTGGAGGCCTTCGGGAACGCCAAGACTGTCAGAAATGATAACTCCTCCCGCTTTGTGAGTGGAAACAGCTTTTCTTCATTCTATCCTCGATCATAGTCTGTTATCATGCCTTCTAGATCCCATATGACCGCCTCTGAAAACATTTCTGACTGAATTTGGAAATGCTTGTTGTAAAATGTTAAGCGTTATAGATGCAAGTGCCAACAACTTGGAATTGTGTCATTATTTCATCCTTTTTTTGGTTGTTTGCTTTAAATTCCAACAGCAGTACATGCATTACAGATAGATAGATGGATGATTTACAATTGTAACTAATTTCTTAGTACATGAACTGAGGACGAACATGATTCAAAAATACTCTTTGCTAAAATTATATGTCATACATGACTACAAAAATACAGTTGCAATTAATGTTTTATAAGAAGCAAACAGGTTGTATTTTTAATTCTTGTTGAGCAAAAAAGGTCTCCAGTGGAATAATCTAGATTTTTGTGATTTTTTTTCACAATTTTTAGGAAGCAAAACCTCAATTAATTGAATTATTTTGAGCCCCAACATTAAAATGTTGATTTGTTTTTATTTTATTTTGTTTCTTTGTATGCTCAATAAATAAATAAATAAATATGCTACTTATTTACTTCATTAAACAATTAGTAATTGTCTCCAGAATTTTAAAAAACCATTTAAATATCTATTACCTTAACAGTTTTTAAGTTTAAAAGTTAAAATAATGCCCATCACTAAAACAAAATTAATTGAGAAGCAAAAAAAAAAAAAAAAAAAAAAAAAAAAAAAACACTTTAAGGAAAATAAAGACCACTCTTCAAATTGGATGGATGGATGGATGATATAATGAAATATAATGATAGAAAATGGACAGAAAAGCACAAACATAAGCAGCAAAATCAATGAAAAATGAACAAAGTGATAAAAGAAATAAAAACTGAAGAGAATGAACAAAATCAGAACAGATAGATAGATAGATAGATAGATAGATAGATAGATAGATAGATAGATAGATAGATAGATAGATAGATAGATAGATAGATAGATAGATAGATAGTACAAATGATGAATATAAGCAAAAAAATTGCAAAAAAATACACAAAATTAGGGAAAAAATGGACAGAAATGCACAAACATAAGCAGCAAAATCTATGAAAAATGAACAAAAATAAGTACAAATAAGTGCCAGAATGAACAAAAAGAGCAACATAATTAACAAAATGAATAAAAATAACAAATATATGCAACAAAATGAGTAAAAACATGAATACAATATTCATGAAAGTGATGAAAAATAAAAAACAAACAAGCAACACAGTGAAAAAGCACAAAATAATGAAGTCAGTCAGATTTATTTTTTCAATTTAATATTTTGTAAATTTGTGTCCTAAAATATAAATTTGTTTTCACATTTGCCAATTTGTTTTATCAAATGTAAAATTATTTTCAAAATATAAAAGTGTTTTCCAAATGCTATTTTGTTTTTGAATTTAATGTGTTTTTTGAAATGTAAATGTGTTTTGAACTTCTCGGCCACCGTAGACACCACTTTAGCTACTTTTACTACATCGTCTTCAGAATTTATCTAGTTAACAGTACACATAACCCTTTCATGGATGAATTATGAGAACATTAATTAAGATTTTTTTTCTTTATTCCTTTTTTGGGCATTAAAAAACAAGAGACTATTATTATTTTTTATGAAGCTATTTTTCAAGGAGTTGCAAAAATGTGTGTTTAATTTTTAAAGCAAAGAAACGAGTATTTACTGATCTACTGTGTGAAAACTATGAAATAAAACAGTAAATGCTGCTAATTTGATGTTTTCTCACATTTTAACATAAACTACAAATAAAAATTTAAAGATATTTTAAATTTTGGGGCTATTTTTTTCAGTTGGGATTCTTGCACATTGCTTTTTAGTTTTTTGTGTGTGAATTAGATTGAAACACATTTTTTTAATGACCAGACATAGTTTTATTTACAAATGGCAAAAATGACAAAAAAAAAAAAAAAAAAAAAAGAGAAAAATCCTTAACTTTTTGTTTGTAGCGTACTCTAATCCTAGTCATTATTCACTTCATGGAGATAATATGTAAAAAAAATAAATAAATAAATAAATAAAAAATTCTGTCATTAATTACAGTCTAATAACAATGATAAGGAATTGATTTACACTCAAACATGTTAGATCAGGTTTATCAACAACAGCAAAGTTACGATAATGTTATCAATTGCAGTGTATTGTGTTGGCTGATATAAAACTAAAATGACAAAATCCATGAATATACAAGAGAACAGCTGTAGAATAACTGTCCACTGTAGTGACCAGTATGAATGAAAGGGTTAAGTTAGTATTTAGTATTAACTTTAGTTAGTTAGTACACTTAATTAGCAAGTAGCCTGACTTTGTCATATTGAAAGAAAAATATTCCAAGACAAGTAAAATATGGCAATTTTTTTTTTTTTTTTTTTTTTTTAACTTTTATTTATTTATTTATTTATTTATTTTTTGCCTCAGGGTAAATTCATACGAATCCACTTTGGAACCACAGGAAAACTGGCTTCTGCAGACATTGAAACTTGTGAGTCATTACACTGGGTTAGAAAGAAAATGTGTTTTGCAAGTTGTCTAGGTTTTTTCAACTGAATTAGGACCATTTTGCACCGCTAAATCCAAAAATGACATCTGTTTTTCTCAATCAGGTCAGGTTTTTTTTGCTAATTTGATTTTGAAAAATTTGATCTTCTCACAAAATATAATAATTAATACCAAAATAAGATTGGTAAGCACACTTTATGAAACTTGTGACTTGATTCCTGTTAGGTACAATGGTGTATCCACAGCAGATGTCGCAGAATACATCAGGCTTATTTTTGCGAGATCTTCTAGTCGAAGCCATTTCATTCACCTGTAATATTAAAAAAAAAAAAAACATTAATCATAAATTGGCAAAAGTAAAATCTTCAGAACTCGTTTATTGCAAGAAATATGAAAGAATTTTGTATCATATGATGTGAAAATGCCCATAAATGTAAGCAAAAATGTTAAAAAGCCAATATGTAGCATAGTTCAGAAAGCTGACCTGATTGAACAAAATTAATGTGATTTTTGGATTCCGCACACCAAAATTATCCTAAATCAGCTCAAAAAACTTAAACAATAAATTTGTTGTTGACCAGTGTTATTGTTCATCTATCATTGTGTTTATAGTTTTTTTTTTGTTTTGTTTTGTTTTAATGTCTAACCAGTTTTTGTTTTGATAGATTTGTTGGAAAAATCCAGAGTAACATTTCAGCTGTCTGCAGAGAGGAGTTATCACATATTCTACCAGATTACATCCAACAAGAAGCCTGAGCTGATAGGTAATAAATACACTGGGGAACTGCTCCTGACAGTTTTTTTGGAGCAAAAAGCAGAGTCACAGTGTTTCCATCACTGTGACGAACAGTCAGCCTGTAAGAAAACGCTCTATGTTTGTATTTTATGTCATGTTATTTTCTTTGCAGAGACCCTTCTCATCACCACTAACCCCTACGACTACCCATTCGTGAGCCAAGGGGAGATCAGTGTGGCCAGCATCGACGACAGCGAGGAACTGATGGCAACTGATGTGCGTGAAATAAGTGTTACTCACATCCATCCCTGAAACATTCACTTATATCACAGGTGTCAAACATGCGGCCCGGGGGCCAAATCTGGCCCGCCAAAGGTTCCATTCTGGCCTGCAGGATGAAAGTGCAAAAATTAATCTGAACAGTCCAGGTTGTCCAAATCATTTTGGTTCAGGTTCCACATACAGACCAACTGTGATCTACAGTAAAAATAACAACACAATAACCCATAAATAATGACAACTACAAATTTTCTTTGTGAAAAATTATGTGGAAAAAATTGAAGTCAAAAAAATAACATTACACTGTGAAAATATTTACATTTACAAAACTATTCTTTCACAATAAAATGAAAATAAATACATAAATTAAAACAAAGATGAACAACCCCAAATGTGCAATTTTAACAATATTCTGCCTGTTACTAAATGTTTGGTGCATTTATGGATCCGCTGTGATCTGTAGTTGCGTTAATAATAATAAGAGATGTAATATTGTAGAAATTGTTTAAATTTTAGTTCCAAACTCCAAAATTTTAACAATATTCTGCCTGTTACCAAACATTTATGTAACACTGTGTGTAATGTACATGTATAAATAATAAGTTGAGGCATTATATTGTTAAAATTGCATTAATTCTTCAAATAAATTTTCTGTTTTTTCATATTATTCACATCTTTTTTTGTAAAATGTAAACATTTTCATAATGTAATTGGGGTTTTTTTGTACTAAAACAATAAGAAAACTTTGGATTTGTCATTATTTATAGGTTATTAAGTCATTATTTTACTGGTCTGGCCCACTTGAGATCAAATTGGGCTAAATATGGCCCTTGAACCAAAATGAGTTTGACACCCCTGACTTATATTAGCATGAGCTGTTGTGACGTTTCAGAGCGCCATCGACACCCTGGGCTTCACCGGAGAGGAGAGGATCGGCATTTACAAGCTAACAGGTGCTGTGATGCATTATGGGAACATGAAGTTTAAGCAAAAGCAGAGAGAGGAACAAGCAGAACCAGACGGGACAGAGGGTAACTTTATTTATTTATTTATTTATTTATTTATTCTTAATCTTTTCATTTAGTTTTTTTGTTTTTAGTGGTACTTTCTTTAACTTCTCTGTCATTCCCCTCTGCTTCTTGGTGTTTTCATTCCCTGTTGTTGTTTTGTCAGTGGCTGATAAAGCAGCGTACCTGATGGGTCTGAACTCTGCAGACCTGCTGAAGGCTCTGTGTTATCCTCGAGTCAAAGTGGGAAATGAATATGTGACCAAAGGGCAAACTGTTCAGCAGGTATGACTGGATTAGTGTACAACACATCTCACAATGACAAATATTACAAACTCCTAATTATCATGAGCAGCTGAAAACATGATGAGATGACATGACAAGATGAATTTATATCTTTTTTTTTTTGTTGTGGTCTGATCCCCCTACAAAAGTTTAGTTTTGTGCCTTGTTTACATCAGTTTCAGGTCAATTGTAATTTTTCTCCATGGAAATAAGAACCTGTAGCAATTTTATACTATATGTTTTTGACAATATTTCACATATTCTTTTGCAAAAAAAAAAAAAAAAAAAAGTTAAAAATGTTACCCTTAACTTTACCCCAGCAATCCATTTTTGCCCTGTGTAGGGGACAAGAGTTCCACAGCTTTACTTTAATTAAATAAATAAATAAATAAATAAATAAATAAGCATGGAATACATGTAATAAAAAAATGTATCTGAGCAGCTTATGATGCTTTCAATCAAGAAAAATATTTAATGTAAAAAAAAGCCAAAACTTTTACTTTCCTGAGTCTTTTCCTGGTCTTTGAGTTTTAAAGGAGCATGTTTTATTATTATATTGTTATTTACAATGTAAAGTTTTTCTTCTAATTCTGTATTTATATAAATAATTTGTAATACTTTTAAAAAAAAAAATAAAAATTCTTATTTTCTTTTTATAGTTCATTTTTCACTGGTTTGTTGCTTTTCTATCAGTCTTTTTCTCTGCATTTGCTTGTTGTATGTTAACTGTTAAACTGTGAAATTTCCCCAGGTGGGACAAAGAAAAAACTTGCTTAGCTTAGCTTAATTTATCTTAATTTATCTTAACTTAACTTAGCTTAGTTTAGCTAAACATAGCTTAGTTTTGTTTAGCTTAACTTAGCTTAGTTTAGCTAAACTTAACTTAGCTTAGTTTAGCTTAACACAACTCAACTATACTCAACTTAACTAACTCAACTCAACTTAACTTAACTCAACTTAATTTAACTTAACTTAACTCAACTCAACTCAATTTAACTAACTCAACTCAACTATACTCAACTTAACTTAACTAACTCAACTCAACTATACTCAACTTAACTTAACTAACTCAACTCAACTATACTCAACTTAACTAACTCAACTCAACTTAACTCAATTTAACTTAACTTAACTCAACTTAACTCAGTTTAACTAACTCAATTTAACTAACTCAACTTAACTTAACTTAACTTAACTTAACTTAACTTAACTTAACTTAACTTAACTTAACTTATCATGCAGGTCTACAACTCCATCGGTGCTTTGGCCAAATCCGTCTATGAGAAGATGTTTCTGTGGATGGTTTTGCGCATTAACCAGATGTTGGACACCAAACAGCCCCGACAGTTCTTTATCGGAGTGTTGGACATCGCTGGCTTTGAAATATTTGATGTACGTAAACTTACATGAACAGTGAATTTGATGAAACTTATAATGAAAAACATAGCCATGATGTAAAGGTTTTTATCTTTGTTTGAAGTATAACAGTCTGGAACAGCTGTGCATCAATTTTACCAACGAGAAACTGCAACAGTTTTTCAACCATCACATGTTTGTGCTGGAACAAGAGGAGTATAAGAAGGAGGGCATCGAGTGGGAGTTCATCGACTTTGGGATGGACCTGGCTGCCTGCATTGAGCTCATAGAGAAGGTTACACATATGGGGGGGGGGGGCTGAAAAGTTCCTAGCCTGACTAAGAAGGAGTTATTCCACAGCAATGAAGCCTGGCATACATTAAATTCAACCTCTCCTGATACTAAGTGCATGGTTTCCTTCCAGATAAACCCACATTGGATAAACAAATTAGGACTTTGAAAAGTAGTACTACAGACATTTGGTGAACCATCCATGGGACCGAGGTCTTATCAAAAGGGGTTAGCCCCCAAGGACATTCATGCTGACATGGTTGCTATAGGGCACAGGTGTCAAACATGCGGCCCGGGGGCCAAATCCAGCCCACCAAAGGGTCCAGTCCGGCCCTGGGGATGATTTTGTGAAATGCAAAAATTACACTAAAATACGAACAATCCTTTTAGTTCAGGTTCTACATTCAGAACAATTCAATCTCAAGTGGGCAGGACCAGTCAAATACTATCATAATAACATATAAATAATGATAACTCCAAATTTTTCTCTTTGTAAATGTAAATATTTTCATGTATTTACACTAAAACAAAGTATAATTTCACAAAAAATGCGAATAACCTGAAATATTTTAAGAGAAGTAAGAAGAATTTTAACAATATTCTGTCTGTTATTAAATGTTTTGTGTATTTGTAGATCCACTGTGATCTGTAAGTTATAATGTACATGTGTGAATGATAAACTGAGGCAGAATATTGTTAAAACTACACTTTTTTTTTCAGTTTGTTCATGTTATTCACATCTTTTGAAAAGATAGTTTGTAGATGTAAACCTTTTCATAACGTAAATGTACTTTTTTCACTCTAAAACATAGAGAAAAGTTCGGAGTTGACATTATTTATATATTATTATGTTATTATTTTACTGGTTCGGTCCACTTCAGATCAAATTTAGCTGAATGTGGCCCCTGAACTAAAATGAGTTTGACAACCCTGTTTTAGTGCAATAAAAAAACATTAAACTGAAAATGACCAAAAAAAAACAAAAACACGAATAACCTGAAAAAACTGAAATTTTGTAAGAAAAATATGTACAATCTTAACAATGTTATGCCTCGACATATCATTTGTACATATGCATTACACAATTGGTAACAGGTATAAATATTGTTAAAAATTTGGAGTATGGAACTAAAATTTGAACAATTTCTCATTCAGTTTCTCATTTGCCCAATGTGGCCCCTGAACTAAAAATAAGTTTGACAGCCCTGCTATAGGGGATGATGCTCCAGCTTTATCAACTGTGCAAAACTGGGAAGCTGAGGGAGGACGAGGGAGGGGTGAAAAGCAAGCATTTTCATGAAATGTCTGTAGTACTACTTTTCAAAGTCTTAAATTATTTATCCAGTGTGGGTTTATCTGGAAGGAAACCATGCAATTAGTATCAGGAAAGGTCTAATTTAATGTGTGCCAAGTTTCATAACTGTGGAATAACTCCTTAGTCAGGCTATGAACTTTTCAGCCCCCCCCCCCCCGTACAATACCATACAAGCAACAATCTGGAAAAAAAAAAAAAAAAGGAATATTCTATTTATTTTTCTAACTTTCATCTGTCTTTGTTTGTCAGCCAATGGGCATCTTTTCCATCCTTGAAGAGGAGTGTATGTTCCCTAAGGCGTCCGACTCCACCTTCAAAAACAAGCTCTATGATCAGCATCTGGGAAAATCCAGCAACTTTCAGAAGCCGAAGCCTGTTAAAGGCAAGGCCGAGGCTCACTTCTCCCTGGTGCACTACGCTGGCACTGTGGACTACAGCATCACAGGCTGGTTGGACAAGAACAAGGACCCTCTGAATGAAACTGTGGTCCAGCTCTACCAGAAAGCCAGTCTGAAACTGCTGGCGCTCCTCTACTCCACCTACGCTTCATCTGACGGTAATAAGACGACAGAACGGTGGCTCTGAACTTTAATCTTTTTTTCTTTATTTATTTAGGATCCCCATTAGCTGTACCAAAGCTACAGCTAGTCTTCCTGGGGTCCTTACAATAATCTTTACAACTTGTCAATGCAAATAACATACAATATAACACTGGTCAACAACAAATTTATTGTTTAAGTTTTTTGAGCTGATTCAGGATAATTTTGGTGTGCGGAATCCAAAAATCACATTAATTTTGCTCAATCAGGTCAACTTTCTGAACTATGCTACATATTGGCTTTTTAACATTTTTGCTTACATTTATGGGCATTTTCACATCATATGATACAAAATTCTTTCATATTTCTTGCAATAAACGAGTTCTGAAGGTTTTACTTTTGCCAATTTATGATTAATGTTTTTTTTAATATTACAGGTGAATGAAATGGCTTCGACTAGAAGATTTTGCAAAAATAAGCCTGACGTATTCTGCTACAGTTTGTAACACTTAAGAAATACATCCTGTTAGAAAATGATTTTTTTTCTCTTAAAACCTATTTTGGGTGAGAACTATATAAAAAAAATCAACTGATAAAGTCCCAAAAATGTAATCAATTTTGTGAGAAGATCAAATTTTTCAAAATCAAATTAGCAAAAAAACCTGACCTGATTGAGAAAAACAGATGTTATTTTTGGATTTAGCGGTGCAAAATGGTCCTAATTCAGTTGAAAAAACCTAGACAACTTGCAAAAAACATTTTTTTGTAACCCAGTGTAATCATACAAAACAATTTTCGCATACTACATAACATGCAAAAGAGAGACAAAAATACAGACAGGACAGCTCCTTTAGGCCAGCAGTGGTAAAATATATAAAGTACATATATTCAATTAACCTAGGTATCAATCATCTGTGGTCAATAGATGTTTCTTAACTAATTTCTTAAATTTCATTTGACAGTTTTCTTGTGTGATGTGTTCTGGTAGTCTGTTCCATTCTTCCACAGCTCTGTATATTACCATTCTTTACATTGCATTTGTTCTCGATTTGGGTAGTGTAAAATTACCTCTGGTTGCCTGCCTGGTTGCATAGCTATGCCTATCTGAACTAAAACAAACATTTTTGTTTGGGCTGGGCAAGTTAACGTGTTATTACTGCGTTAACGCATTCATTAAATAACACCGACAATTTTTTTAATCTCCCGTTAATGCCATTCTGCCTTTCCAGCAAGTCTTAGTTCATTTATACATATGGACTCTTATTTTGAAAGTCATGCTAACACCGAAAGGGCAAAACATACGTTAGTGCAACTTATTCCAACCACTAGAGGGCCCCCTTTGCTTGCTTTGAACAACTGAACATCACATATTATTGGGCTTATTAGTATTAGTACTTATTAGTGGGCTTAAGACTCCTGTCAATCACTCACAAGCGGAAATAAACTGGTGGGGATATAAACATGGAGAAAAGTACCAGTCTTTTCCATGGACGTTTTCATTTTAAATGTCTTCAGATGGTGGGGTTGAGGAGGCCAGAGTTGTTTGGAAGCACTGACATGTGCAATTATTTTTATCACCGGAGTACTTCAAGTCTGAAATATCACTTAAAGGCAATACACGCTGTTGATGCCAGCAAACCCCCCCTCCCCCAATATAACTATGCGATTAATCACGATTAATCGTAGAAATCCATGTGATTAATTGGGATAAAAAATTTTAATCGCTGCCCAGCACTAATTTTTGTACAAGATGGATGTTTTTTTTTGTTCTAATAATATTTCTAAAGAAAACCAGTAATGAATAAAATAATCTTTTTTAACAGAGAGCCAGTTCAAGTGGTTATACATCTCAGTAACATTTGTTCTGTGGCCACACTGCAATGCAGTGCGAGCGGCTCTATTTTGTACAATTTGCAACTTTTTAATATTTTCTTGTGTTGTGTTTGACCATACTGCTGGACAGTAATCCAAAACTGACAGTACTAAGGACTAAATCACCAGTTTAATTAAACTAGGTGACATACAGGGGTTGGACAAAATAATGGAAACACCTTAGAAATCAACAAAATATAATTTAATATGGTGTAGGTCCACCTTTTGCGGCAATTACAGCCTCAATTCTCCGAGGTATTGATTCATACAACTTGTGAATTGTTTCCAAAGGAATTTTAAGCCATTCTTCAGTTAGAATACCCTCCAACTCTTTTAGAGACGATGGCGGTGGAAATTGACGTCTTACTTGAATCTCTAAAACTGACCATAAATGCTCAATAATGTTGAGGTCTGGGGACTGCGCCGGCCGTACGGGATGCTCAGCTTCATTAGAATGTTCCTCATGCCATTCTTTAACAATTCTAGCTGTATGGATTGGGGCATTATCATCTTGAGGTGAAGTTGTTTCCATTATTTTGTCCAACCCCTGTAAAAGCTGCACACCTTTTTACCACAGAAACAGCATTTCCTGTCTTGGTTGTCATATTATCAGTCTCTTTAGTCCAAGACAATTTGTTATCCAACATAACTCCCAGTAATTTGGTTTCTTGAACTTGTTTCACAGATATTTTATTTATGATGAGATTCAATTCAGGTTGCTGATGTAGAGTATGGGTTGAGCCAAATATAATACTGTTTGTTTTTGGTACATTAAGAACCAGCTTATTTGTCCATATCCATTCAATCACAGATGTCAATTCCTGCTGTAGGGATATATTTAACTCCAGACATGTGGGTGCTGTCAAATAAACTGTAGAATCATCTGCATACATTGTTATAGTTGCCTTATTTAACATTAATGGTAATTCGTTTCTATCTGATCATAACTACAGATACTTGTGTCACTTTATTTTATTCTATTTTTCTATTTATCTATATATATCTAGATGTGCCTTTTATATTATATGTGTAAATATGTGTGCCTAAATGCCAAGAGCTGCTGGACGAAATTTTGTTGTGCCTCGCATAATGACAATAAAGATTCTATTCTATTCTATTCTATTCTATTCTATTCTATTCTATTCTATTCTATTCTATTCTATTCTATTCTATAACAGCTCAGTGTAATAATGTCTTTTTGTGTGTGTGTTAGAAAACACTGGCGGAGCTGGTGCTGCTGCGAAGAAAGCAGCCAAAAAGAAGGGCTCGTCCTTCCAGACTGTGTCAGCTTTGTTCAGGGTAACTATGATCTAAAATAGACTGCGAACATCTGGGGCTGTGTTTCTAAAGCTTAGAGTAGAAAGAGTTGCTTCTAGGGAGGAATTTGTAAGAGAATTCTTTATTACATCCAAGTTAAAACTAGCTTCAGGTAATGATAAAAGATATTCATCAGGTGTCTTTTAGCTCTTCAGAGTCTCTAAAGTGAGAAACTGTTGCTTCTTGTTAGTTTCACTCAGTATTTCAGAGCAGAAAATACTGCATACTTTTTTTTTTTTTTTCACTGATATTGACCCATACAGACCCAAACAGCCACTGGTAGCCAAAATCATCTACTGATCTAAGATGTTTAATAACATCTAGAACACTAAATCAAATAATATGTTGAAATAAATGGTGTAAAATGCAGTTTGTCATCTTTTCATGGTCATCAGATATGACCCATTAAGATGTTCAGAGGCTCTGTAGTTACCGTGGAAACACCGTCATCTTCTACAACATTGATTCACCAGTAAAACCCATGAAGTTGGATCAATAACAGTGGATGGAAACACTATTTTTACATTCTGTTATTGATATCTTTGCTTTAAAAGTCACTTTTTGTTCAGTTCTCTATGTTTTGATATAATAACCTTTGAATTTACTCTGAGTTTTCGTCTAAATGAAGTATAGGAAATTAAATATAGGAAAATACAGGATTTACAGTGAAAAATGGAAAATATCGAGGATAATATTAAAACAAATGGTGACAAGTCATTTAAGAAAAGTTAAACAGAGAGGAAAAATTTATGTGGGAACTGACACAAAATTAGCACTGGGTCTTTATGGGTTAATTTTATATGTACCTGACCGTTTTTTCAGCTATTTGGCCAAATGGTTTATAAAACATTTTCATAAAACAAAATATTTTTATGTTGTGAGACAAACTCTTAGCCCATAATATGTGTAAAATACAGCTAACATATAAAATATAGCTAAAATTGTAGTCATCACAGACTTTCATTTTCTAGCTGTACACACTTTTTCCAAACTGAGACTAAGTTCTACCATTTCTGCCTCAATTCTTTGTGTTTTTGCACAAAGAGATCTTTTTTTTTTTTTTTAATTTTGAACCCTTCTTGCTCAGAACATCTCTAAGAATTTCCTGTGTCACTGCTAGAGTAGCATTTGTCACTAGACAAAGTTAGTTTGGAGTTACTGATGTTATTAACATAATGCTTATGTGAGCAATAACAGCACTAACAGTGTTTACCTCGAACAGGAGAACCTGGGAAAACTGATGACAAATCTGCGGAGCACACATCCCCACTTTGTTCGGTGTCTGATTCCAAATGAAACTAAAACTCCAGGTCAGTCACTAACACTACCTCATAAACATGTCACCACTATTTATTTATTTATTTATTTATTTATTTATTTATTTGATATCTGCCTGTGTGGGTGTGTAAGTGTGTGTGTGTGTGTGTGTGTGTGTGTGTAGGTGTGTGTGTGTGTGTGTGTGTGTGTGTGTGTGTGTGTGTGGGAGGGAATGACTAATGAAGAGCTTTTAAATTAAATGCAATGACAATAAATTATTCTATTCTATTCTATTCTATTCTATTCTATTCTATTCTATTCTATTCTACTCTACTCTATTGTGTTCTACTGAACTCTATTCTATTCTATTCTATTCTACTCTACTCTATTGTGTTCTACTGAACTCTATTCTATTCTATTCTATTCTATTCTACTCTATTCTACTCTACTCTGTTGTGTTCTACTGAACTCTATTCTATTCTACTCTACTCTACTGTGTTCTACTGAACTCTATTCTATTCTATTCTATTCTATTCTACTCTATTGTGTTCTACTGAACTCTATTCTATTCTATTCTATTCTACTCTATTATGTTCTACTGAACTCTATTCTATTCTATTCTATTCTATTCTATTCTTTCTACCCTACTCTGCTCTACTCTACTCTACTCTATTGTGTTCTACTGAACTCTCTATTCTATTCTACTCTACTCTACTCTATTTTACTGTACTCTACTCTATTGTGTTCTACTGAACTCTATTCTACTCTACTCTACTTTACTGTACTGTACTCTATTCTATTCTACTCTACTCTACTCTATTGTGTTCTACTGAACTCTGTTCTATTCTGTTCTATTCTATTCTATTGTGTTCTACTGAACTCTATTCTTTTCTTTTCTACTCTACTCTACCCTACTCTACTCTACCCTACTCTACTCTACTCTACTCTACTCTACCCTACTCTACTCTATTCATCATTATAGAGGCTGTGACAGTGTGATGTTAATGTGTCTGTGGTGGATGTTTAGGCATCATGGAACACCATCTGGTCATCCATCAGCTGCGATGTAACGGCGTGTTGGAGGGAATCCGGATCTGCAGGAAGGGCTTCCCCAGCAGAATCCTTTACGGGGATTTCAAGCAAAGGCAAGAGGCATCGAGTAGAATAAACACAAATGTAAAAGTTTAATCTTAACTTGTCTTTAATGATAATTTTCCTTGTAGGTACAAAGTACTGAATGCTAGCGTGATCCCTGAAGGACAGTTTATCGATAACAAGAAAGCTGCTGAGAAGCTGCTGGGGTCGATTGATGTGGATCACACACAGTATAAGTTTGGACATACCAAGGTGAGGGAAATGTGTCTGAAAACAAAGACTAAAAACAGACATAAGAGTAAAGCACAAAGTTCTGGTGATCAGTTAAAAACATGTTGACCAGTGATAAAAAGGAAAAACAAAGACAACATAATTCAGGACACTAGTCCACTGTATGACACATCCTGGATAAAATATGCAACACAGAGGCTCAAAGCACAAAACATGTGAGATAATAAAAGGTGAGATCTTAATCTTAACAGTAACGTGGACTAAATAAGACTGTATTGTGTTCTATTGTTTGACACTGAGTAAAAAGTGTGTGAATGTGAGAGTGAATGAATAATGGATCAAGAATGTAAAGCGCTTTGGGTGCCTTATTATTATTATTATTATTATTATTATTATTATATCTAAAGCAAAAGCACAGATCTAAAAATATACAAGACATGCATGCAGGTAAACAAGGCCAGACTGGTGACTTAAAGTTACGCTGATTTTTAAACATTTTTAAGCAGATTACGAATAAAAAAACTATCATATAAGAATGATAACAATGACAATAATAACAATAATGATAACAACAATGACGATAATAACAATAACAACAATGACAATAATAATAACGATGATAATAATTATGATCATAATAACAATGATAATAATGACGATAATAGTAATAACGATCATAATAATGACAATAATAATAATCACAATGACAATAACAACGATAATAACGATGATAATAATTACGATCATAACGATGATAATAATGACGATAATAGTACTAACGATCATAATAATGACGATAATAATAATCACAATGACAATAACAACGATAATAACGATGATAATAATTACGATCATAATAACGATGATAATAATGACGATAACAGTAATAACGATCATAATAATGACGATAATAATAATCACAATGACAATAACAACGATAATAACGATGATAATAACGACGATAATAATGATGACAACAATAAAGATGATAATATTGACAATAATAATAATGACGATAACAATAACGACAATAATAATGATGATAATAACGACAATAACAACAATGACAACAATAATAATGACAATAATAATAATTACGAATATAATAATGATAATAGTGATGAAAACAATGACAACAATAATAATGACAATAATAATAACAATAAAAAAAATCATTTATTAAGCGCTTTTCATTCTAAAGAATCTAAAAGTGCTACAATGAAAAAGAAAGTCTTAGAATAAAATAGAAAAAAATACTAAATGTAAAACCAAACGTCATGCTGGGATGTGAAAAGCCTGTCGTCATATTTACCTACATCACCTTCCAAGTCATTTTTTTCACAGATTTTTCAGGAAACATAAAAAAAACTCAACTAGAAATTGAGTATTTTGATGATTTAGATAAGTATTATATTGCATCAGAAGTGTAGTTACTGTTCTGACCTTGTATATCTGTGTTTTACGCCTCTGATCCATCTGTGCTTGCATTTCTTAGACACACATCTTCATGCTGTTGTATTATCAGAAGTTCTTTGTCCTTCAGGTGTTCTTCAAAGCAGGGCTCTTGGGTTTGCTGGAGGAGATGCGTGACGACAGACTGGCCTCTCTCATCACCATCACCCAGGCCTTGTGTCGTGGCTTCCTGAGACGCAAAGAGTTTCAGAAGATGATGGAGAGGAGGTCTGAAACATTTACATCTGTCGTTACTCATGTGATCCTTCGGAAACGGGGTCTAAAAACAACACTTTCCATCACTTTCCAGGGAATCCATCTACATCGTCCAGTACAACATCCGCTCATTCATGAATGTCAAACACTGGCCGTGGATGAAGCTCTACTTCAAGATCAAGCCTCTTCTAAGGAGCGCTGAGACGGAGAAGGAGATGGCGTTGATGAAGGTGGAGTTCGCCAAGTGTAAAGAAGATTTAACCAAAGCTGAAGCAAAGAGGAAGGAGCTGGAGGCCAAAATGGTCTCACTGCTTCAGGAGAAGAATGACCTGTGTCTGCAGATTCAGTCTGTGAGTAGATTCAGTCTGTGAGTAGAAACATTTGTCGTAATGAAGTAGGGCGGGGGTGTCAAACTCATGTTCGTTCAGGGGTCACATAAAGCCCAATATGATCTGCAGTGGGCCGGATCATTAAAATAATAACATAATACATAAATAATACCAATTCAAAAATTTGTATGTCTAATTTCTATGTTTTAGAGTGAAAAAAGTAAGATTATATTAACAAAATTTCTACATCTACAAACTATCTTTTAAAAAAAATATGGAAAAACATGAACCTTAACCAAAATGAAAAAGTGCAATTTTAACAATTTATGCCATATGCAACACACAGGCTCAAAGCACAAAACATGTGACATAATAAAAGGTGAGATGTTAACCTTAATAGTAATATGGACTAAATAACACCGTGTTGTGTTCTATTATTATTATTATTATTATTATTATTATTATTATTATTATTATTATTATTATTATTATTATTATCATTAAAAAATATAACGTAAAAGCACAGATCTAAAAATATACAAGACATGCATGCAGAAAAACCAGGCCAGACTGGTGAGAAGATGTGGTGGAAAGCTTAAAGTTCTGCTGCTTTTTAACCCTTTCATGCATGACATCCACATTTGTGGACACATAGTTGAAGTTCACTTTCCAAAGGGTTACAAAAAGTCAATATTCTCCAAACCACATGGGGGCAGTCTGTATAGACCCTAAGCAATACAATGAAAAAAACAGGATCATCTTAGTTTGTAGAATTTGGACTGCTCTGTGATCTCCTAAAGTTAACCTCCTCAGACCCAACTATGGGTGAAAATGAAAATGAAAAATGAAAAAGTGCAATTTTAACAATTGATGCCATTATTTGGCCTCAGCTTCTCATTTTTACATGTTCATTACAACGTACAGATCACAGCGGATCTACAAATGCACAAAACATTTAATAACAAACAGAATATTGGTAAAATTACTCTTAAATCTCTTAAGACATTTCAGGTTGTTCATATTTGTTCAGGATTTTCACATTTTTTGTGACAGGCTAGTCTGCAAATGTTAGCATTTTTGTGTAATTTTACTTTTTTTTACACTAAAACAAAGAGAAAAATATGTGGTTTTCGTTATTTCTATTTTATTATGATAGTATTTTACTGGTCTGTTGAGCCGCGTTTTGTAATAAATTCCCATTATATAATAAAAGTTCAAAATGTAATAAGAATGTCATGTCATCTTGTAATAAAGCCACATTATGTAATAATAAACTGACGGATTTTGTAATAAACTACGTCAACGCATTATATAGTAAATTTTTTCACATTATGTAGTAAGTTATTACAATTTGAGAAATTAATTACAAAATGCACTTGACACATTTTTATTTTTAAAAAATGTAATAACATGGTTCATTATGTAATAACAATCCAAATTAATATAATTTCAGAGCAATTTAGGTTAGGTTAGGTTAGGTTAGGTTAGGTTAGTTTATTTCAGACACAGACATAATACAAAACATATGAAACAAAAATAATAATAAACAATACACAAATAAAAAATCGAACAATAGAAAAATAATAATATTAATGAAAAGCAATACACAAAAAATCAAATAGTAGAAAAAAAAAAAAAAGAACAACTGTTGTGCCTGAAAGAAGAAGAAATTACTCAAAGGATCTCCCGGTAATGTAATCAGAACTTTAACCACACAGTTTAAAGATTAAAATAAAAATGTGTCTAGTGCATTTTGTAATACATTTCTCAAGCTGTAATAACTTACTACATAATGCGAAAAAATTTTCTTTATAATGCATTGAGGTAGTTTATTACAAAATGTGTCAGTTTATTACATAATTCGACTTTATTACAAGATGACGTGACATTCTTATTACATTTTGAACTTTTATTACATAATGGGAATTTATTACATAATGCAGCTCAACATGGTCTGACCCACTTTAGATGGAAATGAACTAAATTTATTTTGACATCCTTGACTGTTAATATCTTCAGTGTAATTTTTGTATTTCACTAATTCATCCTGCGGGCCGGATTGGACCCTTTAGCGGGCCGGTTTTGGCCCCCGGGCCGCATGTTTGACACCCCTGAAGTAGGGGATTGTGAAATGCTACGAACTTCCGATGTTTTTTTATTATTATTGGATAGGAAAGCGAGAGTCTGGCCGATGCAGAAGAAAGATGTGAGGGGCTGATAAAGAACAAGATCTTGCTGGAGGCCAAAACCAAAGAGCTGAGCGAGAGATTGGAAGACGAAGAGGAGGTGAACGCGGAACTGACGGCGAAGAAGAGGAAGCTGGAGGATGAGTGCACCGAGCTGAAGAAAGACATCGATGACTTGGAGCTGACCCTGGCCAAAGTGGAGAAGGAAAAACACGCCACTGAAAACAAAGTGTGTGTCCTCAGAGATGGTTATCTACTAAACACCAGACTCATAATGGTCCTAAATGATCCTAAATGTCTTCTCTGTCCACATTCAGGTGAAGAATCTGACTGAGGAAATGTCTTCTCTGGATGATACCATCGCTAGGTTATCAAAGGAGAAGCTGGCTCTGCAGGACGCCCACCAGCAGACACTGGACGACCTGCAGGCAGAGGAGGACAAAGTCAACTCCCTGACCAAAGCCAAGGCCAAGCTGGAGCAGCAAGTGGATGATGTAAGGCTGATGAATGTCTTATCACCGCAGAATGGTAGGGCTGAACATATATGAGGTGGCTGGGGAAAAAAAAAAAAAACGATTTAACCCATAAAGACCCAAACAGCCACAGGAGACCAAAACCAACTACTGATGGAAGATGTCTAATACCTGCTGATCCACTAATCCTATCAATACATGTAAAAATTTGGTGTAAAATGCAGTTTGTTATCTTTTCATGGTCATCACATATGACCCATTTGGATGTGCAGAGGCTCTGTAGTTACCATGGAAACACTGTCATCTTCTACAACAGGGGTGTCAAACTCATTTTAGTTCAGGGGCCACATTCACCCCAATATGATCTCAAGTGGGCCAGGCCAGTAAAAAAAACACAAGTGAAAAAAGTAAAATTAAATTATTATAATGTTTATATCTGCATCGTTTCCTTAAAAATCTGAATAACAGGAACAACTTGAAATGTCTTAAGAAAAACAAGTACAGTTTTAACAATATTCTGCATCAGTTTATCAGTTTATCATTTCCACGTGTATTACAACTTACATTACAATTACAAATACACATAATATTGATAAAATTGCATTTTCTTTTTTCAAGACATTTCGCGTTGTTCATATTTTTTCGGGTTTTTCGCATTTTTTGTGAAAGGATAGTTTGTTGATGTAAACATTTTCATGTAATTTTTTTTTTTTTAACACTAAAACAAAGAGAAAATCTGCAGTTGACATTATTTATAGGTTATTATGACAGTATTTTCTGGTCTGACCCAACTGAGATGTAATTGGTTTAAATGTGTATGTAAATTGATCTTTACACTGTTGATTGTTAATATCTTCAATGTAATTTTTGCATTTCACAAATTCATCCAACGGGCCAGATTGGACCCTTTGGCAGGCCGGATTTGGCCCCCGGGCCGCATGTTTGACATCTACAACATTGATTCACCAGTAAAACCCATGGAGTTGGATCAATGACAATGGATGGACACGCTTGGTTTATGTTCAGTTAATGATAGATTTTACTGAAAAAGTCAGTTTTTCTTCAGTTTTCTCTGTTTCTGATATAATAACACTTGATTTTAATCAGCGCTTTAATAAACATCTACATGATTAATGAATTAAATATAGGATACGTATGTACATGATTTTCACTGAAAAAAACCCACAAAAAACAGAAGATAATATTACAAACTAGAAGCACTCGGAGAGCGCAGACCTCCGCCAAGGCTGATCAGTGGCCCCCCCGTGGGCCCCCCCATGGGCCCCCCCACCCCCGATCACCACCAAAATTTAATCATTTCTTCCTTATCCCATTTCCAACAAACCCTGAAAATTTCATCCAAATCGCTCCATAACTTTTTGAGTTATGTTGCACACTAACGGACAGACAAACAAACAAACAAACAAAGACAAACAAACCCTGGCAAAAACATAACCTCCTTGGCGGAGGTAAAAATGGTGATAAATCACTTAAGGAAGGTTAAACATGGAGAAAAATGCATTTGGAGGTCACCACAAAAATAGTTGTAGGCCTTTAAGAGTAAAAAACCTTTTTGTTGCCTTTGTAATACATTACTTTGCAATTCATTTCATTACATTTTTAAATATTTTTTTTTTGTCTTAATTACCTCCGCCAAGGAGGTTATGTTTTTGCCAGGGTTTGTTTGTTTGTCTGTCCGTTAGTGTGCAACATAACTCAAAAAGTTATGGACAGATTTTGATGAAATTTTCAGGGTTTGTTGGAAATGGGATAAGGAAGAAATGATTAACTTTTGGGGGTGATCGGGGGTGGGGGGGCCCACGGGGGGGCCCACTGATCAGCCTTGGCGGAGGTCTGCGCTCTCCGAGTGCTTCTAGTTTGTTTTGTTTTGTTCTATTTAGTTTCTTTGCATGTTCTAAATTAATTAATTAATTAATTAATTAATTAATCAATTAATTAATTAATTAATTAATCAATTAATAAATTTCCAAGTATTTTTAGATTCAGAGAAACTCATAATTTTATCTTCATTTGGCCACTTGTTAATAGTGTCATGCTGATGATAAAGCCTATGCCTTAGTATTGATCAAGCTAATTTGGAACAATAAGCTAAAGTGTAGATAAAACAATGGTAATACCAACTTACCATTTGATAAGTTGATTCCTTTAATGTAAAGTTTATATTTAAGATTATATAATGCAGGGATGTCAAACATGCCAAAACCGGCCCACCAAAGGGTCCAATCTGGCCCGTGGGATGAATTAGTGAAATGCAAAAATTAAACTGAAGATATTAACTGTCAAGGATGTTAAAATAATTGTAGGTCAGTTCAATCTGAAGTGGGTCAGACCAGTAAAATACTATCATAATGAAGTATAAATAATGAAAACCACAATTTTTTTTCTTTGTTTCAATGTGAAAAAAGTAACATTACACAAACATTTTTACATTTACAGACTAGTCTTTTACCAAAAATGTGAACCTGAACAAATATGAACCTGAAATGTCTCAAGAGAATTAAGCGTAACTGTACCAATATCCTGTGTGTTATTAAATGTTTTGTGTATTTGCAGATCCACTGTGATCTGTAAGTTGTAATGAACATGTGAAAATGAGAAGGTGAGGCAAAATAATGGTATAAATAGTTAAATTTGCACTTTTCTTCTTAATAAATTTCACTTTGTTCATGTTTTTCACTTTTTTTTAAAGGATAGTTTTTAGATGTAAACATTTTGATAATATAATTTTCCTTTTTTCACTCCAAAACATAAAAACTAGACATGCAAATTTGGGAATGTATGCTATTTATATATTATTATATTAACATTTTAAAGATCTGGCCCACTTCAGGTCATATTGGGCTGTATGTGGCCCCTGAACTAACATGAGTTTGATACCTCTGATATAATGTTTTTTTTTTTTTTTTTTAAGTAATAATACAAAGACATATATGTCAGGAAAAGTTTATGTAAATTAAATTAAGTACATGACTTTTTTCTGGGATTTCTGTCTTGGTTTTCATTGACAATAGTGATAAAAGTAACTCAATGAACCCCCATCACTTTACAATGTCATCAAACTAAATGTCTTCTGAATGAGCGGCCCCTAGTGGTATAGATGACATACTGTGTGTTTAGATAACCCTTACATATCATTATTTAACAAAGAGGAGCGTTAAATGTTTACCTATTTAACTGAACATGTGTTTGTTAGCTCGAGGGCTCTCTGGAACAAGAGAAGAAGATCCGGATGGATGTGGAGAGAGCCAAAAGGAAACTGGAAGGAGATCTGAAACTAAGTCAAGAATCCATAATGGATTTGGAAAATGACAAACAGCAGCTGGAGGAACGCCTAAAGAAGTATGTGTAGCAACAACAGTAGAGGCCAGTCATACGAGTAACGAATGCATTAAGCACATATTTATGTTCGTTGTTGCAGGAAAGACTTTGAGTTCAGCCAACTTGTCGACAAAATTGGGGATGAGCAAAGTGTTGCAGCACAATCCCAAAAGCGAATCAAGGAGCTTCAGGTACAAAAATTAATTTCAAAACCCGTAAAGATCCAAACCCTCACTGACCAAGACCAAGAATGATGGAAAATGTTTAATACCTGTGGATCCATTAATCCTATCAATATTTGTAAATAATTGGTGTAAAATACATTTTGTCATCTTTTCACGGTCATCAGATATGACCCATTTGGACGATCAAAGGCTTTGTAGTTACCATGGAAACACTGTCATCTTCTACAACATTGATTCACCAGTAAAACCCATGGAGTTGGATCAAGGACAGTTGATGGAGACACCTGGTTTATGTTCAGTTAACCCTGTAAAGCCTGAACCATTAAATCATTGACAGAAAATTCCAGTTCTGTGAAACTGGAGCATTTATTGGTCCTTCTGAACAACCCAAAAAAATGTTTCAAACGTCAATTTTCATGTATGAGTTTCAGTTTTGTATCATATTTGATACATCGGGTCTGAATGCTCAAATATTATTATTGAACAAACAAAAGCAGAATACAACACAAACATGTCTAACAAATTGGTAATTCCTTTTCAAAATTGGTAAAGTTCTGCCTCCTTCCTCATTAATGACAGTCTTGTAGTGTCACTGGAAAGGCCTCTGGTGAATGAATTCCTCCGCCTGGTGGATTATCTGTGTATTGCATGTATCTAATTGTATACATCAGGTTTTTCAAGACAAAAAATAACACAGTACCCGCTTTTCCATTGGACATCTGTGCAAACCTTTACTGATACTTAGTAAATGACAAAAAACACAGAAGTGTGTAATGTTGGTTTTTCCATTAAATCACAAATGTGATGATTTGTTTATTTATTATCGCGAGATGACACGAGAAGTCATCTCCATAAACATGGTGACGAACTTAAATATGGTGTTGATTTACAGATATATTCATTATTATTATGTTATCCCCCGTCTCGTACTAAATTAAAAAATAATTGGGATTCCAGGTGCATCCACACATACTGCGACATGTTTCTTCTTCTTCTTTTTTAATTCAACTGACTCTAGTTGTGAAAAAAGGTCTTTCCATTGCAGTTTTGCGTGATATACCATTGGTGTTATGCCCGAAAAACCACCTCTTGCCAGTGCAAAAACTTTTAATCGAAAAATGAGACTTTTGGCAAAATTGTTGTTTTTCCGTAAGGTAAATTTTTATGCGCAAGTTTTATTTGTGCAATTTTCAATGGAAAAGCGACTAGTGATAATGTAGAGGGCTTCAAAACTCATGTATCACATATGATACATTTGGCATTATAGGGTTAATGATATATTTTACTGAAAAAGTCACTTTTTCTCCAGTTTTCTCTGTTTTTGATTTAATAGCCTTTGAATTTACGCTGAGCCTTTATGAACATTTACATGATCAGTCAATTAAATATAGGAAAATACATGATTTACATTGAAAAATCTCCAAATAAAAAGGATAATATTACGACAAATGGTGATAAAACACTTGAGAAAGATTAAATATAGTGGAAAAAATTGACACAAAAGTAGTATTGGGTCTTTAAGCGTTAAGAATAAATGCAGATTTGTCAAAGTCGGGTTGATGTTTTTAAATATTGTTGTCTTTCTCCAGGCTCGCATTGAAGAGCTGGAGGAGGAGATCGAGGTGGAACGTGTTTCCAGGGCTAAAGTGGAAAAGCAAAGGTCCGATCTGTCTCGGGAGCTGGAGGAGATCAGTGAGCGACTGGAGGAAGCTGGAGGAGCCACGGCAGCTCAGGTGGAGATGAACAAGAAGAGGGAGGCCGAGTTCCACAAACTGAGACGAGACCTTGAAGAGTCCACCATCCACCACGAGACCACCACCGCAGCTCTGAGGAAGAAACATGCCGACAGCGTGGCCGAGTTAGGAGAACAGATCGACAACCTGCAGAGAGTCAAGCAGAAGCTGGAGAAAGAGAAGAGCGAGTACAAGATGGAGATCGATGACCTGAGCAGCAACATAGAGGTCGTAGTCAAGGCAAAGGTAGGAGATTATGGAGTTTACCTTTAACCCTTTCAGGTAAACGTTCTGCTGTGAATTTGTGTCTGTTTCAGGTTCATAAAAGCTGCTGTGAGTATGGGCTTGTGTTCCTTTTCTACAGTGGTTTTACTTTTACTGTTTTAGGGTCAAAACAGGGTGGAATAACAAAAAAAAAAAAAAACAATTAGAGGAACTTAAGTTTGACAGTTTTTTACTAAATAAGACAATCAAAATGTACATCAATAAGAGATTTAGGATGTTGAACATGAAATGTGAATTGGAACACACTGAACAACAAGTATTTGAATTTTGGCCCAGTAGTTTTTGTTTTGGAGCTCTTTTTTTTTGTTTGTTTGTTTGTTTTTTTAATCTAAATCAGCTACTTTTTGGCACTTGGTTGAACTCCAAAAAGCAGTTACATCAGGGGCGTCAAACTCATTTTAGTTCAGGGGCCATATCCTCCCAATATGATCTGAAGTGGGCCGGACCAGTAAATTAATAACATAATAATATATAAATAATGCCAACTCCAAACATTTCAATGTGTTTTATAGTGAAAAAAGTAAAATTACATTATGGAAACGTTTACATCTATAAACTGTCCTTTTAAAAATGTGAATAACATGAACAACCATGAAAAAACTGAAATTTATTAAGAAAAATGAGTGCAGTTTTAACTCTATTCTGCCTCTCCTTATCATTTGTAAATGTGCATTACAACTTACAGATCACACTTGATCTGCAAATTTACAAAATATTTGAGTAACTGGCAGAAAATTAATAAAATTATACTTACTTCTCTTAACACATTTCTAGTTTTTCATATTTTTTTGTGAAAGGCTAGTTTGTAAATTTACACATTTTCATGCAATTTCACTTTTTTTTACACTAAAACAGTGGAAAAATTTGGAATTGTCATTATTTGTAGGTTTTTATGGTAGTATTTTACTGATCTGACCCACTTGAGACTAAAGTAGGGCTGTAAGTATGGGCCCTAAAGTAAAAAGATTGATTGTTAATATCTTGAGTGTAATTTTTGCATTTCACAAATTCATCTCACGAGCCAGATTGGACCCTTTGGCGGGCCGGATTTGGCCCCCGGGCCGCATGTTTGACACCTGTGTGATACATGGTCAACACTTGGTAAAAAACAAAGTAAAAAAAAATTAAACAAAAATCACCACAACACTGGAAACACCAGCAAAACAAAACAAGGAAAACAGTGTAAACAAAAAAAGCCCAGTCTATTTTTATAGTGAGTCGGTCTCACTCACTGCCGTGTTTTGTCCCCCATTACACAGGTGGGTGGGGGGTGTAGTGAGCATGCTCAGATGTCTCTGGAAAGAACAAGGTCTATTCTATTCTATTTTGAAATGTTCCCTATTGAACAAACAGTTAAATTTCTATGAATATTTAATATAAATCATACGTTCAGAACGCTCACCACAGATGCGTTAGGGGTTAAAGGGTTAAAAATCCTCAAAATCATTGATAATTTTAGTCTAGAATCATATTTATTTTGATAATATGATAAAAACATGTTTCTTTCACAAATACTGAAGTTTTTATTCTTCTTACAGACCCAATTTCACCAGTTTCTATAGAAGGAGTGTCCTTTTTATGAGTAGATTTGTAATTATTAACTCATAAAGACCTAAACAAGCACCGTTGACCAAAAGCATCTACTGATCTAAAATGTTTAATACCTGTTAATTTACTAAACCTAGCAGTACATGTAAATAATTGGTGTAAAATACAGTTTCTCAGCTTTGCGTGATGATCAGATATGACCCATTTAGATGTTCAGAGGCTCCGTAGTGAACATAGAACATAGAAACACCATCATCAGGATTCACCAATAAATAGTTTGATAAATGAGAGTGGAGGAACTTGTTTTAATGTTCAGTTAATAACCTTTGAATTTACTCTGATTTTTAATGAATTGCTACATGATCAGTAAATTAAATATAGGAAGAACACATGATTTACACTGAAAAATGCAAAATACAGAGGATCACATTATAATAAATCCTGATAAATCATTAAGGGAAAGTTAAATACAGAGAAAGTCACCACACAAATAGTTGTTTTTCTTTTAAGTGTGAATATTATTACATTGATGCATTTAAATGTTTATGTTTTTAATTTTTTTTTCAGATTAATTTTGAGAAGCTGTGTCACTCTCTGGAAGACCAACTGAGCGAACACAAGACCAAACATGATGAGAACTCTCGTCTGATCATCGAGATAAATACTCAAAAGGCAAAACTTCAGAATGAAAATGGTATGTCACACTTGAAACATTAGAATGATTCTCAAATATATCTGAAATGATCACTTATAATTCAATCTCTCTACCACTACAGGGGTTGGACAAAATAATGGAAACACCTTAAAAAAATCAACAAAATATAATTTAATATGGTGTAGGTCCGCCTTTTGCGGCAATTACAGCCTCAATTCTCCGAGGTATTGATTCATACAACTTGTGAATTGTTTCCAAAGGAATTTTAAGCCATTCTTCAGTTAGAATACCCTCCAACTCTTTTAGAGACGATGGCGGTGGAAATCGACGTCTTACTTGAATCTCTAAAACTGACCATAAATGCTCAATAATGTTGAGGTCTGGGGACTGTGCCGGCCATACGAGATGCTCAACTTCATTAGAATGTTCCTCATGCCATTCTTTAACAATTCTAGCTGTATGGATTGGGGCATTATCATCTTGAGGTGAAGGTGTTTCCATTATTTTGTCCAACCCCTGTATATGCAACTACACAAGCTCTCATTCTCTACAGATGTGGCACAAACACCAGGTTTACCACACCGACTTTGTACAGTAAATGCATCACAAGTAAACAAACCATCATAACAATGCATCTGAATTTTCCTGATTTTTAAGAAAAATATTTAATTCAGTGCATCTGTCAAAGACAACCAGCAGCTTTTAATGTGGAGTGTGTTCTCGCCTGTTAATATAATAAATAGTTTTAATTGGCTCTTTTTTCTGTCATATGCTTAGAGTTCACTGATCTTAAGGCCCTTAGAAATAAGAGTTTGAACTACAAGTTAAGAAGTGTTAAGATGCATTCAGGCAGAAGTACAATGCAGTCAAAAAATATTCTATATGATATGGGATTTTCTGAATTTTCAGACACTTCAGCCCAGTTATAGGAGTAGAACCAAATGTGGTCTTAGTGCATCTTGCCTGCATCAAACCATTAGAGACATATTGAGTTTTATGCAATGTTCAGACTGCAGGCTAATGTGGCCCAAATCTGATTTTTTTGCCCATATGTGACCTGTATCCGATCTGTTAAAGACAGTTTGAACAGCACAAATCTGATTTTTTCAAATCCGACCCAAGCCATTTTCATGCAGTTGCAGAAAAAATTATTACAGGGTGGGGAAGCAAAATTTACAATATTTTGAGGCAGGGATTGAAAGACAGTGTATGACCAATTAGTTTATTGAAAGTCATGAGAATTTATTTGCCACAAGAAAATTGACATAATAGAAAATGTTTTTATTCTATGTGTCCTCCTTCTTTCTCAATAACTGCCTTCACACGCTTCCTGAAACTTGCGCAAGTGTTCCTCAAATATTGGGGTGACAACTTCTCCCATTCTTCTTTAATAGTATCTTTAAGAAAGTCGACATTGCTGTGTGATGTTCTATTGGTAGCATGTTCTAACACGCCCCAAATAGCAGAATCCAGAGGGTTTAGATCTGGGCTAGAAGGCGGCCATAAACATGATTCCCAAAAATTGCTAAAGTTGGATTTGTTGCTGTTGTCAACAAGTGTTTTGGTGTTCTTGTGTAAGATTTTAACTTCAAATCCTATTTTACTGCATTTCTAACGCTCTTGTTGTCTACCTCAAGTTCAATTGCCATTTTTCTCATGGATTTGGTTGGATCCTTTAGGATTTTGGATTTGAGAGCTTTAATAAAAGCTTTGGTACGTTTTTTGTCGCTTCCTCCACTTCCAGACTTTCTCGTAATAGTTTTGCACATAGTCATTCTCTTCTTTCCATTATAAACAGTCTTTATGGACACTCCAACTATTTTTGAAATCTCCTTTGGTGTGACGAGTGCATTCAGCAAATCACACACTCTTTGACGTTTGCTTTCCTGATTACTCATATGGGCAAAAGTTTCTGAAAAGGTATGGATAATAGTGTTAGGTATGATTATGACATCAATATATGTTTGGTTTCAAAACAATTGACGTAGTGCCTGCTGAGAAAAAACAACTAAATGTTCATTGTACATTTTGCTTCCCCACCCTGTATACCATCAAAAGTTATCAAAACAATGGTTATGCAAGGTAAGGCAAGGCAAGTTTATTTGTATAGCACATTTCAGCAACAAGGCAATTCAAGGTGCTTCACACAGGACATTGAAATACGCCAGGGAAAAAGAAACACATTTAAAACACTATAAAAGAAACATGTAAAAGGTGATTAAAAACAGCAAGTAAGAAAACAACACATAAAACCCAAAAATATAATAACACACACATATTAAAGTAAGAGTTGCAGTGCAGAGTTTGGAAGGAGAATATTAAATTTAAAAAGTCAAAAGCCTTTTAGTCAAAGGCAGCAGTGAACAGGTGAGTCTTTAACCTGGACTTGAAAGAACTCAGACTCTCAGCAGACCTGATATTTTCTGGTAGTTTGTTCCAGATATACGGAGCATAGAAACTGAACACTGATTCTCCATGTTTAGTTCTGACTTTTGGAACACAGAGCAGACCTGCACCAGACCACCTGAGTGGTCTGGATGGTTCATACTGGACTAGAAAGTCTCTGATGGATTTTGGGCCTAAACCATTCAGTGCTTTCTACGCTAGCAAGAGAATTTTAAAGTTTATTCTCTGAGAGACAAGGAGCCAGTGTAGAGACCTCAGAACTGGACTGATGTGGTCAAGTATGTAATCAAGTACCGTAAATTCCGGACTATAAGCCGCTACTTTTTTCCTACGCTTTAAACACTGCGGCTTATACTCCGACGCGGCTTATACGATGATTTTCCCTTATTGCCTGCCACACCCCAGGGAAGAATCTATCTATTGTTACCAGGTATGCAGGAATGGATAACATTAACAACTTAACCTTTATAAAGTTAATATTAACACACACAAAAGGGGAACTTTTAAGGAAAAACAGTAAACATTCAAATGTTAATATTGTTTCACAAATATACAAAACAAAACTCTGAATGAAAACACCCAATAAAGCTCTCCAGAGACCGTCATAAATTTAAAGCATCTCAGAATTAATGCGCATGTCGTGCGTAATGTTAAATGAAAATATTACAACAGATGTAATTACTTGTTTTTAATCTTTATATTTTAAAAATAAATTAAAAGTCCTACTCTAACGAAAAACAAAAATTTGTTCACTTTCAAGTGTCTTTCAAGTCATTTTAAGTCCATGAATCCACAGCCGGTGCAAAAGCAAGTCAATCCCGTATCGGCACGAATCCAAAGGAAACCCCGATAAGTCCACCGACAAAAAAAAAAGAAAGAGAAAATGTGCTTTTATTACTATCCTTTTATTGCCTCGTTTTTTGTTTGTTGTTTTTTAATCATCATATTAACAACGAATCAACCTATAGATATGACAGCAAGCTCACACATATCAGACCCATTTACATGCAGGGAATAATTTCATTTGAACTCAAAGAAAACCTTTATCCAATTACCGTCCAGTTTTGATGCAAAGAAAAAAAAAGGTTCCACTCGGTCCCATAGACTCCCATAGAAGCCAGGCTTCAACAGGGAAATGCATTGACCATAGATCGTATGAGGAAACAACGCAACGGGAATGTACGAGAAGTGAACAACATCGAGTCTGATGATTTGTGACAAAGCTGATTCTGAATGAACTCGTCTGTGAGATGAACGTGTTTTAACACGTGTAGTCAATGAAATGTCAACACAATCAAACATATTTAACCATTTAATTTTCGTAATGATAGGGGAAGCCGGGCTTCTCTTGCAGTCTATGAGAAATCGCCACTGGTGGACACCCGCGGCTTATAAACCGGCGCGGCTTATACGTGTGCAAAATAGATTTTCTTTCTAAAATTAGGGTCTGCGGCTTATATTCAGGTTGGGTCTATAGTCCGGAATGTACGGTACTAACTCCTGTGTGTATCATGAGACTAAAACAGACAGAAAAGAAAACATGGAATGCCTAAAAGCACTGTTTTTGTCAGTACAATGCCATAGATATTGATATAAGAACTGAAGTCATTTTGGTTATTATCAAGAAAACATGGAAAATGACCAGATATGAGCTCTGAAATTAAACTTTTTTGAGCTATGTTGAGCTGCATTATGTAATAAATTCCCGTTATGTAATAAAAGTTCAAAATGTAATAAGAATGTCACGTCATCTTGTAATAAAGCTGCATTATGTAATAAACTGACGCATTTTGTAATAAACTACGTCAACGTATTATGTAGTAAATTTTTTCACATCATGTAGTAAGTTGTTACAGTTTGAGAAATTTATTACAAAATGCACTTGACACATTTTTATTAAAAAAAATGTAATAACATGGTTCATGATTTAATAACAATCCAAATTAATATAATTTCAGAGCAATTTAGAAGAAATTAGTCACAGGAGCTACAGGTAATGGAATGAGAACTTTAACCACACAGTTTAAAGATTAATTTAGCACATTACATTTTCCTGAAAATAAAAATGTGTCGAGTGCATTTTGTAAACTTCTAAAATTGTTATAACTTACTACATAATGCGAAAAAATTTACTACATAATGCATTGAGGTAGTTTATTACAAAATGCGTCAGTTTATTACATAATGCGGCTTTATTACAAGATGATGTGATATTCTTTTTACATTTTGAACTTTTATTACATAATGGGAATTTATTACATAATGCGGCTCAACAAGCTATTTTTGTTGTTATCATTATATTTATCCAAACAAATGTACCTTTAGTTGTACCAGGCATTAAAATGAACAAGAAACTGAAGAAAACAAGGGTGGTCTAATCATTTTTTCCCGACTATATGTGGTCCTAACTCTGCTTTGTATCTGATATTTTGAAATGTGACTTCAGTCTGAACAGCCAGGTCACATTTATCCGACCTTTACGTCATTGAAATGCGACAAATGTCACAATTCTGCGTCCCAGGAGGAGGAGCAGTGGGAAAAATGTACTTAGTTCTGTAAAGACAGTGCGGGCCTGCGTGGTCACGTATTACATCAGGGCCTCTTTTGCGGATGCGGGTTACTTCAGGGTCGCATTCAGTTCATACTCAAAACTGATAGAAGTTGTATTTAATGTGTAATATGAACGAGCGCACAAAAAAAATCTGATTTCACCAAAAAAATCTGAATTGTGCATTAAGACTTGCTGTCTGAACGTAGTCTCAAACTCTTTTTTTATTGTGTTTTTAAGTTCTTCAAGACTTCTTTTAACTGCGGTTTTAGTCCAGAGGGGTTTTTTTTTAAATCTTTTATCATGTTTTATCATTCTTTTACCAACCCATCTCTCTCTTATGTATGTATATAGAGTTTTATTACTTACGACTACTACTATTATTATTTTTTATATTGTTTACCTTTTGCACTGTCTCTATTCATACACATTTTTTCTTGCAGTTTATTCTGTTGCTGCCTTAACCAGTGAATGTTGTGGGATTGTTGAGTCGCATTATGTAATAAATTCCCGTTATGTAATAAAAGTTCAAAATGTAATAAGAATGTCACGTCATCTTGTAATAAAGCCGCATTTTGTAATAAACTACCTCAATGCATTATGCAGTAAATTTTTTCGCATTATGAAGTAAGTTATTACAATTTGAGAAATTTATTTCAAAATGCACTTGACACATTTTTATTTTCATCTGTAAACTGTGTGGTTAAACTTCTGATTACATTACCTGTAGCTCCTGTGACTAATTTCTTCTAAATTGCTCTGAAATTATATTAATTTGGATTGTTATTACATAATGAACAATGTTATTACATTTTTTTAAAAAAATAAAAATGTGTCAAAATGCGTTGACGTAGTTTATTACAAAATGCGTCAGTTTATTACATAATGTGGCTTTATTACAAGATGACGTGACATTCTTATTACATTTGGAACTTTTATTACATAATGGGAATTTATTACATAATGCGGCTCAAGAGGAATCAATCAAGTTTCATCTAATCTATTCTTCTGTTTTGAGAAATGTCAAAAGGATGTCATCATCTGACTACATAACTACAAACTAACTTGAACCTGACATCCACTTCTCATCATATCATGTAAAACAAAAGTTAAGTCCGTACAGGTCCAAACACTAGTGTGAGTGGCTTCTAGAGTGAAACGTCGCACTCTTTCTGACTGTTTTTTCTAAATCCTGTCGACCAGGTGAGTTGTCTCGTCTTCTTGAGGAGAAAGAAGCCATACTTTCCCAAATGTCGAGAGCTAAACTCACCTTCACTCAGCAGATTGAAGAGCTGAAGAGGCATGTTGAGGAAGAGACAAAGGTGATATGACTGAATTTACCTGGTTCATTTTAACCCATAAAGACCCAAACAGCCACTGGACCAAAACCATCTACTGATTTTAAATGTTTAATACCTGTTGGTCCTCTAATTCTATCAATACATGTAAATAACTGGTGTAAAATACAGTTCTTCGTCTTTTCATGGTCATCAGATATGACCCATTTGGACGTTCAGAGGCTCTGTAGTGAACATGGAAACACTGTCATCTTCTACAGCATTGATTCACCAGTAAAACTCATGGCATTTATGTTTGGATAATGATGTATTTTGCTGAAAAAGTCTGTTTTTCTTCAGTTTTGTCTGTTTTTTATATAATAACCATCAACTTTAATCTTAGTTTTTATGAACATCTACATGATCAATATATTAAATATAGAAAAATACCAGATGTTCACTAAAAAAATTAAAAATACAGTGGATAATATTATAATAAATGGCAACAAATCACTTAAGAAAAGTTCAATATAGAGAGAAAAATATCCACAAAAGTAGCACTGGGTCTTTATGGGTTAATGCAGGGGTGTCAAACATGTGGCACGGGGGCCAAATGCGGCCCACCAAAGGGTCCAGTTCGGCCCCTGGGATGTTTTTGCCAAGTGCTAAAATTCCAGTCTTGAATTGAATTAAGCAAAAAAAAATTTGCTTGAATTAAGGAAAAAATCTTGAAATAAGCCAAAAAAAATCTCAAATTTAGCAAAAAATCTTGAATTAAGCCAAAACAAATATCCAATTAAGTAAAAAAAATCTTCAATTAAGCAAAAAAAAAAAAAAAAATCTCAAATTTAGCCAAAAATCTTGAATTTAGCCAAAAAAAATCTTCAAACAAGTAAAAAAAAATCTTCAATTAAGCAAAAAAAAAATCTTCAATTAAGTTTTAAAAAATCTTGAATTAAGCCCAAAAAAAACTTCAGTTAAGTTAAAAAAAAATCTTGAATTAAGCAAAAAAAAAAAAAAAATCTTCTATTAAGTTAAAAAAAAAAAATCTTGAATTAAGCCAAAAAAAATCTTGAATTAAGTTTAAAAAAATGTTTAATTAAGCAAAAAAATTTCAATTAAGTAAAAAAAATCTTGAATTAAGCCAAAAAAAAAAATCTAGAATTAACAACTTATTTTTTTTTCTTTGTTTTAGTGCAAAAAATAACATTAAATTATGAAAATATTTACATTTACAAACTATCCTGTAACACTAAAATGTGAATAACCTGAACAAATATGAACAACCTGAAATGTCTAAAGAAAATTCAGCACAATTTGAACTCTTTTCTGCCTGTTCCTCAGTGTTTAGTGTCTTTGTAGATCTGATCCATAATGCGCATGGACAAATGAGAAGTGGAGGAATAATATTGTTAAAATTGCACTAAATTTTCTTAAGTTTTTTAATTTAAATTTCAGTTTTTTCAGGTTTTTTTTTTTTTTTTTGATAATTTATTAAAGTAAGTATTTTCATAATTTAATAGTTTTTTTTACATTAAAACAAAGACAAAAATTTGGACTTGTCATTATTTATAGGTTATTATATTATTATTTTTCTGGTCCGGCCCACTGCAGATCACATTTAGCTGAATATGGCCCCTGAACTACAATGAGTTTGACACCTCTGGATTAATGTGTCTCATTTCGTGGCTTTTCTGTCTTTGATTGAAAAGTGGCTGTAAAAGAGTCATTATTTCATCCTCTATAGAACATTGTTTAATCAATATTTGTTGGACTTTAAATCTGTTTTAGGCTAAGAACGCTCTTGCTCATGCTCTTCAATCTGCCCGCCATGACTGTGACCTCCTGAGGGAACAGTTTGAGGAGGAGCAGGAGGCCAAGGCTGAACTCCAGAGGGCGATGTCCAAGGCCAACAGCGAAGTGGCTCAGTGGAGAACCAAGTACGAGACTGATGCCATCCAGCGCAACGACGAACTGGAGGAGGCCAAGTAAGACAGGCACTGGGTCATACATTATCAGTGTGAGGGATGGAAGTCTGTACTGATATAGATAATAATTTAGGCTGTTAGAAAATATCCTTTACTCGATACTTTGCAATATTTCCTTTCACAACACTGTATCGATATTTTTTTAGGTATTTATTCAAATGCAGACGTGGCAAGGGTTCAGTTTTGTTTTTTATTTATATTCTATTTATTACACTGGTCAACAACAAATTTATTGTTTAAGTTTTTTTGAGCTGATTTGGGATAATTTTGGTGTGCTGAATCCAAAAATCACATTAATTGTGCTCAATCAGGTCAACTTTCTGAACTATGCTACATATTGGCTTTTTAACATTTTTGCTTACATTTATGGGCATTTTCACATCATATGATACAAAATTCTTTCATATTTCTTGCAATACATGAGTTCTGAAGATTTTACTTTTGCCAGTTTATGATTAATGTTTTTTTTAATATTACAGGTGAATGAAATGGTTTCGACTAGAAGATCTTGCAAAAATAAGCCTGACGTATTCTGCTACATCTGCGGTGAATACATAATAAAAAATAAATACATCCTGTTACAAAATGATTTTTTTTCTCTTAAAACCTATTTTGGGTGAGAACTATACAAAAAATCAACTGATAAAGTCACAAAAATGTAATCAATTTTGTGAGAAGATCAAATTTTTCAAAATCAAATTAGCAAAAAAACCTGACCTGATTGAGAAAAACAGATGTCATTTTTGGATTTAGCGGTGCAAAATGGTCCTAATTCAGTTGAAAAAACCTAGACAACTTGCAAAACACATTTTTTGGTAACCCAGTGTTATCAGTGTGAGGGGATGGAAGTCTGTACTGATATATATAATAGTCAGGGCTGTTAGAAAATATTCTTTACTCGATACATTGCGATATTTCCTTTCATGACACTGTTTCGATATTTTTAGGTATTTATTCAAATGCAGACATGGCAAGGGTTCAGTTTTGTTTTTTATTTACATTCTATTTATTATCATTTAACACTGTTTTGTTCAATAATGGTTATTTCAAACATTGTAAAAGCACTTTTTACTGTCTGAAAGAGGCAGATGTTAGTTCCTTTGTTGGGATTACACAAAAATAATGTTATAATGTTGGATGATTCAGGGTCTGCACACTATGCTTTTTTTTATTTTATTTTATTTTTTTACAGCTAACAGAATGTGAACATTTGAGCAGGATCTTAAACTGTAATGTGTGTGAAACATAATTTAAGTTTGAGGTTTTTACAAAGGAAAATTTTGTGTTATAGCATTAGATCCTGCTCTGATCAAATTAAAAGAAATGTTTAGTATTAAATTAAATTTTTCCACGAAATAATCTTTTAAACAAGTGGTAACCGGCAAAACAAACCCCGCCCCTCGTACATATTGTAGCTTATTTTGGTATTGATCCACTCTTTCATCCTTATTCAATATTTGTTAAATAAAAAATTATATTCGTGCCAAATTTGAGGTAAATTTAAACTAAATTGATCTTTTTATAGACATTTGAAATTTCGCCCATTATAAGTAAGTGAGAAAAAAAGATGTAAAAATTGAACAAAAAATTTCAAAAACAACTTATCACTTAGATATTTTGCAGAGTGAGTGGGTCTAAAATGAATCTTTATATCTCTGCAATGTTTTAAGTAAATTGAGTTAAAATTGACGTTTTTATAGTGATTTGAAATTTTGCCCATTATAAGTAAATGGGAAAAAAAATTATTTAAAAAATTATTTAAAAAAATTGGAACTTTGACCTACTTTTCTCAAAATATAATCACATCTATTCTGGATCACTGGCAGTCTATAAACCCAATTTGGTATGAATTCAACCAACAGTTTTGCTGTTAAAGTGTTAACAAACAAACAAACTAAACCAAAAACAATACCCCTTGCCTCTCAAAATATCTCTTACTTAACAGTATCGCAATATATCATGATATCGCGATCCTAGTATTGTGATTTGTATTGTATCGCTAGATTCTCGCTGGTACACACCTCTAATAATAATGTTACGTTCAGGAAAAAGTTGGCCCAGCGTCTGCAGGAGGCGGAGGAGGCCATTGAGGCAGTGAACGCCAAGTGTTCGTCTTTGGAGAAGACGAAGGAGAGACTGCAGGGAGAAGTGGAGGATCTGATGGCCGATGTGGAGAGGGCCAACGCTCAAGCAGCCGGACTGGACAAAAAGCAAAGAAGCTTTGATAAGGTAACGCAGATTATTATAAAAAGACCCGAGACTACTTTAGTGTCGACTTCTAAATGAATTTTCTTCTAAATTTAACACTTCTTAAATGATTTATCCCCGTTTATCTTGTCAGTCTTTTTTATTGAGGAATTAATCACAAAAACGTCCATTATTACAATTTGACCTCATTTTGAAAATTAATACTCCCGTTTATTATCATATCATCCTCTGCATTTTACATTTTTCAGTGGAAATCACATAAACCCAGAGAAAAAAGGAGGATAAAATGTGACACACTAACCCAGAGTTTCTCAAACTGTGGGGCGGGCCCCCCAGGGGAGGCGTGAAGATTTGCCGGGGGGGGGGGGGGGGGGGCATGGGATCACTCCTGGGTGTTTTTTTCCCTTCATGTTAGCAGTAGCACATGTAGCAGGTAAAACTAATGTTTTAACGTTGGAACACCCTGGGCTCATTTTAGGGATGCACAACAAACAAATCTACTGCCATGATGATCTTTCACTAGACTAGACAAAGAGTTTAGGTTTGGAGAATGGACAAGAATTTTACTGCAATGTTTGTGTTTTTGCATAGTTTATACAGTTTGCACTTTAATGTTCTGAGATGTGCAGTGTAAATGGGCTCATTGCAGCCACTGATATTGTTATAATCTTTGTTATACCAAAATTAGTTTGTTGTTCTAAAAAAAGTTACTTTATTGTCATAGTTGTAAGATAATTGCACATTTCCTATTTTTATTTGGAAAAACATTGCCTCAGGGAGCAGTCTGGTTGAGTTTATTTGTATTGTTCAAGCAAAAATCTAAGTTATTTTTAATTTGCATGACAAATTATTCAAGGAAAAGCAAAAAGTATTTTTACAATATTGATGTTTCTTTCAATAAAAGTTGTTATTGCGCCACTGTTGCAATGTTGTTGGGGTTGAGGGGGGCCTGGAGATTTTTCGTCCTCCAAAGGGGGGCCCGACAGAAAAAGATTGAGAACCACTGCACTAACCCATAAAGACCCAGTGTTACTTTTGTGTATATTTTTCTCTCTATATTTAACTTTTCTTAAGTGATTTGTTGCTATGTATTATATTATCCCCTATATTTTTGCATTTTTTTAGCGAACATCAGGTATTTTCCTATATTTAATTTATTGATCATGTAGATGTTCATAAAAGCTCACAGTAAATTCAAAGGTTATTATATCAAAACAGAGAAAACTGACGAAAAAAATACTTTTACAGCAAAATACTGTATATCATTAACTGAACATAAAAACAAGTGTATGCATCCACAATGTTTTATGAAAATATTTTATTAACAATTTGGCCAAATAGATGAAAAAACGGCCAGGTACATACAAAATTAGCTTTTAACCCATAAAGACCCAGTACTAATTTTGTGTCAGTTCCCAAATAAATTTTTCCTCTCTGTTTAACTTTTCTTAAATGACTTGTCATCATTTATTTTAATATTATCCTCAATGTTTTCCATTTTTCACTGTAAATCCTGTATTTTCCTATAATTAATTTCCTATACTTCATTTAGATGAAAACTCAGAGTAAAGTCAAAGGTTATTATATCAAAAACTGAACAAAAAGTGACTTTTTAAGCAAAGATATCAATAACAGAATGTAAAAACAGTGTTTACATCCACTGTCATTGATCCAACTCCATAGGTTTTACTGGCGAATCAATGTTGTAGAAGATGATGGTGTTTCCACGGTAACTACGGTGCCTCTGAACGTCCAAATAGGTCAAATCTGATAATCATGAAAAGTTGAGAAACTGAATTTTTGCTCAATTATTTCCATGTATTGATAGGATTAGTGGATTAACGGTTATTAAACATTTTAGATCAGTAGATGCTTTTGGTTAATTCTGGTTCTTGAGGTCTTTATGAGTTAAAAAGGACACGCCTCATATAGATACATGAAAAATATAAATGCTGAACAATGGCAGGAATTGGGGAAATTGCCTCTGTAAGAAGAATAAGAACTTAAGCATTTGTGAAATAAACTTTTTGGTATCAAATCAACAAAGTAAATATGATTCCAGACTAAAATTATCAACAACTTTGAGGATTTATTCTCGTCCAAACCCGGTTTTTGACCCTTTAACTCCTGTCGCGTCTGTGGTGAGCATTCTGAATGTATGATTTATTTGAAGTGTATTTTTTCGATTTGTTCTCGTCCAAATCTGTCGTTGTCTTTGCCGTCTGTAGATTTTGTCGGAGTGGAAGCAGAAGTTTGAGGAAAGTCAGTCTGAGCTCGAAGCGTCGCAGAAAGAGTCTCGTTCCCTCAGCACTGATCTGTTCAAAATGAAGAACTCTTATGAAGAAGCTCTGGAACACCTCGAGGTCCTAAAGAGAGAGAATAAGAACCTGCAACGTATGGGCTTTACCGTAAAATCAACATTAACCCTTTCATGCATGAATTATGAGAACCATAATCAAGATTTTTTTCCTCTTTAGGCATGAAAAAAACAATGTGATTGAATTTTTTTTTTTTTTTTATGAACCTATTTTTCATGGAGTTACAAAAATGTCCACTCTGCTGGACACCATACATTTTTTATTTTTATTGTTATTTAACCTTTATTTACCCAGGGAAGCAATTAAGAACAGATTCGTATTTACAAAGGCAGCCTGATGATCATTTACTGACATACTGTGTGAAAACTATGAAATACATTTTTTAACCCTTTCATGCACGAATTATGAGAACCTTAGTCGAGATTTTTTTTCCTGAGTGTTTTTATTCCTTTTTAGGCATGAAAAAACAATGCAATTGAATTTTTTTTTTAATAAACCTGTTTTTTATTAAAGTTGATTTGTTTCTTTATTGCTTTAACTAAAAAAAAATTTCAATTAAAAAAAAGTGTTTGAATGCAAAAAAAATAAATAAATAAATAATTTATATATATATGATCCAAAAAATTGCATTAGAACACTTTGTTTCTTTGATTGAAGTGAATTTTTTTTTTATTAATTTTTTTGGGAGGGTTAAAGCAATAAAGAAACAAATCTACCTTCATAATTTTTGTGGAGTTCCGAAAATGTCCACTCCGCTGGACACCATATGTTTAATTTTTGAATATCAGAAAGTGATATACAAAATCAAAACATTTTAATGCAGCTAATCTGATGTTTTCTCACATTTTATCATATGCATAATTTTTATTAGCAGTTGATTTACACTCAAACATGTCACTGCAGATCAGGTTTATCAAGAACAGCAAAGTTATAGTAATGGTATGAATGTCAGTGTATGGGATGGTGCAAAAGTGTCCACTGTGTTAACTCATATCAAACTAAAACAACAAAACCCATGAATATATCAGAGAACAGATGTAGAATAGCTGTCCACTGTAGTGACCAATATGCATGAAAGGGTTAAAATGCTGCTAATCTGTTCTGACATTTTAACATACTAGAACCTCCTGAGACCCAGTGATGCATTTTTGTCCTCTGTAGGGGACAAGAGTTTTACAGCTTTATTATAAAAAACAAAACAAAACAAAACAAAATGTTGTCCACTGCAAAGGACATTCCATAAATTAAAAAAAAAAAAAAATCTATCTGAAAAACTGTTGCATCATGCTGTTTCCAATCAAGATCATTATTGAATGTAAAAAAGCCAAAACTTTTCCTGTCCTAGGTCTCAGGAGGATTACACTAGTTATTACTCACTCAGATATGCCAAAAAAAAAAAAGTTTAAAACAACCCCGTTAATTACTGTCTAATAACAATTAGCAATGGATTTACACTCAAATATCTTACTGCAGATCAGGTTTATTAAGAACAGGGAAGTGACAGTAACGGTATGAATTGCAGTGTATGGGATGATGCATAAACATCCACTGTGTTGGCTGATATGCAAGTAAAACAACAAAATCCATCAATATACAAGAGAACAACTTTGAATAGCTGTCCACTGTAGTGACCAGTACGCATGAAAGGGTTAAATAAATTATCAACAGGAATTTATGTCCAGAAACACTGCATATGAATGTAATGGTTTTATATGAGGTGTGTTTTCATTTCTAGAGGAAATCTCTGATATGACTGAACAACTGGGAGAAAATGGAAAGGTCATCCATGAGCTGGAGAAGACGAAGAAACAAACTGACAATGAGAAAACTGAAATCCAGACCGCACTGGAGGAAGCCGAGGTAACACGATGTACATACTAGGGATGCACCGATATTGATATGAGTATCAGGCATCGGCTCCGATACTCAGTGCGTGTACTCGTATTCGTACTCGTAAAAGTAATCTGATACAAATGCACCGATACCACTTACGGCCGTGTGACATTCACAGTTCAGTGCAGCAGGTACGCGGTGGTGGAATAATGTGTGTGGAGTGTGAAGAGTGTGGAGATTTTTCAAAATAAATGACGGTGATAAAAGTAACGTTGACAGCAAGTAACGTTACAGACACAGACAGATACGGACTCAGCGTTCTGTCTTTCCTCTGCGTACATTCCATCCGTTTTCCAGGTGCTGGCGGATGAGTACCCAGACAGAGAATAAAACCAGGAGTACAGAGCGGTGCAGACCGCCGCCAGCGGAAGTGAAAACTAAACTTATCACTCATTTCTCTTTTCTCTACCTGCTGAAGCTAAACTGTTAAACGTTACTAGCGAAACGCTGCAATATTAGTATCACATTAGTGTTACCTCTATTGTCTCCATGTTTGTTATTACTGACTTTCTTCTTCTTCTTCTCAAAAAACTTTACTCTTCTTCGTAGTATTTGTCCAGTATGGTTAATTCAGAGCGGCGCCCCCTGGTGGATTAATTGACAAACGCTCATTCCAACACATGAAATGTCAGTAGCAGCACTTTGTTCCAGTCAGACTAATGACAACGACAATAAAGCACATTTACAAAAGGAACTAAGAACTGGAATGGGATTATTAAGTACTCATATCAGTACTCCGTATCGGCAAGTACTCAAATGTAAGTATTCGTACTCGGTCTGGAAAAAAGTGGTATCGGTGCATCCCTAGTACATATAGTAAAGAACATTCTGACGTCCTGTTGTTTTTAAACTATTCTAATAAATGCACTCAGGCCTCTCTGGAACATGAAGAGTCCAAGATTCTGCGTATTCAGCTGGAGTTGACTCAGGTCAAAGGAGAGGTGGACCGCAGACTGGCCGAGAAGGACGAGGAGCTGGATCAGATGAAACGCAACCACCAGCGCACTGTCGAAACCATGCAGTCCGCCTTAGACGCCGAGATTCGCAGCAAGAACGACGTGATGAGAATCAGAAAGAAGATGGAGTCCGATCTGAACGAGATGGAAATCCAGCTGAGCCACGCCAACCGGCAGGCGACTGAAGCCCAGAAGCAGCTGAGGAACATCCAAGCCCACCTCAAAGTAAAACATCACCTGGGATGGGAGTGGATAAGAATTTAACCATTTTGGTTCTGTTGTCGATTCGATGTTGATTCTCTTATTGATTGTCACTGGTTTAGAGCACAGATGTCAGACATATGGCCTGCGGGCCAAAACCAGCCCACCAAAGGGTCCATTGTGGACCCTGAGATGAACTGCGATGAAAGATATTAACAACCAATGGTGTCAAACTCATTTTAGTTCAGGTTCCACTAGGGCTACAACTAATGATAATTCTAATAACACTGGGTTACAAAAAAATGTTTTTTGCAAGTTGTCTAGGTTTTTTCAACTGAATTAGGACCATTTTGCACCGCTAAATCCAAAAATGACATCTGTTTTTCTCAATCAGGTCAGGTTATTTTGCTAATTTGATTCTGAAAAATTTGATCTTCTCACAAAATATAATAATTAATACCAAAATAAGACTAGTAAGCACACTTTCTGAAACTTGTGACTTGATTCCTGTTAGGTACAATGGTGTATTCACTGCAGATGTAGCAGAATACGTCAGGCTTATTTTTGCAAGATCTTCTAGTCGAAGCCATTTCATTCACCTGTAATATTAAAAAAACATTAATCATAAATTGGCAAAAGTAAAATCATCAGAACTTGTTTATTGCAAGAAATATGAAAGAATTTTGTATCATATGATGTGAAAATGCCCATAAATGTAAGCAAAAATGTTAAAAAGCCAATATGTAGCGTAGTTCAGAAAGTTGACCTGATTGAGCAAAATTAATGTGATTTTTGGATTCAGCACACCAAAATTATCCTAAATCAGCTCAAAAAACTTCAACAATAAATTTGTTGTTGACCAGTGTAATCGATTAATCTCTAGAGTATTTTAATAACTAGTCGATTTATTGGATAAACACTAAAGAAAAGAAGGGGGCGGGAGGTATATATGTAGGGGTGCGTTCCATAAGTGCCGCAACTACTGGAACTGAAACTCAACTTTGGACATCCGACTCCCGGCTTCTACGCCTTTCTTTTACTCTGGAGCTTACATGAAATTTTCACAACTTCTGGCCTATATCCTCAGGCCACCCAGGGCTCCACTGGACAGAGGCAGATACAAACGTTACAATTACGACGATAGTGTCTAACTAGCTAGCGGGCTGAAGTAGTCACGACACGTAGGCTATCTTAAGATAGGTTTAATTCAAGCAAAAATATCTGCAATCTGCAAAAATCTATGAAACAAGTAAAAATTATTTTGGTAAGATTTCTTGAAAAAAGATTTTCAAGATGTATTGTCTAAAAATAAGTTCTTATATCTCACTGAAAAGTTACTCTTTAGGTGATTATGTCTTCTTTTAAGTTTGATGAGATATTATGACTAGAAATGAGAAAAATACACTTGGTAGGATTTTGATTTTTTCCAGTGTAATGGGCAGTGGTGCATTCTAAGATTTAGATTTTTGCAGTGTGCTCTAAACATCAGTTATGAAAACAGCCTGGATAAACTACATTTGTCGTACTTGACTCTCTCTGTACAGGAGCAGACCCTTCAACTGGATGAGGCCCTGCGGAGCCAGGAGGACCTGAAGGAGCAGGTGACCATGGTGGAGCGCAGGTGCACCCTGATGCAGGCCGAGGTGGAGGAGCTGAGGGCTGCTCTGGAACAGTCAGAAAGAAGCCGCAAACTGGCCGAACAGGAAATGACCGACGCCTGTGAGAGAGTCAGTCTGCTGCACTCTCAGGTCAGAAGTCAACGGGGGATATTTGTTTGTTTGTTTTGAATTTAAAACCAAAAATAACAAAGAAAAACTAAGAAAAAAACATATTCGAAAAAGTAAGATTGATATGATTTTTGTCTGTAAATCCCATGAAGCCAGGAATAATTCTAGGATTATTTATGAAGGTTCTGCAAAATATGGCTAGTGATATGGACAAAAATCATAATCAAAATGTTCTGTATCAGATGGTATTACAATTTATGGCTTTGTTTTTTGTTTTTTTTTTTCAAGTTTAAAAGCTGATTTTTGGTGAAAGTTGAGTGAACGCTATGTAAGGCCACAGGATGACAGAAACTTGTAAAGCAGTCGAACATTTCATATCTAGAGGCAAAAAAAAACACAAAACAAATACGATGATAAAATTTTTGTGCAACAATCCCAGTATAATAAAGCAAAATGAAGTAAAACAACAAAGCACTGAATTATTTAGGCATGTTTTATCTTAGATTTTGAACAAAAAAACCCCTAAAGACAAAAGAAAATATTATGCTATGCTATGCTATGCTAGATAGATACAGGGTGGGGAAGCAAAATTTACAATATTTTGAGGCAGGGATTGAAAGACAGTGTATGACCAATTAGTTTACTGAAAGTCATGACAATTTATTTGCCACAAAAAAATTGACATAATAGAAAATGTTTTTATTCTATGTGTCCTCCTTCTTTCTCAATAACTGCCTTCACACGCTTCCTGAAACTTGCGCAAGTGTTCCTCAAATATTGGGGTGACAACTTCTCCCATTCTTCTTTAATAGTATCTTCCAGACTTTCTCGTAATAGTTTTGCTCATAGTCATTCTCTTCTTTCCATTATAAACAGTCTTTATGGACACTCCAACTATTTTTGAAATCTCCTTTGGTGTGACGAGTGCATTCAGCAAATCACACACTCTTTGACGTTTGCTTTCCTGATTACTCATATGGCCAAAAGTTTCTGAAAAGGTATGGATAATAGTGTTAGGTATGATTATGACATCATATACGTTTGGTTTCAAAACAATTGACGTAGTGCCTGCTGAGAAAAAACAACTCAATGTTCATTGTAAATTTTGCTTCCCCACCCTATAGATAGATAGATAGATAGATAGATAGATAGATAGATAGATAGATAGATAGATAGATAGATAGATAGATAGATAGATAGATAGATAGATAGATAGATAGATAGATAGATAGATAGATAGACAGATAGATCGATAGATAGAAAGAAACACACTCAGGCATTAAAAACACTCCAATATACTCAAAAGCACAATATAATAGATAAAAACAAATAAAACACATAAAATGACTAAAAACACTAAAACCACAGTAATTTATAAAGATAACATAAGATAAAATAGTTGGATTTCAGAGGTAAAACTATTAAATGTCATTTGAAATCAGCAGAATTCATGTAAAGAAAGCAAATGCAGACAAAAGTGAAAGTCCATACTTTTGTTAAAATAAGGACATTTTCCTGAATGCCACATATTGAACTAAATTTAATCTTTAAATTTTCAGTTAGACATTTTTAACAGTTTAGTTACATCTAGACATATTGATATTCTATTATATTTCATTTAAGTGCACTACAGGCACACTTAGAATAGGTCCTCTTTTGCACTAAATTGATATGTAAGGGCAAAAACATGGTATCAGCGCCATCCAGTTTCAGCCATTAAAAAAATAACTATCAACAATATTCAGTGGTTTGATTACTGACTCCATCTAAATCACTATTGCTGTTTCGTGTCTTTTTTTTCTTTTTTTTTTATAAGATCATAACTCTTACTTCTGTCTTTTCTGTCCAGAACACCAGTCTGCTGAACTCTAAGAGGAAGTTGGATGCAGATGTGAGTCAGCTGCAGGGGGAGGTGGAGGAGGCCATGCAGGAGGCTCGGAACGCAGAGGAAAAGGCCAAGAAGGCAATCACTGATGTAAATATCACACGTAACATTACCAAAAATATGTTACTATTGTGTGATATGGTTGGTCTCATTAGTGCTAGTATTAATTCTAAACCTAGTTTTAGTATTTAACATTAAAATCATTAGCAAAACTGCACACTGACCAGTTTTTTTAACGATACCACACACGTTATATTCCTGTGAAGAGAATTCAGAGGAACTGTTAGCTAATTAGAACAGGGGCGTCAAAGTCATTTTAGTTCAGGTACCACATTCAACCCAATATGATCTGAAGTAGGGCAGACCAGTAAAATAACATAATAATCTATAAATAATGTCAACTTGGAGCTTTTCTCTGTTTTAGAGTGAAACTAGAAAAGCACTCGGAGAGCGCAGACCTCCGCCAAGGCTGATCAGTGGCCCCCCCCCGTGCCCCCCCCCCACACCAAGGAGGTTATGTTTTTGCCAGGGTTTGTTTGTCTGTCTGTCTGTTTGTCTGTCCGTTAGTGTGCAACATAACTCAAAAAGTTATGGACAGATTTTGATGAAATTTTCAGGGTTTGTTGGAAATGGCCCCCCCCCCCGTGGGCCCCCCCACCCCCGATCACCACCAAAATTTAATCATTTCTTCCTTATCCCATTTCCAACAAACCCTGAAAATTTCATCAAAATCTGTCCATAACTTTTTGAGTTATGTTGCACACTAACGGACAGACAAACAGACAGACAAACAAACAAACCCTGGCAAAAACATAACCTCCTTGGCGGAGGTAAAAAGGAAAATGACATGATGAAAATGTTTACGTCTATAAACTATCCTTTAAAAAATTGTGAACCACTATGAAAAAAATGAAAATTTATCAAGAAAAATAAGTGCAATTTTTACAATATAATGCTTCATCTTCTCATTTGCACATGTGTATTCAAATGTACAGATCACAGCAGATCTACAAAACTCAAAACATGCAGAATATTGTCAGACTTGCACTTACTTCTCCTAAGATATTTCATGTTGTTCATTTTTGTTCAGGTTATTCACATTTTTTGAGACAGACAGACAGACAGACAGACAGACAGACAGACAGACAGACAGACAGACAGACAGACAGACAGACAGATAGATAGATAGATAGATAGATAGATAGATAGATAGATAGATAGATAGATAGATAGATAGATAGATAGATAGATAGATAGATAGATAGATAGATAGATAGATAGATAGATAGATAGATAGATAGATAGATAGATAGATAGATAGATAGGTTTGGAATATGAATGTCAAAATATATAATGCCAGATCACAAAAAAGTTATCTCATGACACTTTATATATAGAGTTGGTCAAAACCAGACTCTAAGCCAATTTACAGAAACCCAACAGAATCCTCCAGGAGCAAACACTTGTGACTGGTGACAGTGGCGAGGAAAAACTTCCCTTTAACAGCAGAAACCTGGAGCAGACCCAGACTCCTGGAGGATGGACGTCTGCTTTGACCAGGTGGGGTTAAAGAGTGAGGGTAAAGAAAGAGAAAAAGAGAGAGCGATAGAGATAGAGACTGGGGGAGAAGGGGGGAGTAGGGGGAGACACATGGAGGCAGTTGAGGATAAGTGAGTGGTGATGATGAGGGCGGGGAAGAGGTGGGACCACTGCAGCAGGTCCAGAAATAATCCTGGAAGAATCTGTGATAATCCTGGGAAAAACTTTATTAGAATATTTAAGATGGAATGTTTGAAAGTGTTAGGATAGGAGGGGCTCTCGGAAGAGCTGGGTCTTCAGGAGCTTCTTGAAGATAGGAAGGGATGCCTCTGTTCTTGTAACACTTGGTAGGGCGTTCCACCAACGTGGAACGACCCATGAAAAGAGCCTGGATTGTCTTGTGCAAGGTCTGGGGACCACCAGACTACGTTCCCCAGATGAGCGGAGTGGTCGTGGGGCAACATAAGCTTTTATCAGTGCACCTAGGTAGGTAGGAGCAGACCCACTGAGAATTTTGTAAGCTAGGATTAAAGATTTGAATTTGATTCGGGCAGCTATGGGTAGCCAGTGTAACTCAGTGAGTAAGGGGGTGACATGTGCCCTTTTAGGCTGGTTGAAGACCAGACGCGCTGCTGCATTCTGGACCATCTGTAGTGGTCTGACAACATACATATACAGGATAGTTTATAAATGTAAATATTTTCATATAATTTTACTTTTTAAACACTAAAACAAAAATAAGAGTTTGGAGTTGTTCTTATATATTGGTTCTTATGATAGTATTTTACTGCTCTGATGGGGCTGAATGTGGCCCCTGAACTAAAATGATTGTTAATATCTTCAATGTAATTTTTTCATTTTACAAATTCATCACCATCGGCTGGATTGGATTCTTTGGTGGACCAAAACACATGAGCTATATGTTCGACACCCATATGTTAGAATATTTTCATTAATCCCTTTGTTTTGTTGTGTAAATGAAGGCAGCCATGATGGCCGAGGAGCTGAAGAAAGAGCAGGACACCAGCAGCCACCTGGAGAGGATGAGGAAGAACCTGGAGGTGTCTGTGAAGGATCTGCAACACCGTCTGGACGAGGCGGAGAACCTGGCTCTGAAAGGCGGCAAGAAGCAACTGCAGAAGCTGGAATCTCGGGTATTAGACTCATTCAGATGAGCCGAGTGGAGCATTAAACTGACAGATAATCATTATTCAAGAGTCCATATAGTTGTGATTTATTATATAGTTCAATATATGGTAGAAGTTTCTATTATTTGTACTAATAGTTACAGTAGTAGTATATCTTGTATTCGTAGTAGTAGTATGAACAGTTATGGACATTTGTTCTAGCTATTGGTAAATGGAGTCTGGTTTTGACCAGCTCTAAATGTAAAGTGTCACGGGATAACTTTTTTTTTTTTTTTTAACTCTTTTTATTGAAATTAGAACAATGACAATATAAAAAAAGTCATATACAGTATCCAATAAATGTGATGTCAGAACAAGAACACACATATTTAAAAAAAAAAAAAAAAAAGGAGGGGGGAGGAGGTCTACCTACTTACTTAAAACCCCTTTAGCCCTAACGACAGCTGGGCCGAAAAAATTATATTAATATGCATCTACTATAAAAATATAATAAATCAGGACAATGGATGTTTTTTTTCAACTTTTGCTCAAAGTTTAGACCCTAATGTTAATAAAAGTACATCAGAAGTGTATTTTAGTGCAAACTTTAATGTTCAAACATGATTTTTAATCTTTGTGGGCTGAAATATACGCTATTAAAAATCTCCGACACAAACAATTAATTTATGCATATCATCGTCAATCCAGCCAAAAAAAGAAACAGGCGAGGATAAAAAATTCTAATTTCTCTTTTAGTTTGTTACAGTTTACTCAGGCATAGTAATAGATACAATATTTTAGACAATGGGAATAGATTCTGTGAGGTCTGTAAATGTCCACAGACACCAAGAACATCCATATGAACCTTATTATTGTGAAGTAATTCTTCATTTACTTTGGGTATGTCTTTTTAGGCGTTTTTCCCCTGAAAATATGGTCAGGGTTAAACAGGTTAATATTAAAGTAATCTATAAAGGGATGCCAAACTGAAAAAAATAACTTTATATTATCTTTTAGTGAAAATTAGATTTTTTCCAACACAATGTAACTTTTGTTATGATTTGGTGCTATATAAATAAAATTTGATTGATTGATTGATTGATTAGCTATTAACGGTGTTCAGTGTTGTATAACGCACTGGAAAGTCACACTTGAGTAGGGCTGTGGCTGTGGTGATACGATACAAATCACAATACTAGGATCACAATACGATATATCACGATATATCATGATACTGTTAAAAAGGCCATTTTTTTCTATGTTTCTTTTTTTTTTTTTTTAAATGATTATTTCCTGGAAGGATTGAATTACACCAGAAATATGTACAAATACTAAACACATTTTTTATTTCAGAACAGGATCTAATGCTGTATCACAAAATGTTTTCTAATTCTTCTAGTTTCCAAAGGAACCACCATCTGCCTCTCTTAGTAAAAAGTGCTTTTAGGATGCATAAAATAACCATTATTTAATTAAACAGTGTTAAACAATAATAAATAAGATATAAAGAATAAAGAAAAACAAAAAACAAAAATGAACCTCCGCCATATCTGCATTTGAATAAATACTTAAAAATATCGATACAGTACTTTTTAATAGCGATGCAGTATTGTGAAATGAAATATCGTGATATATTGCAGAACTGATATTTTCTAACACCCCTACACTTGAGTAGAAGTCACAAGAAATTAATTTGGTAGAAGTTCAAGTCACCAACTGAAATGCTACTCAAGTTAACCCTTTCATGCATGAATTGTGAAAACCTTAGTCAAGATTTTTTTCTTGAGTGTTTTCATTCCTCCTTAGGCATAAAAAAAACAATGCGATCGAGTTTTTTTTTCTATAGAGTGACAAAAATATCCATGCATTTAATTTTTGAAGTAAAGAAACGTGTTTAAAACCCAATATCAGAAAGTGATAAGAAAACAATGAAATAAAAACATTTTTAATGCTGCTAATCTGATGTCTGCTCACATTTTAACATATTCTAATGGTAGTAATTACTCACTTCATGGAGATAATATGCAAAAAAAAAAGTTTTTGTCCAATAAATAACAATTGATTTACACTAAAACATGTCACTGCAGATCAGGTTTATCAAGAACAACAAAGTTACAGTCATGGTATGAATGTTAGGGTATGAGATGGTGCGTAAGTGTCCACTGTGTTGGCTGATATGAAACTAAAAAAACAAAAGCCATTAATATACAAGAGAACAGCTGTAGAATAACTGTCCACTGTAGTGACTTATGCATGAAAGAGTTAAAGTCTATAAGTATCTAGTCTTTACTGTACTTAAGTATATGAAGTAATCTACAATTAAATGTACTCACATAAATGTTAAGAACAACCAAAGGCAACGATTAGGCCCAATGACGAGTCAGCTTCCTGACTTTGTTGCAGTCATCAGTAATCTCAGCGGTGAAAACACCACATTTCCTTTCATTTATTTATTTTAACTCTTTCATGCATGAATTATGAAAAAAATAGCTAGATGGGTTTTTTTAGATTGATTTTACTACTCAAAATTAAGCTAAAGTTGAAATGCATTTTGATTTTTTTTTTTTTTTTAATATGGTTTTATTCAGAACCTCCTGATACCGAGGAATATACAAATATACACGTTTTGGCCTTTTTTCAGAATTGAATAATTGCCTACATTGGAAACATTATGATGCAACAGTTTGTTCAGATGCTTTTTTTTTATTTTTTATGGAATGTCCTTTGTGGCGGACAGTTTTCTGTTGGTTTGTTTTTTTTTAAAGCTGTGAAACTCTTGTCCAGAAAAAGACAGTAAACCCATAGATGGGTCCTTGGAGGTTAACTTTATGAGATCACAGAGCATCCAAATTCTAAAACTAAGATGATACTTTTTTTTTTTTTTAAATTGTATTGCTTAGGGTCTATAGAGTACGGTGGCCCAGAGGTGCAACAGTCCAAAAAATTATCCACTGGTCCAAAAAATTATCCACTATAAGAAAAAAAAAGACAAACAGCCCAAAAAATTATCCACTATAAGAAAAAACAGAGAACAGCTCAAAAAATTACCCAATGTATGAAAAAAAGACAACAGCCCAAAACTGATCTACTATAAGGAAAAAAAGAGAACAGCCCAAAAAATTATCCACTATAAGAAAAAAAAAAAAAAAAAAAAACATCATCCACCTTTTCAGTTAAGGGGGTGCTGTTTACCCTTAGCATTAGCCACATTAGCTGAAGACCTTAAAAAATTTCAGCCTATGCTTTTATTTTTGTGGTGGCCTTAATTTTAAAGCAAGAGACCTTTCAGGTAAACAGCACCCCCTTAACTGAAAAGGTGGATGATGTTTTTTGTTTTTTGTTTTTTTTTCTTATAGTGGATAATTTTTTGGGCTGTTCTCTTTTTTTCTTATAGTGGTTAATTTTTTGGGCTGTTCTCATTTTTTCTTATAGTGGATAATTTTTTGGGCTGTTCTCTTTTTTTTCTTATAGTGGTTAATTTTTTGGGCTGTTCTCATTTTTTCTTATAGTGGATAATTTTTTGGGCTGCTCCATTTTTTTCTGATAGTGGTTTATTTTTGGGTTGTTCTCTTTTTTTTCTTATAGTGGATAATTGTTTGGGCTGTTGTCTTTTTTTTTCTTGTAGTGGGTAATTTTTTGGGCTGTTCTCTTTTTTTTTCTTATAGTGGATAATTTTTCAGGCTTTTCTCTTATTTTTTGGGCTGTCTCTTCTTTTTTTCTTATGTTGGGTAATTTTTTGGGCTGTTCTTTTTTTTCTTATAGTGGATAATTTTTTGGGCTTTTCTCTTTTATTTTTTGGGCTGTTCTCTTTTTTTTCTTATAGTGGATAATTTTTTGGGCTTTTCTCTTTTATTTTTTGAGCTGTTCTCTTTTTTTTCTTATAGTGGATACTTTTTTGGGCTGTTCTCTTTTATTTTTTGGGCTGTTCTCTTCTTTTTTTCTTATGTTGGGTAATTTTTTGGGCTGTTCTTTTTTTTCTTATAGTGGATAATTTTTTGGGCTTTTCTCTTATTTTTTGGGCTGTTCTGTTTTTTTTCTTATAGTGGATAATTTTTTGGGCTTTTCTCTTTTATTTTTTGGGCTGTTCTCTTTTTTTTTCTTATAGTGGATAATTTTTTGGGCTTTTCTCTTTTATTTTTTGGGCTGTTCTCTTTTTTTTTCTTATAGTGGATACTTTTTTGGGCTGTTCTCTTTTATTTTTTGGGCTGTTCTCTTTTATTTTTTGGGCTGTTGCACCTCTGGGCCACTGTAATAGAGACTGCCCCCATGTGGTTTGGAGAATATTGCCTTTATAACCCTTTGGAAAGTGACCTTAAACTATGTGTGCACAAATGTGGACATCATGCATGAAAGGGTTAAAGAGTAAGATACTGTGCATTAAAAATGTATCAGAGTAGAAGTATGCAATTGAGTTAGGAAATGTAGTGAAGTACAAGTGAAAGTAAACAGAATAAAAAAAACTCAGTAAAGTACAAATTCTCCCAAACCATACTTGGGTACAGTAGTGAAGTGTTATGACTTTGTTCCTATACAACCCTGACGGTGTTTTGTTGTGTTTTGGCTGTAACGTGTAGGTGCGTGAACTGGAGGGTGAACTGGAGAACGAACAGAAAAGAGCTGCTGATGCTGTTAAAGGCATCCGTAAATACGAGAGGCGAGTGAAGGAGCTCACTTACCAGACTGAGGAGGATAAGAAGACCGTTCTGAGGCTGCAGGACCTGGTGGATAAGCTGCAGCTCAAAGTGAAAGCCTACAAACGACAGCATGAAGAAGCAGTAAGTTCATTTCTTATGCCAAAAAAAAAAAAAAAAATTCAAATCCAATGAAAACAGCCTGTTTTTAAAAGTCCAGCTCATGTTTTTCATGGTCACAGGAGGAACAGGCCAACACTCATCTGGCTAAACTGAGAAAAGTACAACATGAGCTGGAAGAAGCACAGGAGCGAGTCGATATCGCCGAGTCCCAGGTCAACAAGATGAGAAGCAAAAGCAGAGAGTTTGGAAAGGTACATGGAGATCCTTTTAAACAACTGCTGAAGTTCTGTTTAGAAGTTTAGAAGTTTAGTTGTTACGACAGCAGCTCCAGGTCTGCACCAAGGTCACACAATAACAGGAGTTTAGGTCCTTAGTCAACTAGTAGACACTGTTTCCAGCTATATACATGTATGTATAGAGGGGATGCACGTGACGTCACCGCTAGTGGAAGTCACCGCTGTTCCGCCCACTGAGTGGCAGGAAGAGGGGGATGAGTGACAGCGCTGGCTTCAATACTGTCTGAACTGAAGAACTGTATTTGGCCCCCGGGCCGCATGTTTGAGACCCCAGAGTTAGAACATTTATTAATGCAAATGAACACCTTTTCAGACAATAGTGTAACATATTTAACTTCTCCTTCTCCTTTTCCTTTCCTTCTTCCTCTCCTTTCCTTCTCCTTCTCCTTCTCCTTCTCTTCTCCTTTTCCTTTCCTTCTCCTTCTCTTCTCCTTTTCCTTTCCTTCTCCTTTTCCTTTCCTTCTCCTTTTCCTTTCCTTCTCCTCCTCCCCCTCTCCTTTCCTTTCCTCAGGTTGCTGACTCTGAGTAGATCTTGCAGTGATGACTTACAGGAGACCTTCTTTTTGTGCATCTTCTTAGTTCAACTAGACACTCACTAAAATACAAAACAAACCCTACTGTTTGCTGTGAATGTATATTATAACAGAATAAAGTTGTGTGCAGCATAAGATCTGTTTTTTTCTCTCACTTTAATGACATGTCCTTAATATTGTCCTTCCTTTTTAGCTTAGCCTCCAAAATCTCAGTGGAATTTTCCAGCAGCTCACACAGCGATTATCTCATTTCCATGTGTCGTAGTAGTGTTTTGGAATGACCGATGCCTAACATTTATCATGATTTTTGGAGGTATTAGCAGACTAGTCCAAGCTTTGTAGCGCTAATTATCCGGTCTGAAAGATTCTAACAGATAATCGGTTTCATGGAAGGACTGTGCCGTTTACATAAGCCCCGGGTCCGGGTCCAGGTCCGATGGGAGCAGCTGTTGACCGGACCTGAACGTCTGCTGACATTTTCACTCTGGGTTCAGACATCCAGCCTCTTCACTGACATCATCTGCATACAATAGCTAAAGCTAGCATGAGAACAGAGGATTACACATGATTAGACCATTAGACCCAAAGGAATTCATGGACCAATCAGAGAAGATCGATTTAAGACCAAGGATTTAGCTGTGGCACTTCAGCCAACAGGCCTTTAGGAACTTTTTTAACTCAGCACACAGAGTCCATAACTGCATAGTTTATATTGTCCTTATTACAGAATTATTGATTTATCTAAGCCAGGGGTGTCAAACTCATTTTAGTTTGGGGCCATATTCAGCTAAATTTGATCTGCAGTGGGCCGAACCAGTAAAATAATAGCATAATAATATATAAATAATGTCAACTCCAAACTTTTCTCTATATTTTACAGTGAAAAAAGTAAAATTAAACAGTGAAAATGTTTACATCTGCAAACTGTCTTTTCCAACAATGCAAATAACTTCAACAAACTGAAAGAATGTTAAACATATGTGAAAGAATTCATTTTTCTTTTACAAGTAATAAAATTAAGGAAGTCAATTTTAAATTCATCTACAAAATCTACCTAACTCCAATAAAAATGCATAGAATATCAAAGGATCTATCTCATCAGAATATCTCATCAGTGTGCCATAGATACAAAAAGAGGGAAGGGACATTCATGCACATGTTCTGGGACTGCAACCTTTTAAAAAGTTATTGGAGCTCAATTCACTCTTTCATTCAATCAGTCCTGGATTTACAATTTGATTTAAGCAGCAGTCTGTACTTATTAAATGACACATATAAGTTATAGTTAGACCATAAAAAATGCAGGATATTAATTTTGATCACTTACTTCGCAAAGAAATAAATACTTTTATTTTGGAAGAATGACTCCCCTCCATCTTTTACGATTTTCCTTGATCAACTGTCATGTTGATGGTCATATGAACTATGTTTTCAGCTCAAAAATGTCCAATTTCATCACAATTAATGCTATATTTTCATGTCACAAATGCCCAAGTTATATTTGAACTGAATTTACCTGAAAAACAAATATTCTATTCTATTAGATTCCCCAATTTTTCTCACAAGATTATATCCTACATATCACATGTTTTATTTTTACAGGTTTCAATATGGAGTATGGTGCTGATCCATCCTGCTTATGTTACGCCAACACATACATTAAGAATGTCACACGTCACTTTTTAAATCAATAGTTTTCTAATAAGCATTTTTATAAAGAAATAACAATTCTATATTGTTATTTACTCTTTAGTATGATGATAAACTATACAATAAATTATTCATTTGTGGAAATGGTGACATGGCTGCCGAGCATCAGTATGATGGAATCCGTAACAACCATGTCACATCCGTCCACTGCCACATTTTGTGTTTTTGTGTCAGCTGTTATTGTTTTAGATCCACAATACTAACATTTATGAATAAGAGGAGAATTAGCAATAGTAAGTCTATAAGTTTATTACTAATAAAGTACTGGTACTGACCAGAGCATCATGGGTAATGTCACGTCCGTCCACCAGCAAAAGTTTTCACATACACGTGCTATTCAAAATCCAATATTTCTGAAAATTTAGCTTCCACTGTCAAATAATATCAGTAGTCTGTGAACAAATGTATTAGCATTATTTCAACACAGTTCTATGCATTTCTTACAACTTTTTTTTTTTTGACAAAAATGGTCACTCATTTGACCCCTTAAGTAAATTTTAGCCGATATTCATATTTAAAAATGGCATATTGTCAGATTTTTAGAGACTAGAATTAAATTTACCAAGCAGCTCATGCCTGGTTTAATTCTAAATATCATCCTGAACAAATTACACTGATATAGAATCAGGTCAAACTAGTTTAGTCTTTGTTTGGTTTATTGTTTGTACTGACATTCAGACTCAATCTTCCTCCTCCTCATCAGCGGTGAAAGTGACTCCTACTATAGTTTGTTCAAGGCTGTAACTGATGAATAACAGTCTATATACTGACAGACTTTTAGTTGGAGGTGATGGAGGACATGGATGTGAAGGCCTTAGCCTTAGATGGTCTATACTTGACCCCCCCCCCCCCCCCCCCCCCCACACACACACACACACACACATAATGACTCCTGTATGAAACAATAAAGGGATCCGGTGGATTTACTCACACGATATACAGTTCAGATCAGTTTCAAGCTGTGAAGTGTTGGGGAAAAAAAAAAAGTCTCCACATTCCAAGGTTATTATCATTAACGAGAACTGACAAAATGACGAAAACCAGAATTGTAAAAACATTTTCGTTAACTGAAATAAATAAAAACTATAAAAGTAAAAAACAATAACTAAGTGAAACTGTATTGTGTGTTTACAAAACTAACTAAAACAGATAAAAATTATGGATACAATTCCCTTCGTTTTCATCTTTGTCAATGTCGGACTGATATGAAATCAATTTATTTCCCTCAAGCAATTTTATCTAGCGTCACCATATGATATTTACTATATTCATTTGTGGTCACTTGTTGTTTCCAGTCGTCTTCTGGTCCCCACTCTACCTGGAGACATGGAGACTAAAGTTGGGAGAAAGCAGCAGAGTCCTGTCTGGGATTTATTTGAATACGACGGCGAGGGAGAGAAAAGATATAAAAAAAAAAAACAAAACTAAAATTAATACTAAAACTAACCATTTAGAAAAAAAAATGAAAACTAATAAAAACTAGCAAACCTGCTCTAAAAACGAATTAAAACTAACTGAATTAGAGAAAAAAAAAAGTCAAAACTAAATAAAACTAAACTATAATGAAAAATTCAAAACTATTAGAACCATGCCACATTCCTAACAACTCAATAACTTCACATGTTTTCTGGATGGCCACAGCTTCAGGCCTGAATATTTTGTGTTGGTTCCTCCTGTGTTTACTTTGACCTTAATTTCAGCCCCAGTTAAACAAGATCTTTCTTCATTTCCCACAATGCCCTAGTTCCCTCTCACTGCTGCAGCTAGAGGGCTCCATTTAACAAGAGAAGAGCCAGTGAGAGGCAGACTTCCCAAACAGAAAGAAGTATAATTCAACTTTATTTCATTATTACCATTGAACCCTTTCATGCATAGTGGTCACTACAGTGGACAGCTGATCAAAGGTGTTTTCTTGTATATTTATGGATTTATTGTTTTGTGCATCATCCCATACGCTGCAATTTATACCATTACTGTAACTTTGCTGTTGTAGATAAACCTCATCTACAGTAACATGTTTGAGTGTAAAAAAAAAAAAAGGGAATTGTTACTAGACTGAAATAAACAGTTTTTAAACAAAAGTTGCTTGTTTAATTTTTTTTTTTGTTGCATATTATCTCCATGCAGGTATGTTAAAATGTGAGAAAACATCAGATTAGCAGCATTAAAATCTTTTTATTTCATAGTTTTCACATAGTATATCAGTAAATACACGTTTCTTTGCTTCTAAAATTAAACGCATGGTGTCCAGCTGAGTGGACATTTTTATATCTCCATGAAAACTAGGTTATAAAAAATCTATCGCATTGTTTTTTTTGGGTTTTTTTTTTCATGCCTAAAGAGGAATAAAAATGCTCCAGAAAAAAGTCTTGATTAAGGTTTTCATAATTCATGCATGAAAGGGTTAAACTTGTAAAGTAACAATGTTTTTTTCAAGTGTATCTTCATTACAATGTTAAGGAAGTTAGCTGGTGCTTAAGTATGATTTTAGTAAGTGTCTCTCTGATACTGATACAGGTACGATCTTTAACAGAAATATATTCAACAGTACACTTGAGTGAAGGACATCACATCAGCTAAAACAGTTTGAAAACTAATCCTATGACATGATACTGACAGCTGTTGAAAAGCTTTAATGCTCATTATTATAACATTGTATTCTGTCCGCCTTAAATATATGGTCAGAATCCAGCAGTATATGAATATACGCCAAAAATAAGAATAAGATCTAAACAGATCCTGGAGCATCACCCTCCAACATCCTGCTCCACATTTGAGTCGAGCGATTGACAGAAGCATTTCCGAGCCTCCAGTGTGACCTTTGTAGAGACAAGACTGAGTGATTGCACAGTGTTAAAAGTGTAATTCAGGAAGCGCTGGGTTTCGCCTTTACCCTCATCCTGAAGTGTAGAGAAAGACGCTTCTCCTCCAGCTCCTTCTGCAGCTCAGTTCTACCAAGACAGAAGCGCCTCTTTGATAATTAAACATCAATCAGGAAGAGATAGCACCGTTTTTTATTCTTAAGGGCAAAAAATGTGAATACATGTGTAATTTAGTTTTAGTCTGGAATCCTTCTGTTCATTTTATGGATGCAATTGTGTATATGTATATGTATATGTATATGTATATGTATATGTATATGTATATGTATATGTAGATGTAGATGTAGATGTGAATGTATATGTATGTATATGCATGTGGATGTGTATATCTATATGAATATATATATATGTATGTGTATAAAAGTCATCTACTACACACTTGCTACTTTATCATCATTATTATTTTTGCTACTTCTTGTCACTTTAGCAAACTTGTTTATATTGTTTATATTTTTATCTCTTCATTTTTTTTTTTTATTGTATTGATGCATAATGTCTTGCACTGCTGTACACACTTGATTTACCCCTTGAGGGATCAATAAAGTATATTCAATTCAATTCAGCTCAATTCAATATATGTATGAATGTAGGTAGGTATGTAGGTAGATAGGTATGTATGTAGTTATGTATGTATGTATGTATGCATGCATGCATGCACGTATATGTATGTATGTATGTAAGTATGCAGGTATGTATGTATGTATGTATGTATGTATGTATGTATGTATGTATGTATGTATGCAGGTATGTATGTATGTATGTAAGTATGCAGGTATGTATGTATGTATGTATGTATGTATGTATGTATGCAGGTATGTATGTATGTATGCATGTATGCATGTATGCAGGTATGTATGTATGTATGTATGTATGTATGTATGCAGGTATGTATGTATGTATGCATGTATGCAGGTATGTATGTATGTATGTATGCATGTATGTATGTATATATGTATGTATGTATGTATGTATGTATGTATGTATGTACGTATGTATGTATGTATGCATGTATGCAGGTATGTATGTATGTATGTATGCTGGTATGTATGTAGGTATGCAGTTATGTATGTATGCATGTATGTATGTATGTATGCATGTATGCAGGTATGTATGCATGTATGTATGCATGTATGTATGTATGTATGTATGCATGTATGCAGGTATGTATGCATGTATGTATGTATGTATGTATGTATGTATGTATGCATGTATGTATGCATGTATGCAGGTATGTATGTATGTATGTATGTATGTATGTATGTATGTATGTAGGTATGTATGTATGTTTGTATGTATGCATGTATGTATGCATGTATGTATGCATGTATGTATGTATGCATGTATGCAGGTATGTATGCATGTATGTATGTATGTATGTATGTATGCATGTATGTATGTATGTATGTATGTATGTATGTATGTATGTATGCAGGTATGTATGTATGCATGTATGTATGTATGTAGGTATGCAGGTATGTATGTATGTTTGTATGTATGTATGTATATACTTCCTTTTTTTCCTCAGTGATATTTTGTACGTATGTTTAAGTGTAAGTTTGCATCTCATAAATTCTGTCCAAGAGGATAGGTGGCTTGTTTTGTGATTTCTTTTTTAAACTTAATTAATAAATTGTTTTGTTCCGTTTTGTTTTGTATGCGTGTTTTGTGTATGTTCTGTTCTGTATAAAAATAACAATTTCTATTGTCTATTGTGTCTACGTTTTTTCTGCACTATTGTTGTAAAAAAAAATTCAATGTAAAAAATGATGGATGCAATTGTATAGAACCAATCAGAGCTGATAAATGAAACCTGCCAAATTATGCCATAAGTGTCAAAAACAAAGTGCTTAAGTGAGGCTGATTATTCACACAATCAAATCAGACCTTTACCAGTAACAGTTTCTATCATTGGCTTGTAATGTTTAATCAAAAGCAGTAATCTTAACCCTAAAAGAACCAAAAGCATCTGCTTATCCAAAATGTTTAGTAAGTTTTTAACCACTAATCCTGTCGATATGGTGAAAAAATTCAGGTAAAATGCAGTTTGTCAGTATTTGTTTTGGATTACAGATACATTTAGCTGAAAACATAATTTTTATTTTAATTTACCCTGTTTTGATATAATAACCTTTGAATTTACTCTGAGGTTTTCTACTTAATATTAAAATTAAATAAAGGAAAACACCTGATTTACATTGAAAACTGCTAAATTAGAGGATATTATAAGAATAAATGTTGACAAATCACTTAAGAAAGGTTAGGTTTAGAGAAAAATTCATTTGAAAGTCGACACATAAGAAGTTGTGGGCCTTAATGGGTTAAACAGTTGTAACTGACTGGAGTTAAAATCTGTTCCAAAAGGAGTGAGACCAGACAGATGAGCCACAACAAATGAAACATGAGCTTTCATGAAGTTCCCTGGATGGTAATTTATTAATAGACAAAAATAAACAGAAGGACTTTCTAATAAGCCATACATTATAAAGCTGTATATGTGTAGGAAATAACTTTATTAATAATTAACAGTTTACTAATGGTCATTCTAATGCATTAATAGGAAGTACATTTGGGTTTCAAGGTTGTGAGAAAACTGATTGACCCTCTAATAGGTACGTGACCACTTTCCCTGTGGAGAAGTCCGATAGTTATTGTGTTCTACGACACAAAAACTGCATAGAAACATCAGCAAACAATACAACACAAACTGAAATAAAAGTGCAAATGCAGGTAAAGTCAGTTTGTTTTCCCTCTAATGTTACCGGTTCATGGATTATTATTATTATTATTATTATTATTATTATTTTCCTTCCTTCGGTTCATGGCTTTAAAAGAAAAGACCTTGAACAACGTGGGATCTTTAGTAAATAATGGGTTTGTAAATCATATTTTCTGTCTTACATTTGTTCATGTTGTATTTTTCAGCCTCTATAAATTCAGACTTTCTTGCTATTACTAAAAACAAAACAAAAAACAATTTGCAACGGGAAAACTCACTAAGAATAAATGATTTATTTTTATACATTTCACAACAAATGATTCCGTTTTTTTCTATCTTCATACTATCTCATCTAATGTAATTATTGAGTGTGTTTGATTTGATTTGAAATCTTTATTTCGAACATGCAGACAGTGAAATCAAAATAAAACCAACTAACAGAATATCGGTAATGATACATAAAAGGTTGATAAGTAAACAAAAGAGAAAAGAGGAAAAAAATTCAAAATTATTGTTAAAATAAAAATACATAAAATTAAACATGCTCGAAAAGGAGTAGGAAGAAGTAAAAACATATGTACTCCTACCCCCAAATCTCTATTCCTTATGATATCTATATAAGTAGTAGCAATCATTATTTTATAATAATAACAATAATAATAATAATAATAATAATAATAATAATAACAACATCAACAACACAACACACCCTTATTCCTATATACACAAATATAACAATACCCATGTACAAATTATCATACCAGTATCAGTAATCTCAGATTAAAAAAAAAAAAAAAAAAACATAAATAAAAATTAAATAAATAAATAAAAACAAACAAAAACCAAGTTAAAGACTCTATTACTAATAAACCTCCTGATAGGCTACTCAATTACATTGGAATTATTAATATTAATATTAATATTATGCTTACCTTTTGTAATTATTATTATTACTACTGTAATCACTATTTATTACTGGTATTTTATCTTCTAATTCCTCTTACATGTGTACATACAGTGTTGTGTTGCTACTGGAAGTCAAGTTTAATCTAATCTAATCTAATGCAACGTGATATCATGAATTGCGTGAATATACTCGCCACTTTTTATTGGCGTGTTATCTGTATGGGTCAAAACACGGTATTCAAAATCTTTCTGACGGGACATTTTAGAGACAATCTGACAGATTAGTGTTGCTAAATGACCCACATTTTTACTTTTAAATTCATTTTTGCTTTAGTTGGACCATAAGGGATTATACAAAATGAGGAGCTACTTTATAGTGAAATAAATGTTGGAATGGTAATCAATTAAAGTTAGCTCTCTGATGGGACATTACTGCTTTTTGACCCGTACACATTATAAGCTTTCCATGTGTAAGTTCACGCTCAAATACCACATGATTAGTGGTTAGGGTTAGGGGTTACATATATGTAAACTGGAGATCTTGGCGTAAATTGACACGCAATCAAATGGCGTTGAATAACACGCGAGTAGATGAAAATGCGTACGTATAGCACCCCAAATGCCACAAGAACTGGTGTGACATACAATGTGATTTCATGAGATCAGTCTGTTTAATGAGCTTTCTTACCTCTTCAGAAAAAAACAGATGAAATTAATATTAATATAGTACAGGGTGACCCAAAAAAACGGGAATTTTTGAAGTGCGTATTGGCAGACATGAGCAAGTGGCAGCACTGCGAGACAGTGACCTTGAGCAAGTAAACAAAACACACCCACATTTTAGTAACTATGGATCAGTGGAACGGGCAACAGTGTGCGTTAGCCATAAAAATGTTTTATAAAAACGGTGATAGTTTGACAGCTGCGCAGAGGGAGTTCCGACGTTTTCACAACTTAGGACGTCATGGTGCTGTTGAAACCTGGTTTCAACAGGATGGAGCGACATCACACACTGCACGGCAATCATTGGCGGCTGTGCGAGAATTGTTCGGTAACTGTGTGATCTCAAGATTCGGTAACGTTCCCTGGCCCCCTAGATCGCCAGATTTGTCCGTTCGTGATTTTTTCTTGTGGGGCTATCTCAAGAGTAAAGTGTACACGACTCGACCAAGAACTCTGGATGAGTTAAAACAGAGAATTCAGGATGAAATTCACAGTATCCCAGCTGAGATGTTGCAGCGGTCAATGAGGGATCTCAACAGCAGATTTCAAGAATGCATTTGTACAGGAGGACGCCATCTACAGGAAGTAATTTTTAAAAAATGAAAATTCCATCATTGTTTCTTAAATGGCATGTTTTAAGGTTTCAATTACTATGAATAAAATACTTTTCTTCCATCACTCTTGGTTTTATTGGATTGTTAAAAAAGTTCCAGTTTTTTGTGTCACCCTGTATATATAGTTTCCATAAACTGACCATAACTGGCCACTATAGCAACAATATCATTAAATGAGACTAACAGTATTGGTAAATAAGTTGTCTGGTCCAAATCAAACAGACAGAGTGCATAAAAGAGTTCAAATACCTGATGCGGAGGAGGTTTTGGAGTATAGAATATGGGCTGCCAGGTGGTTTTCAAAGCTGAACGTTGACAGAGAAGAGGAGAGGGAATGTGAAGCTGCCTCGGGTTGACAGTATAAATGGAAAGGAGCTTAATACCCAAAAACATTCACCATGGAGCCACTCAGACTCCAAACAAAACACACAGATGTTTACTGTGAATCAACTGAGCTTGGAAACATAATGATTTGATCAGAAATAAGGAAAAAACCACAAATAAAAAATAAAATAAAATTTAAAAAAAAAATCCTGTTTTTAAGTATATGTCATTGTCTTCCTCTGCAGATCTGTCAACAGTAGTGAATCGATCTCCATGGCAACGGAACAAATTCCATCCACTGAGCTAAGATGCTGGTAATGTTTTAGTCCTGTGACTGTTTACACAGATTGTAAGATTTGGGACTGTCGAGTTATTTAGCCTCTGGTTTCATGTAAAAAAGAGGTGCAGTGATGGAGGAAGGATTTAGAGGTTCTAGAGCACAGGTGTCTAACATGTGGCCCGGGGGCCAAATCTGGCCCGCCAAAGGTTCCATTCCGGACCCGCAGGATAAAAGTGCAAAAATGAACCTGAACACTCCAGGTTGTCCAAATCATTTTGGTTCAGGTTCCACATACAGACCAATGTGATCTACAGTAAAAATAATAACACAATAACCCATAAATAATGACAACGACAAATTTTTTGTGAAAAATTATGTGGAAAAAATTTAAGTGAAAAAAATAACATTACACTGTGAAAATATTTACATTTACAAAACTATTCTTTCACAATAAAATACAAATAAATACATAAATAAAAACAGAGATGAACAACCCCAAATGTGCAATTTGAACAATATTCTGCCTGTTACTAAATGTTTTGTGCATTTATGGATCCACTGTGATCTGTAGTTGTGCTAATAATAAGAGATGGACTATTGTAGAAATTGTTCAAATTTTAGTTCCAAACTCCAAAATTTTAACAGTATTCTGCCTGTTACCAAATGTTTATGTAACACTGTGTGTAAATGTATGTGTAAATAATAAGTCGAGGTATAATATTGTTAAAATTGCACAAATTTTTCAAATGAAATTTCTGTTTTTTCAGGTTATTCACATCTTTTTTGCAAAATGTAAATATTTTCATAAGTTAATTGTTTTTTTTTTTTGTACTAAAACAAAATGAAAAACTTGGATTTGTCATTATTTATAGGTTATTAAGTCATTATTTTACTGGTCTGGCCCACTTGAGATCAAATTGGGCTAAATGTGGCCCCTGAACTAAAATGAGTTTGACAGCCCTGTTCTACAGTAAAAGCACTAATCATTCATTCGTTCATTCATTCATTCATTCATTCACTCACTCACTAGGGTCACAGGGGTCACTGGAGCCTATCCCAGCTACTTATGGGCGAAGGTGGGGTACACCCTGGACATGTCACCAGTAGCACTAATCATACACTAATCACCAAAAGTAGAAGTTCCGCACTTAAAAACGTGAAATATGTGAGTATAATCAGCAAAATGTTCAAGTATGAAACATAACAGCAACAAAATTATCCATATCAGTGTTTTCGTATTGTGTGCGTTTTTGGGTTTGTTCATTCATTCTATTGTAGATGTTTAAGATTCATTTTATTTTCCACTACCTCATATACTCCTGTGTTAATGCATCATAACTGACATGTATTTTAGTGTCCAAAAGAACCCCAAATTTTTTCCTGAGCGCAGAAAAACACACATGTATCAGCTGTATGATAATGCATTTTCCACTAAATTCAAGAAGGTTTTTAACGTCTTAACCCGTAAAGACCCCGTTCTATTTCTGTGGCAGTTCCCAAATGAATTTTCCTCCTTATTTAACCTTTCTAAAGTAATTTATCACAACATTATCCTCTATATTTTGTGTTTTTTCAGTGTAAATCAGATATTTTCCTATATTTAGAGATATAGATATTCATAAAAACTCAGATTAAAGTTGAGGGTTATTATATTAGAAACAGAGAAGAACTCAAGAAAAAAATGACTTTTTCAGTCATATATATCATAACTGAACATAATCCAATTGTCTCCATCCACTGTCACTGATCCAACACCATGGGTTTTACTGGTGAATTAATGTTGTAGAACAGGGCTGTCAAACTCATTTTAGTTCAGTTCCACATTCAGCCCAGTTTGATCTCCAGTTGGTCAGACCAGTAAAATAATAAGTGAAAAAAGTCAAATTATATTATGATCAGGTTTATGTCTACAAAATTTCCTTAAAAATCTGAATAACATGAACAACTTGAATTGTCTTAAGAAAAACAAGCGTAATTTTAATAATATTCTGCCTCGGTTTATCAGTTTATCATTTACACATGTGCATTACAATCGCACAAAACATTTAGTAACAGGCAGAATATTGGTAAAATTGCATTTACTTTTCTTAAGACATTTCTGTTTGTTCAGGTTATTCGTGTTTTTTTTTTGTAAAAGTATAGTTTGGTAATGTAAACATTTTCATGTAATTTTACTTTTTTAACACCAAAAAAAACACAAAGAGAGAATTTGGGGTTGTTATAATTTATAGGTTATTATGATAATATTTCACTGGTTCTGACCCATTTGACATCTAATTGGACTGTATGTGTCTGCATTTGGAACTTGAATTAAAATGATTTTGATACCATTGATTGTTAATATCTTCAGTGTAATTTTTGCTTTTCACAAATTCATCTTGTGGGCCGGATTGGATCCTTTGGCGGGCCAGATTTGGCCCCCGGGCCGCATGTTTGACATCTGTGTTGTAGAAGATGACGGTGTTTCCACGTTCACTACGGAGCCTCTGAATGTTCAAATGGGTCATATCTGATGACCATGAAAAGATGACAAACTGTATTTTACTACAATTATTTCTACACATCCATAGGTTTAGTGGTTCAGAAGTTATTAAACATTTTATATCAGTAGATGGTTTGTGACGGTGGTGGATGTTTGGGTCTTTATGGGTTAACATTCACCGCGTCACCGACAGCATATTTTATGTTTTAAGATGAGGTTTTATTTGAGCCATTATTTTTAACTGATGCATTTTTTACTCTGTTTCAGTCACATGTTAAATACAGAAACTAGAATATGTTCTTTTTAAATGAAATTTATGAAGCTTAACCTCAACCCTAAGCCTAAAGGGTTGTCAGAATTGTGAATGGATGGATTTTAAGCAGTTAAAGAGACTTTATTAAGCTTAAGGAGGATGAGAATTTACTCAACCCATAAAGAAAACAGTTAATCCTTTAATTTATCACAAACATTCAGCATAGCTAAAGAAATTGTAGTTTTCACAAAACAGGGAAAGAATAACAAATGTAATGCTATAAAAAGTACAAGCATTTCCTCTGAGATGAAGTGGCAGAGAAGCATACAGCTGCAAAAAAAAAGGGAAACACACATAAAACTGAAAAAGTGACCCATCTGCTCAGAACTGCAGCAAATGTCTTCAAGTTGACCTTATTTTATTGTTTGGCATCAAACAAAAATAAAAACGGTGCCATTGTGATGCAGGGTTTAAAAGGAATGCCACAAAACCATAACATCCCTGGGCTGGTTTGAGTTTCACAGGGTTTCCCCATTTTCTGTCCCTCATGTTTTGAATATAAATATATATAAAAGTTCTGTGAAAACAATGGTTCCATGTTGTGGTATGATCTAAAACATTTGTTTTTATGCCAAAGTGAAGCAAATGTGACTGAATACACAAACTATGGCTTAAACTGGACATAGAGGTATGCGCGGGGTAAGAGTAAACACTGGTGCAAATAAGGAACTATCAAAGTTTTGGGTGTTTTTGTGAAATAAAGTGATAAATTAACGTCGAGGTGACATTTTCTTAATTCCACTTTTTACTCTGCTGTATTTCACTACATTATGTTGATGACAGAAATTATAGTGAAGTATTTGCAGATGTAATTGATTAAGCATGAGCTATACAAGTTACACACCTCCTCACAAATGTATATTAATAAAATGCAATCAACATTTGTAGAAATGCAAAGTCAGGTTACAAAACAAGGCACAAAAATTAGGTAACAACATGATAATTTAACCAGTGGTGAGTGTTCAGTAGGAGCAGAAGTTGCAGACTGTCTAAGTGTCAAGTTAACAACAATACAGGATAAGGTTTTCAATAAAACCTTTCAAAGTAGAAAAGAAATCGGAGCTTAATTAATTAGAAAACGAAATCCAGTGGGTCAATTTCAGTGTGTTGTGTGTAAAATATATACTGAAAAATAGGAATTCTTAAGTCTCTGAATTCTTAAAACAGTGAAACAAGTTTAACAGTTAAAAAGCACTTCAAGTGAATAGAATTAAGCCAAACATATACAGATGAATGAATAATAGATTAATATTAATTTGTGTACCTGTACACTATAGGATGAGGTAGCTAGCATCAAAAATTAATGCTAGTGTTAGCTGTACTGTTAGCCTCCTGCTGTGCTTAGCATGCTAACTGAAGCTTTTGAAACCTCCATCCATAAATATAATCATGACAATAAATTTTACTGATTGATTTTGTATTTACATTAATTTAATACTTTATTATTTATTTAAGAGAAACACTGGGTGGTCTTATGAACTTATTTATGTCCATTTAAAGCTAACTGGATAGCAAGGTAAGCTAACAGTTAATTCTAGTGGTAGCTTCTGTTTTTTTTTTTTTTTTATTAATTTTTAAAAATTATTTGAATTAATTAATTAATTAATTAATTAATTAAATCTTTTTAATTTTATGTATTTATTTATTTTTGCTTCTCAGGTTATTTGTTTAATATTGGTTTGTTTTAATGTTTTTTTTCTGCACCTTTAAAAAAAATAGTGGGAAATGTATCCAGATGCCATTAATATCACCCAGTTCTGTGTATTTATTATATTACAGAAATAGCCCATGTTTTGGTCATATCATAATTTTTTTTAAAGTCGCACCAAATCCAGAATGAGGTCCAGATCCAAATAATTTCACTAACTTTTGTTGACATCATCATAAAGAAGCTGTATACCAAGTTTGAAGTCAATCAGAATTGTAGTTTCGGAGAAGAAGACAATTGAAATTTTTGTAATGGACAACAGACGACGACAGACAATGACAGACGACGGACAACAGACAATGATGACGACAGACGCCACATGACGACAATAGCTTACGGCCTGTTGGCTGGTAAGCTAACTGGGTTAGCCTCAGTTTCAGTTAGTTTACTAATCATGTAGGAGCACAAGGTTCAGAATTGCAAAATTAAGACAAAAACCATGAAAGATCTGATCATGAAACCAAGAGCTTTACTAATATGTAACGTTAGCCAAAACAATACGTAATTTAAGGTCTGATTTGACCCAAAAATACAACATAAATTAATGTTAGCTGACACCAAACGGGATCCACAGATCTAGGTTCGATTTACTGGATTTGTGGATCCATCTACTTCTCTTTTCTTTGTCTTTCAGTATCTGTAAAACGATTGCTCTGACTGCTTTTCAAACCTGTTCACACAATCAATCGCACTTCAGCTCTTCCCTTATTTTTAAAAAAATTTTTTTTATTAAATATAGTTCTTCAGTTTAGACAGTATTGAAGCCAACGCTGTCACTCATCTCCGTCTTTCTGCCACTCAGTGGGCGGAACCGCGGTGACTTCCGCTAGCAGTGACGTCACGTGTATACCCTGTATAACGGATAGTAGTTAATGCGTGCCGGTGTACTGCGGTGCTTTTATTTTGAAGGCGGCCTGCTTGTGTTTCCTGTTTCCTGTGTGTGTGTTGACTCCTTGTCTTGCAGAACCCTGTTCGGTGCATGCAGGCTGGAGGAACAGAGCGGAGAGCTGCGTCTTCACAGCCGGATCACTGGGACCTGTTCACCGAGTCCGGACAACTTTCACCGGGCTGCGCTTCAGTAGGAGCCGGGAAACAGCTGGAGCTCCGGACGCGGACGGAAAGTGTCATTTGTGAATCAGATCCAAACTTTTTTTGTGTTTGTTTTGAGGAGCAGGAGGGTCATCAGAGTGTCTGAGACTGAGGAGCCTCATCTGAGCTGGAGGCATGTCTGGATCATACTGCAAAAGTTTGTACCCCTTCAGCGGAGAGCAGCACCAGCAGGGGCTCAGCTTCGACACCGGGGAGGTCATTAAGGTGGTCCAGGCTCTGCCCGGAGGATGGTGGGAGGGGGAGAAGGATGGAGCCCGGGGATGGTTCCCCTCCAGTTATGTCCAGGTCCTGGAGGTAAGACTGCAGCTGAACATGGTTTACACTAATGTTTGTTTACTGGGGGAAAACTACTGATCTGACTTTGTAGAATGTCTGCTTGTTTATTAGTTTTCTTTATTACACAGTATTTAAGGCATTTTAGGACATTATCTGCAGCATTAGGGAATCACTGATCACTATTTCTCACTTTTTTCTGACATTTTATTAATAATCATTATTTGCAGTTAGGGATGTAACAATATGAAGATTTCATATCACGGTTATTGTGACCAAAATTATCATGGTTATCATTATTATCGCAGTATTATTGAAATTATGCCCAAAATTTTCAAAAAGTACTAACACACACACTGAAATAATTTAACCAAGTTGTATTTTGAAAGAAAGAAAAAAAAAAAAAAATTGGCACAATGTACTTTCTGTTGGCACAGACATTCAAATATTAACTCTTAGGGGTCTGAGCCTATTTTGGCCATTTTTCAGTACTTTTGATTCAGCCTTTATATACTATAATAATAATAATAATAATAATAATAATAATAATAATAATATATTTTATTTGTAGGCGTCTTTCTTGGCACTCAAGGACACCGTACTGTAAAACAGGAGAGTATAAAACAAGCAGTAAAGCAGAGTAAAAATAAAAGGCAGGTTAAAAAAAAATAAAAAAAATTGGACAATGCAATTGTGTTCACAAAGAGAAAGAAAGATACTACATAAAGAAATGTTTACTATACCCATGTTTGATTTCTTTTTTTTAGTACAACTTCATCTATATCATCTGCCTATTATGTTTTCACTTTAACCTACTATATCAACATAAAAGGCCAGAAAACACACATACACAAAAAAAAAATCCGATTTGAAAAGTGTATAGAATTTATTGCATAAATAACACAAAGATGCTTAACAAACCTTTTCAAAGACTTTAAAAGTGAATATTGGTTCAAAATATTAGGTACATAAAATTAAAATTGCAATAAATTAAAACTAATATGAAATGTCAAATATTCGACATAAACGCAGATCTTTACATCTTCTTCTCTTACATCTTCTCCGGAAAAGTGCGGTAATCAAACATGGTTATCATGATAATTCGAATTTAAACGGTAATACTAACCATCTGCAATTTTACCGCGGTTTGTCGTTATATCGGTAGTCGTTACATCCCTATTTGCAGCCCTAAACCACAGCACATCTGCAGATCTTATTTTAACAACAATAGAGCGGCAACAAATAATGTACTAGTAGTCAAAAATGAAATAAACTTATCATTATGATTGATTAATAGATCTGAGTAACAGTATCTTCTTGTTGTTTTCTTCTCCTGTATGACAGTAAACAAAATATGTTTGGGCTGTGGACCAAACAAGACATTTTCAGGACATTGAGAATTACAGAATCACTATTTTTACCATCTTCCAAACAAACAATTATCAGTGAAACTTGTCATTATTCGCAGCCCCAAACCATAGCAGATCTGCAGACCTTTTGGACTTTCTACTTTTAACTGCAGTAGAGCTGCAACAAATAATGAAGTATTTGTTAAATATTACATTAAATCATCATTTTAATGGTTGATTAATAGGCCTGAATACCAGTCTCCTGTATGACAGTGAACTAAGTGTCTCTGGGCTGTGGGCCAAATGTGACATTTTTAGCTTTGGAGAAACACGGATATTTTTGACCACCGTCTTACATTTTAGAGTCGGTTAAACAGAAAATAACCAGATTAAGTGACAATGAAAATAGACATTAGAGGCTGCACATCTGCAGACCTTTTGACTTTTGTTCTGTAATGATTTTGTTCTTAAAAAAAACACAATTTTCCAGAAGTCTCTCAAGAAATCTCTCTTTCTCTCTGTCTCATACACACACACTCTCACACACACATAACCCAAGTGATGTGGTTACAGGGTTAACACACACTTGAGGATAAAGACAGCATTGAGAGATGCTCTAATAAATAGTTTTCCCGTGCTGTGCTTATCAGATTAACTCCAACCTTCCCAGCAGCCCTCTTGCTGCCTGGTTGAGCCACTGACTGCTGCACACTTCCTCATTCCGTACACATTCCAGTCAAATTCTCAGGTCTCCTCTGTGTGTGGGTGAATGCACACGGCATGTTGCTCCCCCCGTCATGGTCAACCCCTCCCTTCCCCACCCAGCCTCCCTCTGTGTCTCCTCTACTACATTTAAACACAGAAAAGGAAACTATTTACGGCATTTCTGCTACTTTGGCTGAGTGATGGTAATATTGGAGCTTTGTGGTGGAGTCGGAGACACCGCCCAGTGCTCTTGACAGTTCGTTACAATCAGCTTGTATCTATGATGAGAGGGAACGTTGCCAGCAGCCTCAGTCATGGCACCAGCGTGTTTATTCCTTCTTCACTCTGGATGTGAGAGAATGTGCGTTGTGACTTGTGACTCAGTGAGAAAAAGCGGCTCAGAGCGCTGCCTCCTGTTTTTAATACTCCCCTGTAAAAGCTACGTGAAGGCTGTCACAGACGTGTCAAGCAGAACATCTTTTATCCTTTCTGAGACCAGTTTAGGAATGGGGTTGATGGGTGGGGCAGCAGTGTCACGGTTCAGTTTCATTAAATGTCTGAGTCTCCTGAAGTGGTGATTAGTGAGATGCTGCATTGATTTTCACTCTTGGTGTCTATGAACCTATATTTAAACAGTTTATTTGTGCTTAAAAAAATGCTTTAAAACAGGGGTGTCAAACTCATGTTCGTTCAGGGGCCACATTAAGCCAAATTTGATCTGAAGTGGGCTGGACCAGTCAAATAATAACATAATAATACATAAATAATGACAACTCCAAACTTTCCTCTATGTTTTAGAGAGAAAAAAGTCAAATTAAGCGATAAAAATGTTTATGTCTACCAACTACCCTTTAAAACGATGTGAATAACATGAGAAATTTCTTTACATAATTTACATATATAAACTTACGGATCACAGTGGATCTACAAATACACAAAACATTTAATAACAGACAGAATACTGGTGAACCTGGTAAACATTTCAGACGTTTCAAAATGTTCATATTTGTTCAGGTTATTTGTATTTTTGTGAAATGGTAGTTTGTTTTTGCGTAAATACAGTAAAATGACATGAAAATGTTTATATTTACAAAGAGAAAAATGTGGAGTTGTGAGTATTTATAGGTTATTATGATAGTATTTTATTGATCTGACCCACTTTAGATTAAATTGGTCTGTATGTGGAACCTGATCTAAAAGGATTAATATCTTCAGTGTAATTTTTGCATTTTACAGATTCCTCCTAGGGGCCAGACTGGACCCTTTGGAGGGCCGGATTTGGCCCCTGGGTCACGTTTGACACCTGTGCTTTAAAATGACCTAAAACTCTCATTAGAGTGCTTGGAATTAAGAGTTGTGGCATTATTTTAAAGGTGTCACCGTGTTGTGATGTAGGGGTGCTTCTATGAAACTGGGCTCATTTTGGTATCTGGCACTTTACCAGCTTTTTAGACCCAATAATAAAAGAGATATTTAGACATATTTCCCCCCAGGATGTACCTAATGATGACCTCAGATAAATGCAAAAAAAATATACTCTTGCTCTGAACCATTCCAAAATTAATTATTTTGTAGTAAAATATTGGGGCCAAAAATAGGAGCAAAATTGGGACATGAAAAGCTATATAGGTGTTGATGCATTTTAGCTTGAAAACATGGCTGTAAATGGTCTTATATACCACTATAAATAAAGACACTGTGTTAAATTTGATGATCCTAGTGTTTTTTTCCAACCCAGACATGCAGGTTTTTCGTGAATTGTCAGTCTCATTCCAGGTTTTGTTTTTAACCCATCGTGTCCACTTGCGTTACAGGCGGAACCTGCCCATTTAAACACAAATAAATCGCGAATGATTTTGCAACAGCGGCCATTTTTGTCAAACATTCTTCCTTGAACAATTAGTTAAATTTCTTTCTTTCTTTCTGTACCTACTGCAGAAGATGTGCTAAAATTAATTAAAATAGGTACTAACAGAACACATGACATGTAATATATAGGAAGTCTGAGGCCTTTTAAAAATATATTATGTCCAAGGTTCATGATTCATGTTGTTAAAAATTCACCAATATAAGTGAATTTTGTGCATTTTAGAAAATCTTATCCCACACAACTTGAAAACATGTTTTTTTGTTTGTTTTGTTTTGACATAAATTAAAAATACAGAAAAAGGCCTTATTTACACTGTTTTTACATGTGAACAAATTCATTCATATTTCTGAGACCTTTATTATAACACGACAGATGAACATTAGCCACTTCCAGCTGTGGAATGAAATCTTGTCTGTCACTGAGGTCGATACTGTCGCATTCTGAGGTCTGGCTGATACATCTGTGCATTAAGCGCACTAAGCATGTTTATCCCAGATGGATGATTGGCTTGAATATGCTGTGTTTAGTCTGCGTAAGACCTCAGTGACCTGTAGGAGAAGCTCAGTTTTTCTATAGACAACACAACGTTAGAAGAGAATAGAATAGAATAGAAAAATTTGATCTATGAACTGTCATTAGCCGCTTTTCTATTGGACTTATGCACAAAACTTTACCGATATTTACTAAATGTTGAAAAAACAAAAGTGCGTAATGTCAGTTTTTCCATTAAATCACAAATGCGATGATTTGTTTATTTATTATCGCGAGATGACACGAGAAGTCATTTCATTTATTTAACCTTTATTTAACCAGGAAGTCCCTTGAGATGAAATCTTTTTTTCGAGGGAGACCTGACCAAGAGGCACATCAGTACAATACAAATGAAGTAACAGAGTATAAAACTACATACAATTAAGACAACATAAAATGACTAGAAACATAAAAGCTAAAAGCAGTTACACACTTCTGTTAAACAGTTTGATAGAAGAGATTTGAATTCACTCAAGGTAATGAAATGCTGAAGCTGAAGTGAGTTTTGCAAATTGTTCCATGAGCAAGGGCCATCGTAGGAAAAAGCTGTTTTACCAAGTTCAGCGTGAACTCTGGGGACTCTAAGGAGGAGCCGATGTGATGAATGGGAGTTGTATCCACTGGAAAATGGAGACAGGAGGCGACAAAGATATGGGGGTAGTTTGCCCAATACAGCCTTGTAGATAAATACAAGCCAGTGCTGCTGCCTCCTGAGCCTTAGTGAAGGCCAAGAGACCAGAGCATACAGCTCACAGTGATGGGTCCTGAATGCAGCATTTGTAATGAAATGAATGAATTTCATGAACATGGCGACAAACGTAAATATCGTGTTGATTTACAGATATATTCATTATTATTATATATTACCCCTCTATTTCGTACTAAATTAAAAAATGATTCAGTTTCCTGGTGTGTCCACACATACCGCACCATGTTTCTTTTAAAACTCTTCTTCTTTCCTTGTAACGTCTGTCAACATCCTTTTTTTTAATTCATGTGACTCTAGTTGCAGAAAAAGGTCTTTTCATTGCAGTTTTACGTGATATACCAGTTGCCCTACGCCCCAAAAACCACCTCTTGCTAGCGCAAAAACTTTTAATCCAAAAACGAGAGTTTTGGCAAAATTAGGTACATTTTTATGCACAAGTTATATTTGCGCAATTTGAGGGTCAATGGAAAAGTGACCACTATCATGGACAGTGTAGCAGCTTTGTTCTAGAAAAAACACTTTGTGCAAAAAGGACTGTATAAAAATATTACACAAAATACTAAAAAAAAACTGTAGGCATGTGTAAAAGCTTCAGGATAAAATATTAAATACACATATGCTACAAAAGTACTACTAGAAATATACAAAAACTAACTCTATACGACAGATGAATGATATATTCAACAAGTAAGGATATATACAGGTAATAAAGGATATGGAGAAGGTAGATTAATAATAAAAAAACAACAAAAAACCAAAGGTGCATGTGTTGTGGCTATTGCACTGAGGTTGGGTAACGTCCATTAGGCCTAAAGCTAAATTCCTCTTACTGGCTCTTTACAGCTTTTTTACGTCATCCTCATGAGTAATACATGAGTCGTGATCAACAGTTCGGATCACTGGTAACTCAGCCTTTGTCTGCGCGAGATTAGACCTGTTGTTTGTTTAAAAAAATTTCAAGAATGTTTCAGTCATCCATCGACAGAAATGTCCCCAGTTCAACTTGTTCGAGGACCTTTGTTGCATATCATTCTCTAAATGTTTACCCTTGTTCCTTTTCATCTCTGCACTATTTCTAATATTTGACTAAAGCAGCTGCTCAAATATGATACTGATATTCACAGATTTTTTAAATACATTCGGGTTTTGGAATGAATTGTGAGATGGGGATAGGAGTTCACAAACTGAACTTATTTTCATTACCTCCGCCAGGTGGTATTGTGATCACTTTGCTTTGTGTGTTTGTTTGTTTGTTTGTCAGCAAGATAACTCAAAAAGTTATGGATGGATTTGGATGAAAATTTCAGGAAATGTTAATACTGGCACAAGGAACAAATGATAAAATTTTAGTGGTGATTTGGGGGGGGACTGATCTGCCTTGGCAGAGGTCTGGGCTCTCCGAGTGCTTTTCTAGTTTAAAGTTAGTTTCATTTTTTAGGGCTGAAACATCCATCCATCCATCCAATTTGAAGGGTGGTCTTTATTTTCCTTAAAGTGTTTGGTTTTCTTTTTTTTTTTGCTTCTCAATTAATTTTATTTTAGTTACGGGCTTTATTTTAATTTTTGGACTTAAAAACTGTTAGGGTGATATGCATTAAAATGGTTTTTGAAATTTTGGAGATAAGAACTAGTTGTTTAATGAAGTAAAAAGCATATTTATTTATTTATTTATTTATTTTAAACATGCAAAGAAACAAAATAAAACAAACAAACAAAAAAACATTTTAATGTTAGGGCTCAACATAATTCAATTAATTGAGGTTTTGCTTCCTTAAAAAATCGTGAAAAAAAATCGCAAAATTCCTGATTATTACACTGGAGAACTTTTTTGCTCGGCAATAATTAAAAATACAACCTGTTTGCTTCTTATAAAAGATTAATTGTGATTGTATTTTTGTAGTCATGTATGACATATAATTTAAGTAAAGAGAGTATTTTTGAATCATGTTCGTCTTCAGTTCATGTACCAAGAAATTAGTTAAAATTGTAAATCATCCACAACATTGAGAATTTTTTTTTCCACCATATTGCTCAGCTCTAGTTAACATATCTGTAGACTCCTCTTCACAGTCTGCCTTAGTCGAATCTCCCGAAAAACAGATGGGCCATTGTTTAAGAAACCTCATTTTCAAGATCAGGAATGAACTTCTACACTTCTACACCGCACAAGATTAGTGATAAAATGTGAGATAAATTTCCAGCCCTTGAGCTCGGCTAAATTAAGAAACAAGAGTCTTATCTGATGTTTGGTCTGATGCATCTTCACTGGGGTAAAGTATCTGTGGTTTGCAGCACGTGGCGGTTTCCTGTGGTGTTGTGGGTTCCACTCTCATCTCCTCCCCACCCACTTTTTGTCACTTTGTGTAGGTCTGTGCCCACAAGTGGAAGTACCCAAGAAAAAAACACAAAGTTCAGGGAAATGACTCAGTAGTGAAGTGGGGAAGAGTCATGGTGATGTGCTGATTTGCTCTGTTGGGTAACGTTGGCTTGGTTTCACCTGTTCCACCAGAAACACAGCATCACCGGCTGTGTTTACACACACGTTAGTTTCCTGGATACTGTTGAGTTTTTGGAGTATCCTGTCTTTGAGTTTGCACTTGAAGAAACATTATCTTAATTTCAGTATCTGGAGTAAAACTCTATCCCGGTTTGGAGAGCTCAGATAGTATCCTGGATACTGTTACATGTATACACTTCATCTGGGTTACTGGTAGTTGGCGTAAAGTGGCGTAACAGAAATACAAACATAGTGCGGGGAAAGAACTTATCTCACTACAGGAGCAACAGAGTTATGGCTTTTTTCTCTGTAATTAAAGAAGTTGAGTATACATACTTATTGAAAATTGAACATTTTACCCTTTAACCCATAAAGACCCAAACATCCACCAGCGACCAAGATCATTCACTGTTTAATACCTGTTGATCCACTAATCCTGTCAATATATGTAAATAATTAGTGTAAAATACAGTTTGTCATCTTTTCATGGTCATCAGATATGATCCATTTGGACGTTCAGAGGCTCCATAGTCACCGTGGAAACATCGTCATCTTCTACAACATTGATTCACCAATAAAACCCATGGAGTTGGATCAATGACAGTGGATGGACACACTAATTCTATGTCCAGTGAATGATATATTTTACAGTTTTCTCTTTTTTGGATATAATAATCCTCAACTTTAATCTGAGTTTTAGTGAACATCTACATAATAAGTACATTACATACAGGAAAATACCGGATTTTCACTTAAAAATGCAAAATACAGAACATAATATTAGAGTAAATGGTAATAAATCATTAGAGAAAGGTTAAAAAAAGACAAAAATTCATTTGGGAACTGCCACAAAAGCCACTCTGGGTCTTTATGGGTTAAAGTCTACTGTTGTAAATTTGCTTTGAACAGTATACATTACATAATCAGCCAAGATAACGTATGTATTCCCCCGATTTTGGTATAGGCACATTTGATGCATATCTAGTCCCTCAAAAATAATTTTGTTGCATCAATAAAACCATCTCCATCTCCTGAGATGGGAAATTTTGTTGCCTGTTGAAAATTGGTGTCATACCCAAATTTCTGTTTTCTATAGAGTCAAATGAACCATCTCCAATTAAAGGGGTCATATTTTGCTAAACCCACTTTTATTAGTCTTTGGTTCATTTATTACCTCTGCCAAGGAGGTTATGTTTTTGCCAGGGTTTGTTTGTTTGTCTGTTTGTTTGTTTGTTTGTTTGTCTGTCCGTTAGTGTGCAACATAACTCAAAAAATTATGGACAGATTTTGATGAAATTTTCAGGGTGTGTTGGAAATGGAATAAGAAAGAAATGATTAAATTTTGGTGGTGATCGGGGGTGGGGGGGGCCCACGGGGGGGCGCAGACCAGAAAATTTCATCAAAATCTGTCCATAACTTTTTGGGTTATGTTGCACACTAACGGACAGACAAACAAACAAACAGACAGACAAACAAACCCTGGCAACTGATCAGCCTTGGCGGAGGTCTGCGCTCTCCGATTGCATCTAGTTTGTGTATTTGGACCCTAATAGTTCCAAAAGTTCGAATTTGAACCCTCCAGGTGCTGCAAAGCTATCTTTATATTCATTTTGGCAAAAATTGAATGGATTTCTACTACCTGTTTTAATTCTTTCTTAATTTGTTACATCACGACATTTGCACATATAAGGTAGTGATGTCCCGATCCGATTTTTTTTTAGGATTAGTTTTGCTGATACCGATTGGATACCGATCTGATACCAACTTTTTACAATAAAATTTTGATTTAAATTTGGAGTCATTATTTATAAGTTATGCTATTAATAGCATAGACCCTAATAGTTCCAAAAGTTTGGAGGTGCTACGAAGCTATCTTTATATTCATTTTGGCAAAAATTGAGTGGATTTCTACAACCTGTTTTAATTCCTTCTTCATTTGTTACGTCTATAACTAGTTACATCGTGACATTTGCACATATAAGGTCAAGACTTCCGATGAACATTTCTCCGAGTACGACATAATTGTTTTTCAGGACCAGCGGTTGTAGTCCATACTGAAAATATGTCCAAACTTTGAGCTGATTTCCTAAAATTTTCAGTTGTTGGCTGAATTGGACAGAGTAGCACAGCCAACAACCTGGAGGGGGTGGGGCGTAAAGCTGCTCATTTGCATTTAAAGGGCCAGCGCTCAAAACGACCTTTCTGGTGTCATTAGTCAGAAATAGGGTTGAAGACGGACCTGTGGAGTTGAATTAATGAAGAATTCAGACCCAAGCATAGCATTTACAGTTTATGTAGACCACAGGGAAATGTTTAAAAATGCATAATTCCATTTAAAAGGCAAAATATCAATCCTTTAATTTAGCATCTAAGTGTAAACTTTTTTTTTTTTTTTTTAAATATACCTGTATATAAATTCAGGTGTTTTGGGGGTTAAGGTTAAGGACATCAGCTTCCCCAAAGTGAACAGTGCAACAAAACACCACAAATCCACCATGATGACCCTCTACCATCCATCATTGCTGTATATCCTTCATCTTCTCACAGAATAACACCTGGGGGACATGTTTACCTGTTGATCTCATCTCACATTGCTGACATTAGTTGAATCACAAGGCAAATCCACAATGCGTTAAGTCTGTTATAAACTAAAATGGCCTCTTTTTCTACAGTAAAGTTAGGCAGCTGCTACTGGAATGTCAGAATGAATTAAAACATTATCTTGTAAACATCACATGCACAGAGAACAGCAGCAATGAGTAACTCTGATACCAGTATTAAGCTTGTAAACAAAGGTCTGAGTGTCCACATTTCTCTGTATGTTGCATAAACGCCACATCCTGAATTAAAACCGAGATACACATCATAATCTGGATATTAGGGTGCATGTAAACAGTCATTGTTTCACTTCATCTTTGACCTTGTACATGTGTAAAAGGTCTGAGGAAGTTAGGGTTTGGATTTTAGGCTAGGACTGGTGACAGACTTCTAGGACTCAGTAAAGAATAAGAAACAGACAATAATAATAAAACTTCATAATGAGCCTCCTGCACAACTGACCTTAAAATAGAATACACACACATACAGGTACCACTCATACACTAAGTGTTATATTGGTGGGTCTGGAATGAGTTTCATCTTTAGTTTTGTGTAGGCTGGATGACACATTTTGAAAGTGGAGGTTTCCCCCAGTTCTCTCTGAATGTGTCATCTGTACGTACAACGGTTCAATAAAATGACTGATTGTGAAACATAAACACACTCCCATTATTTCCTCATTCTGGTAATTTATACACTAGTGCTTTGTATGGAAATTGCTGTCACACACTAAACAGCAGATTCCGAATCTGGCCTTTTGAGAGTTTTCCAACAAATACCTCTAGCATTCTTTAGGTGAATTCTTCGGTCATGAATGCAACACATCCGGCATGTGTGTTTCAGTTTGGGTGTTTTATGGCAGGTTGCGACACAGCCACCTGTTTATATTCAGCTGGGAAAAAGACAGATCCTTACTTTAAAAGGGTCATATTTTGTTAAACCCACTTTTATTAGTCTTTGGTACTTTTATTTGTGTATTTGGACCCTAATAGTTCATGAAGTTTGAATTTGAACACTCCAGGTGCTGCAAAGATATATTTATATTCATTCAGGCAAAAATCAAGTGGATTTCTATAACCTGTTTTAATTAAAGGGCCAGCGCTTAAAAGAACCTGTCTTGTGTCAGTTAGAAATAGATTTAAAGATGGACCTGTGGAGTTTTGGACAAGGTTATTATCGTTAATGAAAACTAACGAAATTACGAAAACTAGAATTGTAAAAACATTTTCGTTAACTGAAATAAATTAAAAACTATAATTAAAAGAAAAAAAATGCTAACCAACTGAAACTGTATTGCAGGGGTGTCAAACTCATTTTAGTTCAGGGGCCACATTCAGCTAAATTTGATCTGAATTGGACCGAACCAGTGAAATAATAACATAATAATATAGAAATAATGTCAACTTTAAACTTTTCTGTATGTTTTAGAGTGAAAAAAGTAAATTTACATTATGAAAAGGTTTACATCTACAAACTATCCTTTCAAAAGATGTGAATAACATGAACAAACTGGAAAAATAAGTGTAATTTTAACAATATTCTGCCTCAGTTTATCATTTGCACATGTACATTTATAACTTACAAATCACACTGGATCTACAAATACACAAAACATTTAATAACAGACAGAATCTTGTTAAAATTGTACTTACTTCTCTTAAGACAATCACATTTTTTGCAAAATTAAACTTTGTTTTAGTGTAAATACATGAAAATATTTACATTTACAAAGAGAACAATTTGGAGTTGTCATTATTTATATGTTATTATGATAGTATTTTACTGGTTTGACCCACTTGAGATTGTATTGTTCTGAATGTGGAACCTGAACTAAAAGGATTGTTAATATCTTTGTGTAATTTTTGCATTTCACAAATTCATCCCAAGGGCCGGACTGGACCCTTTGGCAGGCCGGATTTGGCACCTTTGACACCTGTGCTGTATTGTGTACTTACAAAACTAACTAAAACGTATAAAAATTATGGATAAAATTCGTTTTCGTCTTTGTCAATGTCGGACTGATATGAAATCGATTTATTTCCCTCGAGCAATTTTAGCTGCTGGCACCACATAATATTTGATGGTTCGTCACTTCTCGTCACTTGTTGTTTAGGCGTCTTCTAGTCCCCACTCTCCCTGGAAACATGGAGACTAAAGTTGGGAGAAAGCAGCAGAGTCCTGTCTGTTTGAATTCGGCGGCGAAGAAGAGAAAAGATATAAAAAAACACCCAAAATTAAACTAAAACTAAGCCTTTAGAAAATAACAAAAACTAATAAAAACTAGCAAACCTGCTCTAAAAACTAATTAAAACTAAATGAATCAGAGAAAAAAAAGTCAAAACTAAATAAAACTAAACTATAATGAAAAATCCAAAACTATTAGAACCTTGGTTTTGGAGTTTAATTAATGAAGAATTCAGACCCAAGCATAGCATTTACAGTTATGTAGACCACAGGGAAATGTTTTGAAATGCTTAAGTCCATTTAAAAAAAGCAAAAATATCACTCCTTTAAACCTTTCTCGAAGAAGATTTTTGGATGTATGAGGGAGAGACAAATGTAAGAAATAGTTTATTTACCAAAATAACAATCTACACAATCTATGTTTCCATCAGTAGAATCTTTCTTTGTAGAATTCCTGATGCTGTCTTTGTCTTCGACATTTGTCTGAGATCTTTTTGACTCCCCCTCGTACACTGATATACACAAATATTGCACTGGTGACCTTTTCAAGATGTAAATGAAGGAAGTTTCATCAGTCATGTTAAGAGAAGACTCAGTATTTTAAAGGGGTCATATTTTGCTAAACCCACTTTTATTAGTCTTTGTTGCATTTATTTGTGTATTTGGACCCTAATAGTTCAAAAAGTTTGAATTTGAACCCTCCAGGTGCTGCAAAGCTATCTTTAAATTCATTTTGGCAAAATATCAAGTGGAGGTCTACAACCTGTTTTAATTCCTTCTCAATTTGTTATGTCTATAACTAGTTACGTCACAACATTTGCTCATATAAGGTCAAGACTTCCGATGAACATTTCTCCGAGTACGACATAATTGTTTTCCAGGACCAGTGGTTGTAGTCCATACTGAAAATATGTCCAAACTTTGGGCCGATTACCTAAAATGTTCAGTTGTTGCTTGTATTAACGAACACAAGTGGCTGAACTGGACAGAAAGCATGGTCAATAACCTGGAGGGGGTGGGATGTGAAGTGGCTCATTTGCATTTAAAGGTCCAGCGCTCAAAACAACCTTTCTGGTGTCATTACTCAGAAATAGGGTTGAAGACGGACCTGTGGAGTTGAATTAATGAAGAATTCAGACCCAAGCATAGCATTTACAGTTTATGTAGACCACAGGGAAATGTTTAAAAATGCATAATTCCATGTAAAAAAGCAAAATACCACTCTTTTGAGGTTAGGTTAATGTGAATTCACTGTATTTTACCATTTATCCATATATTAGGAATTAGCAAACATTAGAAGCCGTGAGCTGCCATTGAATATCATCAACACCGTGGTCGAGTTCATTTGCAAAAGAATGAACTTTTTTGTTCCTGTTTTTTAATGGCAAGTTTGTTGCTCAGATCATGTTTTTTTTCCTTGTTTGTTGACAATATTTTTTAAATGACAACTTCTAGCACGAGCTGGCTACAGTCCTGAACTGACCCACACCTGCAAAACATCAATAAAAAAGATGTCCTGCTGTTGTACAAAAATAAACACAGTGGCAACTGTAGGGGTGTGTATTGGCAAGAATCTGGCGATATGATACAAATCACAATACTAGGACCACGATACGATCTATCACAATATATCACGATACTGTTAAAAAGACAATTTTTTTTTTTTTTAAGATTATTTCCTGGAAGGATTGAATTACACCAGAAATACACAGAAATACTAAACACATTTTTATTTGATCAGAACAGGATCTAATGTTTTATCACAAAATGTTCCTGTGTTCAAACTGAAATTCTGTTTTACAGACATTACAGTTTAAGATCCTGTTCAAATGTTCATATTCTATTAGTTCAGAACTAACATCAGAACATTATTTTAGTTCAATCCCAACAAAGGAACTAACATTATTTAATAAAAGAGTGTTAAATAATAATAAATAAAATATAAACAATAAAGAAAAACAAAAAAAACTAAAATGAACCTCCACAATATCTGCATTTGAATAAATACCTAAAAATATCAGTACAGTACTTTTTAATGTCGATACAGTATGGTGAAATGAAATATCGTGATATATTGCAAAACCGATATTTTCTTACACCCCTAGGCAACTATGGTCTGTGTTCACAGTAGGAGGAAAGACAGAGGCAATTTTTTCACAGAGACGTCGACCATCAAAGACTTATGAGGAATGCCATTCTACAGCAGCAGAAGAGTTTTGTAAACTGATCTGACTCTTCATATCTGTATGTGATTTAGGATAAACAAAATCATAATAGAAAAAATCTGATTCTATAAAATTTGCTGCTCTTCACAGTGAAAGAAATCGGAGCAAGAAGTTAGAAGTGACTCACTTTTGCCTCAGTCTGAACATAATCTTAGATCACGACTTGTAGAACTGTAACAGTGAACAATGGGGCTCTGGTCTGGTTGTGTTGTCATCGTCAACATTGTGTCTTTGTTGTACAGACAGTTCCCTCTGAGAACCTGTTGTCGCCTGGTGCATCTCACTCTGGGTACGCTGTTTCAGACCACAACAGATAAAACGTCTTGAAAATTAAACATCTGAGAGTTGACTTATATTAGTCATTTGATCTGTGACAGCTACATTAGATGATTTGAACTCTGTATCTGTCTTTATGACTTTACAAAAAAGGAAAAAAAAAAAAGTCACAGTATTAGATCATCTTTCTGTGCAGGAAAAAAACACCATTTGTTAAAATTCATGGATAACTTCCACCATTGTTATTGTTAAATTCTTTAATCTTTGATATTTAATACTATTTTATTACATTAAAATGAAAACCCTTTATAAAGACAAATGGCAGTTGAGTTTGATTGACATATCACCCTTTACTCATTTCAATGGGCCTGTTAAAATGATTGGATGGTGTTTTTTCAGTCCTGTCTGTTCCACAGGTGACTAAAATTTTTTATTTTTGTGTTAGAGCATATAATTAATTGTTTGCAATCGGGATGTGAAGGGGATTTTAAGCAATATAGTAAAAAAATGCTCCAGGAAAACATCCTACCCCACCTTTAACAGTTTTTTTTTAACAATTTTTTTTTCTTGCGTATTATCTTTATTAGAGTATGGCAAAATGTGAGAAAACACCAGATTAGCTGCGTTAAAAGTGTTTTTATTTCATAGTTTTCATACAGTATATCAGTAAATATGTTTCTTTGCTTCAAAAATTGAGTGGACATTTTTGCAACTTCCTGAAAAATAGGTTCATAAATTTTTTTTTTTTTTTTAAATCTGTTTTTTTTAATGCCTAGAGGAATAAAAACTCAGGAAAAAAAAAATCTTGATTAAGGCTCTCATAATTCATGCATGAAAGGGTTAACATGGCAAATGAACTGAAACGCATCATCCTATGACTTTTTTGCTACTAATGTAGAAGAAAAGTGTGTGAAAGAGAATAATTTACATCAATTTAAAGCTGGATGCTTCTATGAAACTGGTCCCTAAAAACAGGACAGAGGGCCTAAAAATTCAAACCAGATTAATGTTATGAAGCAAGTTTGGAAGCACTTTGGGTTTATTTTAAAAATAAATACTTACTGAGATAAAAGAGAAACTATTTTTCAGATAAAACACATTTTTCTATTATTTTACATTATTTTTAATACAAAAATCTGCAAGTAACGGGGTAAAAAAGACACGAAAATTACCTGCTACTTTTTTAAAAATATCTTTTTATTCTGTCGCAGGTACATTTTGGGAACTTAACTGATTTTGCAAGGCAGAGTGTTTCACAAAAATGACCGCTTTTGCAAAATTATTTGTGATTTATTTGTGGCAGGTTCTGTATGTAACGCAAGCGGACACGATGGGTTACACATGAAACCTGGAATGAGACTGCCAATTCATGAAAAACCCACATCTGGATTAGAAAAACCACTAGGATCATCACATTTAACACAGTGTATTTATTTATAGCGCTATATAAGACCATTTCAAGACATGTTTTCCAGATCCAATGCACTGACACCTAGGTAGCTTTTCCTGTCCCAATTTTGGTACTATTTTTGGCCCCAATATTTGATTAAGAATTCATTAATTTTGGGATGGCTCAGAGCAAGAATATAATCTTTTTGCATTTATCTGAGGTCATCATTAGATACATCCTGGGGGGAAATATGTCTAAATTTCTCTTTTATTATTGGGTCTTAAAAGCTGGCAAAGTGCTAGGTACCAAAATGTACCCAGTTTCATAGACGCACCCAGATGCATTACTGAAGATGAGGTACATTCTCTTTTTTTTGGGATTTGTGCTTCCTTTAAAAAGATATATTACATCATGTAAAACAGGGGTTTTAAAGGAGTTGATAGTTGTCTTGGATGAAGATAGACTCGCTGTTTTATGTTAAGATAAGGCTAATCCACTCCCAGCTTTACCTGTGGATTAAACACACAGCCAAGGGAACGGATCCATGTTCTAATTTCACTCAAACACAGGAAAAGTCAGTCAGTCTATATCCAAAAAAGCGGATCTGTTCTGTGTAAGTAATAATTATCTTTAGCGGCAGATAAGAACAGGCGCTGAATGTATGATGCAATGACGGAAACTTTATCTTCACTAGCAGCTCAAGGTAATTTTAAAGAAGGAACACTGCGATCCTTTTTCCAGTGGACATAATGTAAAATGAGATACAGTATGAGCTGTACAGTATCAAGGCCTTCCTTCATTTACTCCAAGAGAACGAACAAGTCCAGAGTGAGTCACATCAGCATCGGGCTCATTAGTCCAGGACGTTCACTAAATGAGCAGGAAATGAAACCAAAGAACAAAAAGTGAGGGAATAGAGCAGCTTAAAGCCATCAGTGATGACTCGGTCGCTGTGAGATTCTGTCTGATGACTCCATGACATCACCCACAGCGACTCAATAGAGGATATTGTGTTAAAAAAAAAAAAAAAAAAAACCAGACTCGTATGGTGCAATGTGCTACAGCTTGTATTCGTTCATTCAACCTGTTAGTCTGGGGTGTTTGGAACCGTCATTATTTCCCCACTGATGCCGCAATGCTGTAAAGGTCTGTTATTTCTCCATCATTCCATGAACTAACGTTATTTATGTGACTCAGACGCACTTTCGTTTTCACCTACATCGAAATGGATATGTTTTTCATCAGACTAACTCGTCTTTCTGTCAGCAGGATATCAACACTCTGTAAATGTAGCTTTCTCCACCTTGTTTGTTGTTTCTGTTTGTTGAGTTTGTTGACAGCTTCCAAGACAGTGACTATATATATATATATTTTTTTTTATCACTTATTATATTAAAATGTCAAAATAATAATAATAAAAGCATGGATAAAAGTAGTTGTTGAAGTTATAATAACTGTTTTCATGAACCACAAAGGGAAAACATTTCTGAAAACAAGTAGGACGGTGCAACACGTGCTTTCAGTGTTGCCATGGTGCACCTCACTTTTCTGGACACGTAATATTAACCCTTTCATGCATAGTGGTCACCACAGTGGACAGCTATTCTACAGCTTTTCTCTTGTATTTTTATGGATTTTGTTGTTATAGTTCCATAACAGCGAACACAGTGGACACCTATGCATTATCCCATACACTGACATTCATACCATTACATTAACTTTGCTGTTCTAGATAAATGTAATCTGCACTAACATGTTTGAGTGTAAAAAAAAAAATAGTAATTGTGATTAGACTGTAATTAACAGGTTTTTTTTTTTTTTTTTTTGTAATTTTTGGGTTTTTTTGCATATCATCTCCATGAAGTGAGTAATAACTAGTGTTAGAGTATGTTAAAATGTGAGAAAACATCAGATTACCAGCATTAAAAGTGGTTTTATTTCATAGTACGCACACAGTATGTCAATAAATTCATGTTTCTTTGCTTCTAAAATTAAATGCATGATGTCCAGTTGAGTGGACGTTTTTGTAACTCCATGAAAAATAAGTTAATAAAAAAAATTCAATCGCTTTTTTTTATGCCTAGAGGAATAAAAACACTCTGGAAAAAAAAAAAATCTTGATTATGGTTCTCATAATTCATGCATGAAAGGGTTAATATGGCAAATGAACTCAAACGCATCATCCTATGACTTTTTTTGCTACTAATGTAGAAGAAAAGTGTGCGAAAGAGAATAATTTACATCAATTTAAAGCTGGATGCTTCTATGAAACTGGTCCCTAAAAACAGGACAGAGGGTCTAAAAATTCAAACCAGATTAATGTTATGAAGCAAGTTTGGAAGCACTTTGGGTTTATTTTAAAAATAAATACTTACTGAGATAAAAGAGAAACTATTTTTCAGATAAAACACATTTTTAGATTATTTTACATTATTTTTTAATGCAAACATTTGTGTAACAGGGTAAAAAGGACACGAAAATTACCCGCTACTTTTTTTTTTAAATATCTTTTTATTCTCTCGCAGGAACATTTTGGGAACTTAAGTAATTATGCAAGGCAGAGTGTTTCACAAAAATAACCACTTTTGCAAAATTATTTGTGATTTATTTGTGGCAGGTTCTGTATGTAATGCAAGCGGACGCGATGGGTTACGCATAAAACCTGGAATGAGACTGCCAATTCATGAAAAACCCACATGTCTGGATTAGAAAAACCACTAGGATCATCACATTTAACACAGTGTCTTTATTTATAGCGCTATATAAGACCATATCAAGACATGTTTTCCAGATCCAATGCACTGACACCTTGGTAGCTTTTCCTGTCCCAATTTTGGCCCAAATATTTGATTAAAAATTCATTAATTTTGGGATGGCTCAGAGAAAGAATATCCTTTTTCTTGCATTTATCTGAGGTCATCATTAGGTACATCCTGGGGGGAAATATGTCCAAATTTGTCTTTCATTATTGGGTCTAAAAAGTTGGCAAAGTGCCAGGTACTAAAATGTACCCAGTTTCATCGAAGCACCCAGCTTCTTGTATGTAGTGTTTGTCGCTTTGCATGAATAACAATCTACTAATGACAGTCATTTATCATCGTCAGGTGCAGGTTAAAAAACACAGAAAAACCACGGCAAAAAATTGTACAAAATAATTTTGGCTCCAGAAATATGATCTTGATCAAGTGATTTAACTGAAGAGTTCACAGCACTGTGTGGCATCGAAAGCAATTAAAGGTTGAAGGTTAACTCACTTTATTATCCCCATAGGGAGATTCAGTGTCTGCATTAGCATCAGCAATTAGCATTAGCACTTAGCACATTAGCAGCAGTGAAGGCGCCTGGGGACCAAGTCCAGATCTTCATCAGTACCATGGTCAAGGGCAGCGACAGGAGAATTAATCTACATATCCCAGTTTTAGTTTAAAGGGTTGAAAACAGACAAACCCAACACAGAAAAGCAACTGACATAGCAATTTGAGCAATTTGACTGTGGTAGCAAAATGACATTCTACGAGGGCCGTTCAATAAGCTCATGGCCTCACCCAGAACAGAACAACACAGACTGATAATTTATATTTTATTTTACAACATAATCTCCATTTACAGCAATGCACTTGGTCCATCGATGTTCAAGCATCACTATCCCATCACGAAAGAATGTAACATCCTGTATTATAACAACCAGTATTTCTGGGTGAGGCCATGAACTTATTGAACGGCCCTCGTATATCCAAAAAGTCTAACTTTATCTTTGCTGTGCCTTCATAATATTCCGTCAGACAACTTTTCTGATTGTTATTCACTGATATACTCCTCTGTAGACATCATATTTGTCACCAGAAAGTATTCACTGGCATCATATGTGTCAGCTTTTGTTCAGTTCCTTCAAATTATTTAATTCATAAGCAAGTCTGGTTAGGTTTGGATGAAAATTACAACTTGACATGTTGGCAGAGGCAAGCAACGACTGTGGAGGGATTCATTCTTTCCAAATGAAGCTTGTCTAACAATGCAATACAGGAATACAGTTTTTTGCAAAAGTCTTCAATCACTGTAAAGGTTGTTTTAACAAAGTTACAGTTGAGACACATAAGCAAGTCTCAGTTTCTACATAAAGACACAACCAGGATCTACAAGGTATGTGTACAGCATTAAAAACTAAACTTTTAGTGTGACCCCTGCACTCTGTAGCTCTTTTGTTCAGACAATATGACATTTACTGCATTAATTTTCTTGTATTTAACACCAGATTTCATTCAACACATATCAGATGTTTCTTAATATCGGTAACATATGTCATGCTAAATACTGATTTTAGCCTGTAGAAGCTGTTTACTTCAAATTTGGTGCATTTTTAAAACACTATCAGGGTTCTCATGTGGTCTTGAAAAGTCTCGAATTTATAAATCGGCATTTATTACCTTAAAAAGGTCTTTAAATGGTATTAAATTTGATATGGTAGGTCTTAAGTTATGTTGCCATAAACTTGTTCACTGTATTGTGTTTCAATGTGTTCAAGCCACAAAGAAAGTAACGGTAATCTACTAGGTTCCACCCGTTCTGAACTGACAATTTATATTAAAATGTGGAACTAAGTAGCCCCTTGTGAGAAATGACTCGGAAAGGTGGGAATCAAGGCATTTAAGTAAATCAATTCATTTTCCTAAATTCTAGGAGTCACAAATTTTTGTGAAATAAACTGTGAAATGGGCATTAAATTCTGTTTTAAGTACTTTTAAAACAGTCTTAAAAAGTCTTAAATTTAACTTGAAGAAACCTGTAGGAGCCCTAACTATTTCCTACATATTTCCTGTATTTTCTTGTTGCACTTTAAGAAAAGAGGCTGAGAAATAACTATGTAGTGCATTGCAACTGTAGGTCACCAACAGAGGTCGCGTTAACCGAAAATATTTCGTCACTGACAGATTTTTTTTTTTTTTAAATGATGGAAAATTCGGAAGGTCGTCCGTCATTTTGACAGATTAAAATACTGAGGGTAATTGTTGTTTAGCTGACTTTAGCCAAAATTAGATGCTACTTTGCTAGCGCAAAATGTGAAGACAGCCGAGTCTCCTTAGTTATTTTAAAAAGCCCAGTAAAGGTGATGGCATTGATAAACATGGTGAAAAAAGAGGGACTGATGCGGTGAAGGATGACGGACAAGCAAGTTATGCGCCAGTTCTGATGGCATTTGGTGTGTTATATGTACGCATTTTCTACCTTTCATGTGTTATTTGATGGCATGTCAATTTGTGCGTAGATCTCTGGTTCACATAACCCGAACCCTAACCCTCAGTGCATGGGATTTGACACTGCGTGAACAAACACAAGGAAAACTTATGTATACAGATCACACCAACACAACACACCAATTAAAAGCGGCGTATATAATTATGCGAGTCGTGATATCATGTTGGTTTATCAGCCAGCAGCAACTACAGCTGCTGCATCATTGAGATGTTTTTGAACATTAAATACTACTAAATATATCTCACTATCATTAAAAAATAAAAATTTGAGATGACGGATAATAATATGTTATGACGGAATTTTTACGACCCTGTCTGTCAAAATGACGGACAATAAAAATGTCTAGCGCAACCTCTGGTCACCAATACTGTAGGTCACCAAATCACCAAAACATTTAATGAGCAAAATGGAAAAAATGTGTTTTCCTGCTTTGATTAATACAAATCGTGGTAATGAAAATAATCCGTCGTTCAACCTGGCTTCTCCGTAGACAGATAAATTGTTAGTGTATGGCTCACTATCTGGTCCATCTTTCGTCAGGCGATACATTTGGCAGCGGTAGGATTTGAAATTAGGACCTTCTTGTTAAAATAAGCACCGGCCGTGTTGGGGTCCCATTAAAACCAGCTCGATGCATCGAATTGCTGACACACACACTGGTTTATGAGCTTTAACGATCAGGCAGAGGCCAGTTACACACTCTTGCTACTCTGCGGTTACAGAGGACGTTCCCATAACAAATCAGGACTCCTCAATAAGTGTTAAAATATCAACGTGGGCAGTTACATGTAATAGAAGCCCAGTAGTAGAGGCCTGCCAGGGGCCATCTGGACACCCCCTCCCCTCCCCTCCTCTCCTTTCCATCCCTCGTCCCCTCATCTTTCTTCAAACATATGGGTAAAATATGTCAGTACAGTTGAGTGTGACTTTTTTCTTCCAGCTGTAGAGGCCAGTCGGTAATTTGAAGTCAATTTGATGATGATGTAATGTATTTTTCCCTTAATTTTAATGCAGGGGCTCCTTTTATTATTATTCTTATTATGTATATTGTTTCCCTACAGTGTGAGTTACTGCATTTCTGTGTAGCCAAGGGGAACTACTGTAAGCTGTAAATTATGAAGAGCAAAATCGTGTTCATAACGAGTCGGTGGTGTTTATTATGAAACTGTGTAAGGGCGGGGATGGGGGGGGCTGTAGCAGGGGTTTGGATGGTGATTTAGCCTGGCATAATTCCCTGTAGTGGAACGCTGGGGGTCAACACACTGCCAGGTGTTTCCCCCCGCATGATGGAAAACTTCTACCACCCCACATGTACTGACGTCATAGTGAAATATATTCATACAGTCATTTGCTGCCTCGGTTGTTCAGTGTGAAATACCCGTTAAATGACTGAGAAATACCCACTGTGGCACCTTGTTAACCGCAGTCTGTTGTTTGTTTTGACACCAGAGAAGAGACTTGAGGTTTTCACACTCCAACTAGCAAAGCTGTCACTGAGGTCGGTCGCAGAGAATTTACAAAACAACACATAAAGCAAGGTGAGGTTGATTGTTGAAGAATATTATGCAGCAAAGACTCGATTCAATACTTAGTAACCTTTAAGTAGGAATGATTAATATAATAAGGCCAATTTAGTACTAAATTTAGGTCATGGTGGCACAGGGAAGTATTTTAAGCCTTAAACTCTTTGCTCCAAGTTCTCTCCACTAAAGCTATTTTCAGTTTTAGCTTCAAAGACATTAGAGAATAATTACAGTTATTTTCAACAAGGCTCTAATTTTCTTGTATTTTCCCATCACATCAGTGGAATTCGTCCAAAGCTCAGTGAATTTTTTTCTTCTGTAGTGCTTTGTACGACTAATTTCGCTGGAATAACAGATCAGAAATATCAACATGAAACGCAGCTGCATGTGTTCGCACAAAGACCTTTAATCGTAGCGTCGTGTGAACGAGAGAATTTATGAGAGCGCAGATCGGAGTCAGTCATTGTGCCTGCTACTTTGGGAGAAAGCCCACTTGAAAACCAGGCTTGGGTGGTGTTGGTGGAAGTGGGTGTATTTAAGGAGATGTGTTGTGTTATTTTTTCATATATTACAGATGGTATAGTCAGATCTTTGTGTTAAACTTGGTCAAAGGTTGAAATCTTGAGGTAAAATAAAGCCTGTAAATTTTTTTCCCCTTTATAAACGGGCCGACCTCATGTCATCCATAAAGTGTAACACCACTGACGACCAGTAGATGCACTTTATTCTGCTCGGCTGCTGGGGAATGTCTTTTTAATGATGTGTTTTAGGTGTGTTTTACTTATGTATTTGTCTGTTTTTAGATTTTTAAAATAATTTTTACTTGAGCCCGACTGATTAATTGGCTGGCCGATTATAGCATATCACCAATTAATCAACATCAGCCACACTGTCAGCCCGGAATTTGTATTTACTGAAATGCTTTAATTACAATGTACTTAAATGATTTAAGTTTTATTACATTACTATAAAATGTTAAGTATATTCTACACTGTAAGCCCGGAGTTTGTATTTACTAAAATGCTTTAATTACAATGCACTTAAATGATTTAAGTTTTATGATGTTACTATAAAATGTTAAGTATATTCTACTAATTTGTAGACATAGTTGAAAGTACGAAAAAGTTTAAGTTGAATGGAATTAAATCACTAAGTTTTAGTCATGACCACACCTTTTTATCTTCACATTGCATTGTGGGGATTGGGCATGTTGTTGAAAATGTGTTATTTTTCTGTGCAGGGGTTCAGCGGGGTTGTGGTGTTAGTGTTAATTTGGATTTAATGTGTGTATGACAGTGTTTATTGGCCTTTTTGTGTTTGTTTTTGTATTTTTGTAGAGCTGCACCATGAGTCAGAGCCAGAGGAAGAACAATGGCTTTACTGTTAATCTATGACTGTTATTGTACAATGGAAATCTTAATGTCTTGTCAAATTAAAAGCACTTCCTGTACTGGCAAATGACATTGACATCCATTCATGCTACAATATATTAAGTTGAATAATTTCATAACTATTTTGGTCAGGAATAGGATTTTGAGTTTGATTATCTTAAAAAAAAGTTGTTTAATCAATGATAAATTAATCTAGCTGTAATTGAGAAAGTTAGTCAGTGTAACCTGAAATGCGGAGTTGAATGGTTGGATAGTGGGGTTGATTTTACAACAGATTTAAAATACAAATAACTTGTCTTTTAGTGTTTTCTACTTAATAGTTTAAGTTCAATACTTTTAGCATTAAAGTTGAACCTACTTAAACCAATTGATTAGTCGTTCATTACTCAAATCATTTAAGTGCAATCACTTGCCTCAAATTTTTTGAGTAAACTCTACTTATCCGGGCTTACAGTGCAATATGTAACCGATTTGCTAACTTTTTTGCAGCGGAGATTCTGTTGTTCACTGCTCCTGTGTGTGTGTGTGCTGGCTGGAGAGTTAGAGGGACAGTAAAGCGTGTCAGTTTCACATCGGCGATATTGGATATCTGCTTTTTTTTTAGCCCCCAATATCGATAGTGTAGCAAAAAAATAAATAAATAAAATTAAATAAAATTAAATGTAGAATGAAATAAACAAATTGCACCCCCCCCACACACACACCTCGAACCCTGACCCACCTCAGCTCATCCTGACCAGTATAAAGTAATAATAATAATGGACTGGATTTATATAGCACTTTTCTAGACACCCAAAGCGCAGTAATATTAATTATTACATTATTACATTATTGACCCGTTATTCATTCACTCTCACATTCTCCCTCTGGTGGTGGTAAACTACATCTGTAGCCACAGCTGTCGAGGGGCAGACTGACAAAAGCGTGGCTGCCAATTCGCTCCTACAACCCCTCCGACCACCACCAAACATTCATACACATTCATACACCAGTGTGAGTGGCACTGGAGGCAAGGAGGGTGAAGTGTCTTGCCCAAGGACACAACGGACTGACAAGGATAGAGCGGGATTCGAACCGCCAACCCTTCGGTTACTGAACGACCCGCTCTACCACCTGAGCCATGGCCACCCCTTTCCACCATTTCGCAACACTTTACACCATTTTGCGACACTTTACTCTATTTTGGGACACTTTACACCAGTTTGCAACACTTTACACCAGTTTGCAACACTTTACACAATTTTGCAACACTTTACTCTATTTTGCAACACTTTGCACTATTTTGTGACACTACACCATTTTGCAACACTTTACACTATTTTGCAACACTTTACGCCATTTTACAACACTTTACACTATTTTACAACACTTTACACTATATTTTGCAACACTTTACACCATTTTGCAGCACTGCTATTGTTCACCAAAGACTGTTGAGACCAGCTTCAATATGAAAACATGACACATTCAACCGAGAAGAGACGCAAAGCTGACGGTGAAAATAGAAAATTTAACGACTGGACTGGGAAGTATGTACAGTAAAAAAAAAAAAGACTGTCAGTTGAAAAAAATCACATCATTTTGCATCACTTTACACTATTTTGTGACACTTTACACCAGTTTGAGACACATGACTGAAAACACAAATGTATTTTTATTTTAATTTAAATTGGTATATTACAGTGTTTTTCAACCTTGGAGCCGGGACCCCACGTGGGGTTGCCTGAAATTTCTAGTAAGTTTGTAAAATAAGAAATAAAGGGTTGCGATTTGTGGAAAAACTTGTCAGTGCATCCTCTCAATTTGAATTTAATTTTCTCGAGTTTTAGAAAAGAAATAGTGTCTTTAAGCCACCGGAAGATGGAAGGATATTTTCTTCACATTCTAGTCCAAATTTCTTTAGAAAAACCAACATGGAGACAATCAAAATGCAGATCTGGAGGTTCAAGTTGCTGAGTAAGTTGACGTCATGGCTTTTATACGTTCATTATAACATCTTTTGACTTAATCCACTATTACCTCACACCGTTCAGGACTGTATTTGGACTAATGAACTGAAGGCTTAGTTCGGTAAAAAACACGTGAAACTTCGTATACACGCCACTTGATTGACTCAGCGTCTAATGTGCACAAAGCAATTCACCATTTTCCGTCATGGCCTCAGACTTGGAGCTGGTGATTCACAAATTGCAACAGTTTTGGTGCAAGAGGGAGTGACGGGGCCAGACTAGAGGTTTGGGGAAATCCAGATCAGGTGGGATAAGCAAGATTAATGCAACCACACAGCCTAACCAGCGGTATATTTGTTTTTACTCCTGGGATGAACACTGAAGAATTAGTGTGCATCTGTTTGAAAGAGGCGTATATGTTTGGGAGAGGTTCATGTTCAAACTCCTGCTTTGTGTTGCGTTCAATACTGGAGTGAATTTACATGCTACCATATATGATCCTGAGAACATAAGCAGGCCTGTTCAGATAAGATCTACATGTCGGGGAGCACGTTCCTTCCTATACAGTACATATTGTGTCACAGTGGTCTTGTCTCAGTCGTGTTATTTGTGTGGCTGGAGTAGAAACCGAGCAGCAGAAGGAGGCTTGAGAAATTCACATAAACCGGAGGAGGCGGGATGTAACAAAACAGGCTTTGTTAGCTGTACGGACCACTCCAGTACACACACATACACACATGCAAAAGTCACAATAATGACAGTTTGTGTGTGCATATGTGTAGTATCTATGAGTGCATGCTTAAACTTGCATGTTCACCCTCCTCCTTCCAGTCTGAAGTGTCTCTACATCTGGGAATGTGGCTTCGCTTCAGGCTCTAACATCTGCCCAAACCAAAACAATGTCTCCCAAATAAAGATACGCTCCACAGCTCCCGTCGCTCTCCCTGTCTCACTCTGTCTCCCTTCAAGGACTGCTTCATTCTTTCACCCCCCAGCTCAGGCCCCGATGTATCTTAACACATTCTTCTTCTGAGGTCTAGTAGTTAGCGTCAGAGTGAGAAACATGTCATCGGTTGGGGGATCCCACCGGGTCGGGAACTCAGGGTTCAGCTTCAGAACACGGGGGTAAGAGGTTAGTTTCGTAGTCTCCACTGGGGCCTATTGATAACAGTAGTAATGACATGAAGACACAGTGCTGTTCAGAGTTTGTGTGGGAGACAAACTCGCAAGGCTGTCCTTGTTTTCTGCGGGTCACTGGGTTGATTCTTGGAGATATTGGCCTGAAATAAACCCATAAAGACCCAGTGCTTCTTTTATGACAGTTCCCCAAATTAAATGTTCTCTCTGTTTAACTTTTCTTAACATTATCCTCTGTATTTTGCATTTTTTTTCAGTGAAAAATCAAGTATTTAACCCTTTCATGCATAGTGGCCACTACAGTGGATAGCTGTTCAAAGGTGTTTTCTTGTATATTCATGTATTTTGTTATTTTAGTTCCATATCAGCCAACACAGTGGACACTTACGCATCACCTCATACACTGCAATTCATACCATTACTGTAACTTTATGTTCTTGATAAACCTGACCTGCACTAGCATGTTTGAGTGTAAATTAATTGCTAATTGTTATTAGACTGTAATTAACTGTTTTCTTAATCAAAAAGTTTATTTTTTGTTTGTAAAAACTGAGGCACTCAGAGTAGGGCTGAAATTAAAAAGCCTTTATTAAAGCATGGCCAAACAAATAAAAACTGAGCCGACACGTTGCGGCCTATGGGCCTTCATCAAGGCTGATATAAGAAGGCCGCCCATATGGATCCTCCTATATATAGGGAGAGGTCACATGACTGGGCGGACCTTAAAGACAGAGAACTAGTATTTGGATCCCAACGCTGATGAGCACCAGAAGCTAGGAAAGAAGACCAATGATATCCTCGCAGTACTCCAGGCTTGTGTTTTTTTTTATCTAACTCTCAAGAGATTTTTTTTTTTGTTTGCATATTATCTCCATGAAGTGAGTAATAACTAGCATTAGTTTATGTTAAAATGTGACAAAACATCAGATTAGCTGCATGAAAATGTTTTTATTTCATAATTTTCACACAGTATATCACTTTCTGATATTGTTTCTTTGCTTCAAAAATTAAACGCATGGTGTCCAGCTGAGTGGACATTTTTGTAACTCCTTAAAAAAATAGGTTCATTAAAAAGATTTCAACCACATTGTTTTTTTCAAGCATAAAGAGGAATAAAAACACTCAGGAAAAAAATCTTAACTAAGGTTCTCATAATTCTTGCATGAAACGGTTAATTTACTGATCATGTGCAGTCGCGGAAAAAATTATTAGACCATCAAAAGTCATCAAACACAATGGTTATGCAATCCAGTACTAACTCCTGTGTGTATCATGTGACTAAAACAGAGAGAAAAGAAAACATGGAATGCCTAAAAGCACTGTTTTTGTCAGTACAGTGCCATTGCTGTTGATGTAAGAACTGAAGTGATTTTGGTTATTATCAAGAAATCATGGAAAATGTCTAGATATCAGCTCTGAAATTAAGCTCTTATGAGCTATTTTTGTTGTTATCATTATATTTGTCCAAATAAATGTACCTTTAGTTGTACCAGGCTTTAAATTGAACAAGAAACTGAAGAAAACAAGGGGTGGTCTAATAATTTTTTCCATGATTGTAGACTGGGGTGCCAATAAGGGTGGGGGGGTGGGGGTGAACATGACAAATTCATGGCACTCAGCATTTGTGGGGAGTCCATAGAGCAGAGGAGGGGTCCAGTGGATAAAGGCTATAAGCTGTGAAAATGTCCTGTAAGATCCGCTGCGTAAGAGAGACATAGAAGTCGGGAATCGGACGTTGAAAGTATGTAAAATTTAAGTTTCATTATCATGCTAGCGCAAGTGACGTTATGTCTGCGATGCATGGGGCCCACAACTGGTGGTGGCACCCCTGACTGTAGATGTCCATAAAAACTCAGATTAAAGTTGAGCGATATTATATCAGAAACAGTGAAAACTTAAGAAAAAATGACTTTTTCAGCAAAATATATTAAAAACTGAACATAAATCAAGTGTCTCCATCCACTGTAAATTAATCAAACTCCATGGGTTTTATTGGTAAATCAGTGTTGTAGAAGACGGCGTTGTGGACGTTGTGTTATTAGAGAAAACTGAGGAAAGTCACTTTTTCAGTAAAATCTCTCATTAATTTAACATAAACCAAGTGTGTCCATCCATTGTCATTTGCCCCGTTTCCACTACGTGGTATCAGCTCGACTCGACCCGACTCGACTCAGCCTTTTTGCGTTTCCATTACGAAGAAGGACCTGGAATCTGGTACCTGGTACTACTTCTTTGGTATCACTTCCGCCAAGGTTCCAGGACTGGGGACCAGATACTAAAACATGACACATAAACACTGCAGACCACTGATTGGTCAGACAGTTTTCTCTGTGACCCGCGGTTTTACAAAAAACAGATGTGGAAGTGGACAGTAAATATAGCGGTACATTAATCCACATGATAACAGCCTAAAACTACACCATGGTCGGTCAAGGAGGTTCAGTCTTTGGTGGCGGACATAAAAATTCAGACGAGACAACACGCAACGAGTGAGTTTATCAGCAACTCTCTGAACAGACGACACGGAAGTAACGCACTGCATCGCTATGACGTCCAGGTACTATAAAGTCGGTAGTATCTTGTAATGGAAACGGTCTCCAGGAATACCGAGTCGAGTCGAGCCGAGCCGAGTTGAGCTGGTTCCATGTAGTGGAAACACGGCAATTGATCCAACTCCATGGGTTTTACTAGTGAATCAATGTTGTAGAAGATGACAGTGTTTCCATAGTAACAACGGAGTCTCTGAATGTCCAAAGGGGTCATATCTGACGACCATGAAAAGACGACAAACTGTATTTTATATCAATTATTTACAAGTATTGACAAGATTAGTGGATCAACATTTCTGATCAGTAGATGATTTTCTTCGATGGTGGATGTTCGGGTCTTTATGGGTTAATCTCCTCATGACATGTTCATCTAAAACCAGCTCTAATAAAAGTGTGATTGTTTGGCTTCACAGTTTCACCACAGTTATTTTGCATAACGCCGATAGTTGTCTCCATTCATCTATATAAAACAGCTGTATGAAATGTCATATTTTGTCATTTTTCACAGTTGGAGATTTGTCTAGAGACTTTTATGACATGTTTCCTCTGCTTCATCTCACTGCACTTCTGTTGGTACCTGCCAGTATTGGTTATTTCTTTGTATATTTCTTACTATTTGTGCTATTTCTTATATGTATGTGGCTGTATGGGTATAATACAGCATTATCAGGATTATGCTATAATAATGGGATAAAATGAGTAAATGTGGACATATCACACACAATTATTATTTATGTTACAATCAATCATGTCACTTTTTAGTCCATTAGAAAGTATGTACCACTATGACTTATTCCTAGAATCAACAGAACTACTCTTTCATGGGTCTTTGAATCAGTCTCTAATGTCTTAATTTGATAAATTAACCATCACATTAAAAGTACATCTTATAATTTCAGCCCTGAACTAACATTAATATGTGTTTTTGGTCCAATCACATCTGGCATTAAAGTATGTTTCTACATGCATCATGAAAGCAAATAACTGGCTCTCACCTCAGTGCTCCATATGCAAATACATACACTGGTGTAATATCATAAAATGTGGAAAAGCAAACTTTAATTTCCCATGGCACAACCTGTCCAAATTTAACAACTCCCTATGAGTCATTTATTTGACAATTTAATTGACTGTGCAGCTCAAAGCAACTTTTAAGGTGGAACACATTCTTTTCTGTCACTTAAGGCTTGAGTTTATGTCAATCAGTGAATACATTTTAATGAAGTTTGACCATCATCTGTGTCTTTTTCTTCTGATTTGTTAGGGAAGTGTTTAAATTAGATTATGCAGACAGATATACTAAAGCATTTTGACATAAGTAAGAGCAAAAATCAAGTCAAACTTCATAAAATTTTTATCTTGCAAGTCTTCCTATAGCATAGAACAATTAATGGTAGGTCCAAAAGGTTAAATACTGAATATAATATAAGTATTAAAGGGGTAATATTTGGCTAAACCCACTTTTATCAGTCTTTGGTACATTTATTTGTATATTTGGGGACACTTAACAGTTCATAAAGTTTGAATTTGAACCCTCCAGGTGCTGCAAAGCTGTTTTTAGTTTAATTTGAGCAAAAATCAAGTGGATTTCTACAACCTGTTTTAATTCCTCCTTAATTTGTTACGTCTATGACTGGTTATGTCACGACATTTGCACATATAAGGCAGTGATGTCCAAATCTGATTTTTTTTAGGATTAGTTTTGCCGGTACCGATCCGATACTGACTTTATACAATAAAATTTTGATTTAAATTTGGAGTCATTATTTCTAGGTTATAACACTATTATTGTACTTGAGATCACAATTAGGCCGAATGTGGAACCTGAACTGAAACAAGTATGACACCTTTGAATCTTAACGTTAGTATAATTTTTGCACTTTCCAAATTCATACTGTGGGACAGATTAGAACCTTTGGTGGACCGGTTTTGGCCAGCGGGCCGTATGTTTGCCACTGCTCTAGGCGGTCTATGGATAGGTCTGTCCAGGTACTATATGGGGGTTTGTTCTGCGCTGTACATTAGTGATGCACACATCAGTGGGTCGGGTTGGGGCAGGTCAAAAGATTGTCAGTTTATTTGCGGAGTGGGTTGGGTTGGGTCAAATAATTCCACAAAAGCCCCATGGGTTGAAAAAACCGGACTTGTGCATCACTACCGGATCTTAAAGTGAAAGTGAAACCTAAAGATGTTTTATTAATTCCTCTAAGCCTTCCACAGTTGTGCAGCTAATATTTCTCTTCCCTACCCTCGGAAACTTTAATTTGAGGGAGCAGGATGTGTGTTTACCCCCACCCCCCTGTATTGGCCTGATCTTGTGACTAAATCCGATTCAATCTTCTAAAACAGGGGTGTCAAACTCATTTTACTTCAGGGGCCACATACAGACTAATATGATCTGAAGTGGGCCAGACCAGAAAAATAATATAAATAATAGGATAAGAACTTATAAATAATATCAACTCCAAAGTTTTTTCTTATATTTTTGAGTGAAAAAAGTCAAATTCCGTAATGAAAATGCTTACATCTATGAACTGTACTTGAACATAACATGAACAAAAATGAACAACCTGAAAATTCTTAAGAAAAATAGGTGCAATTTTAAGAATATTACATTCTATGTATTAGTTTATCATTTGCACATGTGGATCACAGCTTACAGATCACAGTGGATCTACAAAAACACAAAACATTTAGTAAAAGGCAGAATGTTGGTAAAATTTTACATACTTCTCTCAAGAAATTTCAGGTTGTTCACATTTTTTTGTAAAAGGTCAGTCTGTAAATGTAAATATTTGTGTAATTTTACCTTTTTTACACTAAAACAAAGAGAGAAATTTGTGGTTTTCTTTATTTATAGGTTATTATGATAGTATTTTACTGGTCTGACCCACTTTAGATTGAATTGGCCTAAAATGATTTTAACATCACTGATCGTTAATAACTTCAGTGTAAATTTTGCATTTCACAAATTCATCCCACGGGCTGCATTGGACCCTTTGGTGGGCCGGTTTTGGCCCCCGGGCTGCATGTTTGGCACCTTTGTTCCAAAAAATGCCGATCCCAATCTGTATATCGGATCGAGACATCCGATGAACATTTCTCCGAGTCCCCCATAATTGTTTATCAGCAGCAGCGGTTGTAGTCCATAATGAAAATAGGTCCAAATTTGGAGCCATTTACCTAAAATGTTCAGTTGTTGGTTGTATTAACGAATACAAGTGGCTGAATGGGACAGAGCAGCACAGCCAACAACCTAGAGGGGGTGGGGCATGAAGTGGCTCATTTGCATTTAAAGGGCCAGCACTCAAAACCACCTTTCATTTGTCATTACTCAGAAATAGGGTTGAAGATGGACCTGTGGAGTTGAATTAATGAAGAATTCAGACCCAAGCATAGCATTTACAGTTTATGTAGACCACAGGGAAATGTTTTCAAATGCATAATTCCATTGAAAAAAGCAAAATATCACTCCTTTACAGATGTAATAATACACACCTGGGTTGGACGTCATGGTTCAGTATGCGTTTGGTACACTGCATAATTATAGATTTAATTTCATTTAGTTTATAGTGTTGTACCGTCCTGTCTGAGAGTCAATTGGTGCAACCTGCAAGTAATAAAATGTGAACAATGAGCAGAATGTTCGATGCATTTCTGTGGACACACCCTACAGCTGTCAAACAACATAGACACACTGTCCTCATCTGATCCAGCGCTCGTTCTCCATTATCGTTGTAGTTCACTGTAAAACCAGTACGTCCTCACACAGCTGATTCCAGACACAAACCAGGCCGGTCTCCACTGTTTTGGACTCAATCAGCTTAGCGTGGCGCGTCGCTAACTTGCTAATGGGTTACAACTTGAGGTTTCCTGGTGGACCTCATGCTTATTCTACGTTTAATTCGGCATGACATTCATCAATTTTGGCAAATATTCTCCATATGTGTACATGTGCCAAGGCTATGTGATGGTTTTGGATGAACACACATGCCGTTAAACCTCCAAAGGGCATCCAGTGTGTATGTGGCTCACTTTGACATTGATGTTTGCTGATATAAACTTGGTGAGAAACATGTTTGGTTATTGCTCAAGAGTCATTTCTTTTACCACAAGAGTATTTACACAATAATGACGAACACTAAAACCAACCAAACTGTCTAAGATATAGCATGTTGGGCATGTTTAGCTTCAATACCCTACTTTACTGACTTAAGTAGACAGTATTTTGGACAGATTTGAGAAAAAAATATCACTTTAATGCTGCTAATCATGCAAACCGAAAAAATATAAAACTGTGCAGGCGTACATCATTATTCTACTTACAACAGAGTTTACAATTTTGTGCAAGCCATCTTTTACATTTTAATAGTATTTTTTTTTTAATGATAACAGTATTAGATTTTTTCTTACATTGATATACAAATACAAGTAGATTATAATGGATGGAAGTAAATTCAAAGAGCGCAAATATGTTTATTAGAACATTGTGATTCTTATATGGTCATATGTTAATCATTTTTATTAAAAAGGTGAATGAATGGGAAGGTTTCCACTTTCATAGTCTTTACATAATACTTTTTGAGTTGGTATAACAAATGGATTACTTTACAAAGCTAAATCCAAAATGCAGCTAGCAGGAGTGTGAAGTCATATGTGACTGCACTGTATGAAGAGGAAGTCTGTACTGAAATCCCCAAGCAGTTGTGAAATATATTTAATCTATGAGTAATACTTTTAGAGCCCTGTGCGTTAGAATATCAGCACCAACTCGTTAGCCTCATAAGATAATTACCTGTCAAATTTGTCAGGTCATAGCCAACGAAGAAAAATAAAGCAGCAGTGTTAGGAGACCTATGCATGTTATTTTTCTAATATTATAATATAATAAGCATAATAAACTACTTATTATTAATTATTATTTACTACTTTGCTACTTGTTTTTAACAGTGCTTTTATTCTGTGATTATATATATTGGCTAAAATTTGCTTAGAGGTCTTATTTATGTCTTTGTGCATAAGAAATCAATATAAGTGAATCCCCAAAGGAACTTTGTGTTGATAAATGCAACTTATGCAAATTTACAGGATTTCAGTTCTGCTGCAACATGTTGATGGTCATATGAACTATGTTTTCAGGTCCAAAATGTCCAATTTCATCACAATTAATGCTATATTTTCATGTCACAAATGGCCAACTTATATTTTAACTGAATTTACCTGTAAAACAAATATTCTATTCTTTTAGATTCCCCAATTTTTCTTTCAAGATTATATACTACATATCAAATGTTTTATTTTTACAGGTTCAGCATGGAGTATGGTGCTGATCCATCCTGCTTATGTTACGCCAATACATACATTAAGAATGTCACACGTCACTTTTTAAATCAACAGTTTCATTTTTATAAAGAAATAACAATTCTATATTATTTACTCTTTAGTGTGATGATAAACTATACAATAAATAATTCTGATCCTAGTTTTTGCACAGGGATCATTTGTGGAAACGGTGACATGGCTGCCGAGCATCAGTATGATGGGATCTGTAACAACCATGTCACATCCGTCCACTGCCACATTTTGTGTTTTTGTGTCAGCTGTTATTGTTTTAGATCCACAATACTAACATTTATGAATAAGAGGAGAATTAGCAATAGTAAGTATATAAGTTTATTACTAATAAAGTACTGGTACTGACCAGAGCATCATGGGTAATGTCACGTCCGTCCACCAGCAAAAGTTTTCACATACACGTGCTATTCCAAATCCAATATTTCTGAAAATATAGCTTCCACTGTCAAATAATATCAGTAGTCTGTGCACAAATGTATTAGCATTATTTCAACACAGTTCTATGCATTTCTTACAACTTTTTTTTTTTTTGACAAAAATGGCCACTCATTTGACCCCCTAACGAAGTTTTAGCTGATATATGTATATAAAAATCACATTGAACACACACCTCACTCCATTACTGTTTCGGATTCTCACTCTGTTACCATGAATTAATGTCTTTTAAAACTAAAATAAAAATGATATCAGTTTCATTTTTGGATATCATGCACTCTCATATATTAAGAAAAGTGTGGTATTGTAAATATTTGCACTTCCCTTGAGGAACAGCACTTTTTGGTATTTTTTCCAAACCTTGAATAACTGCTGTATATTCTTCCTCACTCCGTTACTTTGTCAATCATGATAAATTCATGTTTTTATTAAATATTTGGTTATTATTCCTTAATGGCATGTTAAAGTACTTGCTTAGACCTACCTACAATTTGAGCTATTATGGTTGCTGCTAAATTAATTTTTAAAAACCGATATGGAATGATCAGTATTGGTGCACAGTGCTTTTTCACTCTGTTCCTCACACCTCCAGGCCCTCTTATGGTATTTCTTGTGTGTATATTTGGTGTTGTACTGCGTTTGGAACCTCAATTTCCTGACGGCTCTGCCCAAAGGATCTATAAAGTTCTATGTAATCAAATCTAATCTAATCTCTAGTATCATAATGTGGTCAAAGATACAACTTGGGCAATTATGCTATAAAGCTAACGCACTGTTAATTGATGGTGTTCAATGCTGAATGCGTGACTTTCGGATTTTGTATTGTCTGGTCATCACTGTCAGCGCCTGTTGTGTGTGAACTTCCCAGTAACCCAGTTTGTACAGATATGACAGTGCTGGTGCAGAAAGGGAAGGTGGAGGTATTTATGAGTGAATAATAGGAAACAGACACTTCCCCTGTCTGTCACACCTCTGTTCCCATATGCTCCTCTGACATGACAAGGTAGGAGAGGGAGCGAGCAGGGGAAATAAACATCACAACGTTCACATCCACCGTGTACCTCGCTACTATTTTAGTAGAAACTCCAAACCAGAGATGGCCTACGCTCTCCTCTCTCCTTCGTTTCCTCCGTCTGCAGCTCATCATGAAAAAGCCTGTGCTTCTTTGTGTTTGTGGCTGTGTGCTTGGCTTGTGGCTGTTTACAGCTCTGCTCCAGTATGTATACAGCTGGAGCTTGTTTGGTTTTTTTTCCTCAACATGTTCATGACCGTATACAGTATGAAACGTCTCAGAATATGTAGGAAAATAGCAAACATGGCATCCTCTTATTTCTGTCAGCGAAGGCTAATTAGAGTGACATGAAGGCATGAGTTTGTGCTAATAACAGACCCATGTTTAGAGGAATCATCATGTTGTAGTTCATGGGGCCTCATTTCAAATTTTACATGTAACTTCCTTTGGACATGTCTACAAAGTCTATTCACAGTTTTGAGATATTTAGATTTTTTTTTAAATTTTTGATTAATTTTTGAAATGTTAAAAAATTACTTGTACTTAAAATGGGCCATAACACATTACATATCTTTTCTGACATTAATTGGTAATATTGCGTGGGTGAGCATAAACTCCAGGACCACCCCCCCCCCCCAAGACCACCTCTGAATTTTGAAACAGCAGTTAAAGTAAAATAACAAATAATTGACAGACAATATAAATAGGGATGTCCGATATTGGCTTTCTTTTGCCAAAAACTGATATGCCATATTGCCCAATGCTTAATTTCCGATTCCAATATCTACCGGTACCGCTGCCGATATATGTGGGATGTTAAACTAATTTTAGGTAACATCACATATCTCCTGTGATGGAATTAACACATCATGCCTAATTTTACTGTGATGCCCCATTGGATGCATTCTCAAATGCGACAAGGCTTTCAAAATGTAAACACTGTCTGTGCAAAGAATACATACTTCAAGTTAAGTTGTGGAAAAAATGCCATATTTATTTTTTTTCTCTCCCTCCCTCCAATGAGTCTATTACAGTGTGGCAACTCTACTGTACAATTTTGAAAACTGCACATTTCTTTCAGCTACAAACAATGCTTCATTTACGTGTCGGTAAATGCCGGCGAAATCAAGGCATTATTTTATCGGTTTTAATGACAGGCAAAAAAAAACGATAATGATATTCACCGATATTACATTTTTATGCCAATATCGGGCCGATAATATCGGCCCACCGATATTATCGGACATCCCTAAATATAAGTAATAGTGACTTACAGTACAGGCCAAAAGTTTGGACACACCTTCTCATTCTTCGCATTTTCTTTATTTTCATGACTATTTACTTTGTAGATTCTCACTGAAGGCATCAAAACTATGAATGAACACATGTGGAATTATGTACTTAACAAAAAAGTGTGAAATATCTGAAAACATCTCTTATATTCTAGTTTCTTCAAAGTAGCCACCCTTAGCTCTGATGACTGCCTTGCACACCCTTGGCATTCTCTTGATGAGCATCAAGAGGTAGTCACCTGAAATGGTTTTCACTTCATAGCTGTGCCTTGTCAGGGTTACTTAGTGGAATTTCTTGCCTTATTGATGGGGTTGGGACCATCAGTTGTGTTGTGCAGAAGTCAGGTTGATGCACAGCTGACAGCCCTATTGGACAACTGTTAGAATACATATTATGGCGAGAACCAATCAGCTAAGTAAAGACAAACGAGTGGCCATCATTACTTTAAGAAATGAAGGTCAGTCAGTCTAGAAAATTTCAAAAACTTTGAATGTGTCCCCAAGTGCAGTCGCAAAAACCATCAAGCGCTACAACGAAACTGGCTCACATGAGGACCGCCCCAGGAAAGGAAGACCAAGAGTCACCTCTGATGCTGAAGATAAGTTCATCTGAGTCACCAGCCTCAGAAATCGCAAATTAACAGCAGCTCAGATTAGAGACCAGATGAATACTACACAGAGCTCTAGCAGCAGACACATCTCTACAACAAGTGTTAAGAGGAGACTGCGTGAATCAGGCCTTCATGGTCAAATAGCTGCTAGGAAACCACTGCTCAGGAGAGGCAACAAACAGAAGAGATTTATTTGGGCCAAGAAACCCAAGGAATGGACATTAGACCAGTGGAAATCTGTGCTTTGGTCTGATGAGTCCAAATTTGAGATCTTTGGATCCAACCGCCGTGTCTTTGTGCGACGCAGAAAAGGTGAACGGATGGATGCTACATGCCTGGTTCCCACCGTGAAGCATGGAGGGGGAGGTGTGATGGTGTGGGGGTGCTTTGCTGGTGACACTGTTGGGGATTTATTCAAGATTGAAGGCAACCTGAATCAGCATGGCTACCACAGCATCCTGAAGTGACATGCCATTCCATCCGGTTTGTGTTTAGTTGGACCATCATTTATGTTTCAACAGGACAATGACCCCAAACACACCTCCAGGCTGTGTGAGGGATATTTGACCAAGAAGGAGAGTGATGGAGTGCTGCGCCAGATGACCTGGCCTCCACAGTCACCGGACCTGAATCCAATCGAGATGGTTTGGGGTGAGCTGGACCGCAGAGTGAAGGCAAAAGGGCCAACAAGTGCTAAGCATCTCTGGGAACTTCTTCAAGACTGTTAGGAAACCATTTCAGGTGACTACCTCTTGAAGCTCATCAAGAGAATGGCAAGAGTGTGCAAAACAGTCATCAGAGCTAAGAGTGGCTACTTTGAAGAAACTAGAATATAAGAGATGTTTTCAGTTATTTCACACTTTTTTTGTTAAGTACATAATTCCACATGTGTTCATTCATAGTTTTGATGCCTTCAGTGAGAATCTACAATGTAAATAGTCATGAAAATAAAGAAAATGCAAAGAATGAGAAGGTGTGTCCAAACTTTTGGCCTGTACTGTATATCTGATACATAATCAAACATCATCAAAAAAAAAAAATAAATAAATAAAGGGTATGGTCTCACTTTTTAAGTTATGATAATGGGCCATATTTTGATGGTTTATAGCATGGAAAGAGTTACAGATATCAATATATTTACTACTGAGCACTGATAGGAAGTCATAAATGTACTTTCATTTAGGGCACAGGTGTCAAACATGCAGCCCAGGGGCCAAATCTGGCCCGCCAAAGGGTCCAATCCGGCCCACGGGATGAATGTGTGAAATGCAAAAATTACACTGAAATTATTAACACTCAATGGTGTCAAAATCATTTTAATTCAGGTTCCACATACAGTCCAATTAGATTTCTAGTGGGTCAGAACAGGAAAATATTATCATAATAACCTATAAATAATGAAAACCCCACATTCTCTCTTTTTTTGGTGTAAAAAAGTACAATTACATGAAAATGTTTCCATTACCAAACTATACTTTTACAAAAAACATGAATAACCTGAACAAATATGAACAAATGGAAATGTCTTAAGAAAAGTAAATGCAATTTTACATGTACAAATTTAGTAACAGGTATAATATTGTTTAAATTGTTGTTATTGTTCTTAAGACATTTCAGGTTGTCCATATTTGTTCAGGTTACTCACATTTTAATATGAAAGGATGGTTTGTAAATGTAAATATTCATAATGTTTTACTTTTTTTTTCAACCAAGGAGAAAATTAGGAGTTGTCATTTTTTATAGGTTTTTATGCTGTTATTTCACTTCAGATTGAATTGTGCTGCATATGACCTGTGAACTAAAATGAGTTTCACACCATTGACTGTTAATATCTTCAGTGTAATTTTTACACTTTGTAAATTCATCACACGAGCCGGATTGGACCCTTTGGTGGGTTGGTTTTTTAGGCAGCAGGCCGCATGTTTGACACCCCTGAGCTACTTCATAGTGTCCTGAATTTGGCTGAAACAGAAGTGAGCATAGTTGGATGCTGTAACTAAGCCGTCAGTCATCAGACATGAAGCCTCTCACAATACAACAGATGGTATTGTCATTTTATTCACCAATAGGTCAACGGCACACAAAAGGCAAATATCGAGTGGTTCATCCTCACTTGGATATAAACAGAATGTTGGATTTATGCAAATATCGCAACAGCGACCTTTCAAAAATTGGTTGAGAGGAATGAACCCGGGATGCTTTTGTACGGTCGAACACGTCCCCTGCTGATGGAGAACTTAAAAAAATCAACACAATGAAGCTCCTGCGGTTACTTTATGTTAATTTTAAGACTGCCATTATAAGAGGCCGCCTAGGTGTCTTCATGTTTTCTTTGCAATAAAAGTGTCTTTCTTTTGCACCTTTGCTTTCAGGAAGAACTTAACTTTCAATATCTGGCCATTAATTCTCATTATTCTAAAAGCAAAAAAAAAACCAGACTTGAAGTTTTTAGCATATTTATCAACAGAAACAACTGTAAATGTCCATAATGAAACTTTTTGAGATTGCAGAAATAATCTTTACAGCTGCTCAAACATGCTTTTTGGTGTTGAACATTCAGTATCCATATTAGAGCTTCATATTTTTTGTTATTTCCAGGCGTTTTTTAGCCTGTGTGGAAGTCTCTGAAACAGTTCCTTTCTTCTTGTAACAGAGTCATACATTGCCGCTGTAAAGTGTTATATAGTGTCGGTAAGCTCGGGATCTCAGTTTTCCGATGCAGTTTAAATTTTGTGGATAGCCAAACGGTTCAGGAGTTAGGCCTACTGTAATTTGAATGCTGTAAAGTGCAAAACGCAGCACCGGTGAGATTGCAGTTGTTAAAGGGTTAATCAGATTCATAATTCACTGCCTTTTTAAGAAGTGTCAGAAATTGAAGAATTTGTAGCATAGTGTTAGTTAGCGTTAAATCAGTGGTTCCCAACCTTTTTTTCCGCTCGTCACCCCATTTCAACATCACAAATTTCTGGTGACCCCAGACATTTTTTTTCTAAAATTATTTCGTTTTTGATCATGTAATAGTTTGCTATACTATGTTGCAAATAAACATTAATTTCAGATAACATTTAGTCTATATAATGTATATTATTGTGGACGAAGGCAGAAAAGCCAGGTGTAGATTACTGCACTAAGGGAGAATTTTATTTTCCTTGGTCAGGATATGTACAGTCAGTCCAATTTGTATTTAAAAGGCTGACGATTAATACTGAACAAACAAGAACTCAAACTATGAATTATGAAAGAGCTGCAGCATCTGAAACTGACCACGATGAACATTTGAAAGATAAACAGTACCACAGTGTTTCAGTTTCAGCTTCAGTTTGTCATGTCTTTTATGTATTGGGATCGTCTCTCTCGACTCACCATATATTTTTCTTTAGTTAGTTTTTATTTTTATCAACTACTAGAAATTTCAGGCAACCCCATTTGAATTCCAGGCGACCCCACGTGGGGCCCCGACCCCAAGGTTGAAAAACACTGCGTTAGATAGTGTTTTCTTCAGTTGTAACTTTCCATGCTGTGTTCCATGATAGACAGAGGTGATCCTTGAGGTGTTTTGTGTGTCATTCTAAACTTAGAATTCGGAAAAGTTTCTTTCTAAAGAAAAGGAGACGCCCAGTTCAAGCAGCTGGGACTCTCCTCCTTTCCATCCATCCATCCATCCATCCATCTTCTGAACTGCTTATTCTAAACAGCATTAAAAGTCATTAAAAAGATTTTGTGAAAATTAAGGCCTTAAATGGCATCAAAAGGCATTAAATTTGATGTCCAAAGGCATTAAAAAATGAAATACAGTTGATGGAAAAAAAAATCATTGTTATTCACGATTTATTTTGATTATATAAACATTTAATAATTTTGATCTGAAGTATAGTGTGATGATTGACAGACGGAACCCTTTAACTGGCTATTTATGGCCGATACATGAAGTCACAACATCGGATGCTTGGAATGCCACATGCTGTGAGTGTGCTCATGCCGTGGCAAAAGAGCGGAGGGAATATTAGCAAATGTCGCAAAAATGGGAAAATGCAAGTTTCAGCAGAAGTGATTAGAGGGAGAACTATTCAGAACCTGGTTAAAGCCTGTCGATGTTAAACCATCATAAAACTATATATAAAACTGTATCTGCAGTTGGACATGGGCATTAAGTTTGTTTAAAGTGGCATTAAAAAGGGCATTAAATTAGATTTGCTGATACCTGCAGAAACCCTGTAAACAACCAATCACTTATGGGCAATTTAGTTGAACCCTTTATCGAGCACTGATTAAAATACTCTGAAATTCACAATTTCAACCTTAGTGTGTTATTAGACATCATCATCTACCTCCTCTTGCCTTAAAACATCTGAGCAGCACTTGCTAAAAAGTAAACACATGCAATAAAACAACTATTATAAGATCATAAACGGACAAAAATTACTCATATTCACTATTTACAGCTTCAGAATGTCTATAAAATCTCTCTGAATAACTGTATAATGTTATAAAAAAACAACATGCCTCTGGACCTTATTGAGGCATGGGATTGGCCCCATATTTAATATTTGAGGAAATTACCAAAAATAGTCACTTGCCCGATACAGGGTTAACCATTTAACCTGTTAGTGCAGTGTTTTTCAACCTTGGGGTCGGGATCCCTCGTGGGGTCGCCCTGAATTCAAATGGGGTCACCTGAAATTTCTAGTGACTGATAAATAAAAAAAACTTACTAATAAAAAATATAAGGTGAGTTGAGACAGACGGTCACAATCCATAAAAGACATGACAAACTGAAGCTGAAACTGAAGCACTGTGGTACTGTTGACCTTTCTAATGTTCATTGTGGTCGGTTTCAGATGCTGCAGCTCTTTCATAATTCATAGTTTGAGTTATTGTTTGTTTTGTATCAATTGTCAGCCTTGTAAATCCAAGCTGGACTGACTGTACATATCCTGACCAAGGAAAATCAAATTCTCACTTTGTGCAGTAATCTACAGGGTGGGGAAGCAAAATTTACAACATTTTGAGGCAGGGATTGAAAGACAGTGTATGACCAATTAGTTTATTGAAAGTCATGACAATTTATTTGCCACAAGAAAATTGACATAATAGAAAATGTTTTTATTCTATGTGTCCTCCTTCTTTCTCAATAACTGCCTTCACACGCTTCCTGAAACTTGCGCAAGTGTTCCTCAAATATTCAGGTGACAACTTCTCCCATTCTTCTTTAATAGTATCTTCCAGACTTTCTCGTAATAGTTTTGCTCATAGTCATTCTCTTCTTTCCATTATAAACAGTCTTTATGGACACTCCAACTATTTTTGAAATCTCCTTTGGTGTGACGAGTGCATTCAGCAAATCACACACTGTTTGATGTTTGCTTTCCTGATTACTCATATGGGCAAAAGTTTCTGAAAAGGTATGGATAATAGTGTTAGGTATGATTATGACATCAATATATGTTTGGTTTCAAAACAATTGACGTAGTGCCTGCTGAGAAAAAACAACTAAATGTTCATTGTAAATTTTGCTTCCCCACCCTGTACACCTGGCTTTTCTGCCTCCGTCCATAATAATATACATTATATAGACTAAATGTCGTCTAAACATAGTATAGCAAACTATTACATGATCAAAAGCAAATTAATTTTAGTAAAAAATGTCTCCGTTTGAATGTCTGGGGTCGTCAGAGATTTGTAATGTTAAAATGGGGTCACGAGCCAAAAAAGGTTGAGAACTACTGTATTATTAGTGCATGTCTTTGGATGGTGGGAGGAAGCCCGAGTACCCAGAGAGAACCCACACAATCACAGGGAGACTATGCAAACTCCACACAGAAAGGTCCCCCCAGGGAATCGAACCCAAGACCTTCTTGCTGTGACGCGACAGCACCAACCACCGCCCCTCCTCCTTTCCATCATGCATTATTTCCGTGTCTTTTACACATCACGTAGCAGTTCATCTCTCTCCAGCTGGAATGTGGCCAGCTGCTCTCAGAGACCATGACCCCCACGCTAGACCATCTCTTTAAATCCAGATGTTTCCACAGGGGTCACGGGAGGTCAGCTTCAGCTCAGCGTCGAGATACTGCACTATGCGGCAAAAAAACCTTTTCCACACGTAGCGAACGTAAAGCACACAAACCGCTCTCTGTCTTCAATCAGGAGGTGGTGAGTCACTCCACGGCTAAACAGTAGGCCCGTCCACTAATCCAGTCTGTTGAAACTCTGGACCTCCAAAGGTGCACATTCATCCTCCTCCACAGTCAGCGAGTGGGTGATCAGCGTTTCACAAACCATGTGACTCTAAGGGACAGTTGCATGGAGTGACTCACCTTTTCAGGACAATTGATGTGTGTGTAGTAACTCTAATGCTAAAAGCTGACAGATGGATTTGTCACTCGATTCGAAAATCTGTCTGTTTAGTCGATGCTCAGTATGTTGGAAACGGCTCAGGATCTTTACAACTAAAAATAAACATTTCTCTGACGCAAGTGGAGGAAACTGAAATGAAGTTTTTTCTGTACTTTACAGCAAACTGGTGCTGTGATTTACGCTCATGAATCATTAGAATAAACATGAAAGCTGCAGAAATTTGTTGAAATGAAGGAAGTGGATGCTTCAGTACCTTTACTTTTCATCACCTGTTGCTGGAGTTGTTCATGTATTCATTCATTAACCTGTTAAAGGGGTCATATTTTGCTAAACCCACTTTTATTAGTCTTTGGTAGAGATGCAAATTATCGATTAATTGATTAATCATTAGTTGGTTGACTTTATCGATTAACTGACGATTAATTGATAAGCAGCGATTTTCCTAAGAACTTGAATTTTTCTTTCGATAGGGTCTATAAGAATAAAAGCTAAGTTTTTTAATATACTTCATGAAATTTGGTCTGGTTCTGGTCTTGGTCTCTGGTCTGGTTCTGGACTTTGCATCACTACCTGACACAATGGAGTGAGTTTTCAGCGGAGATGCAGTCCCCCCCCCCCCCCCCCCCCTTAGCCCAGGGTAACTCCCCCATTATTTAACTTCAGCAATGAAGCCTCGTTTGGGCAGTGACACCCCCTACTGTCGACACCACAAATTCCGCCATGAAAAAGGGCAATTAACCGACATTTAATAATTTAATTAAATTATTCAAATTAAAGTTACTCCCAGTCTGTGTACAAAGGTTCTTCTCAACACGAGTCTAAATATGATTTGCGAGATGTTTGTAAATTTGTTGTAAAAAAAGTTAAAAAAGAGACTAAAAGAAGATGTTTATCCGTTATTGGAGTAAAACTATGGAATGAGGCCAGCATGGATTTAAGAATGTGTAGCCCATTTTTGATATTTTAAAAAAAGGTACGTTAGGCAATTTTTGAAGGATAAAATTGTTAAGCTCTAATAAGTAATAGGTAAATACTTTATTTTTGATTTTACATTAAATTACCATTAATTTGGTTGGTTAAGTTTTCTATTTTTCTGGTTTGTTTTCACCTTTTTATGTTTTTGCTTGTTTGTTTGGTTGTATGCATTGTTGTTTTTTCTTGTTCCTACATTGAATGCTGGGTAGCTGAATTTGTTCTGTAGGACAGGCATTAATATAAGCATTCTGCTTCTGCCTGTGTCCTTTTCAGTTATTAACCTATTGGTAATATTTGTAGTATTGACACTGGTTGTATTATTATGTGATGACTGAATAAAGAATTTCATCATCATCATCAAAATCGAGCAAATTCTTATCGACAATTAATTGAGAGTCCATTAATTGTTTACATCCCTAGTCTTTGGTACATTTATTTGTGTATTTGGACCCTAATAGTTCATAAAGTTCGAATTTGAACCCTCCAGGTGCTGCAAAGCTATCTTTATATTCATTTTGGCTAAAAAATCGGGTGGATTTATACAACCTTTTTTAATTCCTTCTTAATTTGTTACATCTATAACTAGTTACGCCATGACATTTGCGCATATAAGGCCAAGACTTCTGATGAATATTTGTCTGAATACGCCATAATTATCTGTTAGCAGCAGCAGTTGTAGTCCATACTGAAATATGTCCAAACTTCAGGCCGATTACCTAAAATGTTCAGTTGTTGGTTGAACGGGACAGAGCAGCACAGTCAACAACCTGGAGGGGGCGGGGCCTGAAGTGGCTCATGTGCATTTAAAGGGCCAGCGCTTAAAACGACCTTTCTGGTGTCATTACTCAGAAATAGGGTTGAAGATGGACCTGTGGAGTTGAATTAATGAAGAAGGGCATTTCAGACTTCTTACGCTTCTGTGTGTTTAATAAAATGTGTTATTTTTTTTTTTCCTGACAGACAATTCAGCTGTAGATGCAGTTTTTCTAAAAAGACTCGAAAATTAATTTTTACCCCACCCCCAAAGGGGAGGCAAGGGGTATTGTTTTTGGTTCGCTTTGTTTGTTTCTTTGTGTCTTTATTTGTTTGTTGACACTCTAGCAGCAAAACTATTGGTTGAATTCATACCAAATTGGGTTTATAGATTGCCAGTGACCCAGAATAGACCTCATTACATTTTGGGAAAAGTAGGTAAAAGGTAAATTTGTTTTCATGAATTTTTAAATTATTTTTTTCCCTGTTTAATTATAATGAGTGAAAATTCACGTCTGTAGCAGCAAAACTATTGGTTGAATTCATACCAAATTGACTTAATAGATTGCCAGTGACCCAGAATGGATCTCATCACATTTTGACAACAGTAGGTCAAACTTCAAATTTTTTATGAATTTTTAAAATCTTTTTTTTTTCCCTTTTTACTTATAATGGGCAAAATTTCACATGTTTGTGGCAGCAAAACTATTGGTGAATTCATGCCAAATTTGGTTTATAGATTGCCGGTGACCCAGAATAGATGTCACTGTGAAAGGATAGTTTGTAAATACTACCCATCTTGATAATTTCATTTAACTTCTTTTTTTTTTTTTTCTCTTCAAAATTGGAGTTCTAATTATTTCTAGGGTTTTATGCTATTATTTTACTGGTCTGGCTCACTTCAGATCAAATGGGGTGATATATGGCCCCTAAACTAAAACAAGAAAAGCACTCGGAGAGCGCAGACCTCTGCCAAGACAGATCTGTGCCCCCCCCCCACTCAGCACCAAAATTGAATCATTTCTTCCTTGTGCCAGTATCAACATTTTCTGAAAATTTCATGACAATCCGTCCATAACTTTTTGAGTTATCCTGCTAACAAACTAACACGCAAACAAACACGCAAACACACAAAGCGGTGTGTAAGAGGTAATGAGCTTGACACCCCTAGAACTCCTCAGACTCCACCCCTTTTTGACTAAATATGGTCACTTCCAGCTCTGAAAAAGCTAACATGGTGTCAGCCAAAATCACATACTTCTAGCCTCAGAAACCAGTAAGTGTTTCCATACATATGACCTTGCTGTGAAAGGAACAACCACCACAGTAAAAGATTAGCGCATTTCTGTTTTTTCCCCCTTAAACTGAGTAATTTTTCATATTTTTACCAGTAGTAAAGACCTTGCGTTGAACCTCCCTCAGTTACTGGAAAGAGGAAACCCCCAAAGCCTGTCTTGTAAAAATCCAGGTGAAGCTAAAGACTGCATTTACTACGCTGTTATTTCCTGATTTTAAAGCACGGCCATTCATTCAAAGGCATTTTCCAAAGGAATTTAACAAATTATTCTTGGTTTTCCAGGCATGGAGCCAGTGTCACTGAAATAGAGAGACCATGAGGTATTTCGTTTTCCATAATAAGAGATGTTGCCTGTGTTTGGGGCTGTGTGGGAATTGAGTGTAATGTGAGAAACAAAATGCTGGGATCTGTTTATGAAACCAAGACAACCAGTAAGTGTATGGTTTCGTCTAGTTTTGCATCATAATGGTTTACATATTACATTCCCTGTTGAATCCACATTCATGGGATTAACTCAAACCAGCATCTACTGATCTAAAACCTTTAATAATGTTCGGACCTCTGATATGATCCATTTGGACGTTCAGAGAAACACCGTCAACCTCTGCAACACTGATTCACCAGCAAGGTCATAATAGTTTTACATTTTTCATTATAGTTTAGTTTTATTTAGTTTGGACTTTTTTTCTCTAATTCAGTTCATTTTAATTAGTTTTTAGAGCAGATTTGCTAGTTTTTATTAGTTTTCATTATTTTCTAAATGCTTAGTTTTAGTTTAGTTGTAGTTTTTTCATATTATTTATCTTCTTCTCCATCATATTCAAATAAGTCCCAGACAGGACTCTGCTGCTTTCTCTCAACTTTAATTTCCATGTTTCCAGGTAGAGTGGGGACCAGAAGACGACTGGAAACCACAAGTGACGGACCGTTAAATATCATATGGTGCCTCCAGCTAAAATTGGTTGAGGGAAAAAAATAGATTTTATATCAATCCAACATTGCCAAAGACGAAAACTAAGGGAATTTCATCCGTAATTTTATACGTTTTACTTAGTTTTGTAAGCACACAATACAGTTTCAGTTAGTTATCATTTTTTTCTTTTAATTATAGTTTTTATTTAATTCAGTTAACGAAAATGTTTTTTCAATTCTAGTTTTCCTCATTTCATTAGTTTTCGTTAATGATAATAACCTTGTTCAGCAGTAAAACTCGTGCAGTTCGACAAATAAAAGTCGTTTTTATGTTCAGTTTGATATGTTTTGCTGAAAAAAAAAAAAATCTATTTTTCTTCCCTTTTCTCTTTGAATTTACACTGAACTTTAATGAACATCAGAGAGTTTAATACAGAAAAATACTTGCGTTTCACACAAAAATGAGATTAAAATGGTTATAAATGGAAATATATAATGTTTAATGTAGAGAAAAATTCATTTGGAATTCACCACAAAAACAGTTGTAGGCTTTTAAGGGTTAAATGCACCAACAAGACAGAAATACAAAGGGTTACTGCTGCACTTTCATACTGTTGTCATCATATCAGATATTTCCAAGTATTTTTAGATCCAGATAAACATGTAATTTTATTCAATTTGAAGGGCCTTCGTCACGAGTCAGTGTCACACCTATTAAAGCCCATCTGTTTTAGTATTGATCTGTCTTTGTCACTACAAATTGCTGCTTGTTTTTATGCTCAGTTCATGATCTATTCTGCCAAAAAGTCATTTTTTCTTCAGTTTTCTCTGTTTTGATAAAATAACCATTGAATTTACTTTATATATGTTTTTAAGTACTGCTTGTAGATTTGATTATTTATTAGGTATTTATAATTACACTGGTTTTGGGTGACACTTTTCATTCCTCCGTGTTTGTTAAATGTGTTTGAATGACAATAAATGAATCTGAATCTGACAATCTACACAAACAGTTAATTAAATATAGGAAAATAGCTGATTCTGACTTAAAAATGCACAACACAGAGAAGAATATGACACTAAATGGTGATAAATCACTAGAGAAAGGTTACATGTAGAGAAAAAAATCATGTGAAAGTCACCACAAAAATAGTTGTAGGGTTGAAGATTCAGTATATGGCAGTGTTTTTTCAACCTTTGGATCACCTGAAATTTCTAGTAATTGATGAAAAAAAATAAAATACTAATAAAAACATTTTTTCAATGTAAATTTCATTAGAATTAGAACACCAAACACTTTTCCTAATAAAAATCAAGTTCAAATAAAATACAGGATATATTATCTGATGTAATATCTTGATTGACGCGATCATGTGACCATGTGCATTACTATGCTTAAACCTGCCTGGACACAGTCGCAGTCAGAAAACCGGACTGAACAGAGAATGGACAGATTTCTTCGCCCACCTAGCCCTCAATAAGACATCTCCAAGAGAAACTGAGAAGCAGACACCAAAAAAGTGCTTTAAATACATTATATAGCCTAAATGTCGTCTAAAATTAACATTTATTTGCAACATAGTATAGCAAAAAAATAAATAAATAAATACATTTTAGCCAAAAAAATGTCTCCGTTTTGAATGTCACCAGTAATTTATGATGTTAACCCTATAACGCCAAACGTATCATATTTGATACATGAGTTTTGAAGCCCTCTACATGACCAGTGTGATATATTTTTTTTTAAATACCTGATGTATACAATTAGATACATGCAATACACAGATAATCCACCAGGGGGAGGAATTCATTCACCAGAGGCCTTTCCAGTGACACTACAAGATTGTTATTAGTGAGGAAGGAGGAAGAACTTTGCCAGTTTTGAAAAGGAATTACCAATTTGTTAGACATGTTTGTGTTATATTATATTTCTGTTTGTTCAAAAATAATAATATTTGAGCACTGAGACCCGATGTATCAAATATGATACAAAATTGAAACTCATAAATGGAAACTGATGTTTGAAAAAAAAAAAAAAATTGGGGGTTGTTGAGAAGGACCAATAAAGGCTCCAGTTTAAAAGAACTGGAATTTTCTGTCAGTGATTTAATGGTTCAGGCTTTACAGGGTTAAAATGAGGTCATGAGCCAAAATAGGTTGGGAACCACTGCTATACGGGGTTTGTACGTGTGTGTGCACTTACATAAACTTTGTGTCGGAGTGTGTGTTTTGTCGGGAGCTGATGGTTTGGTGACATTAGGTAGAACTGTAACTCCATGACAACAGAAGGGAAAACAGAAAGCCTTTTGACTGATGTTTAATAGAGATAATGATAGTACATAGCTTTGGTTTATTATCAGATGAAGACATTTTAATGAACTTCATTTCATCAGTTCGTAATTACGGGTAATTATTTTATGTGTTATGTCACGTCACTTCTGACTAATATGTCTTCAGGTAGTTTTTTCTAACCGGGGGGACAGACATGAGGAACGTCTGCTGCCTTTGTGGTCGATCCTCGTATGAGTCCTTGTTTTCGCTGCCAGGGGCTTTTCTGGCTCCATGTGACTGTGCAGCTAAAGGCAGTCTGGGGTTTAGAAGGTTAACCATCTGGAATGGTGCATTATTTAACACCACATATGCCGAGACAAGCTGGCTCTGAAAATCGTCACACTTCCCACCAGCCAAGGTGTTCCCATTCTTTCACTCGTGTCTTTTTTTTTTTTTTTCAGCTGTTTGATGGAAATGTCAGAACTGTCACAAACTTCTGTCAGGGAGGAGAGTTTTAACTCCGGCTCCTTGACTCAAAACACTGTTCAGTCAAAACTTTGCTCAGAAGACCTAATCTTACACAAGAGGTTCTAAGATACATATATTTATTTATTTCAATTGTAACTTTGGAATGGAACCATGTCACCAACGTAAAATGTTTTCATGTCCAACATTTTTGCATATTATCCGTGTCCTTCTGACCGCAGCCAGCCCACTCCCATCTGTCTTTGCCTGCGTTGGGCGTCAGATCTGCAGCGCTCGGAGAAAAGCAATACTGCAGTATCATTTCACTGATAATGTACTTGTGACCATACAACAGTGTATTTAAAGGAAGGGAAGATGCAAAGGGATGCACATCATCCCCCAGAGGCTCTTGTTTCTGCAGAGCATGGACTTGACTCGTCTAATTCATAGATTTAATCTCTAGTATGTTCACGAAGGTTAAAATATACAGTTACCAGTGTTGTGCAAGTTACTTCCAAAGTGTAACACATTACAGATTACTTGTTACTGTTATTTAAAAGTAATTTTTTTTACCTTACAATTAGTGCTGTCAAATGATTAAAATTTTTAATCAGATTAATCACAGTGTTGCTGTGAATTGATTTTGATTAAATATCCTTCATTTTTAATCTGTATTAATCGTGTTTCATTTTGCATGAGCAAACAAACTCAACAAAGAAGGGAATATATGCACTTAAAATATTTATTAAACACCTTCAACAGTTTCAACAAAACAACTTCAAATAACTGTTCCGTCTTGTTTTTTTTTATACTCATATTTCCATCCAGAGGACCAACGTGTGCTGTTTAGCATTTTCTATCTTTTTTGGTTGGTTCTGTTGCCTGTCACTACCATATATATGTCTATAGTCACTACTGGATCAACCGCCCATTTGCGCATGCGCAATGATAACTCTACTTGTACAAACAGCCTGAAATGCATTACCAGAGACGTTAAGGGTCATTCTGTGCTGCAAATGGGTTAATTGTGTTAAAATTTTTAATCAGATTAATCATGATGGATTCTGCTAAAATTTACTTAGGGGGTCAAATGAGTGGCCATTTTTGTAAAAAAAAAAAAAAAGTTGTAAGAAATGCATAGAACTGTGTTGAAATAATGCTAATACGTTTGTGCACAGACTACTGATATTATTTGACAGTGGAAGCTATATTTTCAGAAATATTGGATTTTGAATAGCATGTGTATGTGAAAACTTTTGCTGGTGGACGGACGTGACATTACCCATGATGCTCTGGTAAGTACCAGTACTTTATTAGTAATAAACTTATATACTTACTATTGCTAATTATCCTCTTATTCATAAATGTTAGTATTGTGGATCTAAAACAATAACAGCTGACACAAAAACACAAAATGTGTCAGTGGACGGATGTGACATGGTTGTTACAGATCCCATCATACTGATGCTCGGCAGCCATGTCACCGTTTCCACAAATGATCCCTGTGCAAAAACTAGTATCAGAATTATTTATTGTATAGTTTATCATCATACTAAAGAGTAAATAATATAGAATTGTTATTTCTTTATAAAAATGAAACTGTTGATTTAAAAAGTGACGTGTGACATCCTTAATGTATGTATTGGCGTAACATAAGCAGGATGGATCAGCACCATACTCCATGCTGAACCTGTAAAAATAAAACATGTGATATGTAGTATATAATCTTGTAAAACAAATTGGGGAATCTAAAAGAATAGAATATTTGTTTTTTAGGTAAATTCAGTTAAAATATAAGTTGGCCATTTGTGACATGAAAATATAGCATTAATTATGATGAAATTGGACATTTTTGAGCTGAAAACATAGTTCATATGACCATCAGCATGTTGCAACAGAACTGAAATCCTGTAAATTTGCATAACTTGCATTTACCAACGCAAAGTTCCTTTGGGGATTCACTTATATTGATTTCTTATGCACAAAGACATTTTAGCCGATATAGAGTTTATAGCTATTGTTAATTTTCAGCTCCTGTCCCTGGTTGGGTTTTTCTCCAGCACTACAGTACATTACATTACAATATAAAAAACCAAAACAACACACTAACTTCAGCTCTGGTCTGGTGTCATTTAGTTACACATTAACCTGAGATTTAATACAGTAAACCAGTTGAAAAACAGGGAACCACTTTATATTTTTTCCTCAGCACACATTTTGTAACTCTATCTGTGGCTTTGTACTAGTATTGATTGTTTTTCCTCTGTATTTACAACATGCATATGATCCTGTGTCTCTGACGTGTTTGGAAATTGACCAGATTTTTTTTTTTTTTCACGGTTCTTCCATTGTGTTACATCCGTGACCACTTTTCACTGCTGGAGAAAATTACTGGACTATTTAAACAAAAAAATCCCATTCTCCAAGGCACACGAAAGACAAATATAACAGTTACCGCAAAGACCATCAAAGCAAAAACACCAGTGTGATGATGTTGGAGACTGTGTAATTACATGCAGTCATAAGTCAGCCTGGTTGACATAGATTCATACTCTCCAGCCCTGTGGGATTCTGGGTTTCATCCCTTTTCTACTTCTAGCGCAGCCTTTACATGTAATGACTTCATTGTCTGTGTAAAAGGGGAAGATGCAGCTTTTGTCTGCAGGGACAGTTTGTGCTTTAATCAGAACTAATTTGCTTTGATTACCACTAAAGCGGCTGATGAGACTCTAAATATTGTACAAGTAAAGCTTATTTAGTGCAAATATTCCTCATCCCCTCCCTGCTGTGTGGCAGTGTCTCATGGTAATGTGTACCATTCCTCTTTCCCCACACCCACCGCAATCCAAACACATCTCTGAGTGACCTCCCAGGACTTTTAAGAGTCAGAGGACAACATTCAGACTTGTCACATTCACTGATGGCTGGTTTCCTCTAGTACAACCATTTCCTGTTCTCCTTTTCTCTGTGCAAACAGCTGCAGTGACCCGTAACATACAAGCTGATTTACAAGCACTAAAGAGCTCGTCCTGCCTGGTAAACTTTATCTGTTATTTAGATGTATCAATAGTTGACATCTGCAGAGCTTCATCTTGGACAGCATGCAGTTTATTTAATGATGCAGATACATTTGAGACTTGGGTTAGTTTTTCAGCTAAGAAGATAACTAGCATATTTTACTATTAACCCTTTCATGCATAGTGGTCACTATAGTGGACAGTTATTCTACAGCTGTTCTATTGTTTATTCATGGGTTTTGTTGTTTTAGTTCCATATCAGCCAGCAGAGTGGAGCTTATGCATCATCCCACACACTGCAATTCATACAATTATTGTAACGTTGCTGTTCTTGATAAACTTGATCTGCAGTTACATGTTTTAGTGTAATTGTTATTAGATTGTAATTCAGTTTTCTGAACAAAAATGTTTTTTTGCATATCGTCTCCATGAAATGAGTAATAACTAGTATTAGAGTATGATCAAATGTGAGAAAACATCAGATTAGCTGCGTTAAAAATGTTTTTATTTAATAGTTTTCACACAGTTTATCACTTTCTGATGATGACTTTTTAATACATGTTTCTTTGCTTCAAAATTAAACACATGTTGTCCAGCTGAATGGACATTTTTGTAACTCCATGAAAAGTAAGTTTATAAAAAAAAAAAAAAAAATTCAATTGCATTGTTTTTTTAATGCCTAAAGAGGAAAAAAAACACAACAAAAAAATAATGACTAAGGTTCTCATAATTCATGCGTGAAAGGGTTAATTAACTGAGCTAGTCTTAATCTTTTTCTTGAAATTAACCATGTAACATGAAAACAACTGCTGGCAACCAAAAGCATCTCCTTAATAAAAAAATGAATAAATATATAAAGTATAAATCCTCATATTACTTCAAACTGACACGAAATAAAAAACTGAACTACAACTAGTCAGTTCCTCAAAACAAAAGTAAATAATAAAAAATAAATTTAAAAAAATGAATAAATAAAAAAAGTATATATCCTCATATTACTTCAAACTGACACGAAATAAAAACCTGAACTAAAACTAGTCAGTTCCTCAACATAAAAGTAAATCTAAAACTACTTATGCTCTTATAAAACTAAACTGAAACACTAATTCATCTATCCAGTATTCATTCTACACTTTTAATACACTCCATTTGGATTATCCAGTACAGCATGAGTCTGTAAATGCTGGTTGTGCTACAGTCATGCCTCAGTATAAACAAACCTTGACAGTCCTACTCTGCCTCCTCACTGTTAGTACACTGTGATTGGTCTGTTTCCCTTTGGAGGCGGGGTTTAGAATCGAGTCGTTCTGTGTGTAAATGACCCAGAGCCTCCTCCTTTTACCTCCACACCCACTCCAACGCCTGCGGACTGGATTGAGTTTCCTTACCTTTCTAAACCCCACCTCTTCTAGATGCTTGAATGACTTGGCGTGGACCCCGCTAACAAAACTGTAGCTGATGTGGAATTTCATCTGGTTCTCCCCCAGTCTCCAAACAGCATCACCACAATGTGTTACGATGGTCTGAGCCTGTTGTTTTGCGCTAATCGGTCCCAGATGTGGGCGGTTTGCCTTCGTGTTTCCCCATGTTTCTCAGCTGTGTGTTGTGTTCGCGTTTGGCTGCAGAGTTGTGCCCATTGTTGTTCTTACTGTGGCATCGTCGGCTCCGCTGTGATGTCATCCCGTTGTGAAATATTTCAGGAAATGAGAACCTTCTTGAATCGATCAGAGCGCTACACTTTTGTTCTGTTTATTGTGCTGCCCGATTCTTAACATGTTTATCTCCAGTGATTAAGTCACTCCCTTGAGAAATAAATATTAATCTTATGTATTTATGTACATATTAGGGATGTAACGATTACCGGTATAATGATAAACCGCGGTAAAATTGCCGACGGTTAGTATTACTGTGTAAATTCTAATTATCATGATAACCGTGTTTGATTACCGCACTTTTCCAGAGAAAACGTCTATGTAAAGATCTGCTTTTATGTCAAATATTTAAGTACAGTTTTAATTTATTACAATTTTAATTTTATATACCTAGTATTTGGAACCAGTATTCACTTTTAAAGTCTTTGAAAAGGCTTGTTAAGCATCTGTGTGTTATTTATGCTATAAATTATATACATTTTTCAAATCGGATTTTATATTTTTGTGTGTTTTCTGGCCTTTTATGTTGATATAGTAGGTTAAAGTGAAAAAATAATAGGCAGATGAGATAGATGAAGTTGTGCTGAAAAAACAGTGAAAACAAACAAACACGGGTATAGTAAACATTTGTTTATATAGTATATAAAGGCAAAATCAAAAGGACTGAAAAATGGACAAAATAGGCTCAGACCACTAAGGGTTAATATTTGAATGTTTCTGCAACAGAAGGTACATTGTGCCAATTATTTTATTTATTTATGTATTTATTTAAATACAACTTGGTTAAATTATTTCAGTGTGTGTATTAGTATTTTTTGAACATTTTGAGCACAATTTCAATAATACCGCGATAATAATGATAACCATGATAATTTTGGTCACAATAACCGTGATATGAAATTTTCATACTGTTACATCCCTAATAATGATGAACCGCGGTAAATTTGCAGATGGTTGGTTTTACCGTCTAAATTCTAATTATCATGATAACCGTGTTTGATTACTGCACTTTTAGGGGAAAAAACGCCTATGTGAAGATCTGCTTTTCTGTTAAATATCTGAGTATAGTTTTAATTTATTACAATTTTGATTTTATATACCTAATATTTGGAACCAATATTCACTTTTAAAGACTTTGAAAAGGTTTGTTAAGCATCTTTGTTTTATTTATGCAATAAATTATATACAGTTTTCAAATCGGATTTTATATTGTTTTGGCGTGTTTTTTGTCCTTTTATATTTTTATAGTAGGTTAAAGTGAAAAAATAATAGACAGATGATATAAATGAAGTTGTGCTGAAAAAAAAGATCCCAAACATGTGTATAGTAAACATTTGTTTATGTAGTATATAAAGGCAAAATCAAAACGACTGAAAAACAGACAGAATAGGCTCAGACCACTAAGGGTTAATATTTGAACGTTTCTGCCAACAGAAAGTACATTATGCCAATTATTTTATTTTATTTGTTTTTATTTTTTATTTTTAATACAACTTGGTTAAATTATTTCAGTGTGTGTATTAGTACTTTTCGAACATTTTGAGCACAATTCCAACAATACCGCGATAATAATGATAACTGTGATAATTTTGGTCACAATAACCGTGATATGAAATTTTCATATCGTTACATCCCTAGTACATATGTTCACTTCCGACGTGCTCATGAGCATGTGTGTTGTTATTGCCACCCACAGAAGACGGCATCCTTGAGCCAGCTTCCAGTTGAGGACCTCAGAGACCCCCTTCCTCCCCAGTGGAGGTGCTACATGTCTCCACAAGGCCGAAGATACTACGTCAACACCACAAACAACGGTAAAAGGAAATGAAATGTAATGGAGAGAAACTGGTGTGATCACATGACGACTACACTGGAAAAAATCAAAACCAAGATAATTTTCACTTGCTCCATATGTAGATTTTTTTGCTTGAATTAACCAAAAAAATCTTGAATTAAGCAAAAAAAATCTTGAATGAATTAAAAAAATCTGCCAATGGAACAAGTGAAAATTATCTTGCTAAGATTTCTTGAAAAAAGGTTTTCCAGATCTATTGTCTAAAAATAAGTTCTTATAACTCACTGAAAAGTTACTCTTTAGGTGATTATGTCTTATTTTAAGTGTGATGAGATATTCTGACTAGAAATGAGAAAAATGCACAGGGCAAGATTTGGATTTTTGCAGTGTAGCTAACCCATAAACATCCACAGGTAACCAAAAGCATCTACTGATGTAAACAGTTTAATACTTGTTGATCCACTAATCTTATCAATACATGTAAATAATTGGTGTAAAATACAGTTTGTCATCTTTTCATGGTCGTTGGATTTGACCCATTTAGACATTCAGAGGCTCTGTAGTTACCGTGGAAACACCATCATCTTCTACAACATTGATTCAGCAGTAAAACCCATGGAGTTGGATCAATGACAGTGGATGGAGACACTGTGTTTATGTTCAGTTAATGATAGATTTGCTGAAAAAGTCACTTTTTCTTCAGTTTTCTCTGTTTTAATGGAATAGCCTTTGAATTAACTCTGGGTTTTCATGAACATCTAAATTGAATATGGGAAATGTAATACAGAAAAATACATGATTTACAGTGAAAAATGAAAAAAAAAAAACAGAGGATGATATAAAGCTTAACTAGAGTGAAAATTTAATTTGGGAACGGCTGCAAAAGTACCACTGGGTTTTAATGGATTAAATATTTTGGCTGATGTCACTTCTGTAGATCTAACGTAACATAAAAACTGGTGCAGAGTGGAAAAAATGCAACCACCAACAGCTCTAACAGATAATCACACATTGGAATTTTACATTTCTATTTCCTTTCAATCAGTATTATCCCTCAGGCGGTGACATATCTGGCCAAAAAGTTCTAATGCAATGTTTTTAATCACAACTCCACTTCCTGATTTGAGTTCTAGTTTTAAAATTGACTACAGCAGGGTGTCACATGTAAGCGAATTTTAGCAATATTATGTTTCTACATCACAGTGGATCTACAAAGGCACAAAACATTTGGTAACAGGCATTTGGAACTGAAAAATACATTATTTAATACATATTTGTCAGTGTAATATCTGTACTTATGCATGTATATTCATCCCGTGGGATGGACTGGACCCTTGGGTCTACAGGATGAATATACAGTAGTGGAAAAAATTATTAGACCATCAAAAGTCATCAAAAACAATGGTTATGCAATCAAGTACTAACTCCTGAGTGTATCATGTGACTAAAACAGACAGAAAAGAAAACATGGAATGCCTAAAAGCACTGTTTTTGTCAATACAATGCCATAGATATTGATCTAAGAACTTAACTGATTTTGGTTATTATCAAGAAAACAGAGAAAATGACTAGATATCAGCTCTGAAATTAAACTCTGAAGAACCATTTTTGTTGTTATCATTATATATGTCCAAACAAATGTACCTTTAGTTGTACCAGGCATTAAAACGAACAAGAAATTGAAGAAAACAAGGGGTGGTCTACCAATTTTTTCCATGACTGTATGTGCATAAGTGCAGATATTACACTGAAAAATACGTATTAAACAATATATTTTTTAGTTCCAAATGCCTGTTACCAAATGTTTTGTGCCTTTGTAGATCCACTGTGATCTATAAGTTGTAATGTACATGTGTAGATTATAAACTGAGGTATGACACTGCTAAAATTCACTTATTTTTCTTGTTCATATTTGTTCGGGTTATTCACATTTTGTGTGAAAAGGTAATTTGTAAATGTAAAAACACTAAAGCAAACAGAACAGTTTGGAGTTCTCATTATTCGCAGGTTATTATGTTATTATTCTAATGGTCCGTTTAAAGCCGGTGTGTCCTGGTCCAGTGTGTAGCTGCTACAAATTGAGAAACCATTCTGAGTCGGTTCTAAGATGAGGACACAAAAGTTATGTCTCACAAGAGGCTTTTTTATGTTTATGTCTTTGACCCATTGACCTGACAGTGAGAACAGGCCAGTAAACCTCACCTCATTGCTAAAGTAATGAGTGTAATACAACCTTTAAAGCAGGGGTGTCAAACTCATTTGAGTTCAGGGGCCACATACAGGCTAATATGATGTCAAGTGGGCCGGACCAGTAAAATAATAATAATAATAATAATAATAATAATAATAATACATTTTATTTATAAGCGCCTTTCAGGACAATCAAGGTCACCGTACAAAGTTGTTAAAAATAAATAAAACACAATTAAAATTACAAATAACAGCATAATAACTTATAAATAATGATCATTCCATTTTTTTTCCTCTTTATTTTAGTTTAAAAATATGTTAATTTAAAAACTCTCCAGCCCCCCTTTACATTCTCATTGGGTTTGCGATGTACTTTATAATCTGAAGCTTGAGAAACTCAGGTTTACACTAAAAGGCACGGTGAAATAATTTCATATTACTTGGGATCATTTTTTTGAACTACATACATTCACTGGACTTTTCCTCTGAGTTGGAGGATTGATATGTGTACTTATTTATTTACTTTTTGCTATTTGTTTTCTTTAATGTTATTTATTCTTTTTATTTTTTTAGTTGAATTATTTTCTTTAACTATTTCATTGTCCTTTATTTGGGTTTTGAGTGATTGGGTGAGAAGGGAGTTGACATTGAGGTATGACAATCGATGTTTATTCTGTATTTTTATACCCTATGCCACAGGTGTCAAACATGCGGCCCGGGGGCCAAATCTGGCCCGCCAAAGGTTCCATTCCGGCCCGCAGGATGAAAGTGCAAAAATTAACCTGAACAGTCAAGGTTGTCCAAATCCTTTTGGTTCAGGTTCCACATACAGACCAGTGTGATCTCCAGTAAAAATAACAACACAATAACCCATAAATAATGACAACTACAAATTTTCTTTGTGAAAAATTATGTGGAAAAAATTGAAGTGAAAAAAATAACATTACACTGTGAAAATATTTACATTTAGAAAACTATTCTTTCACAATAAAATGCAAATAAATACATAAATAAAAACAAAGATGAACAACCCGAAATGTGTAAATTTAACAATTTTCTGCCTGTTACTAAATGTTTTGTGCATTTATGGATCCACTGTGATCTGTAGTTGTGTTAATAATAAGAGATGTAATATTGTAGAAATTGTTCAAATTTTAGTTCCAAACTCCAAAATTTTAACAATATTCTGCCTGTTACCAAATGTTTATGTAACATTGTGTGTAAATGTACATGTATAAATAATAAGTCGAGGCATAATATTGTTGAAATTGCACAAATTTTTCAAATGAAATTTCCGTTTTTACAGGTTATTCCCATCTTTTTTGTAAAATGTAAATATTTTCATAATTTAATTTTTTTTTTTTTGTACTAAAACAAAAAGAAAAACTTGGATTTGTCATTATTTATAGGTTTTTAAGTCATTATTTTACTGGTCTGGCCCGCTTGGGATCAAATTGGGCTAAATATGGCCCCTGAACTAAAATGAGTTTGACACCCCTGCCCTATGCTATGTAGCACACTGTCTGTCTAAAATGTTCAAAATGTTCTATAAATAAAGCTGGAAAAAAAAGTTAAATTAAATAATGAAAGTTCATTTGTAATGTATCCTTTCACCAAAAATCTGAATAAGCTGAAATCTCTTGTCCAATTTCAACAACATTTGCCTTAGCTTATCATTTATACATGTGTATGACAGATCACAGTGGATCAACAAATGCACAAAACATTTAGTAACAGCCGTAATATTGTTAAAATTTGGGTATTTGGACTTTGGAACTAAAACGAGTTTGACACCTTTGACTGTTTACGTCTTCAATGTCATTTTTCCACTTTGCAAATTCATCCCATGGGCCAGATTGGAACCTTTGCCTTGGTGGTTTTTGGCCCACGGACCATATGTTAAACAACCCTCCTTTAAAGTAACTGGAGAAGATTGAGGATCCATGTTGCTGCGATGCACATTTGAGTCCTGCATTCACACCTGACACTGTTACTGCAGAACATTGTCGATTTTTCTGAATATTTCATTTCTGTTCACATGCAAACGGGTCCATTAAGAATCTTTATGCCCTGTGTCGTGCTATTTAACTTGTAAAATGGAGAGCTGTGACCTGATCACGTTCCTCTAAAGTTAAAACGTGTTCCTGTGAGACGACCCAACACCCAAACACATTTATTTTCGCGGTTTTAATTTGTCACTTTGCATAAAGAGGACTGTTGCTGTTATTCTGCAGCTACCCCAGGGACTTTGAATAGAAAGTAATATTTTTCATAAAAAGTCTTCTGCAACGGCGCATCATTTTATCTTGAGAATGGTACCTAAGCGATTTCATACGCTTGTAATTGAGTTAAATGTCGACTGTTGTGTGTGTGTGTGTGTGTGTGTGTGTGTGTGTGTGTGTGTGCGGCCGTGATGGTACCAGAGAGAGTGGGAGAACAGAGACGGCCTGATACTGCTGATAGAGCCTTGTTTCTGTCAACACAATAACCACCCAGTGTCTCACAGAACACAAACACACTGGTGTGGAGACGACTTAATACCCCCCTCTGTTCCTCACACATATAGTAACGCCTGTTTTTACTGTCCCTGAGTGACCGCACTGTAAAACCTGACTGATGATACTAATATCTTATCCTGGCACAGCGGCCACTCTCATGTGTCTTAGACTTGGGGATGTAATAAACGTTACAAAGACTCTTTCCACCTACTGCGCTGTTCGGTGTTGCGTTTTAGTGGAGCTTGAAACCATTAGCCCCTTTTACACAGCACTTCTGTTGCGGGAATATTTCGACTATGTTCCGGAACGACGTCTGTGTAAAGGAAATGGTGGGATCATTTGGTTCCACCTTTATCGTGACTTTGTAACGTCTCTGGAGGTAGTAACAGAGCTGAAGTGATGAGGGTGGGATCATGATTCCGGAACGCTATGTAAAAGAATCCGTGTATCATTCGTTCATTTGTTTTTCAATTTAAAACTAAAAATCAAAACACAAAAAAAAAAAAACACTCATTTTTTTGTTTTTCATCTTCAAAACCAGGATGAAAAACGGATAACGGTTCGTTTTTCCATTTCCCGATTTTGTGCTCAAATGAAAAATGGAAAAAACAGATAACGACTGTTTCATCCCATTTTGCTATTTTCAATTTAGTTCAGTCGTCTGACCCGGAAGTAGTCATTACCAGGGAAAAAATAAACAAAGGGAATCATGGCCAGACTGGAGGAATATTTTGCAATAATTAAGCAGCTATTTGATACGTACGGAAGTGTATTGCATTCACACAAAAAATTAAAAAATTAAAATTTATTTTTTTCAGAAAACAGTATCTCATTAATTCGGAAAATTCCGTTTATTTTTTTCCCCTACGACCGTTTCATCCGATTTTGCTATTTTCGATATAGTTAAGTTGTCTGACCCGGAAGTAGTCATTGCTAGGGAAAAAATAAACAAACGGAATTTTCTAAATTAACGAGATACTGTTTTCTGAAAAAAATTAAATTCAGCTCTGATTCAGAAAAACAGCCAAATTAATTTTTTTGTGTGAATGCAATACACTTCCGTACGTATCAAACAGCTGCCTAATTACAGCAAAATATTCCTCCAGTCTGGCCATGATTCCGTTTGTTTATTTTTTCCCTAGTAACGATGACTTCCGAGTCAGACAACTGAACTATACTGAAAATAGCAAAATCGGATGAAACGGTCGTTATCCGTTTTTTCCATTTTTCATTTGAGCACAAAATCGGGAAATGGAAAAACAAACCGTTTTCAGTTTTTCATTCTGGTATATAACTGAATACGTGAATAACACGCAAAAAAGCTAAATATGCGTACATATAGCCATAAATGCCATAAGAACTGGTGTGACATACAACGCGATTTCATGAGATCAGTCTGCCATGTGCGTCCGCTGTGTCTCCCGCACTGGGGGGATTTAAAAACGATCCCTGAGTCACCGCCCCTTTGGTTCCTAAACACAGGTCCGCTGTGTACAAGTCCAGCCTGTCTCACCTCTGTTACTCCTTGGGCTTGGCTGTGGAAATCGCTCAATGGTGGAAAAAAGGTGGGATCACCGTCTTGCCTTTTTTTTCCAGGATCTATGTCTTCACATCCTCTTGATCATGATTTCAGTGGTCAACTTGTGGTCGTAAGTGGGGATCTAAAATTAGAGCAGGACTCCACCCAGGCACGAGACCTCACTCCTCCTTTTCCTCCTCGACTTTTATTTATAGTTAAAATTCGGTGGTTAATGTCAAAAAGTTGGCGCAAAACAGACAGATCTTTAACACATGCTTAACACTCAAACACAGCATCTACTGATCTAAAATATTTAATACCTGTTTATTCATTAATCCTATCAACATATGCAAATAATTGGTGTAAAATACAGTTTGTCATCTTTTCATGGTCATCAGATATGACGCCACTTAGTTTATGTTCAGTTAATGATGTATTTTGTTGAAAAAACAAAACAAAACACTTTTTCTTCGGTTTTCTCTGTTTTTTATATAATAACCATCAACTTTAATCTGAGCTTTTATGAACATCTACATGATCAGTATATTGAATATTGGAAAGTACCTGATGCTCACTGAAAAAAGGCAAAATACAGAGGATAATATAATAAAAGGCGACAAATCCCTTAAGAAAAGTTAAATATAGAGAGAAAAATATACACCAAAGTAGCACTGGGTCTTCTTGGGTTAATGTGTCTCATTTGGTTTATGTTCACTTTATGATATGTTTTGCTGAAAAACTCAGTCTTTTTCCTCATTTTCTTCCGATTTGATATAACCACCTTTGAATTTACTTTGAGCTTTTATGAACATCTACACGATCAGCAAATAAAAATTTAGGAAAATACCTGATATATACTGATAAAATGCAAAAATACAGAGGATACTATTATAAACAAATGGAGATAAATCACTTAGGAAATATTAGATATGGAGAAAATTTGGAAAATGACACAAAAGTAGCACTGGGGTCTTCATCAGTTAAAGACTTTTTAAGGTATTCAATGCAGATTTGTAAATTCAAGACTTTCAAGACTTTTTAAGACCCCGTGGGGAAACTGTTTTATAATCAGAAATGTATTTACCTGGGTAAAAATATTCCTGGTAATCGAACTTGCATTCTGTTACACACAAAGCGTCTTTGTTAAGATGGGGATCAGTAGATTAAATATAGGAAAATACATGATTTACATGGAAAAATGCAAAATTCAGAAGATAATGTTATAATAAATGATGAATCACTTGGGAAAGACAAAACATCACTTGGAAGCTACGACAAACACAGTTGTGGGTCTTTAAGGGTTAAAATAAAAAAAATTGGGCACAAAACAGACATATTTTTTAACATTTGCTTAACCCACAAACACAGCATCTACTGATCTAAAACATTTAATAACTGTTGATCCATTAATCCTATCAACGTATGCAAATAATTGGTGTAAAATACAGTTTGTCATCTTTTCATGGTCATCAGATATGACTCATTTGGACGTTCAGAGGCTCCATAGTTACCGTGGAAACACTGTCACCTACCACAACATTGATTCACCAGTAAAACCCATGGAGTTGGATCAATAAAAGTGGATGGACACACTTGGTTTATGTTCCGTTAATGATAGATTTTGGAGAAAAAGTCAGTCTTTTTCCTCATTCTTTTCTGATTTGACATAACAGACATTGAATTTACTTTGAGCTTTTATGAACAATGACATGACCAGTAAATTAAATATAGGAAAGTACCTGATTTACACTGAAAAATTTAAAATTCAGAAGATAACACAATAAATGATGATTAATCACTTGGGAAAGACAAAAACATCATTTGGAAGCTATGACAAACATAGTTGTGGGTCTTTAAGAGTTAATATTTTTTTTAAAAAAAAAGGGCGCAAAACAGACGTATGTTTAACAGCATCTACTGATCTAAAATATGTAATAACTGTTGAACCACTAAACCTATCAATTCAGGTAAAATGCCATTTGATGACCATGGAAAGATGACAGATATGAGCCGTTTGGACGTTCAGAGACACCTTAGTGAACATGGAAACACCGTCATCTTCTACAACATTGATTCACCAGTAAAACCCATGGAGTTGGATCAATAAAAGTGGATGGACACACTTGGTTTATGTTCCGTTAATGATAGATTTTGGAGAAAAAGTCAGTCTTTTTCCTCATTCTTTTCTGATTTGACATAACAGACATTGAATTTACTTTGAGCTTTTATGAACAATGACATGATCAGTAAATTAAATATAGGAAAGTACCTGATTTACACTGAAAAATTTAAAATTCAGAAGATAACATCATAATAAATGATGATTAATCACTTGGGAAAGACAAAAACATCATTTGGAAGCTATGACAAAGTTGTGGGTCTTTAAGAGTTAATATTTTTTTTTAAAAAAAGGGCGCAAAACAGACGTATGTTTAACAGCATCTACTGATCTAAAATATGTAATAACTGTTGAACCACTAAACCTATCAATTCAGGTAAAATGCCATTTGATGACCATGGAAAGATGACAGATATGAGCCGTTTGGACGTTCAGAGACACCGTAGTGAACATGGAAACACTGTCATCTTCTACAACATTGATTCACCAGTAAAACCCATGGAGTTGGATCAATAAAAGTGGATGGACACACTTGGTTTATGTTCCGTTAATGATAGATTTTGGAGAAAAAGTCAGTCTTTTTCCTCATTCTTTTCTGATTTGACATAACAGACATTGAATTTACTTTGAGCTTTTATGAACAATGACATGATCAGTAAATTAAATATAGGAAAGTACCTGATTTACACTGAAAAATGTAAAATTCAGAAGAAAATATTATAATAAATGATGATGAATCACTTGGGAAAGACAAAAACATCATTTGGAAGCTATGACAAACATAATTGTGGGTCTTTAAGAGTTAATATTTTAAAAAAATCAGTGCAAAACAGACGTATCTATAACCGCATCTACTGATCTAAAATATGTAATAACTGTTGAACCACTAAACCTATCAATTTGTGTATATAATTGGGGTAAAATGCCGTTTGATGACTATGGAAAGATGACAGATATGACCCGTTTGGACGTTCAGAGACACCGTAGTGAACATGGAAACACCGCCATCTTCTACAACATTGATTCACCAGTAAAACCCATGGAGTTTGATACATAACAGTAGTCGGAAATACTTGTCTTTAATATAAAAAAGCCAAAACTTTTACTTTCCTGGGTTTCAGGAGGATATAATAACCTTTGAAACATCCTCCGAGCCTTTACCATGATCTCTAACATGATCAGAAAATACCAGATTTTTTTTTTTTTTTTGAGAAAAATGCCAAATACAGAGGATAAGGTTATAATAAAGTGTGACGGATCATTTAGGAATGGTTATATGTGGAGAAGGGCCACAAAAAGGGTTAAAGGAGACTATTACATATTATGAACTCTGTAGCACTAACCTGTTTTTTCTACAGTTTTGTGTCAGGATTGTTTTGGGTGGGTCAGAAACACATCATGACCCCCTCCACTTAAGTTTGTCAGTAATACATAATGTCAGCTTGCATAAACGGGGTAAAAAAATAACAGTAGTGGGATTTGACAGTTGAGGGAGGCGACGCCGTTCATGCATGTTAGCTTTCAGTATGAAGAAGCAGAAAAGAATACCAATGGTGAATCTAAGCGATGTGTTCTGCCAGTAAAGAAGGTCCATCAAAAAATATAATCCCTGTTCCAAGAAGGACCAAAAGCTTCAACTAGCCTCAGACTCCTTTAACAAAAAACAAATTTTACCTCATAGAACTTTTACAGGGATCCTACAGGTTTCTACAAGTTACATTTAAGACCTTTTTAACCCATAAAGACCCAGCACTACTTTTGTGGCAGTTCCCAAATAAAATGTTCCATTTAACCTTTTTTAAAGTGATTTCTTACTATTTATTATAACACTAGGTTACAAAAAAATGTTTTTTCGCAAGTTGTCTAGGTTTTTTCAACTGAATTAGGACCATTTTGCACCGCTAAATCCAAAAATGACATCCGTTTTTATCAATCAGGTCAGGCTTTTTTGCTAATTTGATTTTGAAAAATTTGATCTTCTAACAAAATTGATTACATTTTTGTGACTTTATCAATTGATTTTTTATATAGTTCTCACCCAAAATAGGTTTTAAGAGAAAAAAAAAAATTTTCTAACAGGATTCCTGTTAGGTACAATGGTGTATTCACCGCAGATGTAGCAGAATACGTCAGGCTTATTTTTGCAAGATCTTCTAGTCGAAGCCATTTCATTCACCTGTAATATTAAAAAGAAACAATCATGAATTGGCAAAAGTAAAATCTTAAGAACTCATTTATTGCAAGAAATATGAAAGAATTTTGTATCATATGATGTGAAAATGCCCATAAATGTAAGCAAAAATGTTAAAAAGCCAATATGTAGCATAGTTCAGAAAGTTGACCTGATTGAGCAAAATTAATGTGATTTTTGGATTCAGCACACCAAAATTATCCTAAATCAGCTCAAAAAACTTAAACAATAAATTTGTTGTTGACCAGTGTATTATTATCTTCTCTATTTTGTTTTCTTCAGTGAAAATCAGGTATTTTCCTATATTTAATTTATTGATCATGTGCATATTCATAAAAGATCGGAGTAAAGTTGAGGGTTTTTATATCAGAAGCCGAGAAAAAGTGACTTTTTCAGCTTAATCTATCATTAACTGAACATAAACCAAGTGTCTACATCCACTATCATTTGTCAAACTCCATGGGTTTTAGTGGTAAATCAATGTTGTAGACGATGACGGTGTTTCCACGTTCACTACGGAGCCTCTGAACGTCCAAATAGGTGCATGCTTTACCTGTTTTATCTGTTTTTTTTAACTGTTTTTTATCTGTCTTACTTGCTTTCTATTTCTTAACTTCCCTCTTAATTGTATTTATTGTACCCTGCTTGTAGCACTTTGAGGTTTTTAGCTAAAAATGTAAACTGCGTTATAAATAAAATGTATTATTAAAAATTTTAAATGGGTCATATCTGATACTAATGAAAAGGAGACAAGCTGCATTTTACACCAATTATTTACATGTATTGATAAGATAAGTGTTTCAAAAATTATTAAGCCTCAGGGGTCTGAGCCTATTTTGGCCATTTTTGAGTACTTTTGATTTTGTCTTTACATACTATTTAAAGAAATGTTTATTATAGCCATGTTTGGTATCTTTTTTTCAGCACAACTTCATCTATCTCATCTGCCTATTATTTTTTCACTTCAACCCACTAGATCAACACAAAAGGCCAAAAAACACACAAGAAATATAAAATCCGATAAATGTTGATTAATACTGTAGAAAAAAACTCAGTTAAATATGAAAAGACAGAATAGTTTTTCTTTACCGGGTTTCTTGAACACTTCTAAATGAAACTTGTCGCTAGGTGTAACTCTGGAAAACACTCCTGAAATAGTTTTTGCAGTGAAAAAGGCAGATCTGACACATACTTTCCAATTTTAATGGGCAAACAAAATAACTTTGTTATATAATTTTTTGATTGCAATTCCAGGCCTCTGCTTACAACAAATATGTTTTTGGTCATCTTTTCTGTGGCTGAAAACCTACCTTGTGCTCCTCGTTTATTCATGGAAAATGAGAATTTTTCCTTTTGTGTCAGGCGTCAAAAACAAGTTATAACCTGGCGTTTGTTTTTAATTTTCTGTGCTAGACCTTGTAAGTCCTGCATTGTGACCATTAGACACTGCTGAAATTAGAATCAGAATCAGAACCAGAGTCATGTTTAAGTACATAAACACATATAAGGAATTATTTACAGGTAGATGTCGAGTGTTTAGTAAATTATAAATACCATACTGTCTTCGTCCGCTTATTCGGGTCGAGGTCATGGGGGCGGGGGGGTCAGCAGAAGAGCCCAGACAGACCTCTCCCCAGCCACTTCCACTAGCTCTTCCAGGTGAATCCTGAGGCGTTCCCAGGTCAGCTGAGAGACCTAATCCCACCAGCGTGTCCTGGGTCGGCCCAGAGGTCTCCTCCTGGATGGACACACCTGAAACACCTCCCCAGGGAGGCGTTCAGGATGCATCCTCACTAGATGCCCAAACCACCTCAACCAGCTCCTCTCGACATGGAGGAGCAGCGGCTCTACTCTGAGGTCCTGTCCATACGAAGATGGTTTTGGTTGTATCTGCAAAAGTTTTGTATCGGATAGACCTTTCGTCCACACGAAGCCGGCGTTGTCAGTCACTGAAACACCAACTTTTTGAAACCAGATCCCAGAAAGGATCCATTTGAAAACACAGGTTTCGCATCTTCATCTATATGACCAAACCGCAACTTTTCTAAAACGATGATGTCATAGCCCCACCTCTCTTACCTTTCACCCCGGAAGCAAGATGCCACTTAAAAACAACAACAATGGCAGACTACAGAGTTGTGCTCATGTTACAACAACTATTGAGCTTTTGGGAAATATTCAATCAAAATCTTCGGCTACTCTTTCATTACAATGAGCAACAAACAACCATAGCTAACAATATTCACTACATACGCTTGGATCTACTGTGGAGAGGGGCAACCAGAGGAAATATTGGATCAGACCCGGTAGAACCAAGCAAGCTTTATGCACATGCTTCACGTCTTCTTCTCTGTTTTTGCAAGAGCATTACAACGCCACATACAGGCCTGGAATTTGTACTACATCGTTTTCAGTCTCAGTTTCATGTGGACGCAGACATTTCTTAAAACGACAAAGAAAAAGCTCGGATAGGAAAAGATGCAGTTTCGTTTGGACATGGCCTGAGTCCCTCCCAGATGTCTGAGCTCCTCATCCAGTCTCTAAGGCTGAGCCCGGCCACCCTGTGGAAGAAACTCATTTCGGCCGCTGGTACTCGCGACCTGGTTCTTTCGGTCATTACCCAGAGCTCATGACTATAGGTGAGGGTCGGAACGTAGATCGTCCGGTAAATCGAGAGCACTTAAGATCATATTGGTCTGAATGTGGACCCCAAACCAAAAAGATTTTAACATCCTTGACCTGGGGCGCCGATAAGGGGGGGGTAAACATGACAAATTCATGGGGCCCAGCATTTGTGGGGGGCCCATAGAGCAGTGGAGGGGGCCCAGTGGATACAGGTTAGAAGTTGTGAGAATTTTGTGTAAAGTCCACTGAACTGAAGTGAGGATTCAGACATTGAAAGCGTGGTAAGTTTGGGTTTCATTTCACCCTAGCATAAGTGATGTTATGTACATTCCCTCCTGGTCCAATAGATTGAGAAGACAACATTTATGCTTTCATAGGGCCCACAATTAGTAGCGGCACCCCTGTCCTTGACTATTAATATCTTCAGTGTAATTTTAGCATTCCACAAATTCATCCTACAGACTGTATTGGACTCTTTGGTGGACCGGTTTTGGCCTCCGAGCCGCATGTTTAACACCCCTGCTTTAACAGATGCATAAACTCACCCCTTGTTCTTAGTCTCTTTGGGAATTTAACACATGTGCTTTGTCTTCATATGACAAGATCGTGATTCTCAGTTGTACAATTGTCTTCCAGAGGGACACTAAGGGGTTACAAACTGAAACACAAGAGTTCTGCCTGATTTCCTATGAGGCCAAATAATAAATTTTTATAAGCTCCCACTTTTTAAAACACACATCAGTTGCATCTTAGCTCATAATGTGCAGTGTGTTGTTGCTGTGGTGATGTAAAACTGTCCTCTAAGGGCACGGCGAGCCTCTAGGACTTATTTTCTGAGTCTGTGCTTCATGATGGTTAAATCAAAGAGCAGAGAAAAAAAAAAAAACAGTCCTGACACACACTCACTGTACTACAGGACTATGGGTCTTTCATATTCACCACCACAGCAACTGTTTCCAAACAAACCCATCTGATAACATTTTCACCGGAACCAAAATAAGTGTATATATAGCATCTGTGTTGTTTTCCCTGGACCTCCCTTTCGTTATGCTAAAGTTCAGATTGATTAGATACTGTCCTGTCTGTGTGCGAGCGGTGTGTTTATGCGTGCGTTTGTGTTGCCGTGTCGTCATAGTAACAGAGCAGTGTGCGTGGGTGAGGGCTGTGTGTCCTTGTGTCAGGGCTCGTGTGTGTTTTGTAGGTTTCCTTCCTGTGTTGCTGGGTGCAGCGGTGCAGCCTGCTGTGGTTTGTACCAGCCGTCTCCTAAGACTCTGCACTCGTCCCGTCTGACCAGCGGGCCGCTCCACAAACACAACGAAACCCAATACACTAACTGTAGATTCACCACAAACACACACACACACACACAGTCCACTCCGCTCAAGGTATTTTTGAATGAAGTCTGATTCATTCTGCTCTAAAAATAACAGAAAAACTGGAGCATCATTGTACTTGTTGCTACGGTGTACAGTCCGTTCCGAAAGGCAGAAATGTACATTTAATACAGCATTTGCAAGAGTATGAACTAGGGCTGGGCATGTTAACGTGTTATTACCGCGTTAACGCATTCATTAAATAACGCTGACAATTTTTTTAAATCTCACGTTAATGCCGTTTTATTCTAACTCATATTCTTCTGCCCCTGCTTGTGCATGTGTAGCGATAAGCTCGGCAGATAGACAACAGGTTTCCCAAGAAAAGCCGGATGCCAAAAACTTCTCTCCAAATCTTTTACTTGAGACTCATTGTAAAACTGCAACATACACACAAAATATGTCTCAGTTCTGTTCCTTGCCTTAGTACATTTACATGGCATTATACATTTAAATGAATGGGAAAAAGACTGCTAGCTCGATGCTAACTTGAATAGGAAAATCCATAGACACGCTAACGATTAGCATTTACAGATTAACTTAAGATTTACAACGTCTTGTTATCCAGCAACAAAGGTTCACATCAGAGATATTTTATACTATTCATTCTTACAACTGAACATAAAATACTCACAGGCAAACGTTTTTTGGGCCATACAAACAGAGTGAAAGAAACATGTCTGTTAGTTCCTTCTTCTTCACTCCTTTGGTGAAGTTGAAAAAAAAAAAAAAAAAAAAAAGTGTAAAAAAAAGAGTACTTTAAGTTTAAATTATTCAGAAATATTGAATTGAGATGGTAGATGTGTTTTTATTGTTGACTTTTTTTTTTTTTTAATTTGTTATTATTATGGTGTAAATGCTCGATGCTGTACACATTTAAGTTGATGTAAGCAGTGTATTAGTTAAAAAGGATAGGCAAAAAACATAAGCTTTTGCTTCTAGCCTATTCCTTTTTTGGTTTTTATGTTTATTACAATTGATGTACTGAGTACAATAACTGATGTAAAACCAAAAATAAATTCATTCATTCATTCATTCTTATGTCCGAACTGGCTACGGGAACACCGCAAGGACAAAACATACGTTAGTGCAATTTATTCTGACCACTAGAGGGCCCCCTTTGCTTGCTTTTAACAACTGAACATCACATATTATTGGGCTTATTAGTATTAATACTTATTAGTGGACTTAAGACTCCTGTCAATCACTCACAACCGGAAATAAACTGGTGGGGACATAAACATGGAGAAAAGTAGCGGTCTTTTCCATGGACGTTTTCATTTTAAATGTCTTCAGATGGTGGGGTTGAGAAGGCAGAAGTTGTTTGTAAGCACTGCAATGTGGAATTATTTTTATCACCGGAGTACTTCAAGTCTGAAATATCACTGAAAGGCAATACACGCAATACTATCAGTAGATGGTTTTGGCAGCAGGTGGATGTTTGGGTCTTTATGGGTTAATAATGTCAAAAAGGTGGGAAAAAAATGTACAGGATTTTATAATTGTTATATAATCGAGGCTGATAGGATATATTGCAGAGGTGTCAAACTCATTTTAGTTCAGGGGCCACATCCTCCCAATATGATCTGAAGTGGGCCGGACCAGTAAATTAATAACATAATAATATATAAATAATACCAACTCCAAACATTTCATTGTGTTTTATAGTGAATAAAGTAAAATTACATTATGGAAACGTTTACATCTATAAACTGTCCTTTTAAAAATGTGAATAACAGGGACAACCATGAAAAAACTGGAATTTAGGCAGAAAAATAAGTGCAATTTTAACCCTATTTTGCCTCTTCTTATCATTTGTAAATGTACATTGCAACTTACAGATCACAATGGATCTGAAAATACACAAAATATTTGAGCAACTGGCAGAAAATTAGTAAAATTACTCTTACTTCTCTTAACACATTTCTAGTTTTTCATATTTTTTGTGAAAGGCTAGTTTGTAAATTTACACATTTTCATGTAATTTCACTTTTTTTTACACTAAAACAGAGGAACAATTTGGAATTGTCATTATTTGTAGGTTTCTATGGTAGTATTTTACTGATTTGACCCACTTGAGACTGAAGTAAGGCTTTTTATGGCCCCTTAAGTAAAATGATTGACTGTTAAAATCTTGAGTGTAATTTTTGCACTTCACAAATTCATCCTATGGGCTGGATTGGACCCTTTGGTGGGCCGGATTTGGCCCCCGGGCCGCATGTTTGACACCTGTGATATATTGGATACTGTCCGGTCTGTACGTTAACCTTTTCAGTACACAACCATTTACTAAATAGACAAAAAATCTGGTTCAAAAATACTTTAATTTACAGATAATTTTATTCTCTCTAACACCATCACTGACACAGACTCATATTAACTGTTACTTAAGATCAGTACATTATAACTAGGGATGTAATGATTTGAAAATTTCATATCACGGTTATTGAGACTAAAATGCTCACGGTTATCATTATTATCTCGGTATTGTTGAAACGTGCTCAAAATGTTCAAAAAGTATTTATACATACTGAAATAATTTAACCAAGTTGTATTTTGAAAGAAAAAAAAAAAAAAAAAAAAAAAAAAAATATATATATATATATATATATATATATATAAAAGGCACAATGTACTTTCTGTTGCAGAAACATTCAAATATTAACAAGTAAACATCAAACATATACTCAGTGCCAATGAAAACGCAACACTTGAATGTGTTTTGTTGTTCCTGAGCTGCATCAATATGTTTAAATTTCACCTGTATAAGATAATCCCAGACAATTTCTTAACAACCTGAGACGGGCTGAGCTATTGTCACGCTTGAATGAACTTGTCTGCATTCATAAGACTTGTTTGAATTGCTGAGCAGTTCATTGCTCAGCAATGAACTGCTCAACTTAAGGAATTGTGGTCAGTTAAGCAGTGGTCATGTTCTGTATATAAAGGCAAGCTGAAAAGCACCAAAATCATTTGCAATAACTCAGCGATGCCTAGACTGACACGTGACCAAAGATGCCATGCTATGGGGCTCCTGGAGGCCGGAATCTCTGCTCGGCAGGTGGCGCGCCGTTTTGGATGCAATGTGTCCACCATAGTCAGGATGCAACAGAGGCATGAAGAAACTGGCTCAACTGCAGACAGACCTGGCCCTGGACGAGCATGTGTGACCACGCCACAGCAGGATCGCTACATTGAGCTGCAGCACCTCCGGGACCGCTTTGTGACTTTGGGTTTTGGGGGTCCTTGAGTTTCTTTCTTTATCCTTATTTTTTGTCAACAAATTTGGATGTGATTTTTTTTAATTTTTACTGCATAGAAATGGCCTATGATTAATTCCAAAGAGCTTATGGAATAAAAATCCTCATCGATTTAAAAAAATATAAGAATCTTCAAGTGTTGCATTTTCATTGGCACTGAGTATACAAATGTGCATTAAAGATGGAACCTTATGGCCATTGTTTGACCATTTACCATATCAAGTTTGAGTTGTTTTAGTTTCTTTTTCAGAGATAGATAAATAAATAGTCTCTCTGTCTCTTTGTCTTTGAAAGTGCAATAATTAAACACAGTTATAATTATAATTACAATTTAAACGGTAATACCAACCGTCGGGAATTTTACAGCAGTTAATCATTATACCGGTTACATCCCTAATTATAACACAACATAGCATAATTTTAATGACAGCTCGCTGCTTCTTGGTGTTACACAATGAACTGAAGTGAAGAGAGACAGGAAATAGAAAGACGGAAATAGAGGACGGTCCACTGATGATGCACTGCTCTCTTTCATCTACAAAACAAAAGTTAAACCGTCAGCTAACTCTCTGTGTGCTTTGACCAGTGTCACTGTATTCATGGAATTGAGACATTTTTTTTTTTTCCATATTTGCTCCTGCAGGTCCACCTGTCAATCAAAGACACTGACCCACCCACCTTCTAGGCCTACTTTTTCCATGGTTGTGACAGCGTATCTTGTGCTTTTTCTCCTCTTTGTCTTGTTACTGTGAGATGACACCCTGTAAGCGCTGTCTGTCAGCAGTCTGGAGTCTGAATGGGTTGTTCTGATTGATAAAAACCAGAGACAGGAGGTAGCTAATGCATCAGGGACTAGTGTCATATGGTTATGAATAAAATATAGCCGTGTCAAAGCTAACTAGGCCATTTCCCCTTTTCCCTGTTTAGTATCAGGGTGTCTTGTATCACTTGTAGCATGGTAAGATGATCATGATTATTTTTATTTCTTGACTGATGTTCAGTGTTTTCATTTATATACTATATGAACCTGAACACATCTGTGCTTTCCTTTAACTACTGGATCCAGTTGTTACACTCTAGTGCAGGGGTGTCAAACATGCGGCCCATGGGCCAAATCTGGACTGCCAAAGGTTCCAATCCAGCCCATGGGATGAAAGTGCAAAAATTAAGGTTGTTAAAATCATTTTAGTGCAGACTCCACATACAGACCAGTGTGATCTCAAGTAAAAAAAAAAAAAACATAATAACTTTTTAAATAATGACAATTCCAGATTTTCTAATTGAAAAATTATGTGGAAAAAAATAACATTACACTATGAAAATATTTACATTTGGGTGTTTCTATGAAACTAGGTGCATTTTAGTACCTGTCACTTTACCAGCTTTGTAGACCCAATAATAAAAGAGAAATTTAGACATAATTCCCCCCAGGATGTATCTAATGATGACCTCAGATTAATGCAAAAAAATTATACTCTTACTCTGAGCCATCCCAAAATTAATGAATTTTTTAATACAATACTGGGGCCAAAAATAGGACCGAAATTGGGATATGAAAAGCCACCTAGGTGTCAGTGCCTTTTATTTTGAAAACATGGCTTAAAATGTTCTTATATACTGTTATAAATAAAGACACTGTTAAATTTGAAGATCCTAGTGGTTTTTCTAATCCAGACATGTGGGTTTTTCATGAATTGGCAGTCTCATTCCAGGTTTCATGTGTAACCCATCGTGTCCACTCGTGTTACATGCAGAACCTGCCCATTCAAACGCAAATAAATGACAAGTGATTTTGCAACAGCGGTCATTTTTGTGAAATTTGATTCCCAAAATGTACCTGCGAGAGAATAAAGAGATATTAGAAAAAAATAGTAGTGTGCAATCTTCTTGTCCTTTTTACCATGTTACAAGCAGAGTTTTGTATAAAAATAATATAAAAATGTGTTTTATCTGAATAGTAGTTTCTGTTTTTAGGTACCAGTTTCACAGTAGCACCCATATACACACGAAACTTCCACAGTAAAATGCAAATAAACACATAAATAAAAACAAATCTGAACAACCTAAAATATGCAATTTCAACAATATTCTGCCTGTTACTAAATGTTTTGCGCATATTTAGACCCACTGTGATCTGTAAGTTGTGTTAATAATAAGTTGAGATGAAATATTGTAGAAATTGTTCAAATTTTAGTTCCAAGCTCTAAAATTTTTGACAATATTCTGTGTGTTAACTAATATTTGTGCATAATATTGTTAACCCATAAAGACCCAGTGCTGCTTTTATGTCAGTACCCAAAGAAATTATTCTTTATTTTTAACATTTGTTAAGTAATTTATCACCATTTACTCTAATGGTATCCTCTGTTTTTTGCAAAAATCTGGTATTTTCCTATATTTAGTACACGGATTATGTAGATGTTCATAAAAACTCAGATTAAAATTGAGGATTATTATTTCCAAAACAGAAAACTTAAGAAAAAGATCAATTTTTCAGCAAAATCTATCATTAACTGAACATAAACCAAGTGTCTCCATCCACTGTCACTGATCCAACTCCATGGGTTTTACTGGTGAATTAATGTTGTAGAAGATGACGGTGTGCCTCCGAACGTCCAAATGGGTCATATTTGATGACCATGAAAAGATGACAAACTGTATTTTACACCAATTATTTACATGTATTAATAGGATTAGTGGATCAACAGGTATTAAACAGTTTACATTAGTGAATGATTTTAGTCGCAGATGGATGTTTGGGTCTTTATGGGTTAAAATCGCACTATTTTTTCAAATAAAATTTCTTTTTTTTAAGGTTTTTCACATTTTTTTTTTTAATAAAATGTAAATATTTGCGTAATTTAATAGGGATTTTTGGTACTAAAACAGAGATAAAACTTGGAGTTGTCATTATTTATAGGTTATGTCATTATTTTACTGGTCCGGCCCACTTGAGCTTTAATCGGGCTAAATATGGCCCCTGTGACACCCCTGCTCTCGTCAGTCTGAACCAACGAAATGTACAAAATGAAACCGAAAAGCGTTCATTCATGCTTTTATATCCCATAAAATACAGTATCCTCATTAAACGCCACGTCACTATCACTCACGCTCATTAAGACCTCCGCTCTGACAGGCTAGAGACGGCGTTGAACTATTCCACAAATCTCAAAGCGACTTCAGTTAATACCCCACAATCAAGGCTATCAAGGCAATTTCCGATGATTGACAACTTGGAGACGATGGCGCTACTATGCCGAGGCAGCTGATGAGAATGACTCCCCGTTCCGCTGCATATGTTTCACCGTTTCTAAAGGTTTGAGTCTGGCAGGTGCCAAGACAGATCTCTCACCTGTGTAAAAAAGCTGTTTGACGGAAACGATGAGCAATCTGCATTTCAAGAGCCAGTTAGTTGCCTAGAAACCCAACCTGTTCCGCACGAATGTCAGATATTATTGTAAATATGTATACTCTCACAGTTTTATTGAAAAAGACCGCCTCCAGCGTTAAGGAAGCCGTTTTATTTATTTGACTCTACATACGCTTAACGCCACACTAACTGGATAATCATAATGATACGGATGCAGTTTGTCATTTTAATTCAGATGCATGTTAAATGTTCAATAAATAGCTTTTTGTGGCGTGTTGACTGCGTTCTTCCAGCGATTTTCCCCGAGCTAAGTGAATTATATTATGTTTTTCTGCATTAATATCCATATTTCTGCAAGTATCGATTTGTTTATGACAAGCTAAGGGAGAAAAATTGAGGCATTTAGGGCCTGCAAGGGGAGGTTTTTGCAATGGTGTCGTACATCAAACGTGAAGTTGCAGCCTCTCTCCATGAGTCTGCTGCCAGTTATCCTCTCCATGCGTGTCATTTGAGCTGATGGGCTTGGCTCGGTTTGTCTCCTCTGCTAGCAGCGCCAAACAGAGCAGAGCCAACCCAAAAAGACCCAAATGAAATAAGGGCTTTTTACATCTCTGTGCTTCTTCTGTCAGTGCTGACAGTAAAGGGCTAGTTGAGCTCTGAGCTGTGGTGAGAACGGACATAAGGGAGGAAGAATCAAAGAGAGCCCTTCTATATTAAGGTCTTTTGTTGGTTGTGCTTTTTGCATCCTCGTCCTCCAGTATCTCCACCAGCAGAAGGGACACGACTGAGAGGGAGTTATGTCCTTTCGTAGCTCAGTTTTAACATCATGACCTATCAAAGAAAGTTCCAAAACGTCTTGTGGGTCTGTCCGGTGTTATATAACGACTGGACCACTGTTTTTGAATGGCTTTCTAAAGCTTAGCCTAACCATGACCTGGCCATCTCTGGATGCTCCACAATCTCTCTGGAGCTGTCACTTGACCTACAGGATGCCCTACATGTGGGAATGGTGATCACTAAAAAGCCAGGGTTACTACAGGTTTCTAAAACAGCTAAAATTTGCTTAGAGGTCTTATTTATGTCTTTGTGCATAAGAAATCAATATAAGTGAATCCCCAAAGGAACTTTGTGTTGGTAAATGCAAGTTATGCAAATTGACAGGATTTCAGTTCTGTTGCAACATGTTGATGGTCATATGAACTATGTTTTCAGGTCCAGAATGTCCAATTTCATCACAATTAATGCTATATTTTCATGTCGCAAATGACCAAGTTATATTTTAACTGAATTTACCTGAAAAACAATATTCTATTCTTTTAGATTCCCAATTTTTCTTATTATATACTACATATCACGTTTTATTTTTACAGGTTGCAATTTGGAGTATGGTGCTGATCCATCCTGCTTATGTTACGCCAATACATACATTAAGAATGTCACACGTCACTTTTTAAATCAACAGTTTTCTAATAATAAGCATTTTTATGAAGAAATGACAATTCTATATTGTTATTTACTCTTTAGTATGATGATAAACTATACAATAAATAATTCTGATCCTAGTTTTTGCACAGGGATCATTTGTGGAAACGGTGACATGGCTGCTGAGCATCAGTATGATGGGATCTGTAACAACCATGTCACATCCGTCCACTGACACATTTTGTGTTTTTGTGTCAGCTGTTATTGTTTTAGATCCACAATACTAACATTTATGAATAAGAGGAGACTTAGCAATAGTAAGTATATAAGTTTATTACTAATAAAGTACTGGTACTGACCAGAGCATCATGGGTAATGTCACGTCCGTCCACCAGCAAAAGTTTTCACATACACGTGCTATTCCAAATCCAATATTTCTGAAAATATAGCTTCCACTGTCAAATAATATCAGTAGTCTGTGCACAAACGTATTAGCATTATTTCAACACAGTTCTACGCATTTCTTACAACTTTTTTTTTTTTTTGACGAAAATGGCCACTCATTTGACCCCCCAAGTAAATTTTAGCTGAAAAGTTAAATTTAAGACCGTTTTAAGACTACTTAGAACAAAATTTAATGCCTATTTGACAGCCATACTAGCAAAAATTCGGAAAATGTATTGATCTACTCCAAAATCTTTTTAACTTTTTACCTTTCACCTTGCCTTTTTTACTTTTTACGCCAACGAAGTTTATACTTCTTCCTACTAAGTTTATACTTCTTCCTACTCCTTTTTGACCATGCAAAATTCAGACTTGCACATACTTGAAGATAGATTCTGTTTATTTAAATGCTATTTAGTTTTTGTTGTCTTAATTTGATTCGTTTCATTTTATTTTGTTTCTTTGCATGTTTGAAGTAAGTAAGTAAATAAATAAATAAATAAATAAATAAATAAATAAATAAATAAAGCCTTGATTCCCAGTGTTATGAGTCATTCCTCACCGGGGGCTGCAAAGTTAGTGATAATTGGTTCTATGACTAGTTTTTCATTGTTATCTATTTCAATGTGATAGTCGATGAGGGAAATATATTTGATAATGAATCTGACACTGAAAGTAAGGAAGAGGCAGGACTAGATAAGCCTTTGCCTCTTTCTGTCCCTTCTCAAACTGTGTTTATGAGTTGATTCATATGTACATTTATATTAAATTTATTGTATTTCATTACTTTTTCTGTGATTAATGACCATTGATGGGTGCATATGTAATTGACGTCTTGCTTTTATTGTTTTTTTAGTTCTTTTTTTTTTTCTTTTTTTTTTTTTTTTACTTCAAAGTTTGAGACAAATGAAAAAATTGGAGGACAAATTGTTGGGTTGGAACGGATGGAATTGCGTAGGCTAACGTTACTGTTTTTGCAGCTTGGAGCAAATGGGTCAGATATTACTTTTTTTGACATGATTCTTGTCTGTTGTCTTTTGTGCATTTTCATGTTCTTGTAGATTTCATTTTAACCCTTTCATGCATGAATTATGAGAACCTTAATGAAGATTTTTTTTTTTTGAGTGTTTTTATTCCTTTTTAGGCAAAAAAAGCAAAAAAACCAAAGTGATTTATTTTTTCCAAGAAGTTACAAAAATGTCCACTTAGCTGGACACCATGCATTTCATTTTTGAAGCAACAAACTGTGTGAAAACTATGAACTAAAACATTTTTAATGCTGCTAATCTGATGTTTTCTCACATTTTAACATACTACAGGGTGGGGAAGCAAAATTTACAATGAACATTTAGTTGTTTTTTCTCAGCAGGCACTACGTCAATTGTTTTGAAACCAAACATATATTGATGTCATAATCATACCTAACACTATTATCCATACCTTTTCAGAAACTTTTGCCCATATGAGTAATCAGGAAAGCAAACGTCAAAGAGTGTGTGATTTGCTGAATGCACTCGTCACACCAAAGGAGATTTCAAAAATAGTTGGAGTGTCCATAAAGACTGTTTATAATGGAAAGAAGAGAATGACTATGAGCAAAACTATTACGAGAAAGTCTGGAAGATACTATTAAAGAGGAATGGGAGAAGTTGTCACCCGAATATTTGAGGAACACTTGCGCAAGTTTCAGGAAGCGTGTGAAGGCAGTTATTGAGAAAGAAGGAGGACACATAGAATAAAAACATTTTCTATTATGTCAATTTTCTTGTGGCAAATAAATTCTCATGACTTTCAATAAACTAACTGGTCATACACGGTCTTTCAATCCCTGCCCCAAAATATTGTAAATTTTGCTTCCCCACCCTGTATAATATTAGTTACTACACGCTCAGATAATGTACAAAAAAAACCCAACATCTTTTTCTTTTCAAAAATGTTAATTGCAGTCTAATAATAATTAGCAGTTGATTTATGCTCAAATATGTCACTGCAGATCAGGTTTATCAAGAACAGGAAAGCTACAGTAATAGTATGAATTGCAGTGTATTATGGGATGGTGCATACACGTCCACTGTGTAGGTTGATATGCAAGTAAAACAACAAAATCCATAAATATACGAGAGAACAACTGTGGAATAGCTGTCCACTGTAGTGAGCACTATGCATGAAAGGGTTAAACAGCGCTTTTATGGACAGTAATTTTTGTAAATAGAATTAGAAAAAACTAAATGTACTCCTATTAACTCCTAAAACAGAGGATAATTACTAAATAACAGACTATTTTGACACTTTCAACGTACGTTAGGCTACTCCTTTACTGTTTTCTAACATCATCAGTGAGTGGTTTATTAGAAATCATTGACATCTGTGTCTGGAAAACAATGACTCTAACCTCATCTTGTTTCATAAATAGCAACAGAAATTTGCTAACATCTCAGTTTGGTTATTGAACATGTACTGTAATAATCTGCGCGTCTGTGTTTTTTTTTCAGTTGCTCATTTCTGATGTAACTGCTGACTCCAAAAAGTGCCAATTTTGCACCACAGAACGGAATCACTTCTTCTTCTGCTGTTGCCCTTAGAGATCTCCTGTGGTCAACACAATAATGAGAATATCGTATCTGTCGCTGCTTTCCTAACCTCGTCCTTTTTCTTTCCGTAACACTTCATCAGAGACGACGTGGGAGAGACCTTCCAGTGCTCCTGGAACTCCAAAAACCTCCCTCCGACACAAGAACTCCCTGCCAGCAGGTACTACACATGCGTCTATTGCCAACTTAGCTATGTTTCGTTTCAACTTCCTCAACTTCTTCGTGCCCCGGGGCTGTGAATTCTTCCAAAATTCCAAAGTGGCACAAAGCACCCACTCATGCACACCAAACACAGACACATACACTTCCTGTGACTAATTTTATCTGTAGCTTCAACTGCAGAACTAAGGCCTTCTCTGTCTTTCTTTTTGGCTCTGATCCTAAAGGCAGGCCGACAAACAGAGCCACGAAGGTTTGAGAGATGTTTCCCAGCTTTAGAAGTGGTCAAAATCTGGCCGTCGCTCCCATTCATTTGTATTATTTCTATCTTAAACAACTACTTAAGAAATACTCTCACTCTTGCACACATCAGAGCTTTTCATTTTCTGTCGAGTCAATGTAAAAATGGGAAACTATTCCATGTGTTACGTATATCCTTGACATGAATGTGTCTCTGAATTGTAAGTCTTATAAATGGAGACTTCATATGGAATATACTTGTATTAAACACTTTAAAGAAGTGTTTCCCACTATGTCAGGGCTGTCAAACTCATTTTGGTTCAGGGGCCATATTCAGCCCAATTTGATCTCAAGCGGGCCAGACCAGTAACATAATGACTTTATAACCTATAAATAATGACAAATCCAAGTTTTTCATTTTGTTTTAGTACAAAAAAACCTCCAATTAAATTATGAAAATATTTACATTTTGCAAAAAAGATTTGAATAAACTGAAAAAAAAGAAATTTCATTTGAAAATTGTGTGCAATTTTAACAACATTATGCCTCGACTTATTATTTATACATGTACATTTACACACAATGTTACATAAACATTTGGTAACAGGCAGAATATTGTTAAAATTTTGGAGTTTAGAACTAAAATTAGAACAATTTCTACAATATTCCATCTCTTATTATTAACACAACTACAGATCAAAGTGGATCCACAAATGCACAAAACATTTAGTAACAGGCAGAATATTGTTCAAATTGCACATTTCAGGTTGTTCATCTTTGTTTTTATTTATGTATTTATTTGCATTTTATTGTGAAAGAATAGTTTTGTAAATGTTAATATTTTCACAGTGTAATGTTATTTTTTTTCACTTAAATTTTTTCCACATAATTTTTCACAAAGAAAATTTGTACTTGTCATTATTTATGGGTTATTATGTTGTTATTTTTACTGGAGATCACATTGGTCTGTATGTGGAACCTGAACCAAAATGATTTGGACAACCTTGACTGTTCAGGTTAATTTTTGCACTTTTATCCTGCGGCCCATAATGGAACCTTTGGCGGGCCAGATTTGGCCCCTGGGCCGCATGTTTGACACCTGTGCACTATGTTATATGGACCTGTAAAAAAAATTAGCACATTCTTGCATATAGGGATGTAACGTTTATCGGTATAATGATAAGCTGCGGTAAAATTGTATTACCGTTGCAAACTATTACGTGATCCAAAACAAAAAGGTCTCCATTTTGAATGTCTGGAGTCGCCAGAAATTTGTGATCTTAAAAAATGGGGTCACGAGCCAAAAAAGGTTGGGAGCCACTGGGTTAAAGGGTTAACTTTCTCTTATGGGACACAGATTTACAAAAATTACAATGTACAACAGCCAAAACAGACTCAAACACTGGCATGGTTTGATTCATAATGACGTTGTGGGTTTCAGAATCAGAGCATACGAGTTCATCTGCACTAATAGAATGTCTTTCCTTGTATGGTTTTCTGTCATTTGTTTCTCCAGTGAATGGATTTCATTCAGGTGGTAGCCCCTTGCATCATGTGGAGCATTCACACAACAGTCTGGTGAGGAAGAGCAGCACAGAGCCACAGGTAAGGCTGTCTCACTGTTGTTCTTTCCACGCCTCGTCTTGACACACGGGCTAAAAGATTGGATTGAATGAGCACCGAGTTCTGTGTAGAAAACAGGTAGTGAGGACAGATCCCACAGTGAGATGACAACTGCATGTCACTGTGCTGTAAAAACCGACAATGACGCCAAAAACATGCAAATATTGTCCCAGTCGCCTTCACAAACTAAAATGTTCCTGTCATTTCTTATACGCTATATTTCACTGTATGTATCGTTTCTGTTTTGTGAAGCAGATTCGTCCCATTTAATCCTCAAATTTACCTTGAACGTTAATGTTAGAGATGCTGAACTCTACATTCTTTTCTCCCCTAGAGCAGAGAAACCACTGTGCGGTAATAAAAATAAATAAATAAATAACAATGGGAGTTATCCAGCTTCACAAGTGTAAAAAAAATGATACAAAAACCAGACAGATTAGGTCATTTTTATCATATGTCATCAATTTAGGACAAACTCTGCACAGGTGGACCACAGCTGTACACTTTAATAAACAAATGGAACAGTTTAAATAGGAAACACAAGCCAAAGTTGAATTTCTATTAATTCATGGATTAATTTCTAAGCTCAGTTGCTCACATGTAGAGGATATGGGCCGATTTTGCCTTGAAAATACTTAAAATGATATCAGAGATGGTCAATGCCTCGGTTCTGCACCTCTTTAGTGGCAACAGGGATGTAACGATATGAAAATTTCATATCACGGTTATTGTGACCAAAAATATCACAGTTATCATTATTATCACGGTATTGTTGAAATTGTGCTCAAAATGTTCAAAAAGTACTAATACACACACTGAAATAATTTAACCAAGTTGTATTTTGGAAAAAAAAAAAAAATAAAACAAAAAATAAATAAATAAAATAATAGGCACAATGTACTTTCTGTTGCAGAAACATTTAAATATTAACCCTTAGTGGTCTGAGCCTATTTTGGCCGTTTTTCAGTATTTTTGATTTTGCCTTTATATACTATATAAACAAATGTTTACTATACCCATGTTTGGTGTCTTTTTTTTTCAGCACAACTTCCTCTACATCATCTGTCTTATTATTTTTTCACTTTACAGGGTGGGGAAGCAAAATTTACAATATTTTGAGGCAGGGATTGAAAGACAGTGTATGACCAGTTAGTTTATTGAAAGTCATGACAATTTATTTGCCACAAGAAAATTTACATAATAGAAAATATTTTTATTCTATGTGTCCTCCTTCTTTCTCAATAACTGCCTTCACACGCTTCCTGAAACTTGCGCAAGTGTTCCTCAAATATTGGGGTGACAACTTCTCCCATTCTTCTTTAATAGTATCTTCCAGACTTTCTCGTAATAGTTTTGCTCATAGTCATTCTCTTCTTTCCATTATAAACAGTCTTTATGGACACTCCAACTATTTTTGAAATCTCCTTTGGTGTGATGAGTGCATTCAGCAAATCACACACTCTGACGTTTGCTTTCCTGATTACTCATATGGGCAAAAGTTTCTGAAAAGGTATGGATAATAGTGTTAGGTATGATTATGACATCAATATATGTTTGGTTTCAAAACAATTGACGTAGTGCCTGCTGAGAAAAAACAACTAAATGTTCATTGTAAATTTTGCTTCCCCACCCTGTAACCTACTATAAAAACAGAAAAGGCCAGAAAACACACAAAAAATATATAATTCAATTTGAAAAATGTATATACTTTATTGCATAAATAACACAAAGATGCTTAACGAACCTTTTCAAAGACTTTAAAAGTGAATATTGGTTCTAAATATTAGGAATAGAAAATCAAAATTGTAATAAAATAAAACTATACTCAAATATTTGACATGAAAACATAGCTTTACATTGGGTTTTTTCCCCTAAAAGTGCGGTCATCAAACATGGTTGTCATGATAATTAGAATTTAAACAGTAACACTAACTGTCTGCAATTTTACTGTGGTTTATCGTTACACCGGTAATCGTTACATCCCTAAGTGGCAACAATCTGCAGCATTAGCAACTGTTAGCTTAAAAATTGAGGACCATAATAATATACATCATATGAACATGCATGAATTTTACATACTGAAATTTTAATTTATGAATGAATGGGTTTTACGGTCCCTGTGCAATCAACAATGAAACTAAAGTGTAACTCCAATGGTAGAGGATAAGATAAATAAGATAAAATGCATAAATAAAACAGCATCTCAACATAAAAAGTAATAAATAACAAGAATGAGGTTGTTTCTGGTAACCTGGCTTGTTTTATTTCTACTCTCCCTCCATCGTTGTGATCTTTAGCCTGGGGCTCATTTCATTTGAACTTAGCTCTAAACTTTTAATATTCAAGACATGTTGTTCAAATGTATTGGCAAAAAATGACTACTGCTCTACTATCTCAACCCTCAAAGGTCCAGAGCAGTGTTTCAGACCTTTGTTTCTCACCTGTTTATTTTATTTTTCTATAATTTAGCATCAGTCGACTTCAGGCGTGAACCCAAAGTTTCATCCATTCTTTTAAAGTTCACATTTTATATTTTCTTTGTCTGAGAACAGATAATTTTACAGAAATTTCTAGTACAATAATAAACACATTTTAAAAAATAAGGCCCAGAAAGTGTTTTTGTTTTTTTTGTTTTTTTTAAGCGAGTCAATGTTTTCTGCTTTCAAATGAGTGTTTAGTGCATATAATCAACTTAAAACATTTCAATCTAATATTATTATAGCTGTTTTTTTAATGTATTTATTCATATTCATTAACTCACAATGCAAATGTACAAATGCAAACAGTGACATGGATCTTTTTTCATAGATTATACACATTTGTGACAGTTTCTGAAGATCCAAATGAGGCAAAAAGCAGATTAACTCCACTTTACCCTGACTTTACAAAGCATGTTGACATATTTAGAGGATCAGCAGTTATTTTACAGCAAAACGTATTTTTAGTTTGACCTTTCAGAATCAGAATACTTTATTAATCGGAGGGGGAAATTATTGGATGTGACAGTCACTCCATTCAAGTATAATAAAAAAGTAGCAGGAAAGAATTATCAATACAACAGAAAAGAACAATATATAAATATATATAAAGCTCTAAATATACAAATATATATATATATATATATGTATAGCTCTGAAAAACCCCCAAAAACAAATATATATATTAAAACACTGTTAAGACACAAATTTAGAACAGCAATTTCTACAATATGTACTAGAAAATATATGATCAATATGATAAAAAAGAAATGTACATAATAAGTGTGCAAGGGTTTGAGGGTTAAGTAGGAATCATTTCTCTTTATACTAGTTAACTCAGTTTCACTCAAACATGGCTCAAGAATTTTAATATTTAGACGATATTTAAGTACATATTTAAAATCTAATGTGAAATAAATAGTTAATAATGTTGCATTGGTACTGACGGTCTCTTAGTCACTTCATGTTTCCTCTTCTCCTTTCATATTTACAGTGTTATTATTACACTATGACAAACCACAGATTATGACCCATGTTTTCCTCTTTTTGTCACTTGGTGCCTCTGGTTAGTCTAACTGTTGCTATAGTAACGAAAGCCTTAGTTAGCCAGGGGATACGGTCACCAAAAAAAAAACAATAAAATAAGACTTGTATGAAACCGTCCAACTTGGACTGGACTCATGTACGAGCTGAACCGAGTCTGGTGTAACGCTGCAGACTCTCCAAAGCTCTGCTGTTTTCTTCTGCCGTTTGTTGCTGGGGCAGGTTGTGTTCACTGTTTTTATCACAGCCTTTTCTGCACAAACAAGCCTGCTGCTGCTGAAACAGGGCTGAGGAGAGCACTGAGACTGAACCAAAACAGTAAACTTTTTACAGCGGGCCGTAAAACCTAAACAATGACTTAAACAAACCGAACCCTGCAGAGCTGACGGAGGCTGCAGAGTCGATGATGTATGAGAATCTTCACTTTAACTCCTGAAACTCTTCATCTAAGGCAGGGGTGTCAAACTCATTTTAGTTCAGGGGCCACATACGGCCTGATATTTTATACAGTGGGCTGGACCAGTAAAATAATATACATAATAGGATAAGAACTTATAAATAATGTCAACTCCAAAGTTTTTACCTCCGCCAAGGAGGTTATGTTTTTGCCAGGGTTTGTTTGTCTGTCTGTTTGTCTGTTTGTCTGTCCGTTAGTGTGCAACATAACTCAAAAAGTTATGGACAGATTTTGATTAAATTTTCAGGGTTTGTTGGAAATGGGATAAGGAAGAAATGATTAAATTTTGGTGGTGATCGGGGGTGAGGGGGCCCACAGGGGGGGCGCAGACCAGAAAACTTCATCAAAATTTGTCCATAACTTTTTGAGTTATGTTGCACACTAACGGACAGACAAACAGACAGACAGACAGACAAACAAACTCTGGCAAAGACATAACCTCCTTGGCGTGGGGGGGGGGGGGGGGGGGGGGGCACTTATCAGCCTTGGCGGAGGTCTGCGCTCTCCGAGTGCTTCTAGTTTTCTATGTTTTTAAGTGAAAAAAAGTCAAATTCCGTAATGAAAATGCTTACGTCTACGAACCGTACTTGAATATAACATAAACAAAAACAAAGTATGTGGAATTGTACCAGTATTCTGCCTCTTAATACATGTTTTGTGTATTTGTAGATCCACTGTGATCTGTAAGTTGGGATGCATATGAATAAATGATAAACTAAGGCGTAATATTGTTCAAATTGCAGGTTATTCACATTTTTTGTAAAAGGCTAGTCTGTAAATGTAAACATTTTTGTGTAATTTTCCTTTTTTTTCACACTAAAACAAAGAAAAAAATGTGTAGTTTTCATTATTTCTAGGTTATTATGATTGTATTTTACTGGTCTGACCCACTTGAGATTGAATTGACCTAAAGTGATTCTAACATCCTTGATTGTTAATTTCTTCAGTGTAATTTCTGCATTTCACAAATTCATCCCAGGGGCTGGATTGGACCCTTTGGCGAGCCGGATTTGGCTCCCGGGCTGCATGTTTGACACCTGCGATCTACGATATACCGGTTCACCCCAGTGTTAATAGAAAACACAATACAATACAAATGCAGCTTAGAGCTTCAATACTAGGGGTGTACTGTATCGATATTAAAAAGTACTGTATCGAAATTTTTAGGTATTTATTCAAATGCAGAGATGGTGGAGGTTCATTTTTCTTTTTTCTTTATCAAGCTCTTTTATTTCTATATTCACATGGGCATTTTGCTTTGTTTGTACACTACAAAAGTAGTACTGTGATATTGCTGGTCATACATGTAGTTTTTTTGAAATCGATAGCACTGTTTTGTTAAATAATGGTTATTTCAAGCATCCTAAAAGCACTTTTACTGTCTGAAAGACGCAGATGGTAGTTCCTTTGTTGGGACTGCAGACAAATAATGTTATGATGCTGGATGATTCAGGGACTGTCCACTATGCATTCTACCCACAACTAATAGAATATGAACATTTGAGCAGGATCTTAAACTAGTCTGATGAGGTTCATACTGTCTACTGAACTTATGAAAATTTATTTTTCTTTTTTTCAGACAGGTGGAAAAAAAGTTGATTTTTTTAGCTCGACATGTTTCAGATACAACCTGTAGCCTTCCTCAGAAGGGTCACTTGATGTTACTGTGATGAAGTGTAGGATCCACCATCCCTCCCATCCTCATCCCATCATTACCACTGCTGGATTAAAGAGGCCATAGAATAAGAAAACGAGTCCAGAGGACCATGAACAGGGATGAGGGGTCCTACACCTCCTCCCACACCTGGGAAACTGTCCTCCATGGAACATCAGGCAGCAGGGGGCATAATCGTACCGTTGCCTGGGAAACCTGGATAAAACAGCTGACAATGACAGGTCACAGTAACATCAAGTGACCCTTCTGAGGAAGGCTACAGGTTGTATCCGAAACATGTCAAGGTAAAAAAAAATCAACTTTTTTTCCATCTGCCTGACAAAAAAAGTGAAAAACTCTTAATAGGATCTTAAACTGTAATGTCTGTAAAACATCTTTTCATTTATTTTTTTATTTTTTGTATTGGTAAAGACACATGTAATCCAAATCCTGCACTTTAAGTTTTTACAGAGGAAAGTTTTGTGATAAAACATTAGATCCTGTTCTGATCAAATAAAAATGTGTTTAGTATTTTTGCTTATTTCTGATGTTATTCAAATTTTCCAGGAAATAATCTTTAAAATAATAATAAAAAAAAAAATATATTGTGCTGTTAACAGTATCATGATATATCACGATATATCATATCGTGATTCGTCGATGTTGTGATTTGTATCATATCGCCAGATTCTTGCCAATACAAACCCCTATTCAATACATAATGTTGTGTGAAGAGGGTTATTATTTAAAGTGCAACTTCAGATAATTCGTGTGTCCAGTGACATCTGGAATCATTTACTTGGAGGTTTTCAATCCGATAATGCTCTGTGGAGCTCACCCATGTTTAACAAATGGGTAGAAATGGTGATTGTGACATCAGTGAGGTTGAAAATGTAAATCCACACAGCTATGACAGGTCACATTTTGATCATGCTGGCATCAAAAGGACCTGGAACAGATGAGAGTAAAAAGAACTAACCATAAAGGAGAAACTGGGTTACAATGTGAGGAAAACAAGCAGATAGCTGGGCTAACTAGGTCCCTTACTCTGCCTTCATGCAGTTTTAGAAATTACAATAAGTACATTAAAGCTGCTGTGCTTAATAGTTTTTGTTTTAGCTTTTTCAGCGTATTTTAATTGAAGTGGTCTGAGAGGACGAGAGATTTCTGCATCTACTGTTTCCCTTTGTTTTCAGGTTGAAGAAAATCGACCCAGATTTTGTCCGACCCTAGGTGCTTTTTGAACAGGTGATAGGGGTGGATATGTGACTGATAGTTCCAATTACCAGTTAGCGATCAGATTCTGTCGGATTCTACTAATTTAGTCTTGATTCTTATGTGAAAGCTTGAAAAAGTGATTTCACTTCTCCAAAACAACATGAAACAATGTCGGGTTCATCTATATCTATATTTATGTTTAGTTTTTAGCTCACCAGATGACAAAACTACTGGTCAGATTCATTTCAAATTTTATATGTAGCTTCTTTGGGACAATGTCTACTAAGTTTGTTCACAGTTTTGAGAAAATTAGATTTTTGCATTTTTTACGAATTTTTGAAATATAAAAAATTTACCTTTACTTATAATGGGCCATATATTGATGGTTTATAACATGGAAATGGTTAGCGATATCAATATAGTTACAACTGAGTACTGACAGGAAGTTAAATATGGACTTTCATTTGGGTCCATGACCTTTGACCTTGAGTGACCTTGAAGGGTCAAATTTAAGGTCACCAATGTCAAGAATTCAATAATTTTCATCTCTGAAACTATTAGTCGGATTAATTTCAAATTTATTATATGGCTTCCTTGGGACAAAGTCTACAAAGTTTGTTCACAGTTTTGAGAAATTTAGATTTTTGAAATATAAAAAAAATTGCCTTTATTTATAATGGGCCATATTTTGACGACTTATAACTTGGAAATGATTAGCGATATCAATATCCTCCTGAGACCCAATAAGCAAACATTTTCACAATTTTACATGAAATAATTGCCTTAATTGGAAACAGCATGTTGCAACAGTTCTGTCAGATACGTTTTTTATTTATTTATTTACATATAATGTCGTTTTCAGTGGACTTTTTTTTTTTTTTTTTTTTAAAGTAAAGCTGTGAAACTCTTGTCCACTATAGAAGACAAAAATGCATTGCTGGGTCTCAGGAGGATATGGTTATTACTGAGCACCGATAAGTAGTCATATATGTATTGGTCGGATTAACTTAAAATGTATTATGTAGCTTCCTTGGGACAGTGTTTACAAAGTTTGTTCACAGTTTTCAGTTTTGATTTTTTTTTTAGTATTAGAAATTTCCTTATAATGGCCATATCGTGCTGGCTTATACCATGGAGATGGTTAGAGATATTAACATAGTTACTATTAAGCACTGATAGGAAGCTAAATATGGACTTTCATTTAATTAGTTGAGTTATCTTAGGGGGAAAATACCACCCACTTCTACTGGGAGATCTGCATCAAGACCACAGGACTCTAACATAGTGCCAGAACCTGACAACCTCACAAATTCAACTTATTACTGATTCTTGATAGAACATGTGAGAACATGTGAGATACAGGGCCATTGGTCCTATTTTTTTATTTGGACAGAGATGAGAGAGCTGCAGAAGGAAGACTCCAACTTTAATGAATATTGATGAGCAATAAATATGAGTTTACAGTCACAGTTTATAGTTATCACAGTTGAGTAATATTTTACTAAAACTGTCTATAAAGTAGTGAGATTGTTTAATAGTTCAGACAGATCCTTTTAACTTTAATTAATACAGTAATAAGCATTAAAGTTGCATAGCACAAATCACTTCAGTCAACTAAATGTGAATATGGATGAGCTGACACCGTTTCATGCTCTTACTGGAAACGTAAAATCACTTTTCTTTATTCCAAAGTACAACTGACTCCCATCAAAGTCACTTTTGACGGAATGTCACCAACGATCAGTGACGACAGCTCGATCCTGTATTTAACCCTCTATCTGTCTGAAAACACCTGCTGTTAAAAAAAGTACAAGTCACTATCTACAGACTGAAAACACAATCAGTGAGTAGAAGTCTTTAATTACAATACACTGAAAGGAATTATGGGATTTTTGCCCAGTGATGCTAAAAATCTATCAAGCGCTGCTGACTTTTATGTGTTTAAAAAAGCTCATTATTCTATTATTCACTAATATCAGCAAATGATTGATAATGTTAATGGTCACTTAATGCTTCTTATATGAAGTATTCTTAATTATTGTACGTTTATTTCAAAGTGTTAACATTTTTTCTGTGTCTACGTCTGAAAAACATGTCCAAAAATTACAAAGTCAATATGGAACTGCTGCTACATATGCCCTAAAACAGGGGTGTCAAACATGCGGCCCGCGGGCCAAATCTGGCCTGTGGGATGAAGTTGAATAGCGTAAAAATTGCACCGAAGATATAATCAACCAAGAGTGTTGAACTAGTTTTAGTTTAGGTCCCACATACAGACTATTGTGATCTCAAGTAAAATAATAACATAATAACCTATAAATAATGACTCCAAATTTTCTCCTTGGTTTAATGTGGAAAAAATATCATGTTATGCCTATGAATAGGGATGGGAATCGAGAACCGGCTCCCAGTAGCTTGATTCCTTGGAATCGTTTGCCTGCCTGCTTAACGATTCTGCTTATCGATTCCGCCTTAGTTGCGCATGTGCGATGACATCACGCGTACACTTCATTGTTTTGGTCAGAACGTAGTCAACATGGTGTTGAGGCAGAAACGGTCTAAAAAGACGACACCAGGTCCACTTACTTGTAACACTGTCAAAGCTTCCATGTCTTCAAAAGGGTGGAATCCCTCCCATAGGCTCAAACATTTGTCCACAGCGTGTGAATCATTTACAGGAATGTCACGTATTTGATACGATACTTAGCGGCACTTGTGAATGTAGCGGCAGAGTGAACGGCGGGCGCAGTTCTGGTTCCGGTGCGGGCAACAAACGTACCCAAATACAAGCTTCCGACGGTAGGGGAAAGGAAATGAGGTGCACAACAACGGGAGACAAGTCGAGCTGAGTGGAACTGGTTTCATGTAGTGGAAATGCGGCAATAGAGGAATTAGTCAAGTGTCTTAAGTTTCACTTTCACTGCATGCCGCCGCCCCCACCCCCCACCCCCCCGAACCGGGCCATTATCTGTTATTATTATTTGTACATACTGTATATGTTATATTTTCTGTGCAGAGATGGAAATATAAAAGACAGTTAATGCAAACACACCTGTTTGTACTCTTTTATTCCCTCACCCAATGAGAATCGATAAGGAATCGGATCGATAAGCAAAATCGATAATGGAATCGGAATCATTAAATTCTTAATTAATTAATTCTACCTATGAATAATGACAACTTCAAAATGTTCTCCTTGTTATAGTGCAAAAAATAACATTAAATGATGAAAATATTTACATGAACAAATTATCCTTCATCAATAAAATGAGAATAACCCGAAATGTCTCAAGAAAATTACGTGCAATTTTAACAATATTCCGCCTGTTATTAAATGTTTTGTGCCTTTGTAGAACTGATCCATAATGCATATGTATAAATGATAAGTGAAGGCATAATATTGTTAAAATTGCACTTAATTTTCTTAAGAAATTTCAGTTTTTCAGGTTATTCACATCTTTTTTGTTTGGATAGTTTGTAAATGTAAATATTTTCATAATTTAATGTTTTTGATTTTCTTGTTTTGTTTCTTTTGCACTAAAACAAAGAGAAAAAAATAGGAGTTGTCATTATTTATATGTTATTATATTATAATTTTTTTTGGTCTGGCCCACTTGAGGTTAAGTTGGGCTGAATGTGGCCCCTGGACTACAATGAGTTTGACCCCCCTGCCCTAAACGGTACTATAACCAAAGGAGAACTCATGTGAAAAGTGATTTTTCTTATTATTATACTGAGCTTAGGGATTTAATGATTACCGATATAACGATAAACCGCGGTAAAATATCAGACGGTTAGTATTACTGTTTCAGTTCTAATTATCATGATAACCATGTTTGATTACTGCACTTTTAGGGGAGAAAATGCCTATGTAAAGATATACTTTTATGTTAAATATTTGAGTATAGTTTTAATTTATTACAATTTTAATTTTATATACCTAATATTTGGAACCAAAATTCACTTTTAAAGTCTTTCAAAAGGTTCGTTAAGCATCTTTGTCTTATTTATGCAATACATTATATACATTTTTCAAATCGGATTTTATATTTTTTTGTGTTTTTTGCCCTTTTATGTTTTTATAGTAGGTTAAAGTGAAAAAAAAAAAGACAGATGATATAGAAGAAGTTGTGCTGAAAACAAAGATACCAAACATGGGTATAGTAAACATTTGTTTATGTAGTATATAAAGGCAAAATCAAAAGTATTGAAAAACGGCCAACATAGGCTCAGACCACTAAGGGTTAATATTTGAACGTTTCGGCCAACAGAAAGTACATTGTGCCGATTATTTTATTTTATTTTATTTATTTATTTATTTTAATACAACTTGGTTAAATTATTTCAGTGTGTGTATTAGTACTTTTTCAACATTTTGAGCACAATTTCAACAATACCATGATAATAATGATAACCGTGATAATTTTGGTCACAATAACCATGATATGAAATTTTCATATCGTTACATCCCTAACTGAGCTGTAAAGAGACGGCCTCATAAGCAGCGAAATTTAACCCTTTCATGCATGAATTATGAGAACCTTATAGTTGAGGTTTTTTTTTTTTTTGAGTGTTTTTATTCCTCCTTAGGCATGAAAAAAACCAATGAGATTAAGGTTTTTTTTTCATAGATTTACAAAAATTTCCACTCAGCTACACCATGAATTTTATTCTTGAAGCAAAGAAACATGTATTTAAAACCCAATATGATAAAGTGATATGAAAACAGTCAAATGAAACCATGTTTAATGCAGCTAATCTGATGTTTTCTGACATTTTAACATATTCTAATACTAGTTATTACTCACTTCATGGAGATAATATGCAAAAAATAACAATTAACAATTGATTTCCACTCAAGAACCAATCAACAACTGCAAAGTTACAGTAATGGTATGAATTGTAGTTTATGAGATGATGCATAAGTGTCCACTGTGTTGGCTGATATGGAACTAAAACAACTAAACCCATGAATATACAAGAGAACAACTGGAGAAGAACTGTCCAAGAAAAATCTAGTAAGCGAGTGTGGATTACGATCATTTTAGGTTTGTTTACTGCCTCACACAGAGTTCTGCATCTAAAATCAAAGATCAACTCCCTAAGGTTTTTTTTTTAAATTTTACTTTTTGGTTTGATTCAATTTGCAGCTTCTTTTGAGATACATGTAAGATCACAAATAAACCCAGAAAACAGCGCTACACTGTATTACGTCATAGATAATATCATGCCCATATTTACTGTACAATAATCACGCTAATAATAATGATGCTAATAAAGGTAATGATGGATGACACAGTCCTTCTTCTATTGAGAGGATCAAATTCTGCTTCCCTCTCCTGGCTCATCATTAATGGAGAGGCTGATGGCAGTTAGAGCAGATTAATCCCTCCTACAGTATCTGTTCCCTTGATCATAATTAACCAGGCAGTCAGGGTGCAGTTTTACAGGATCCACCCACCACTTATTCACTCTGTATCCTCAGCTCCCCTTTTCCTGCACACTTTTTTTTTTTTTTTTTTTGACATCCACACACTTCTGCTACTGAACATCCACAATCTGGCCTTTGTGTATCTATATTTTTCTGCAGCAAAAAAAAGCCGATTCGGAACTTTCTTATCCTGTCGGTCTGTTTCCGTCACCTCAATATACTCCCACTTTTCATCCTGGAAACACTAGAAATGACTGTATTTGAAGCTCAAGTGTTAGAAATCACACACATACACATTCACATACACACTCGCATACACAAAAGAGAGAGAAAGCCGACCATGCTTTGCTTTGCTCTGCAGAACTATCCTCCCTACTCTGCACAGCAACACACACACATAACACACATACACACCAGCAACAGCAGGAGCATAGAAAGAGAGAGAGAGCAAGCAGACAGTCGCTAAAACAGCACTCGCTGGGAAAACAACTGCGTCCGTGTGTGTGTGTGTTTTGGTTTTTTTTTTTTTGTTTTGGTTTTTTTTGGCGAGTGTGTATGTCGAGCAGTCATGTCTGACACGGAGGATGGAGGTTTTGACGGTGCGTCCTTCTTCTCTCAGCAGAGCCCGGGATCAACGTCGCCCACCAGGAAGCAGAATAAGGAGACTACAGTCACGGTGAGTGGGGTAACTAATGGGAACTCTTAACTAACCATGAACAAACCCCGGGTCTATGCGGTCCAGTGATGAAAGCAACAGTGAGATTTTTTTTTTTTTTTCTTCCACAAGTTTGGAAATAATAATACAGATGATACAGCTTTATGTTTTCACACATTTACCTGCAGCAACTTTCCAAAATGACAGCTGTAAATCAGTTTAATTGTGCCTTTTCCTTGTGTTTGGTGCTTGTTTTCAGTTGCTAGTACACTCATACACAGTGACATCATCCTATCCAGCGTCCAGATGATTTCTCCTGTGTTGTCAGGTCATCTCGTCCCGTTCAGGCCTCTCGACGTTACCGAGTTCTATCCAGTCTTTTATAATCTCCGGATGTCTTTTTTTTTTCCTCCTCACTCCACACATTAAAAATCACACGCTTTAGAGGGGATGTCGGGCATGTATGTGCTTCCATAGCAACCAGGGTGATGCCATTCAACAGGAAACTTCAAGTGATAGACAGTGAAAGCCTTTCGCAGATTTCACTCAGTTTTCATCGATATTTTTCTTATTGCGTCAATAACAGACAAAAGGGGCTTCTCATTTCAGAGCAACAGCTTCAGTTATAACTAGCTGAAACTAGTTAGCCAGTTAAGGCTAGGATGTAGAAGCTCCATCTTTATAAACACGATTTAATGTCCATGTGGTTCATGGTTATGTACGTTATCGATGGCCAAAATACAAAACCTCCTATCTGAAAAAATCACTTTTTTCAGGAAACAAACAAAAAAAAAACGTGGATCCTGGAGGATTCTGTTGGGTTTCTGTAAATTGGCTTAGAGTCTGGTTTTGACCAACTCTATATGTAAAGTGTCATGAGAAAACTTCTGTTATGATTTGGCGCTATATAAATAAAATTTGATTGATTAATTGATTGATTGATGGTTTAGTTTTATTATAGTATGATTTTTGTTGTTGTTGTCAGGTGACCTTCATGTCATAAGAAAGGGCAGGATTATCTTGCAGATAGACAGAAAATGTGGAGTCATCCTTGTTCTCACCATTTAATGTGAAAACTCAAAATCTAAAAATTTGCAGATAGGAGGTTTTGTTTTTTGGCCATTGTTTTGTATATATATATATATATATATATATATATATAGCATGATTCAGATTAGAAATCCATACATCTATAGTTGATGTAGCACAAGTAGACATGAAGCCACAGTGTGAGGTAGTTGTAGTTTTATGAAGAAACGTCATGATTTTTACTGTCCTTAAAAGTAATATAAATAGCAGACACTTGTTCCTGTTTCACTCCTGAATGTTCTGCCAGATCTGCACTTTGTTACCCCACCTTCCGAAGGGGAGGCAAGGGGTATTGTTTTTGGTTTGGTTTGTTTGTTAGCGCTCTAGCAGCAAAACTACTGGTTGAATTCATACTAAATTTGGTTTATAAATTGCCAGTGACCCAGAATAGACGTCATTACATTTTGGGAAATGTAGGTCAAAGTTTATATTTTTTAAGAATTTTTTAAATCTTTTTTTTCTCCCATTTTCTTATAATGGGTGAAATTTCACATGTCTATAAAAATATCAATTTTGTTTCAATTTACTTCAGACTTAGGACATATACCACTGGTCAAAAGTTTTAGAACACCACAATTTTTCCAGTTTCGTATTGAAATGCAAGCAGTTCAAGTCCAATGAACAGCTTGAAATGGTACAAAGGTAAGTGGTGAACTGCCAGAGGTAAAAAAAAAAAAAAAAAAAAAAAAATAAGTTAAGGTTAAACAAAACTGAAAAATAATGTACATTTCAGAATGATACAAAAAGGCGAACAAGAAATGGGTTAACAACTTAAAGCAGTTCTGCAGCAATGGAGGTTGATCAAGCCTCAAAAGTTGGTGCTACCAGTTCCTACAGGTGTCCCAAGGTCTTTTAATATATAGAGGCAATTGATATGCTGACATCAGCACACACATAGACATGATGACATCAGCTGGATCCATGCCAAAATAAGCTACAATATGTGTGAGGGGTGGGGTTTGTTGTGCCTGGCACCACTTGTTTTTTCTATATTTTGCTGCTATAAACATTGCAATTCACCAATAAAGTCTTGTCTTATCTTATCTTATCTTAATAGGTCTAGGACACATATCGCGACAAATTCCAGGGCAGCTTCATTCTGACGTAGGGATGAAAAACACACCTGAACCATTGCCCAAAACTGATATTCATGATTGTTTCAATTTATAGCAGTTTATTTATATAGCCAAATATCAAATGATTTTTGATTCAATTTAGTTCAAACTTGGCACATATATAGAGGCAACTGATATGCTGACATCAGCTGGATCCATGCCAAAATAAGCTACAATACATGCGAGGGGCGGGGTTTGTTGTGCCTGTAACCACCTGTTTTTTTTTTTTTTAATATTTATATTTTGCTGCTATAAACAATGCAATTCACCAGTAAAGTCTTATCTTATCTTATCTTGATAAGTCTAGGACACATATCTCGACAAATTCCGAGGCAGCTTCATTCTGTATTAGTATGTGTAACTTTAATGAGAAAACGTAGGGATGAAAAACAGACCAGAATCATTGCCCAAAACTGATATTGATGATCATTTCAATTTATTGCAGTGTATTCATACAGCCAAATATCAGATGACTTTAGATTCAATTTACTTCAAACTTGGCACATATGTAGAGGCAACTGATATGCTGACATCACCTGAATAGATGCCATAATAAGCTACAATACGTGCTAGGGGCGGGGTTTGTTGTGCCTGGCAGTGGCACCACTAGTTTTTTCTATATTTTCCTGCTATAAACATTGCAATTCATCAGTAAAGTCTTATCTTACCTTGATAAGTCTAGGACACATATCTCGACAAATTCCACAGCAGCTTCATTCTGTATTATGTGTAACTTTAATGAGAAAACGTAGGGATAAAAAACAGACCTGAATCATTGTCCAACACTGATATTCATGATTGTTTCAGTTCATTGCAGTTTATTTATATAGCCAAATATCAAATGGCTTTGCAATCTGTATAATATAATACACCCCATGTCCTCAGATCGAATCAATTGATGGAAAAACTCGCCAAAAATCATCCTTTACTGGAATCCTGTTAAAGAAAGGCTTCCTCTTCCAGGACATTTTAATAGGTGATGTGTGTACAGACATGTTGACCCCAAGCATTGATTTATAAGTGGACAGTGGCTGTTTAAGGGGACGGATTGGGCGATTCTTAACTGATCGTGGTCAGTAAAAGGTCAGGAGAGAAAGTGCAGGACTTAGTGTGTGTTTGTGTGTTACTGCAAACCAACTAAGCCTTCATCGCAGCGCCTGAAGTAGCCTGGCCTCCCATCATTACCGGAGGAATCGAGGGTCAGTCGGAAGCCCTTCTAGCTGTCAACCTCAGGACCTCAGCGGTGATTAAATAGGAAGCCATTCCCTCACACAAATTATAAGCTTCATAAGCCAAGATAAAGTTGAATTAGAGGCCTTTTTTTTTTCTCCTCCTTCCTCCTGTCATTTCAATCAGAATATTGGTTCTGTAAAAGTCATCTGCGAAGCCATATTTGACGATTTGCTGTGAAAGGCGAGGCTTTGGCTTTCGACGGCTGTGTTTTTAAATAGAAGCAGTACATCCTGGCTGGTGGCTGTTTACCTCTGGAGGTTAATTGGAATGAATGTGAAAGAAGATAAAGCCCCTTTTGTTTGGCCCGAAGTCTCCGCTAAACCTGCTGTCTGTGTCTCTTTGTTGTGCCTTTTTCATTATTTTCTTCACAATACTTGTTTCTGTTTTTCTCTTTAGTTTTACTTTAGTTTTCTTTGCTTCTTTAATCATGAAAAATGAAATTTGGCAGGTGAAGAATTTGCAAGTTTTGCCTTTTTCACAGTAAAAACCAGAGTCTTTGTTCTTCTAAATCTGGAAGTGATGAATTGTCATATCGTGACCTTGCACAAGTTGAACTCAAAAACAAGTGATTTCAAAAGCATTTCATTTGTATGTGTGAACGCTGCTAAAAAAAAAAAAAGTACTGTTGAGACAAAGAGCGGTGCAGTCATGTGATAAAGAATCATCCTCTGTCAAATAAAAAACCCCACCACACTGCTGAACATAGAGAATGCTAGAGCGACATGCAGACCTTTACAGCAGAACAGTGCAGTTCACAGCAGGGAGGCCTTCAACCAGCACATCCAACAGCACTGCTGCCGGGACACACACAGAATTAACTGCACCAAAGTAATTAAAGCCAATCTCTGCGATCCATTTCACTATTTGCAGCGGGCCAGCGTTGAAGTTGAACGATGAATCCCAAAAACGCTGAGAGCTACGGATGCTGCGTTTTGACAATGCCGTCCCTTGACAGCAGCAATAAAGAAAAGTGAATAAACAAGCCGGGGTCGATTGGAAGGCAGCATGATTAATTATTTTTGAATCATCTCAAAATCACACCCTCTGTAATCTCATTGTGCCGGTTTGTATTATCTGAGAGGTCTACTGCATCAACGCAAGCAGTCGCAGTGCTATAGACTCTGGAGACTCAGCAGTGCTTAAGCTTAAAGGTGCTGAATGTAGGAACTATGGGCCAAGTAATCATAAAATGGCCTTGACTATCACCAGACATTAAAGAATCATGTTCATTTCAAATACTAATATCATTGACAGTAGTAGTCCAGCCAGAATATTTGCATTTGAAAAGCTAAGTGTCAGTCCCGAAATAATGTTTATGTTATCATTTTGTGTTTTGGTCTGATGCTCCATCCATCACCTATCTGTCAGTAGTGTTTGGGCATCCAGGTTGCCAGTTCCCACTGAGCTGCAGCTGGAACATTTCTGATCATAAATGTCTGACGTTACTAAACCTAAAAGGTCTCTTATTATTCCCAAATACATCATGACAAAGTGAGAAACAAAACAAGGATATGTATAGGAGATGATTTAGAAACATGGAGACGACTGAAAGCAGAGAAGAATGGACTCTATGCACAGCCCCACTACTTCCTGAACTTCAGGTGGGTCCTTTATTTCCTGTCTTTCATTATTGGACACACTGATTAATCCAGGTGTGTCTGCTACTTCTTGTTGTGACTACTGATTAATTAGGCACACCTGGATTAATCAGTGTGTCCAATAATGAAAGACAGGAAATAAAGGACCCACCTGAAGTTCAGGAAGTAGTGGGGCTGTGCACTGAGCCACTGAGAGCTGGGGCCGGGCTGCGGTCTCTTCTCTCTGCCCCGGGCCCAGTGAAGAGACCGGGTACCGGTGTAGGACTTGTCGCTTGCCATGGTAGCTCCTTGTAGTACAGTGTTTCCTGTGGAATTAGTCTCTTCGTGTAGCGGTGTGCAATCTGAAAGGGCGGGGGGCAGGCGGGTAGGGGGGCGGCCAGTTTCTGTCCTACTTATAGTACTATGGGGGGTATGGTCCGTGCCGCATGTACTAAAGTAAAAGTGAAGTAAAAGTGAAGCTTAAGGCTAATTTACCTTTTCCCTACCTCCTGAATCTTTGGAAACTTTCATTTGAGTGGGTGGGACGTTTGTCCTGGCCTATTGTATATTATACTTATGTAGAATAAGTCTGGTAATGATTTTTTTGTATGAAATTTATGGTGTGGTGGCAAGGATTAGTGGAAACACTGGTAGTAGACGCTCATGCTGGATCCGGCAACTGCTAGTCTGGGGGGAGGCAGAGGGGATACCAGGTTCTACAGTATTTTGAATGTGACTGCAGTACCAGTTTTGGCCACAGTCCTACATATGGCACCTTTAAGGAGGTTTATTTGAAAAAAAAAAAAAAAAAAAAGAAAGAAAGAAACCCTGTCCACTGCAAAGGACATTCCATTTATTTATTTTTTTTTAAATAATAATTTTAAAAAAGTATCTGAAATAACTCTTGCATTATGCTGTTTCAAATAAAGACTGTGATTTAATGTAAAAAAAGCCAAATGGTCACTTTTTCCATAAATCTAATAAAAAGAAATCCATTTTACGACAAAGCCAAAACTTTTACTTACTGGGTCTCAGGAGGATATAATGTACAATTAATAATAAAATGAAAAACACTAATAGACATTCACATTTTCCCCAGTGGTGCAGCCCTGTTTGGCTGAAAACATTCTCAAAACCTCACTGGTTTGATGTGTCAAGATGAGCGTTGCCAGAGCAACAGAGTGGAAACTACCTTGAATACCAGCGACATGTGCTAATGTGAAACCATACGTGTGTGTGTGTGTGTGTGTGTGTGGGTACAGTAGCAACGACAGTAGGTTGTGTGTCATGAAGCTGAACTGACATCACTGATGCTTTTTTCTCTTTCTTAGATTAACTGTGTGACCTTCCCATCGCCCGTGAGTTTGGTGGAGCAACAGCTGCTGAAACCGAACGAATGGAGCTACTGCGACTACTTTTGGGTAATTTCACTGATTTGTGGTTAAAGCTCACATGTGTGAACAGTGAGACCAGTTTGAGTGACAGGTTGGGGGGGGGGCATGTCTGTTTGCAGTGGGGTTCAACTACAGGGTCTGTCAGAGTGTGGCTTTACTCAGAGGCAGCTCTACATTGTTCATGATTCAGAACGGACACTATCACAGCTGTCAGGTCACTGTTGTGCAGATGTTAGCATAGCTTAGCAACATGCTAAATAGTAGCAGTAATTTTGTAGCTAATTTGCTCCCTAATGTTAGAAGGAGGGATTCTGCAGGTCATTCCTAAACAAAGCCATCAGACTCTATAACTGTATATAAATATTTACATAAATACCACATTTCTTAATTTTTTTGCTTTACATTTTCCTTTTTCACTCATTTGTTGTTTTTCTAGCCGTCTTTTTTTCTGCACTTACTTTGTTTAACACCCACGGTGTGATAAATAAAGTCTTATGTTATCTTATCATACCATACCTTAACATACCTTAGCTAACCTTATCTTATCATACCTTACCTTATCTTACTTTATCATACCTTACCTTAGCTAACCTTATCTAATCATCCCTTACCTTAGCTAACCTTATCTTATCATACCTTACCTTAGATAACCTTGTCTTACCTTAACTTATCTTAGCTAACCTTATCTTATCTTATCTTATCATACCTTATTTTATCTTACCTTAGGTAACCTTACCTTACCTTATCATACCTTACCTTAGCTAACCTTATCTTATCGTATCTTATCTTATCATACCTTACCTTATCATACCTTATCTTACCTTGCCTAATCTTATTTTACCTTAGCTAACCTCATCTTTTCTTATCTTACCTTATCATACCTTACCTTAGCTAACCCTATCGTGTCTTATCATACCTTATCTTATCTTATCTTATCTTATCTTGCCTATTCTTATCATACCTTACCTTATCATACCTTACCTTAGCTAACCTTATCTTACCTTAACTTATCTTAGCTAACCTTATCTTACCTTATCTCATCATACCTTAACTTATCTTAGCTAACCTTATCTTATCATACCTTACCTAATCTTATCTTATCATACCTTACCTTAGCTAATCTTATCTTAACTTATCTTAGCTAACCTTATCTTATCTTATCTTATCTTATCTTATCTTATCATACCTTACCTTATCATACCTTATCTTCTCTTACCTTACGTAACCTTATCTTACCTTATCGTACCTTACCTTAGCTAACCTTATCTTATCATATCTTGCCTTTTCTTATCATACCTTACCTAATCTTATCATACCTTACCTTATCTTGGCTAACCTTATCTTTTCTTATCATACCAACCCTTATCTTATCTTACTTTATCATACCTTAGCTAACCTGATCTTATCATACCTTAACTTATCTTAGCTAACCTTACCTTACCTTATCTTATCAGGGCAGCTAGCCTTAATCTGTGTGTACATTACATATGGCACTGTGATAAAGTTACTATTAGTGCCACCAGTTTCACTCCTTGCTCTTCCAAAGCTTCACTGTCTTATCTTTTCAGTCTGGCGTCCACAAACTGATGGGTGTCTTTGATTCCTACCTAAATATGAGAGGTTTTACAGGTTTTTAAGACATCCAGGCCCAGGGTGTACAACAGCCACAGCCGTTATTATCCCACTGTTTTCCATGCTGGTTGGATTTTCAATACCAGTTTAGGCTGTAGATGATTTGCGCTGCCAAGGAGTTGAATAAACAAGGATATTTTCATTAAGAAAAGTCCTTAAAGAATGGAACACTGCAGTGACTTGGACCAATTTAGGACAGCTGTCATTTTGTAAACTCCAGCAGTAAATGAACGAACATTCCCAAGAGTCCGTTTGAACAACAACACGTGATCCTTTTCATCTTTCACCGTGACTCCACATTTATCTCACTTTGGCTGAGCTTCACACTGAGCATCAGCGTCGGCTTTAATAAGATCCAACTGACAGAGGTAGGATCATACATTACATGGAAGCGGATGGAGCGCACAGAGCCAGCTGGCCTCTGCTGCTCTGTTTGGACATCTCCCACCCCTGTAATATAATGTCTACCAGGTGCGGCGTGGGCTGAACACACTGCGGAGCTACACCTAAAGATGACAACACAAAGGAAAGACAGACTCGGTAGGGCAGGATGGGATGAAAAATAACTTGAGCAGATCACAGGTCGCTTGGTTTTAAGTAAGGATGCACCAATGCCAGTACAAGTACTTACATTTGATTACTTGCCGATAACGAGTACCGATATGAGTACTTAATAATACCATTACAGTTCTTAGTTACTTTTGAAAATGTGTTTTATTTCCTCCGCCAAGTGTAATTGTGGAGGTTATGTTTTCATCGGGGTTTGTCTGTCTGTTTGTTTGTCTGTCTGTCTGTTAGCAAGATAACGCAAAAAGTTATGGACGGATTTTCATGAAATTTTCAGGAAATGTTGATACTGGCACAAGGAACAAATGATTGTGCAGGTGCTTTTCTAGTTGTCGTTGTCATTAGTCTGACTGTAACAAAGTGCTGCTACTGACATTTAATGCGTTGGAATTAGCGTTTCTCAATCAATCCATCGGGGGCGCTGCTCTTACCATCTAATCATACTGGTTGAATAACACGAATATCGAATACCACAAAGAAAAGTAAAGTTTTTTGAGAAGAAGAAAGTTAGTAATAGTAAACATGGAGACCACAGAGGTCACGTTAATGTAGATACTAATGTTGATGTTGATATTGATGAGGGTAGTTGTCATAAATCTAACTCACACAGTCGCTCTTTGAACAGATCCGCTACCTCCACGGTTCCCGGTGGTATTCTCTGTCTGGGTACGTATCTGCGAGCAGTGTTGGGCAAGTTACTTTAAATTAGTAACTTAGTTACAGTTACTAGTCACTTCTTACAAAAGTAACTCAAAAGTACTCAAAAGTACTCAAAAGTAACTATTTAAGTTACTCATTACTTTCAAGGTAACTAGTTACTAGGCAAAGTGACTTTTTTTTTTTTTTTTTTACTCTAAATGCGCAGTCCAAATGTCTGCTGTTGTGGAGACATGTTCTAACTCATCAAATGTCTTTTTGAGCTCTGACTCCATGTCAGTATATTCTTGGTGCAGGTAACGGGAAAACATCTTTCTGCATGGTGCTGGTGCAGCATCAACTCCCCCTCGCACAGGTAGTTTGCTAATAATAATAATAATGGATTAGATTTATATAACGCTTTTCTATGAACGCATACTCAAAGCGCACACAGTGGATCCATTATTCATTCACTCTCACATTCTCCCTCTGGTGGTGGTAAACTACATTTGTAGCCACAGTTGTCCTGGGGCAGACTGACGGAAACATGGCTGCCAATTTGCGCCTACGGCCCCTCCGACCACCACTGGACATTCACACGCATTCATACACCAGTGTGAGTAGCAGCACTGGAGGCAAGGAGGGTGAAGTGTCTTGCCCAAGGACACAACAGCACATGGACCAGAGCAGGATTCGAACCACCAACCCTTTGGTTATTGGATGACCCACTCTACCATCTGAGCCATGGCCGCCCCCAGTTCTCTGGGGCCGCTAACCAGTTCTCTGAAACCAGGGGACTCAACCATTGAGACAGGTTGCATGTCCTCCACAACATACCTGGTAATCCGTCTGTGCAGCTGTGTCCAGGTGATAGACTGTGCAACAGGCTTTGTAAAATCAAGCTTTCGTTGTTTAGCTGGAGTGGTCCGTCCTTTAGCGTCAGCAGAGCTAGCATCACCTGCGTTACCTTCAGGGTCTTTTTCGACTAGCTTGGTAGATGTGTGTTGTTTCTGAAGATGTTTCATCAGATTAGAATTGCTAATCTTTGATGTGGATAGAGTTTCCGAACCTCCACAGACATTACAGGTCACCACAAAATTCCTCTTGTGTTTTACCGACAGAAAGGAAAAATAATGTGCATATTTCCATGAGAGAAATCCCACGCCTGGACTTTCATCGACTGTCACCATGGTTGTTTTCATTCATTCACTTGCACGTCGCTGCGTCACATGCGCTTCACGTCCACCACGGAAATTGTAGTCCTGAGTTAGGCACGCGAAGTAACGACTAACGAGCCTGTTTAAAGCGCAGTAATGATAAACGCGTTCCTGATTTTGACAAACTAATTAGTTATAGTGCTCGTTTCCACAAAAATAACGTAGTTACTTAATAACGCGTTAGTCCCAACACTGTCCACCAGCACCTGGAAAACAGATGGAATGTACGCAGAGGATGGACAGAACGCTCCATCTGTATCTGTCTGTGTCTGTAACATAATTTGCAGTCAGCGTTACTTTAATCACCGTCGTTTATTTTGAAAAATCTCCACACTTCTGACATTATTCCTCTGCTGCGTACCTGCTGCACTTAACTGTGAATGTCACACTGCCATAATTGGTATCAGTACGGTTGTATTTGAGTACTTTTACGAGTACAAGTAAACATGCTGAGTATCAGACTCAATACTGGTATCGGTATCGGTGCATCCCTAGTTTTAAATGTCTGATCTCAGAAGTTTGGTGTTTGACTGAGCTTAACTTCAGTAAATCACAGGTAGCAAAGTGGAAAACAGCTTTTTTGTTATTTCTATGTATACTTATAACCAACTTTTTAAGCTTATTTTAAATGCATAATGATGCAAAGTGCTGCATTAAAAGCCGAGTTCAGGGTAAACAGCATCATTATATGCAGTGACATGGTCTTGCATTGAAAAACAAAAGCTGAAAACCTTCTCAAAGTGGCGTCTAATACAATAAATAGTGCATTAATAGATTTTTTGCTCACTTGAAAAAGCAGCATTTTGGTATCATCACCATATAAAGCTGTTATATTGAATGTGTTAGCATCTAATTAGCTGTTTACGCCTCCAGCAGATTCCAGCAGAGTTGTATTTCTGACCAGCTGTAATGTAAGTTTAATATTCACTTTCCTTTTGGCCCGGTCATTAATTCCTGAGGGAAATGTCTGGCTTATTTAAGTAGCTAGGCTCTGAAAATGATGAGTGGTGAAAATAAAGCAAAAAAAAAATAATGAAATTATGAGCTGCAAAGAAAAACAATGACCTGAAAGATGCTAAAAGGCTCTATAAGACAAAAGACATAAGATGCAACAAACAAACAAATATTATTTAATGTTGATGTAAAAATCGACTTGCTAATGTGTTGACTGTTAGAATGCACTATTAAAGCCAAAATGAGACCAAGAAAAAAGCCATTATATGTCAAAAACAGTGGAGTTGAGAGTGTGTATGAAATAATGAAACATAAATTAGAATATCACAGCATTGTATACTGCAACAAAACAGAAAATGTCTCAACTCAGGAAGAAAAACTTTTGTAGCATCGTCAAATACAGAGGCTTCCCACGACATTCAGTCATTTTCTCAAAATTCACACATGAATTGTTAATAAACTACTGATATTTTTGACATAAAACATATTCAGTCAAATCTCTATCTTTTCTCTTTAACATAATATCCAGCTCTTCATTGTAGTGGATTCAATGCATCAACATGTACAGGGTGGGGAAGCAAAATTTACAATGAACATTTAGTTGTTTTTTCTCAGCAGGCACTACGTCAATTGTTTTGAAACCAAACATATATTGATGTCATAATCATACCTAACACTATTATCCATACCTTTTCAGAAACTTTTACCCATATGAGTAATCAGGAAAGCAAACGTCAAAGAGTGTGTGATTTGCTGAATGCACTCGTCACACCAAAGGAGATTTCAAAAATAGTTGGAGTGTCCATAAAGACTGTTTATAATGGAAAGAAGAGAATGACTATGAGCAAAACTATTACGAGAAAGTCTGGAAGATACTATTAAGAAGAATGGGAGAAGTTGTCACCCGAATGTTTGAGGAACACTTGCGCAAGTTTCAGGAAACGTGTGAAGGCAGTTATTGAGAAAGAAGGAGGACACATAGAATAAAAACATTTTCTATTATGTAAATTTTCTTGTGGCAAATAAATTCTCATGACTTTCAATAAACTAATTGGTCATACACTGTCTTTCAATCCCTGCCTCAAAATATTGTAAATTTTGCTTCCCCACCCTGTAATGGCATTAATCTTTTTTTAAGCATAAACACATCCAGAAAGCTCTTTCCAATAAGAGAATGTATCACCGATCACCACTCTCATTATGTCCCAAAAGTCCACGTCAAACAAAAGATTCATGACAATACAAAACATTTAGGGTGTATTTTCTCAGTGTTTTTATGGACTTGCCTGTTGTTATGACATGTGATGTTATTAAGAGCTGGGATTATATATGAAATGTTTTAATATAATTTAGAAAATCATAGCTTCATATATTGCAACAAAACAAAGTGTCTCAACTCAGGAAGAAAAACCTTTGTAGCATCATCAAATGCAAACAGAGGCTTCCCATGACATTCAGTCATTTTCTCAAATTTGAAAAAAAAAAACAAAAAAAAAAACTTTCATGAATAAATTGTTCATAAACTGCTGGTATTTTTGACATAAAGCATATCCAATCAGATTTGTTCAATATTTTATATCTTTACCATTATATCCAGCTCTTCATTGTAGTGGATTCCATGCATCAACATGTAATAGCATTAATCTTTTTTAAGCATAAACACATCCATAAAGCTCTTTCCACGAAGCAAATATATGACTGATGTAAGAAAACATATTTCAGTGTAAAATGTAACCGTCCACTGTGGTGAATGTCATGAATTAGTGATTATATTCTGAAACCTTCACACAAAAAAAGGATTTAACTGTGAACAAACAAGTCCCTAAACTGTAGATTATTACATCATTTATTTGTAACCACATGTTTTATAGTAAAGTGAGTAAACAAATATCAGAAAAAAGTAATTGGACGACAATTAAGAGCCATTACTGCAGAAAATGTAGCTTTAATTAGACGGAATAACTGTTCATTGCGGTAATGTGATGCATGAAAGGGTTAATGTTATGACTTTTACTTTTGCTTTATTTTCTTCAGATGTCATAATCCATTTCTGACCAAAGATTCATAAAGACATGTTTTTGGAATAAAGGTTGTATTTTTCTCAGTATTTATGGACAAGGTGCAACTTTATCAAGACACAGGTGTCAAACATGCGGCCCAGGGGCCAAATCTAGGCCGCCAAAGGTTCCATTCCGGCCTGCGGGATGAAAGTGCAAAAATGAACCTGAACAGTCCAGGTTGTCCAAAATAATTATGGTTCAGGTTCCACATACAGACCAATGTGATCTCCAGTAAAAATAACAACACAATAACCCAGAAATAATGACAACTACAAATTTTCTTTGTGAAAAAGTATGTAGAAAAAATTTAAGTGAAAAAAAAACAACAAAACATTACACTGAAAATATTTACATTTACAAAACTATTCTTTCACAATAAAATGCAAATAAATACGTAAATAAAAACAAAGATGAACAACCCGAAATGTGCAATTTGAACAATATTCTGCCTGTTACTAAATGTTTTGTGCATTTATGGATCCACTGTGATCTGGAGTTGTGTTAATAATAATAACAGATGTAATATTGTGAAAATCGTTCAAATTTAGTTCCAAACTCCAAAATTTAACAATATTCTGCCTGTTACCAAATGTTTATGTAACACTGTGTGTAAATGTACATGTATAAATAATAAGTTGAGGCATAATATTGTTAAAATTGCACTAATTTTTCAAATGAAATTTCTGTTTTTTTCAGCTTATTCACATCTTTTTTGTAAAATGTAAATATTTTCATAGTTTAATTGGGGTTTTTTGTACTAAGACAAAATGAAAAACTTGGATACATCATTATTTATAGGTTTTTAAGTCATTATTTTACTGGTCTGGCCTGCTTGAGATCAAATTGGGCTAAATATGGCCTCTGAACCAAAATGAGTTTGACACCCCTGTATTAAGAGTTGCATAGAACTTCTCCAGAAACTGATGGAAAATGATCAACTGTGTTTTTTTTTTTATGTTTCTACCATTTGCATATCTGTAGTAAATAACTCATGTTCATTCATATGTTGAGATGCTACAAAGTTTGTCCAGCTCCTAAAAGGCAGATACTGTGTGCAAAGCATTCCTGCTGTTGAAATAATACACCGTCTTGTCTGGTTGCAATAATCGTTTATAGGGCACTCACTGAAATACTCTGAAATTCTATATTTCAACCTGAGTGCGTTATTGGACATCGTCACCTACCTCCTCGTCGGCTGGTGTGACAACAGTCTCCCTCCTCTTGCCATAAAACATTAGAGCAGCACTTGCTAAAGAGTAAACACATGCAATAAAACAACTGTTACAAGGTCATAAACGGACAAAAATCACTCATTTTCACTATTTACAGCTTCACAATTTCTATAAAATCTCTCTGAATCACTGTCTTACAAAAACCTACATGCTTCTTGACTTCATTGAGGCACAGGATCGGCCCCATATTTAATGTTTGCAGAAATTACCAAAAATAGTCACTTGCCTGATAAAAGGTTAATCTACATGTAGTTTATCGCTCATGTTTGGACTGAATTGGCCTTAGTAGAATAAGAAATGTACATAATAATGACAGGGTTTTTGAAGTTATTGCATCATATCCTTTAGGTCAGGGGTGTCAAACTCATTTTAGTTCAGGGGCCATATTCAGCTAAATTTGATCTGAAGTGGGCCGGACCAGAAAAATAATAACAGAATAACCTAGAAATAATGACAACTCCAAATTTCTGTCTTTGTTTTAGTGTTAAAAAAAAAAAAAAAAAAAAAAAAAAAATTACTTTTATAAACTATCCAAAAAAAAAAAAAAAACCTGAAAAAACTGAAATTTAAATTAAAAAACGTAAGAAAATTTAGTGCAATTTTAACAATATTATTCCTCATCTTATCATTTCTCCATGTGCATTATGGATCAGATCTACAAAGACACTAAACACTGAGGAACAGGCAGAAAAATTGTTAAAATGGTGCTTAATTTTCTTTAGACATTTCAGGTTCATATTTGTTCAGGTTATTCACATTTTATTGTTACAGGATAGTTTGTAAATGTAAATATTTTCATAATTTATTGTTATTTTTTACACTAAAACAAAGAAAAAAGATTAAGTTGTTAATTCTAGATTTTTTTTTTTTTTTGGCTTAATTCAAGATTTTTTTTTACTTAATTGAAGATTTTTTTGGCCTTAATTCAGATTTTTTTTTTTTTTTTAACTTTATTGAAGACTTTTTTTGGCTTAATTCAAGATTTTTGCTAAATTTGAGATTTCTTTGGCTTAACTGAAGATTTTTTTTTACATAATTGAAGATTTTCTTTGGCTTAATTGAAGATTTTCTCCTTAATTCAGGCTAATTTTTTTTTTTTTTGCTTAATTCAATTCAAGACTGGAATTTTTGCACTTGGCAAAAACATCCCAGGGGCTGAACTGGACCCTTTGGCGGGCTGCATTTGGCCCCCGGGCTGCATGTTTGACACCCCTGCTTTAGGTGGACTTTTTTTGTTTTTTTTTTTGCAGCATTTATCTGATTTGATCTGTTCCTCTTTATATTTGCAGAAGCTAACAGCAGGAGGTTTCACTGAGCCCGTTTGCCCAGGTGTGACATCCTCGTGGTTGTTTGTTTAATGCGTTTCTTGTGCATTTGTTGTGTTTATCTCATAGACCGATAAAAAGGATCCCCAGGGCAACGGCTCTATCACAGGATTTGAGGTTTTGCTGCAGAAACAGCTGAAGGGGAAACAGATGCAGAAAGAGATGGCCGAGTTCATACGAGAAAGGTATCAGCTTTCTAATCAGTGCTCAGCCCAGTTTCTATTTTTCACACTTTGTCCCTACGTTACCATGAAAACCAAAGACTCGTCATGAAAACAAACCGTTTCCTCTTTTTTTATGCTCATTCATGTACATTGATACGTTGCACAACACAGGAAACACGCATGGAAAGAGTTGCATAAAAGCTGTGTGGTAATGCACCTCTCTACTTCCCTCTTAGGATAAAGATAGAAGAGGAATACGCCAAGAATCTCTCCAAGCTCTCCCAGATTCCTTTAGCGAGCCAGGAAGAAGGGTGAGTGAGGATTTTCAGAAGAAAGAGGAGAACACGTCACCCATGACCGCATGGAAGATGTGAATCGATATTAAAAAAAAAGTCTAAAAAGTGCTTGTCAACATGCAGACTTTCCACTATGCAGCCACACTGGAGATCAGAAGGCTGTAAATTCTGTGTGTTTTGGGCTCCTTCCTCCTCAGTATATTTTGTAATAACAGTAATGTGATGCTTTATTGCACCGTAGAGGGCATATCGACCCCCAAAAGGTCAAAGGACAAGGTGAGCTGCAGAGCACAGTACTGGTGCAGGTTCAGTATCAGATGCATGACAGTTTGGAGAAAAACGGAAACCAGATTTTGTAGGGAGATTAGTGTTATTTTTAATGATTGAAGCTACTGATTTGGCTTAAAGGGGCCATATTTTGCTTTTTTAAATGGAATTATGCATTTCCAAACATTTCCCTGTAAATGCTATGCTTGGGTCTGAATTCTTCATTAATCCTTTCATGCATGAATTATGAGAACCTTAATCAAGATTTTTTTTCCTCAGTGTTTTATTCCTCTTTACGCATTAAAAAAAAAAAAAAAAAAAAAAGTTATGTGATTGAAATTTTTTAAGAACCTATTTTTCACGGAGTTACAAAAATGTCCACTCAGCTGGACACCATGTGTTTAATTTTTGAAGCAAAGAAACATGTATTTACTTGCATACTGTGTGAAAACTATGAAGTAAAAACCTTTTTAATACAGCTAATCTGATGTTTTCTCACATTTTAACTATCTATAATACTAGTTATTATTCACTCAGACAATATGCACAAAAAACCCTGTTAATTACATTCTAATAACAATTAGCGATTGATTTACACTTAAATATGTCACTACAGATCGGGTTTATCAAGAACAGGAAAGTTACAGTAATGGTATGAATGTCAGTGTATGTGATGATAATGTCCACTGTGTTGGTTAATATGGAACTAAAACAACAAATTCCATGAATACGCAAGAAAACAGCTGTAGAATAGATGAACACTGTAGTGACCACTATGCATGAAAGGGTTAATTCAACTCCACAGGTCCATCTTCAACCCTATTTCTGAGTAATGACACCTGAAAGGTCGTTTTGAGCGCCGGCCCTTTAAATGCAAATGAGCCACTTCCCACCCCACCCCCTCCAGGTTGTTGACCGTGTTGCTCTGTCTCATTTCTCCGTACTCTGAGAAATGCTCGTTGGAAGTCTTGACCTTATATGTGCAAATGTCATGATGTAACTAGTAAACAGTGGTCCCTCGTTTATCGCGGGGGTTACGCTCTAAAAATAACCCGCAATAGGCGAAATCCGCAAAGTAGTCAGCTTTATGTTTTTACAATTATAATACTGTACAGGGTGGGGAAGCAAAATTTACAATGAACATTTAGTTGTTTTTTCTCAGCAGGCACTACGTCAATTGTTTTGAAACCAAACATATATTGATGTCATAATCATACCTAACACTATTATCCATACCTTTTCAGAAACTTTTGCCCATATGAGTAATCAGGAAAGCAAACATCAAAGAGTGTGTGATTTGCTGAATGCACTCGTCACACCAAAGGAGATTTCAAAAATAGTTGGAGTGTCCATAAAGACTGTTTATAATGGAAAGAAGAGAATGACTATGAGCAAAACTATTGCGAGAAAGTCTGGAAGATACTATTAAAGAAGAATGGGAGAAGTTGTCACCCGAATATTTGAGGAACACTTGTGGAAGTTTCAGGAAGCGTGTGAAGGCAGTTATTGAGAAAGAAGGAGGACACATAGAATAAAAACATTTTCTATTATGTCAATTTTCTTGTGGCAAATAAATTCTCATGGCTTTCAATAAACTAATTGGTCATACACTGTCTTTCAATCCCTGCCTCAAAATATTGTAAATTTTGCTTCCCTACCCTGTAATGTTTTAAGGCTGTAAAACCCCTCACCACACACTTTATACACTTTTCTCAGACAGGCATTAACATTTTCTCACATTTCTCCCTTGTTTAAACACTCTCAAAGTTCAAACCTTCGTAGAGTTTAAAAAATAAGTACAGTATTATAGAATGAAACCAAAGATCAAAACCTGTTTTCAGGCCCAAACATTTGTTTGAGAAATAAAAACATCGTCCTTAAGTTATTTTCCTCCTTCTTTATGTAACGAACCGAAGATTCATTTATTCCGTAATGGCGCCCTACAGCCGCGTAACTTCTACCTTCCTTCTGCATGTCCAGAAGTCCAACTTTTTGTGCGAAAGTTAGCATCTTCCTCTGCCTTTTGGGTGCGACCGAAGGTGCCTTTGTCGGTGCAGAATATTTCATCGACATTGTGGGTTTTGTCGGGGAGAGAACTTGCAAACATACAGTGCTTCAGAGTCACACTGCTAATGATCGAACATTTATGTAAATTTGGCAAGAAGAACGCATTCTGTACTGCACAGGAGACACGGCACGGGGGAGATTGATTGACAATGGTTTACAGTTCCTTAGCCAATCAGGACGCAGAACACAATGTGCGTTCATACGCTGTAAAAAAAAAAAAAAAAAAGCATGCAAAATTGCACAAAAAAAAAAATCTGCGAAAGGTGAACCACGTTATAGTGAAGGACACCTGTAGACGTAACAAATTAAGCAGGAATTAAAACAGGTTGTAGAAATCCACTCAATTTTTGCCAAAATGAATATAAAGATAGCTTTGCACCACCTGGAGGGTTCAAATTCAAACGTTATGAACTATTAGGATCCAAATACACAAATAAATGTACCAAAGTGGGTTTAGCAAAATACGACCCCTTTAAAGCAGGGGTGTCAAACATGCGGACCACGGGCCAAAACCAGCCCCTCAAAGGGTCAGATCCGGCCCTTAGGTCCTGCACAAATCAGGCTTAAAACCCAGAGGTCAGAGCATTTTAACTTCCCAGGTCTCTTGTTCCATATGAGATGAAAACAATAAATTAATTTAACTGAAGTTTATCGAGTATATTAACAACCAAGGGGCGTCACACTCATTTTAGTTCAGAGGCCACATACAGACCAAATCAATCTCCAGTGGGTTGGACCAGTAAAATAATAACGTAAAGTAGAAATAATGATAGGTCAAGGTCAAGTGTATTTATACAGGGTGGGGAAGCAAAATTTACAATGAACATTTAGTTGTTTTTTCTCAGCAGGCACTACGTCAATTGTTTTGCATAATCATACCTAACACTATTATCCATACCTTTTCAGAAACTTTTGCCCATATGAGTAATCAGGAAAGCAAACGTCAAAGAGTGTGTGATTTGCTGAATGCACTCGTCACACCAAAGGAGATTTCAAAAATAGTTGGAGTGTCCATAAAGACTGTTTATAATGGAAAGAAGAGAATGACTATGAGCAAAACTATTACGAGAAAGTCTGGAAGTGGAGGAAGCGACAAAAAACGTACCAAAGCTTTTATTAAAGCTCTCAAATCCAAAATCCTAAAGGATCCAAACAAATCCATGAGAAAAATGGCAATTGAACTTGAGGTAGACAAAAAGACTGTTAGAAATGCAGTAAAATATGATTTGAAGTTAAAATCTTACACAAGAACACCAAAACACTTGTTGACAGCAGCAACAAATCCAACTTGAGCAATTTTTGGGAATCATGTTTATGGCCGCCTTCTAGCCCAGATCTAAACCCTCTGGATTCTGCTATTTGGGGCGTTTTAGAACATGCTACCAATAGAACATCACACAGCAATGTCGACTTTCTTAAAGATACTATTAAAGAAGAATGGGAGAAGTTGTCACCCGAATATTTGAGGAACACTTGCGCAAGTTTCAGGAAGCGTGTGAAGGCAGTTATTGAGAAAGAAGGAGGACACATAGAATAAAAACATTTTCTATTATGTACATTTTCTTGTGGCAAATAAATTCTCATGACTTTCAATAAACTAACTGGTCATACACTGTCTTTCAATCCCTGCCTCAAAATATTGTAAATTTTGCTTCCCCACCCTGTATAGTACATTTAAAACAACTGAAAGTACCTAAAGTGCTGTACAAAGTTGTAGATACAAATGCAAGATATACTAAAACTAGTAAAATACAAATAAATACAACATGTATTAAAACTGATAAAACAACAACAACAAATACACAGTAATAAGATAAACAGCATCTAAGACACCACCAGAAGATAAAACAAATGAGTCACACACTTGTATTATAAGGATAAGTCATCCACAGGCCAAAACCAGCCCCCCCAAAGGGTCCGATCCCTTTGGTGCTGCAGAAATCAGGCTTAAAACCCAGAAGTGAGAACATTTTTAACTTCCCAGGAAACAGTCAATTAATTTAACCCAAGATTATTAATGTGAACTCTGAGTTGAGTCGGCCAAAGTGTTCTTCTATCAGTATCAGCCTAAAATTTCCGGACTGATGAATATTGAACCTTTAACCCCCAGGAGGTCAAACTCATTTTAGTTCAGGGGCAACATATGATATCAAGTGAACCAGTAAAATACTATCATAATAACCTAGAAATGATGATAACTCCAGTTCTTTTCTCTTTGTTTTAGTGCAAAAAAGTAAAATTACATGATGAAAATGTTTATATTGACAAAAGGTGTGAATAATCTAAACAAACATGAACCTGAAATTTCTTATCAAAAATAAGTAGGATTTTTACAATTATGCCTCTTATTAAATTTACTAAATGTAATGTAATGTAATGTAAAGGAGTGGCATAATATTGTTAAAAGTGCACTTGTGCTTTTCTTGCACGGAAACAAAGACAAACATTTGGAGCTACTATTTATATCCCCCTGGGTTAAAGGTCACTACTCATCAATCCAGAATTTTAGGCTTATACAGATAGAATAACACTGTGGCCGGCTATACTTCTTTTTTCTTTTATTGGTTTATTATTTATTGGTTGGACATTATACATTAAATCACATTTCTGCAAATGCACCAGAGTTAACCCCATGGCTATTTTTCAGCTGTAGTTCCTGGACAGATGTTAAAATATGACCCTAAAAGGCAGCACAAGGTTTTAAATATATACTTTTACAAAATATACAATTAAAAACACAGATGAGGACAAGACGAGTGTTAAACAAAAAATGACAGTTAATTACACATCATAGTAAATATAAGATTGTTAAAATACACATTGCACTTACGACAAGTGTCTGTATGTAACGCTAAAGTAATAGAGGAGTCATGTAACGCATTACAATTCTGAGACAGTAATATTGTAAGGTAAGGAATTACTTTTACATAACAGTAAAAAGTAATCTGTAATGGATTACAGTTTGGAAGTAACTGGCGCAACACTAGATGTTGAGACATTAAAGCTACAATATGTTAAATTTTTGCATTCAATTACCTAAAAAATGAGCAGTATTTTGTTGATTTGTGCAATATATCAACTGTTTTCGACAATGTTCTGCGAGTGGTTGAGGTTAACATTACTTTTAGTAACTTTATCAGTAGGAAATGTCACTTTATAATATTTGTTCATTTAATGATGATCAAAAGTGGTAATAGCAACTCCACTGGTCCCATTACTACGACTTTGATTATAACACACTGTGCATTTAATGTTTTTACTTGGTTACTTTTAAAGAACAGTAACAAGTAATCTATAATGGATTACAATTGGAAGTAACTGGCACAACACTGGATGCTGAGACATTGAAGCTACAATATGTTAAATTCCGCACTCAAATATCTAAAAAATGACCAGTATTTTGTAGATTTATGCATTATATCAACTGTTTTCGACAATGTTCTGCGAGTGGTGGAGGTTTACATTACTTTTGGTAACTTTACCAGTAGGAAAAGTCACTTTATAATGTTAGGTCATTTAATGATGATCAATAGTGGTGATAGCAACTCCCATGATCCCATTACTATGACTTTGATTATAACACACTGTGCATTTAATGTTCTTACTTGGTTACTTTTAAATAACAGTAAGAAGCAGTCTGTAATGTATTACAGTTGGAAGTAACTGGCACAACACTGTATGTTGAGACAAAGCTACAATGTGTTAAATTTCTGCATTCAAATATCTAAAAAATGATTAGTATTTTGTAGATTTGTGCATTATATCAACCGTTTTCGACAATGTTCTGCGAGTGGTGGAGGTTTACATTACTTTTGGTAACTTTACCAGTAGGAAATGTCACTTTATAACATTAGTTCATCTAATGATGATCAATAGTGGTGATAACAACTCCCATGATCGCATTACTACGACACACTGTGCATTTAATGTTTTTACTTTGTTACTTTTAAATAACAGTAACAAGTCATCTGTAATGGATTACATTTGGAAGTAACTGGCACAACACTGGATGCTGAGAAATTAAAGCTACAATATGTTAAATTTCTGCATTCAAATATCTAAAAAATGAGTAGTATTTTGTTGATTTGTGCAATATATCAACTGTTTTCAACAATGTTCTGCGAGTGGTTGAGGTAAACATTACTTTTGGTAACTTTACCAGTAGGAAATGTCACTTTATAATGTCAGGTCCTTTAATGGTGATAACTCCCATGATCCCATTACTACGACACACTGTGCATTTAATGTTTTTACTTACTTTCTTCTTACTTTAAATAACAGTAACAAGCAGTCTGTAATGGATTACAGTTTGGAAGTAACTTGCACAACACTGATGCTCAACGGGTGAGGATATCAGTCGGACAGCCAGCCCCTCCGTCAGCTACCCACTCAACTAGACATATCCCGGAGTGAGAGTGGGTCCAGAGGCCCTGTCAGTGATACTGTGAAATAGTCTGACCTTCCTGTAAATCACCGGACGCTTTGATCTCGGTGCTGCAACATACTTCAGCTATTAAGAAGGAGCAGACAAGAAACGATGAGTCTGTGCAGAAGGAGAGGAGGAGGGTAAGAGCAAAGACAAGGCCATAAGATATGAGGAGACAGAGCGTTAAGTTATGTATGTCGGGTGTTGAAGTGGAAGGGGGAATGCGGGGAAACCCTGCAGGGAAGAGTTTGTAGCCACTTGTCTTTTCTCCATCCTGACAGCAGAGGGGATTCCATGCTGAGGGCAGCTCTTTGTTTGATTCTCACAGGGGACGCAGGAACATAGAAAGTAAAATAACAGGAAGCCGAGAGGACCACAGCCAACTAAAGACACCCTCAAAGAGGAGACGCTGTGATTTGTACCGACACCGCCTACGGCATCATTATTAAACTCATCTTTATTAAGAGATTCCTCAAGGAAACTGCATAGCAACGTGACGAAATGTCAGAGTTGAAACTTAAGCCTACTATTCAAGATGACACGTGAGAAGAATAACCTGTGTATTTAATGTAAACTGCTATTCTCATTATGATATTACATTAGTCAATGAAGTGGATCAAGTCTTTATAAAGTTCCCAGTAAGTCCCAGCTAGTTTTAAACTGAGTTACACCATTAAAATGTAAGGAACACCTTGGCTTTGACATACTGCAAATGGATGTACAGTCTACTCTCGTTCGCTCACCGCCGACCAAAGCCATTGCACAAAAATCCCCAATGCATTATTCCATTAGCTACCGCCATTTCCGCCTATCGCCATCCGCCAGCCCAGTTCCATGCACAAACAACACTTATACCATTGATTTCCCGACCGTTATACCGCCAGCGTGATTGCCATCGAGTACACATAAATTTTAACAATGCACTGAAACAAACGCGCCAGACGCTGATCGCGACAAGCTACGAGTAGGTCTACGGAACGGCCACCGTTCATTTATCGCAGAACACTCAGTAGGTCAGGATGTCGGGAAGAGGACGTGGGATTAAACCAAAGCCTCAAGATGATGGGGTGTCATTTCCCGACACGGTATAATAATGCTTAAAATGTTTCCCCACTTTAAATGATCCCTTACTACATAACAGAATCAAGATTTATTTAGAAATGCAATTAGAACGGGTTAACGGAGGCAGCATAGACATCATATAGTAAAGACATGCACATTATGGACGCAACCCGTTGTAACGCCATTTTCGCTATACCGCCAATTTGGCCGTGAACGGAAGTTGGCGGTATAACGAGAGTAGACTGTATTTATTTAGGGGAGAACGGGGTTGGTTGTCACAGTCATCATATCTCAGCCAACAGGGGGCGCAGTCACAAAATATTGGTAGTGAAATGATCAGAATTGGGAACAGAGTAAATATAGTCCTTACTGGAGTGTGATGCTTAACCTTCAGATGAGAGGATATGACTTTACCTCCACCAGGAGGTATTGTGATCACTTTGCTTTGTGTGTTTGTTTGTTCATTAGCAACTTTACAGGAAAACTATTCCAACCATCTTTACCAAATTTTACCCACAGATCAGCCTAGGCCCTGGGACCAACCCATTACATTTTGGGCCAAGTAGGACAAAGTTCAAGGTCACAGCAAGGTCACAAAATCTCAAATTTTCCTATCTCTTATCATTGAGCAATTTTTGAAAATTCATAAAAAAATTCAAAACGACTCCAATTAGCCTCCAATTTGATCCACCTGTAGCTTATAATAATATCTTGTATCTGGCACAAAATTGTCCACATCCACTGTGGAATGTGGACTCTGTGGACATTTCATATTTTCATAATTTAATGTTTTTTGCACTAAATCAAAGAGAAAAAAATTGGTGTTGTCATTATTTATACAGGGATTGGACAAAATAATGGAAACACCTTCACCTCAAGATGATAATGCCCCAATCCATACAGGTAGAATTGTTAAAGAATGGCATGAGGAACATTCTAATGAAGTTGAGCATCTCGTATGGCCGGCACAGTCCCCAGACCTCAACATTATTGAGCATTTATGGTCAGTTTTAGAGATTCAAGTAAGACGTCAATTTCCACCGCCATCGTCTCTAAAAGAGTTGGAGGGTATTCTAACTGAAGAATGGCTTAAAATTCCTTTGGAAACAATTCACAAGTTGTATGAATCAATACCTCGGAGAATTGAGGCTGTAATTGCCGCAAAAGGCGGACCTACACCATATTAAATTATATTTTGTTGATTTTTTTAAGGTGTTTCCATTATTTTGTCCAACCCCTGTAGGTTATGATATTATTTTTGAGTTCGATGCCCTAAGTTGCACTTTGCAAATTCATCCCACGGGCTGGATTGGAAACTTTGGCGAGCCGGTTTTGGTCGCATGTTTGACACCTGTGGTATACAGGGTGGGGAATCAAAATTTACAATGAACATTTAGTTGTTTTTTCTCAGCAGGCACTACGTCAATTGTTTTGAAACCAAACATATATTGATGTCATAATCATACCTAACACTATTATCCATACCTTTTCAGAAACTTTTGCCCATATGAGTAATCAGGAAAGCAAACGTCAAAGAGTGTGTGATTTGCTGAATGCACTCGTCACACCAAAGGAGATTTCAAAAATAGTTGGAGTGTCCATAAAGACTGTTTATAATGGAAAGAAGAGAATGACTATGAGCAAAACTATTACGAGAAAGTCTGGAAGTGGAGGAAGCGACAAAAAAATGTACCAAAGCTTTTATTAAAGCTCTCAAATCCAAAATCCTAAAGGATCCAACCAAATCCATGAGAAAAATGGCAATTGAACTTGAGGTAGACAACAAGACCGTTAGAAATGCAGTAAAATATGATTTGAAGTTAAAATCTTACACAAGAACACCAAAACACTTGTTGACAACAGCAACAAATCCAACTTAAGCAATTTTTGGGAATCATGTTTATGGCCGCCTTCTAGCCCAGATCTAAACCCTCTGGATTCTGCTATTTGGGGCGTTTTAGAACATGCTACCAATAGAACATCACACAGCAATGTCGACTTTCTTAAAGATACTATTAAAGAAGAATGGGAGAAGTTGTCACCCGAATATTTGAGGAACACTTGTGGAAGTTTCAGGAAGCGTGTGAAGGCAGTTATTGAGAAAGGAGGAGGACACATAGAATAAAAACATTTTCTATTATGTACATTTTCTTGTGGCAAATAAATTCTCATGACTTTCAATAAACTAATTGGTCATACACTGTCTTTCAATCTCTGCCTCAAAATATTGTAAATTTTGCTTCCCCACCCTGTATAGTCATTGTTAAAGGGTGTGTAGTGCCGCATTATGTAATAACGGTGCAATATGGAATAATGTAATAATTTTTCACCGCATTATATAATAACACCGCATTATGTAATAAAATTCTTGAATGCATTTTGTAATAAACATTGCTGCATTTTATGATAAGTTACATATTGCAACAGTTATTACAAAATGCGGGTGTAGCATTTTTTTTTTTTTTTTTTTTTTTTTTTTAGAAATGCAATAATTTGCTGCATTATGTAATAAACCATCAAAACTGATACCTTGATTGGAAAAACCATCACACCAGCAGAACAACATTTAAGTATTCCATCTTAATTACAATTCATTTTTATTTCACAATCCATTAAAAAGTATTTTCTTCATATTCACTAATTGGGAAGTTGTTAAAATGTCTTGTGCAAATAAACGGCATGCAACCTAACTTCAGTAAGACTCCCCTCCTCTGCAATGTTTGCAAGCACATAAGATAAGCCCTCTTCATATTAGCATGGTAATAGAGGGTAGAGTGGGAGGAATTGTCCCATATAGAATCCAGATTATGCCAGTCGGCTCAGCGTGCCCACACCCAGAAAAGTGCAACACAATACTTTCATTATGCTCTCCCTCAGGCCGGCTCTGTTGTCAGGCAGGACAATCAGTGTTTTGTTGGTCAGTTCCTACCATCCGACTGTCCGAGGCCAGAACCAGCCGTCTATTTATTCCTGAATTTACCATTTGTTTGGTGGAGATGTAGCCATAAGGCATGTGACCGCTTTTTATCGCCATCAATAATGTGCTGTATTTGCTTTTTAGACAGGAGGGAGAACGAAGCAGGAGATAATTTTTTTTTTTCCTTCTTGGGATACAGTATTTTGTTGGCAAATGATTATCTGTCATTGTGGACTGTGAGACTGTAGAGACAAGACAGATGTAATTTACTGAGTGAGACTAACACTTGGAGTTTTGCCGCTATTGCAGTTCGGAAACGATGACGTGAACAAGAAGCTGTGTTTCCTCTTGTGTTTTAGGTGGAGAAAGTTTCTGACCTCCTGGCTGGACCTCAAATACCTATGACAACATAAAATAGACTCTTTATTAACCCTTAGGGGTCTGGGCTTACTTTGGCCATTTTTGAGTACTTTTGATTTTGCCTTTATATACTACATACAGAAATGTTTACTATACCCACTTCATCTGTCTCATCTGCCTATTATTTTTTCACTTTAGCCTACTATATCAACACAAAAGGCCAAAAAACACACAAAAAATATAAAATCCGATTTGAAAAAGGTGTATAATGTACTGCATAAATAACACAAAGATGCTTAATGAACCTTTTCAAAGACTTTAACCCTTTCATGCATGAATTATGAGAACCTTAGTCAAGATTTTTTTTGCTGAATGTTTTTATTCCTCTTTAGACATGACAAAAACAATGGGATTGAAATTTTTTTATAACCCTATTTTTCATGGAGTTACAAAAATATCCACTCAGCTGGACACAATGCCTTTAATTTTTGAAGAAAAGAAACATGTATTTAAAACCCATCATCAGAAAATGATAAACTGTGTGAAAATATGAAATGAAAACATTTTTTATGCAGCTAATCTGATGTTTTCTCACATTTGAACATACTCTAACCCTATAACGCCAAACGTGTCATATTTGAGCCATGAGTTTTGAAGCCCTCTACATGATAAGAGTGATATTTTTTCTTGAAAAACCTGATGTATACAATTAGATACATGCAATACATAGATAATCCACCAGGGAGATGAGTTCTGTCACCAGAGGCCTTTCCAGTGACACTACAAGACTGACATTCATGAGGAAGGAGGCAGAACTTTGCCAATTTTGAAAAAATGAATTATCAATTTGTTAGACATGTTTGTGTTATATTATGTTTTTGTCTGTTTAAAAATAATAGTATTTGAACATTTAGACCTGATGAATCAAATATGATACAAAACTCATGCATGGAAACTGATATTTGAAAAAAACATTTCTGGGTTGTTTAGAAGGACCAATAAAGGCTCCAATTTCAAAAAACCGGAATTTTCTGTCAGTGATTTAATGGTTAAGGCTTTACAGGGTTAATACTAGTTATTACTCACTTCACAGAGATAATATGCAAAAAAAACCAACCTTTTTGTTTAAGAAAACTGTTAATTAAAGTCTAATAACAACTAGTGATTGATTTACACTCAAACATGTTCGTGCAGATCAGGTTTATCAAAAACAGCAAAGTTACAGTAACAGTATGAATGTCAGTGTATGAGATGACGCATGAGCGTCCACTGTGTTGGCTGATATAGAACTAAAACAACAAAAACCATGAATATACAAGAGAACAGCTGTAGAATAGCTGTCCACTGGAGTGACCACTATGCATGAAAGGGTTAAAAGTGAATATTGGTTCCAAATATTAGGTACAGAAAATTAAAATTGTTATAAATTAAAATTACATTCAAATATTTGACATAAAAGCATATCTTTACATAGGCATTTTCTCAGTTGGTTCATCTTCACCCTTACCTGTACTGCTAATGCAGTCTGTGGATTAGAATCTGCAGATTCTGCCATTTTTTTCCGTTTTGAAAAAGGACAAAAAATGACTAAGATATGGTCAGAATTATAAGCCCCCCCCCCCCCCCCCCCCCCCACCTCATTTTCATACTTTTATTCACGTTTGTTTGCTCCGGTTTCTAAACGTCATATCTCTGGTTGTACAGTATTTACTCTATCAACATCAACTAAAAAGTAGGAGAGTGTTTCAGATCCACGCTTTGGAATGCAATTGTCCCCAGTGGTCTGCATGACCGACTTCTGATGCTACAACGTGTTGAACATATAATGTGATTCAGTCACAGGGCCGTGACTGTGGACCCCTAAGAGTTAACCCTTTTAAGACTGCTATTATAACAGGCTGCCTAGGTGTCTTCATGTTTCCTTTGCAATAAAAGTGTCAGTATGTTTCTGTAAAAAAGAAGTAAAATGGACTTGAAGTTTTTAACATATTTAGTATATAGTCATTAAAGTGTGTGTAGCGCCGCATTATGTAATAACGATGCAATATGGAATACTGTAATAATTTTTCACCTCGCTGCATTATGTAATAAATTTCTTGAACGCATTTTGTAATAAGTTACATATTGCAACAGTTATTACAAAATGTGGGTGTAGCGCTTTTTTTTAAAGGAAATGTAATAATTTGGTGCATTATGTAATAAACCATCAAAATTGATGCCTTGATTGGAAAAACCATCACACCAGCAAAACAATATTAAGCATTCCAGCTTAATTACAATTCATTTAAAAAAAAACAAAAAAAACTAGTAGGATGTTTCATTGGTCAAACCTAAATCAAATGTAACTATTCATTACAATGGAGAATGTGTTTGCAAGTTAAAGACAAAAGCTGCACTAATTTGCATTAATGTGTTAATTTTGACATCCCTAATTAAAACACATGCCTTGTACAGTTATCAGAGAGGGAAATCAACTACAGACAGTAAAATCATTTTTTTGCACCAGGGTGTAAACTGGCTAAAATTTGCTTAGAGGTCTTATTTATGTCTTTGCGCATAAGAAATCAATATAAGTGAATCCCCAAAGGAACTTTGTGTTGGTAAATGCAAGTTATGCAAATTAACAGGATTTCAGTTCTGTTGCAACATGTTGATGGTCATATGAACTATGTTTTCAGGTCAGAAATGTCCAATTTCATCACAATTAATGCTAGATTTTCATGTCACGAATGGCCAAGTTATATTTGAACTGAATTTACCTGAAAAACAAATTTCTATTCTTTTAGATTCCCCAATTTTTCTTACAAGATTATATCCTACATATCACGTTTTATTTTTATACATTGCAGTCTGGAGTATGGTGCTGATCCATCCTGCTTATGTTACACCAATACATACATTAAGAATGTCACACGTCACTTTTTAAATCAACAGTTTTCTAATAATAAGCATTTTTATGAAGAAATGACAATTCTATATTGTTATTTACTCTTTAGTATGATGATAAACTATACAATAAATAATTATGATACTAGTTTTTGCACAGGGATCATTTGTGGAAACGGTGACATGGCTGCCAAGCATCAGTATGATGGGATCTGTAACAACCATGTCACATCCGTCCACTGCCACATTTTGTGTTTTTGTGTCAGCTGTTATTGTTTTAGATCCACAATACTAACATTTATGAATAAGAGGAGAATTAGCAATAGTAAGTATATAAGTTTATTACTAATAAAGTACTGGTACTGACCAGATCATCATGGGTAATGTCACGTCCGTCCACCAGCAAAAGTTTTCACATACACGTGCTATTCAAAATCCAATATTTCTGAAAATCTAGCTTCCACTGTCAAATAATATCAGTAGTCTGTGCACAAATATATTAGCATTATTTCAACACAGTTCTATGCATTTCTTACAACTTTTTTTTTTTTTTTTTTGACAAAAATGGCCACTCATTTGACCCCCTAAGTAAATTTTAGCCAAAACATGTTTATTTCTGCTGTAAAGTTGCCCTTTTTACCATGGGAGTCTATGAGGATGGAGTTGCTTTTAGAGTGCCCCTAGTGGATATCCAGGGTACTGCAGGTTTCAACACTTACGCAGTTGCTGCAGCTCTTTCATTTGCATCGTGACCCTTTTGCTGTTACTTTGATATGAAATGGCATCTAGTCAATATATATGTTGACAACACTGATGTGAATATAATTTTGATGTAGTACCTTATCTGATAGACATTTCTTATCCACAATGATGGTGAAAACAGCTCCCATGATCCCTTGCTGTTTCGCACTGTCATCACCTACCTTATTTTTTATTAGTGTCTTGAACGGAACACCACTAGCAGCACAACATACAGTGCATTTAAGTACTTTTTTTATATCCTAGGTGGACTTTGCTACTTAAATCATTATATTTTACTGCATTAATTGTGTTTACAGCCTTAAGTTCAAGATGAGCAGTAAAAATAGTGGAGAGTTTTACAGGAAGATATAATAATACTACAGTACATAAAAACACCAGGTGTTGTTTGACAGTTTAATGTAGTAGTATGGTATTAATAGCGGCAAAAACTGAATAGTATACAGTACACATTTCACTGTATTTTTTTTTTTTTACACTTTACTGTACATTTCATTGCATCCTCAGCTTAATGTGTGTGTGCGAATGCTAATGATGGCTGTTTCTACTCAGGCTTACAACTCGGTTCATTCCAAACAAACCGCTGCGGCTCCTGCGTCAAACATAAACTATGTCAGTTCAAACCACTTGGCCTTTCATTCTGATGTGAATGCATTGCAAGTCTCTCATCTAACCGTCCTCATTTTGCTGTGTAAGCAATGCACTGGATCACAGGGGGAGGTCTAAAAGATGTTGATATAAAGAACAGAAAAAAAAAAAAAAAGTCAAAGCCAGCAGTTGTATATCACTTTTATAGGACTGTAAAATACAACTGGATGAGCCGTGTATTGAATATATCTGCACCGAATGATAAAAGCCAGCGTCCCTTTGATGCCAGTGCAGGTGCTAGACTTTTACTCTGACAGTGTTAGGAATGTTTTGGATGTCAGTCTGAGGGAATTCCACACATGTCTTCCATTCAGAGCCATTCTTTGAAGTGACCCGCTTAGCCATAAAGACCATCAGACCCAGAGCCTTGTGGCTGCGACTGTCTGCCTGCTGAGTGATTGTTTCACAGTCCTCAGCTTGAAGGAATATGAAGACACCGAGACTCATTTTTCTTGTGTCAGCTATTGTGAAATACTCACTTTGCTTAAACCGGAACAAATGTCTGGCCTATTAAAAAGTAAATATATCATAACACATATTGTGGACTGAACTTGTAAACCGCTTTTCATTTAATATTTTATTGTTTTACACGTCAATCTCAACAGCTAAAAAAACTATAAAATTAAGTGTAAGAGTTCAGTATTGAAGACTTGCACATGTTTCTCTTAGATCAGGGGCGTCAAACATGCGGCCCGGGGGCCAGATGTGGCCCACCAAAGGTTCCAATCCGGCCCGCAGGATGAATTTGTGAAATGCAAAAATTACACTTAAGATATTCACAAAAATTTTGGTTCAGGTTCCACATACAGACCAGTAAAAATATTATCATAATAACTAGGCCTGTAACAGTACACAAAATTTTCGGTCCGGTACATTTTCGGTTTTCAAAGCCACGGTTCGTTTTTTTTTTTTGGTTCGGTATGGTAACAAAGAAAACCCCTCAAAATGTCTATTAATGCATTTATGAATTTTTAAAAATTTTTCCCCCAATTTTTGGACACAACAGAATACAGAAAAACAGGAATAATATAATTCTGCTGCTACAAATCAAATAGAAAATAAAATAAATTATTAATATCACTAAATGTATTTTAAACATTAGTATTGCACTTTTCCCTGAAAGGTAGTTTTGAAAAAAACAACAAAAATCTAATCACAGTTCTGTCAGTTCACAATCTGCATAAAAATACCCAAAAAATTCCACACAAAGTGCAACATTAACAAGAGGGTAAACTGGTACTCTGTTTAAACAAACTGAAGAGAAACATTGACAACACAATGAACCAAATTATTTATTTTAGGACAGAGAACAAACTGTGTTGTGTGCCTGTGTGCACGGGGGATTTTTTTTTTTTTTTTTGGTCGGAGCCGGGGGGTAGGGGGGGCGCGCAGTTATATACCTGGGGGTACGGTCCATAACTAACGTAATGAACGCTGTTGTGAAACAACAGTGAAACTTTACACACTTTCAACGTTTCATTTAGTCCTCTATTATACAGTATACGTGATAGACAGACAGACAGACAGAGCTAGTGTAAGTGTTTTAGAACTACCGTAGTTCCTAGGGGCCAAACAACGTCCGTCTTATCACCGTCTCTTTCCTCGTTGTTGTCTTTCACCTGAACCTGAACTGATCCAAACTGGACTGGACTGATGGTGGAGGGTCTACAGTCTCTTCCTTCCAGGTTCACATCATATTTGTTGTTTTTTTTAACATTATATCAGCTGCTATTTTATATTTTGGGCCAATGAGCGCGTCCTTCCATATGTCCGTGTGAAACTTGCGCGGATTTAAAGTTTCGCATCAAGTGACGTCCTTCATTCCTTTTTCTTTTTCTCATCATACTGTGCCGTTTGGGTACAGCTGTGTACCGAACCGAACAGGTGTGTACCGAAACGGTTTGGTTCGGTACGTGTACTGTTACAGGCCTAATAATAACTAATAAATACTTACAATTCCAAATTTTTGTCTTTGTAAATGTAAATATTTTCATGTAATTTTTCTGTATTTACATGAAAACAAACTATCATTTCACAGAAAATGTAAATATCCCGAAAAAATATGAAAAACCTGAAAAAAAAAGTGTAATTTTATCAATATTCAGCCTGTTATTAAATATTTAGTGTATTTGTAGATCCACTTTGATCTGTAAATTGTAATGAACATGACGTCAATGACAAACTGAGGCTAAATATTGTTAAAATTGCACTTTTCTTACCAAATTTTAGGTTGTTTGTGCTATTCACATTGTTTTAAAGGACAGTTTGTAGATGTAAACATTTTCATCATGTAAGGAAAGTTTGGAGTTGACTTCATTTATATATAATTATGTTATTCTTTTACTGATCTGGCCCACTTCAGATCAAATTTGGCTGAATTTGGCCCCTGAACTAAAATGAGTTTGACACCCATGTCTTAGATGAAGGATGTTATCATGGATATAGGCACCCACACTAATCATTAGCATAGAAATAGCGTTATTATCAGTAAATAAGCAGCTTTTAGCAACAGACTTCAACACAAACTTCACGTAAGGAACCAAACACAAGTGAATCATATATATTTAACCTTTAATTCGTTATAATCTTAAGAACTGTATGGCCAATTTAACCCTTTAATCCCTGAGATGTTATTCCAGGTAAAGGTTCTGCTGTAAATATACGTCTGTTTCAGTGTCATAAAAGCTGTTGTGAGGATGTGCTTGTGTTTCTTTTCTTCAATGGTTTTGCTTTACTGTGTAATTTAAGGTCAAAACAGGATGGAATAACAGAAAAAAAGAGAGGAATTGGAGTTTTACAGGTTTTTACAAAAATGAGGCACTCAGAGTGTACATCAGTAAGAGATTTTAGGATGTTTAACGTGAACTGTGAACTGGAACACACTGGGATTTGAATTTTGGTCCAGTAGTTTTTGTTTTAGGGCTCTCTTTTTTTCTAAACCAGTCCAGCTGCTTTTTGGCACCTGGTTGAAATCCAAAAAACAGTTACACAGTGGGAAAAACTCAGCTGGAAAAAAGGAAAATCACCACAGCGCTGCAAACAACAGTAAAAACAAACAAACAAAAAAACACAAGGAAAATATAAAAAAAAGGCAAAAAAAAAAAAAAAAGTCTATTTTTATAGTGAGTCAGTCTCACTCACTGCTCTGTGTTTTGCCCCCCATTACCAACGTGATATCATAAATTGTGAACAGATAACACGCCACTTTTAATTGGCATGTTATCTGTACGCATTATAAGGTTTCCGTGTGTATGTTCATGCTGCGCAAAATACCATGCGATTAGCGGTTAGTGTTAAGGTTAGCAGTTACAGTTAGGATTAGCAGCTAGCGGTTAGGGTTAGCGGTTACCGATATGTAAACAAGAGATCTGACACGCAATCAAATGGCGTTGAATAACACGCAAAAGGATGAAAATGCGTCCGTATAGCATATCAAAGGGCATAAGAACTGGTGTGACATACAATGTAATTTCATGAGATCAGTCTGCCCATTAAACAGGCAGCGGGGGGTGCACTGAGCATGCTCAGATATCTATGGAAAGAACAACATCTGTTCTATCACCACATTTGGAAATTTTAATTATCGAGCAAACGGTTGAATTTCTATTAATATTTAAAATAGGGATGTAACGATATGAAATTTCCGGAGATATGGGGTTTTGAAACTGGAGCAAACAATGTGAATAAAAGTATGAAAATGGGGGGGGGGGGGGGGGGGGGGCTTATATTTCTTGCCATATCTTCTTAATTTTTTGTCCTTTTTCAGAACGGAAAAAACTGGCTGAATCTGTGGATTCTAATCCACAGAGTGCATGAGCATTACAGGTACGGGTGAGACTGACCCCCACCTGAACCGGATGCGGAAACTGTGAGGATGGGGGGGTGAGAAAACGGGAGAAAACGCCTATGTAAAGATATAATTCTATGTCAAATATTTGAGTATAGTTTTAATTTATTACTATCTTGATTTTATACACCTAATATTTGGAACTAGGGATGTAACGATATGAAAATCTCATATCACGGTTATTGTGACCAAAATTATCACGGTTGTCATTATTATCGTGGTATTGTTGAAATTGTGCTCAAAATGTTCAAAAAGTACTAATACACACACTGAAATAATTGAACCAAGTTGTATTTTGAAAAAAAAAAAAAAAAAACATCAAACAAACAAAAAAACAAATAAAATAATTGGCACAATGTACATTCTGTTGCAGAAACATTCAAATATTAACCCTCAGTGGTCTGAGCCTATTTTGTCTGTTATTCAGTCTTTTTGATTTTGCCTTTATATACTATATAAACAAATGTTTACTATACCCATGTTGGGGATCTTGATGTTGGGGAAAACACACAAAAAAATATAAAATCCAAGTTGAAAAATGTATATACATAATTGCATAAATAACACAAAGATGCTTAACGAACCTTTTCAAAGACTTTAAAAGTGAATACTGGTTCCAAATATTAGGTATATACAATTAAAATTGTAGTAAATTAAAACTATACTCAAATATTTGACATAAAGGCAAAGCTTTACATAGGCGTTTTCTGCAGTAATCAAACACGGTTGTCATGATAATTAGAATTTAAACGGTAATACTAACCGTCTGGAATTTTACCGCGGTTTATTGTTATACCGGTAATCGTTACATCCTCGATTTAAAATAAATCAAACATTCAGAACGCTCACCACAGACACATCAGGGGTTAAAGGGTTAAAAGGCAAGTTGCTTTGTGTAATTATTCTATAATACACATTGTGTAAGTTTATTTTAAAGGTTCAGTATGTGAGTTATGGATGCCTGTTTGTTTAGTCAGCTGGGAACAACTGGAAAATGGTCAGTTGTTGACAGTTAGCAAACTCATTATAAGTTAGCAGTATCTACTGTTGCACACTGCTGCCACTGTGGATGAGCATGATTTTTACTGGAAAATGTAGACATTAGTGTACAGGCTGTTATCATGGATGTAGGCAACTCAGACCATTAGCCTGAAAATATGGTTCACACTGTCAACAAACAAATAGCTCCCAACAGAAAACTTACTTAGCAAACTTAGCTAAAGGTTATGTCTTGAACCTATAATTTATAACAAAGTGCTAGTCTATAAAATGTAGCGATGTGCATGGATAATCGAATAGTGGATTAGTGAGATAGTAAGCATAGTTGACTCTTTTAACTCAGTTTTATTTGTAATGGGAGATTTATACGTTACTTCAAACAGTTGCGGAAAAAATTATTAGACCACCCCTTGTTTTTTCCAATTTCTTGTTCATTTTAACACCTGATACAACTAAAGGTACATTTATTTAGATAAATATAATTATAACAAAAAAAATAGCTCATTAGAGTTTAATTTCAGAGCTGATATCTAGTCATTTTCCATTTTTTCTTGATAATAACCAAAATCACTTCAGTTCTTACATCAATAGCTACGGCATTGTACTGACAAAAACAGTGCTTTTAGGCATTCCATGTTTTTTTTTGGGTTTTTTTTGTCGGTTTTAGTCACATGATACACACAAGAGTTAGTACTTAATTGGATACCCATTGTTTCTGATGACTTTTGATGTTCTAATAATTTATCGGGTAGATTATTCAGCTTCAAAAAGTACTTAAACTGCCCATCCCCATTAAAAAGACAAGTTGTGTATAATTATTACATCATGCACATTGTCTAACTGAAGTGAAGTTCATACTAGTGGAGTTTGTTTATGAACAGGTCATTTGTTGATGACCGCAACTTTATTTATAAGCTAACGGTAGCTAATGCTGGACATGATTGCTTTATGTGTACTGTTGTCATGGAGGGTGGTTGTTAGCATAGGAATTAAGTTAGCTAATAGTCAACATATTTAGAAAATAAGTGTGAAAGGTTGAGTGTATACGATTTTTACATGCTTTTGTGTTTACATGTAATTTTTGTTAGAATCTCTTTTGACAATTTAATGTTAGCCGACTCCATTTCTAACCTAATATTAGCTTGTGTTGCACAATGTTGCCACTGTAGAGGAGCAGAAGAGGAACCCAGTGAGTCCTTTATGCAGAAATCAATGTTATCGTGAATATACGACTAGAGTTGTTAGATTACAAATGTCGGAACAGATCAAACTCCAACACACACTTCATGTTACACACACTTGCAAACCTTACACATTGGACCTTTAATGCAGTCTTTCAGAGAGGGGAAGCTCATTGTCGGCTTACATAAAAAAAATTAAAAAAAAAAGTCATTTAAACATAAATTTGGCCCTCCATTCCTTTTTAAGAAAATGGTCAGTGACCTTATTGTACCAACTAAACAAGAAAACGTTGAAATTATGTTAAACTGAAACAAGGAAGTACAATGAGTGTGTTTTATTTACAGTGCAAGAAATGAACAAGTAATTTCGTAGTGGTTTCTTTCTCGATTTCACAGCAGAATGTGCGACGGTATTAAACTGAACTCTGTCAAGTGAAGGAGTAGATCTGAAAATAGCTGTCAATCAAATGAGATTCAGCCTTTGGACTGATCCTCCAATCAGCACGTGGAAGCCCAGCGTCCAGCCCAGCCGAGCTCCGCCCACAGCTCCATTCACCCCCAGAGATGCTGAGCGTCCGGGGGTGGGACAACATCGTGGCATTTATCCAATTACCATCCAGTTTTGAGGCAGTGAAAAAAAAACTGTTCCACTCAGTCCCATTGAAGTGCATGGACGCCGGGCTTCTACGGGCAAATGCACTGAGCAGAGATCGTATGAGAAAACAGCGCAACGGGAATGTATGAGAAGTGAACAACATCGAGTCCGATGATTTGTGATAAAGCTGATTCTGAACAAACTCGTCTGTGAGATGAACGTGTTCTAACACATTTGTAGTCAATGAAATGTCAACACAACCGAACATATTTAACCACTGAATTTTCGGAATTTTAGGGGAAGCCGAGCTCCCCTTGCAGTCTGTGAGAAATCGCCTCTGCTTTAATGCTAACCTTCCAAACGTCATTCATTGATGGTTACCTCATTTCTAAGCCAAACAAAAGTCTTGGTGTCCATGATAACAGCCTGGACACTGATTTGTACACGGAGGACTGGGGTTAATTTTTCCATTAAAAAACCTTTAACACTTATCTCCCAAACAAAGGCCCCCTTCACCGTGTTATGGCACCCAGCTGTGTTAAAGCTGACAGAATAAGCTGAGCCGTATCTCATGTCGCACTCGTCCTAATCATCTGCTGAACTGGCTATGGCCCTCAGCTCAGCTCTGCAGATTTACTGGTTACTTGTGTATCTGTGAAACTCTCTGCAGCTGTGAGTCTGAATATGAGTGTGCACCAGCTCTTTACCCCACCCCACCCCCCCGCACATCCCCATGTAAAAGTGTGTGTGTGTGGTCCACACTTGATATTAAACACACTTTCTAATCTGCTCTCAGGACTCTGGGGGAGGCTTGGGCCCAGCTGAAGAAGAGCCTGGCAGACGAGGCTGAAGTTCACCTAAAGTTCTCCTCCAAGGTATTAGTTTTGTGTCTTTGGACTTTCCTCTTCCAATTAGCAGCAGATTTTCTGACTTGACACCTAAAATGACATTCACACATTAGAATGAACTTCTCTTTGCTAATTCACACTGTTTTTCTTGTCTTTTTAATCTGTACATTTATAAAATGAGCACAAACATGTAACATCTTAACCCCTTACTGCCCAAATTAACATACAAATACAAAACAAATTGTGTTGTAGCTGTTAAGTGGAGTAATGTGGAGCTAGCACATACCATAGATATGAAATTACCGTACTTTCTGGTCTATAAGCCGCTACTTTTTTTCACACACTGTGAACCCGCAGCTCTAAAACGATGCAGCTAATTTATGTTTTCTGGGCTAACGATCGATCGGGCTGACGAAGAAGGAAATAGAGCTGCAGCACATAAGCTTGGCATCAATGAATTGATAGCGAGACGTTGGAGACGTAGTGAGTGTGGCTTATAGTCAGGTGCGGCTTATAGTTCGGAAAGTACGGTAACCCTTAAAGACTCACAACTATTTTTGTCACAACTTTGAAATCTTTTTTTTTTTTTTGTCATTCCCAAGTGACTTATCACCATTTATTGTAATATTTTCCTACGCATTTTGCATTTTTCATTAAAAATCGAGTATTTTCCTATATTCAATTTACTGATCGTATAAATGTTCATAAAAGCTCAGAGTAATTTCAAAGGGTACTGGATCAAATTGGAAAAAAAATTGGAAAAAACTGACTTTTTAAACAAACTACATCATTAATTGAACATAAAATCAAGTGTCTTCTTTGTCAAACTACATGGGTTTTACTGGTCAATCAGTATTGTAGAAAATGACAGTCATGGCTCAGGAGGTAGAGTGAGCTGTCCAATAACCAAAGGGTTGGCGGTTCAAATCCCGCTCTGTCCTAGTCATGTGTCGTTGTGTCCTTGGATAAGACACTTCACCTTCTTTGCCTCCAGTGTCACTCACATTTGTGCATAAATGCGTATGAATGTTAGTGGCTACAAACGTAGTTTACCACCACCAGAGTGTGAATGAATTATGGATCAATAATGCCTTGAAAAGCACTATAGAGATCTAATCCATTATTTAGGACTGCATGATTCTGGCCAAAAATAAAATCCTGATTATTTCCTCAAAAAAACTCAATTTGTGATTTCGATTCGGGCTGGCGGTGCTGTTTTAGCCAACATGTCATTTTCGTGTGCAGCCCGCAATACAACGCACTGCTCCCACTCTGGCATGTGATGAAGTTTGAGGTGCTGGTATAAGTTGGTTGTGCTGTTGTCTTTGACTGATACCACCTTCACGCTGAGTTTACAGCGAGGAATGGTTCGGTCTTCATTGGAAACTTCGAAGTCGTACCAATTCCACACCTCCGACTTGATCTTGCCATTTTTGCCACTAACTTGTCACTCACCTTAGTACATGTCATTTGTGTACTGGTGTGTGGAGACCAAAGACTGTGGAGACCGCTCTCACAGTTAGGTGGAAAAACATATGGTAGCCCAGCGGCGTGCGGCCCGGAGACACGAGAGAGATGAAATGCGATTTAACAATTACCCTTTTTTAAACATCATCCTAATTAAATAATCTGATTTTGATTTAAAATTGATTTATCGTGCAGCCCTACCATTATTTTTATTATTATAATTTCACTACGGAGCCTCTGAACGTCCAAGTGGGTCATATCTGATGACCATCAATTATTAATTATACACCTCAATTATTTACATGTATTGATAGGATTAGTGGTTATTAAACATTTTATACCAGTAGATGCTTTTGGTCAGTGGTGGATGTTTGGGTTTTTATGGATTAATGCAGTGTTTTTCAACCTTGGGGTCGGGACCCCATGTGGGGTCACCTGAAATTTCTAGTGATGGATTAAAAAAAAAAAAAAAAAAAAAAACTAAACAAAACAAATACTTATTGATAAAAAAATAATTGGTGAGTTGAGAGAGACAATCCCAATCCATAAAAGACATGACAAACTGAAGCTGAAACTGAAGCACTGTGGTACTGTTTATCTTTCAAATGTTCATTGTGGTCAGTTTCAGATGCTGCAGCTCTTTCATAATTCATAGTTTGAGTTCTTGTTTGTTCAGTATTAATCGTCAGCCTTGTAAATACAAGCTGGACTGACTGTACATATCCTGACCAAGGAAAAGAAATTCTCACTTTGTGCAGTAATCTACACCTGGCTTTTCTGCCTCCGTCCAGAATAATATACATTATATTGTCTAAATGTCCTCTAAAATTAACTTTTATTTGCAACAGAGTACAGCAAACTATTACATGATTAAAAACAAATTAATTTTACCTAAAAAAAAAAAGTCTCTATTTTGAATGTCAGGGGTCGCCAGAAATTTGTGAAGTTAAAATGGGGTCACAACCCAAAAAAGGTTGGGAAGCACTGGATTAATGACATTAGGCATAAACTGATATGAGAAACTGATCCATGAATGTTGGGGATCATATGTAACCAGGTATCATATGTACAAATATTCACCAAGAGCATCCAGCATCACCTCATTACAAAAAAACAAGGAAATACTGAAGTGAATTTGTCACAGCAGTCTACAAGGGGTTAACCTGAATATACAGTAAAAACAGCGAAGTATCATCCAGCAAGAATAAATAGCTGCTTTCAGTTTTTCTAATCAACGTACATGATGAGGAAAACTAAAGAAATCTAAGTTAAACAACAGCTGCAGTCTGTAAGAAACAATTAGCATACAGCATTTAACTACATCATTATCTCTTCTGATGAAAGCTGTGACATGCAGACACATTCAAGGTTTCTTTTGTGCATTTTTACAGCCTTATTTGATTGCTAAAGCAGAGAGAGACAGGAAATGTAGAAAGGAGAGTAGAGGAATAACGTAGGAAATAGGAATCCAGGGACTCATTTCTCAGGGAATTCGCTCCCATGTGGTATGATTCCAGCCGTAAAAACCGTACAATCATAGCTCACAATGTATGGAGGCAGGTTTCATCTAGAAACACACACTTGTAATCTGGAGGACAAACCACACAACTCTTTTTTTCTCCATATTTTTACTCAGATTATGGATGGGGTTTTTTTGGCATGGAATGGTAGAAATGTCCACGAGTAGAGATTTTGTTCCACCAATAACATGGAGGAGGAGAATGACATTATAAATTGTGACTATAAATAATATTCTGATGGTGCTTTTATAGCTTTTTGCAATGACAGATAAGGAAATTATACAGGAAAAGTCAAGCAAGTTAAGTTTGTCAGCATTTATACATTCATTCATTTTCTGAACCCGCTTTATCCTCACTAGGGTCACGGGGTCACTTGGAGCATTTATACATGTTGGGCTAAAACACACTTTTGATTCAATAACATTAGATTAGATTAGACTTTATTGATCCCACAACGGGGAAATTCAAGGGTCAAAGGAGCAACAGAATTAAGTGCAAGAAAAAAAGTGTACATGCATGAAGATAGTGCAAAAACATGGATGAATGAATTCTATCGAAACTGTATCAAGCGCGTCATATTTCTATCAAGGAAAAGTTACAGGGGTTGGACAAAATAATGGAAACACCTAACATTGTGGCATCATAGAAGGTGTTTCCATTATTTTGTCCAACCCCTGTATATCGCAATATATATCGTTATCGTTTTATCACCCAGCCCTACCTGAACTAAAATGATTAGGGATGCACCGATTCCGATACCAGTATTGGGCATCGGTTCCAATACTCAGCGTGTGTACTTGTACTCGTAAAAGTAATCTGATACAACCACACCGATACCACTTACGGCAGCGTGACATTCGCAGTTCAGTGCAGCAGGTACGAGGAAGAGGAGTAATGTGCGGGGAGTGTGAAGAGTGTGGGGATTTTTCAAAATAAATGACGGTAATAAAAGTAACGCTGACTGCAAGTAACGTTAAAGACACAGATGGATACAGACGCAGCGATCTGTCTGTCCTCTGCGTACATTCCATCCGTTTTCCAGCTGCTCGTGGATGCGTACCCAGATGGAGAATACCACCGGGAACCGTGGAGGTAGAGCAGGGGTGTCAAACTCATTTTAGTTCATGGGCCAGATTCAGTCAAATTTGATCTGCAGTGAGCCGAACTAGTAAAATAATAACATAATCATATATAAATAATTTCAACTCCATACTTTTCTTTGTTTTAGAGCGAAAAAAGTTAATTTACTTTATGAAAAGATTTGCATCTACAAACTATCCGTTCAAAAGATGTGAATAACATAAACAAACTGAAAAAAAGGTATAAGTTTAACAATATTCTGCCTCAGTTTATCATTTACACATGTACATTATAATTTAAAGATCAACAGTGGATCTACAAAGACACAAAACATTGAGTAACAGGCAGAATATTGTTAAAATTGTACTTCTCTTAAGACATTTCAGGTTATTCACATTTTTTGTAAAATTATACTTTTAGTGTAAATACATGAAAATATTTACATTTACAAAGAGAAACATTTGGAGTTGTCATTATTTATATGTTATTATGATAGTATTTTACTGGTCCTGCCCACTTGAGATTGAATTGTTCTGATATTGAACCTAAAAGGATTGTTAATATTTTAGTGTCATTTTTGCATTTTACAAATTCATCCCCTTTGGCGGGCCGGATTTGGCCCCCGGGCCACATGTTTGACACCTGTGAGGTAGAGGATCTGTTCAAAGAGCAACTGCGTGAGTTACTGAAAAACTACTGACATATTTATGACAACTACCCAGGGCTGGGCCGGTTTCTGTCCCACTTAGAATACTATGGGGGTACGGAGCGGTGTGGACCACTGCCAGCCGAAGTGAAAACGAAACTTATCACTCATTTATCTTTTCTCTACCTCCTGAAGCTTCGCTTTTAAACCTTACTAGCGAGAATGCTGCAACATTAGTATCCACATTCGTGCTACCTCTGTTGTCTCCATGTTTATTATTGTTGACTTTCTTCTTCTCAAAACACGTCACTTTTCTTCATGGTATTTATCCAGTATGGTTAACCAGCAGCATTGTACCCATGGTGCCATTGCACGATAATGCCCTCCTGTGGTGCAACAGCAGCATTGTACCCAAACGCCCTCCCGTGCTTCAACATCGATCGGACAACATGCATTATATAGTAGGATTAAGAGTGGCGCCCCTGGTGGATTAATTGAGAAACGCTCATTCCAACACATTAAATGTCAGTAGCATTTAAATTTTATGTTCTTATTCTGGTTTTTATCCCGGATTGTTTTTATCTTTTCTGGTTTTTATTGTGTTTTATTGCATCTTGTTTTTATTTATTTGATCTTATCTATTTTATTTACTTATCCATGCCGCTATACCGATGAATGGTGGAACACTGAGCACTTTTTGTCCTGTCTGTAAGCGTGATCAAGTGCCTGTCTTGCCTGTTTACCTCCGCCAAGGAGGTTATGTTTTTGCCAGGGTTTGTTTGTTTGTCTGTCCGTTAGTGTGCAACATAACTCAAAAAGTTATGGACAGATTTGGATGAAATTGTCAGGGTGTTGGAAATGGGATAAGGAAGAAATGATTAAATTTTGGTGGTGATCGGGGGTGGGGGGCCCACGGGGGGCGCCACTGATCAGCCTTGGTGGAGGTCTGCGCTCTCCGAGTGCTTCTAGTTAATGTATGCATTGTTGTAATGCCAAGGCAATCACCTAGACTGCAAAACAAATCTACCTACGGGTATAAATAAAGTAACCTTAACCTTAGCAGCCCTTTGTTACAGTCAGACTAATGACAACGACAATAAAGCACATTTTCAAAAGTAATTAATACTAACTAGAAGCACTCGGAGAGCGCAGACCTCCACCAAGGCTGATCAGTGGCGCCCCCCGTGGGCCCCCCCACCCCCGATCACCACCAAAATTTAATCATTTCTTCCTTATCCCATTTCCAACAAACCCTGAAAATTTCATCCAAATCTGTCCATAACTTTTTGAGTTATGTTGCACACTAACGGACAGACAAACAGACAAACAAACAAACAAACAAACAAACAAACAAACAAACCCTGGCAAAAACATAACCTCCTTGGCGGAGGTAATAATAATTGTAATGGTATTATTAAGTACTCATATCAGTACTCAGTAATGGCAAGTACTCAAATGTAAGTACTTGTACTCAGTCTGGAACAAAGTGGTATCAGTACATCCCTAAAAATGATATCTTTCTTAATATGTTAAGTGTAATTTTTACATTTCACAAATTCATCCTACTGACCAAACTGGACCCTTTGGTGGGCCGGTTTTGGCCTGCAGTCTGTATGTTTGACCTCTGTGATACAGAATAACATGCAGGGTGATAGAAGCTTTTTCCATATCGCCCACCCATAATTCCACATCCTCTGGTTCAGGGGCTGACAGCATGTGTTCCACACTAGGCAGACAGACTGACTGCCTTCACATATAATTACATATGGTGATGGGCTTAATAAAAGCTCCGTGGGCTGAAACACATACATGACACTAAGTCTATGAATCGGCTTTATCACCCACCACCTTCACTTATTCTATTAATAGTCATTGAGTGGTTCGGTGCTATTGTTTACAGCTTTTTTGTGATGTTCTCTGGGAAATCAGTGCATGCAAAGTGCCTGTAAATGCTCCAACACTTAAGTTTCAGGGTGAGAAGTGCAAGTGCTAAGATAAGGTTGTCATGAGAGTTCAGACTGAGACGGCGAAAGATAGAGCCCAACGTTACAGCTGGACCCATGGAGGAAATGGAGCCGGTGATGTTATCCTCCAGAGATGCACAGATGTGCGGCACGGCTCCAAGTTTTCGTCGGAGGAGGAAGTATTTGAGTGGAAATGAAGAGTGAATGGCATCTTCCAATGTGGCTTCATGAGAAGGCTGTGGATCTCATTCATCATAGACAGACAGGACAGTGAACGCCACAGCCCTCATCGGATCATATAACCAGCGAGGGCCTGGTTACTCATAACTTATCGGCAGAAATAATATTATTATTTCATGTTCTCATTTTGCGCGCTATTTGACTTCATTTAGCTTCAGATATTTCAACCAGGAAGCAAAGAAATGAGGGTGTCATTTATTCTGGTTGCATTTAGATCCATGAAATCAGGCTATTTCCTAAGTAAACTGGTTCAGTGTGCAAGGATGATGACATAATGTTGAAAAAGACTGAAAGGAATGGAGCTAATTGTGGTTTTTGGATAATTAAATCTGATATAAACAGGCGGAATTAAAGTTATTTCCTTTTTGGACTGATAACTTTTATCGTTACTGCGGTTTAAATGGTAGAATTCTTTCATGACCTGCAGCTTAGAAAATAATTAATTTGACTCCAACGCTAATTCATATGCTTTAAAAGTTGCTGTTTACTGATTTGTTTAATCATTTATCTGCCTGATGGATTTATCGCAGCAGAATCAGAATTGGTGAACTTTTTGGAAAGTCAACACAATAAATGATACAGAAAATATCATCGTACTGAATATAAATCTGCTCACTACATCGATGTTGGTCAAGAACACAACAAAATGAGTGGAAATACTTGTTGTCCTCACGTGACACCGTTGAACTGGGTGTGATGAAGCCAAGTTGCCAAATGCAGCTGTGGCCTACTTTACTGCAGAGCCTCGTCTCATGCTCACTCTGTTAAACGCTTCAGAATGTACAGCTTTGATCTCATTTCGCTAAAATGCTCCATACACTGTTCAGGACACATGGTCTGGCACACATTTTCCTTTTTGACTCAATATGGTGTAATAAATGTAGTTTAAAACATATGCCATTAGCTGAACAGAGCAAAGCCACCAGGAAAAGTGGGATGTAGATGTACTGACGAGCGAATATACCACAGGTGTCAAATATATGGTCCAGGGGCCAAATCTGGCCCGCCAAAGGGTCCAATCCGGCCCCGTAGGATGAATTTGTGAAATGTAAAAATTACACTGAAGATATTAACCGTCAATTCTTTCACTTTAAGTGCCAAATAAAGCCCTACTTTAGTCTCAAGTGGGTCAGATCAGTAAAATCCTACCATAAAAACCCACAAATAATGACAATTCCAAATTTTTCCTGTTTGTTTTAGTGTTAAAAAGTGTAATTCCATGAAAATGTGTCAATTTACAAACTAGCCTTTCACAAAAAATATGAAAAACTAGAAATGTCCTAAGAGAAGTAAGTGCAATTTTACTAATACTCTGCCATTTACTAAAATATTTTGAAAATTTGCAGATCCATTGTGATCTGTAAGTTTTAATGCACATTTACAAATGATATAAAATATAGTTAAAACTGCACTTATTTTTCTTAATAAATTTCAGTTTTTTCATGGTTGTTCATATTATTCACATTTTTAAAAGGACAGTTTATAGATGTAAACGTTTCCGTAATGTAATTTTACTTTTTTCACTATAAAACACATTGAAATGTTTGGAGTTGGCATTATTTATATATTATTATTTATATTATTTTACTGGTCCGGCTCACTTCAGATCATATTGGGAGGATGTGGCCCCTGAACTAAAATGAGTTTGACACCCCTGGAATATACAGTCGCGGAAAAAATGATTAAACCTTCAAAAGTCATCAAAAACAATGGTTATGCAATCAAGTACTAACTCCTGTGTGTATCATGTGACTAACACAGACAGAAAAGGAAACATGGAATGCCTAAAAGCACTGTTTTTGTCAGTACAATGCCATAGCTACTGATGTAAGAAGTAAAGTGATTTTGGTTATTATCAAGAAAACCATGGAAAATGGGAAGATATCAGCTCTGAAATTAAACTCTTATGAGCTGTTTTTGTTATTATTGTATTTGTCCAAACAAATGTACCTTTAGTTGTACCAGGCATTAACCCTTTCATGCATGAATTGTGAGAACCTTGATCCAGATTTATTTTCTTGAGTGTTTTTATTCCTCTTTAGGCATGAAAAAAACAAAAAAAACAATGTGATTGAAAATTTTGTTATGAATCTATTTTTCATGGAGTTCCAAAAATGTCCACACAACTTGACACCATGCATTTCATTTTTGAAGAAAAAAACAAACAAACAAAACAAAAAAAAAACATGTATTTACTGATACATCATGTGAAAACTATGAAATAAAAATTTTTTTAATGCTACGAATCTGATGTTTTCTCACATTTTAACATACTCTAATACTAGTCATTACTCACTTCATGGAGATAATATGCAAAAAAAAAAAAAAACTATATTTAAAAAAACCAAAACACTGTTTAATAATAATAACAAGCAATTGGTTTACGCTCAAACATGTTAGTGCAGATCAGGTTTATCTAGAACAGCAAAGTTACAGTAATGGTATGAATGTCAGTGTATGAGATGATGCATAAGTGTCCGCTGTGTTGGCTGATATGGAACTAAAACAACTAAATCCATGAATATACAAGAGAACAGCTGGAGAATAACTGTCCACTGGAGTGACCACTATGCATGAAAGGGTTAAAATGAACAAGAAACTGAAGAAAAAAGGGTGGTCTAATATTTTTTTCCATGACTGTATATGAATATTTTAACGTGCATAATACATTTCATTGCTTTAAACATGAACAAAGTGTGTAAAAATGCAATAAAGTCTAATTTTATGTTAATTCCAGTTCATGACTATGATTAGCTGAGCCACATATGAAGTAATTGTAAAATTCTCTATAAAAACACACCTGCGTCTGCATTACATCACTATCACAGCACCAAACAAATTGTTCCACAATGTCAGATTTTGTTGTGAACTTGATGGTGTGTGTGTGTGTGTGTGTGTGTGTGTGTGTGTGTGTGTGTGTGTGTGTGTGTGTGTGTGTGTGTGGGGATGCAACCAGTGTTTAGAAGCACTATGTGATGTTGCTGGGAGGTAGAGGAATCGAGACAGACTGGGCAGAAAAGGAATCATCCATACAGTCTAAATGACAATGAAAAACAATTCTGGAGTCAAATCCTTTCTTCTGGCTTCATGCAGTTAAAATGCACCTTTCGGGTCAAGCGGTAAAAGGGAAGGTGGAAACCACTTCAGCAACTGCATAAATAATGGTGATATCCACATATGTTAATCATCACCATAGTCTTCCCATTGCGTCTTTGTGTTTTACTTGGCGACCGTTCAGTGACAGAAGATTGATTGTTACCTATAAATTTCTGTATGTTTATTTTATGAAACTTTTCTTGATATACAGTAGATAGTAAACATTTTATGAAGCCAAAAAGCCGCACACGGCCCCGTTTCACAGAGATTTTAGAACAACTACTGGGACTTGATAGACGCAACTACTAAACCTGTTGTTGCTTAAGTTAGTTGGATCAAAAATCAGATACACACTTAAGATACAATTTCATTATCTTTGCCACAAATAATACTCATTAATGTTACAGTAAATCTTCTTTTTCCATCTGACTTTCCAGACTTAGATTTTGTCCAAAATATTTTACAAGATCAGTTTAGTCTTGTGCTTTAGTTTGTTTATTTATTTTGGATATAACATTAAAACCAAACCACAAAAAGAATTATATAAAAGGAAAACAATCGAAAAGGGGTGGGATGAAGTTTAATTTATAATCTCCCGTCCCCTTACCCCATCCTTCTACCTACCCTAAACTTCCATAAGTAACTCAAAATCCTACACATATCAGACTAAATTCTAACTATGGACAAAACACAAAAATACTATATATATCAAGGATAGACTGTGTATTTTGCAACAGCATTTCACATCAAAATAAACTCTGTCCATTTTGTAGCTTTAATAATACCAATATCCAAAAAAAAAAAAAAAAAACCTGTCCATTTCATAACAATAATACCCATATCAGAAACAAAAATAAACTCTGTCCATTTCATGACAATAATACACATATCAAAAACAAAAATACCAACACGACAAAAAACTACAAAGTGGTTCCAGGCACAACAAACCCCACCCTTTGGATGTATTGTATCTTATTTTGGCATCGATCCAGCTGATGTCATCGTGTCTATGCATGTGCTGATGTCAGCATGTCAGTTGCCTCTATATATGTGACAAGTTTGAAGTCAGTTGAAACAAATAGATGTTTTTACAGACATGTGAAATGTCGCCCATTATAAGTAAATGGAAGAAAAAAAAAAAGATTTAAAAAATTCATAAAAAGTTTGAACTTTGACCTACTTTTCCCAAAATATAATGACATCTATTCTGGGTCACTGGCAATCTATAAACCCAATTTGGTATGAATTCAACCAATAGTTTTGCTGCTATAGTGTTAACAAACAAACCAAACCACAAACAATACCCTTTGCCTCCTCTTCGGGGGGTGGGGGTATTAATTGTAGTTTTTGGTATTGGTCCTTTATCTGGATATTGTCACTAGGTCAAAAGTGGTTTTATGTTGAAGGTTTTGATCATATTTGAGTTAAACTCGGTCACGTTAAAAACAAAAACTCAAATGAAGGCTAATAAAATCTGTATCGGACTCATATTTCTTGTGTTTAAGACTAACCATAGTTTAGTGTTCCCAGAAAGAATGAGTGTCACAAAAACTGCTGCTGAAGCTTTTTTTAGAGGAGTCTTTAAGTCCAGTCTCTGCTGTTATGATACTAATAAAACAAACTGGGTTAGTGGTAAAGAAGTGTCAAATATTCTCATGTCTTTTAGTCTTAAACTTTATCTGTTTTGTCTTTTTTTCCTCAGCTCCAAAGTGAAGTAGAGAAACCCTTTCTGACCTTCAGAGAGAACTTTAAGAAGGACATGAAGAGGTTTGACCATCACATTGCAGACCTGCGGAAGCAGCTGGTCGGCCGCTACGCAGCAGTGGAGAAGGTATGGACGAAAAGCGCTTTTTCAACCTATGAACAGAAACTCTAAAGCTATGCAGCTCTGTCCTTGTGCTTTGGCAGGCTCAGAAATTCAGGAATCATGTCGCTGGTGATTAAAATTCCACTTCTCTTCCCTAAGCAGACGGCTGTTTCCCGTCTCTGGAATGTTTCCTGCTTTTTTGTATACGTACAATGAAAAGCAATTGGCTGAAGCCTAAAGGCAACTGCAAATCTGTCTCACATCATCTGTCATCTGAGCAGGGTTGGCTCCGTTAAGGGACAAAACCGTTTTCTGTCTGATAAATTCATCTGACAGTGAAGTGAGCAGGACAGGAAGTAAGATAGTGGTTATGTCGGCCGTTGTGAGGCAGCTTCAACAATGAATGATGGATGGATGTTGAAGAAGTCTGCGGCAGACGGCATTATCATCATGATGAATGGAAGCAGGTTTTACCCCCTGAAAAACCTGCGAAATGTTTATCCCTTTAATCAGAAGATATTTGTTTTCAGAAGTCTTAAGAGAAAAATGTGCGTCCGTAAACTCGCCCAGCAGACCGTTGTTGTGCTTCGACATAAATAAAACATGGATTCTTTATGTGCAGCTGTGAGATGTGATTGTGCATCTGACTTCAGTCCCTTATCATCATCAGGCTCGCAAAGCTCTGGCTGACAGACAGAAGGAGCTGGAGTTGAAGACTCAGCAGCTGGAGATAAAACTCAGCAACAAGATTGAGGAAGACATCAAGAAAGCCCGCAGGAAATCCACACAAGCAGGTCAGAGCGGGGGGGTTAAAGGGCAGGAGGAGGGGGTCACGGTCGCACTCAGGTGTTTGTGGTTTTAGGATGAAGAGGAAGCGCTTTGTGTGTTTGTTTTAAGGGCTGTGTTGTGTCGCTGGGTGTTGGAGCGCTGCTGCACAGTAGAAAGTGTTCATTGTTGATACTGAGAAACATTCACAGAGTGGGTTGACATGAGAGTTCAAACAATTACTGCATTAATCCGACTAAAACTGGACTTTAAAAGTACATGGAAATTTGACGGGCTAGTCGGACTAACATGCCTACATAATAAAATTGAAAGTCGATTTGCTCGTGTATGTAAACAGACCAGTCGGACTGGAACGGGACCAGGTGTTCTGCACATGTGCAAGAGCTCTGCAACAAATCCTGACCTGGAAGACAAACATCATGCATCTCATCTGCACTAAAAGTACAGCAAACAGAAAATACGCTATCAGGGTTTCTGCAGGTATCAGCACATCTAATTTAGTGCTTTTTAAGGCCCTGTTTAATGCCACTTTAAACAAATTTAATGCCCACATCCAACTGCAGATACAGTTTTACATTCATTCATTCATTTTCTGAACCCGCTTTATCCTCACTAGGGTCACGGGGGTCGCTTGGAGCCTATCCCAGCTACTTACGAGCGAAGGCGGGGTACACCCTGGACATTTTACCAGTTCATCGCAGGGCTGAACATATAGAGACAAACAATCATTCTCACATTCACACCTATGGGCAATTTAGATTAACCAATTAACCTATCAGTGCATGTCTTTGGATGGTGGGGGGAAGCCGGAGTACACGGGGAGAACATGCAAACTCCACACAGAAAGGTCCACCCCCAGTCGACTAGTGTTGGAATGAACCCAGGACCTTCTTGCTGTGAGGCACGAGTGCTAACCACTGCACCACCGTGTCGTCCGCAGTTTTACATATAGTTTATATATACATACGGTTTAGAGTCGACAGGCTTTAACCAGGTTCTGAATTGTCCCTCCTCCAATCACTTCTGCTGAAACATGCATTTTCCCATTTTTCAAACATTTGCTCATATTCCCTCCGCTCTTTTGCCACAGCATGAGCACGCTCACAGCACATTGCATTCCAAGCATCCGGTGTTGTGACTTTGTGCATCGGCCATAAACAGTAGCCAATTACAGGGTTCTGCCTGTCAATCATCACACCATACTTCTCATCAAAATTATTAAATCTTTACATAATTAAAATAAATTGTGAATAACAATGCTTTTTTTCCATTAAGTGTATTTAATTTTTTAATGCCTCTGAACATGAAATTTAATGCTTCTTAATGCCATTTAACCTATAAAGACCCAAACATCCACCACTACCAAAATCATCTGCTGATATAAACTGTTTAATATCTGTTGATCCACTAATCCTATCAATGCATGTAAATAATTGGTCTAAAATGCAGTTTGTCATTGTTTCATGGTCATCAGTTATGACCCATTTGGACATTCAGAGGCTCTGTAGTGAACATGGAAACACTGTCATCTTCTACAACATTGTTTCACCAGTGAAACTCATGGAGTTGGATCAATGACAGCGGATGGAGACACTTGATTTATGTTCAGTTAATGATGCATTTTACTGAAAAAGTCCCTTTTTCTTCACTTTCCTCTATTTTTGATATAATAATCCTCAACTTTACTCTGAGCTTTTATGAACATTTACATGTTTAGTAAACTAAATGTTGGAAAACACCTGATTTTCAACAACCCCCCACCCAAAAAAAAGAAGGTAATATTGCAATAAATGCGGTAATAAACTGCAAAAGAACAGTTCAAAATTCATTTGTTAAGTGCAACAAATGTCACACTTGATCCTTATGGGTTAAGGCCTTAATTTTCACAAAATCTATTTCATGATTTTTAATGCTTTTTAATGACCCTGGCTATGTAAACTATCTAACATTGTCTATTGTGGGGATAGTTTACCTCTCGGTTGCTAAGTTGCTAGCTCGCTGTTGACTATTGTTGTGGTCTGTGACAGTGTAGGTTAACAAGCTGAAAGTTTGCATATCACCACCTATCATACCAGAGGTGAGATGATTTCAACAATATATCGATTATACTCCAGTGCATGTAGACTGGGACAGTGACATTAGTCCAATTAAATGGTTTAGTCGAGCCAGAGTCGAAGATGTGCATGTAAAAGTACTGATGGTCTTATTTAAAGGTCCAGTGTGTAAAATGTAGCTCCATCTAGTGGTGAAGTAAGAAATGGCACCACTGCACTCATCTAAAAACCCTCAGCGGCGTTTGCTTTGTTTGTTTTGGGCTTTTCAGTTAAGGGGGTTTTAACCATAAACATAGTATGTAACAAGTGGTGCCAGGCACAACAAACCCCGCCCCTCGCACATATTGTAGCTTATTTTGGCATCAATCCAGCTGATGTCCTCGTGTATGCATGTGCTGATGTCAGCATATCAATCGCCTCTATATATGTGCCAAGTTTGAAGTAAATTGAAACAAAATTGATGTTTTTATAGCCATTAGAAATTTCGCCCATTAAAAGTAAATGGGAGGAGAAAAAGATTTTAAAAATTCATAAGAAATTTGAACTTTGACCTACTTTTCCCAAAATATAACCACATCTTTTTTGGGTCACTGGCAATGTATAAACCCAATCTGGTATGAATTCACCCAGTAGTTTTGCAGCTACAGACATGTGAAATTTCGCCCATTATAAGGAAATGGAAAAAATAAGATTTAAAAAGTTCATTAAAAAAATTTTAACTTCGACCTATTTTTCCCAAAATGTAATGACATCTATTCTGCATCACTGGCAATCTATAAACCCAATTCGGTATGAATTCAACCAATGATTTTGCTGCTAGAGTGTTGGGGGGGGGGGGGTACCAATAATTCAGCTCAACAAAGGATTCCATGTACGATGAAACAGATCAAAAAGGATTCCGAGAAGTCCAACATGAGCAACTGTAGAAACACAGTGAAGTCTGTGGAAGCAACTTGTCAACTGTTTACACTAAAGACAGACATTAAAGCCCATCAAATATAGTCAAATATCGTCAAATATAGGGGGATTATTACCACCTGATATTTTATCAGATGACGTCACTGTTGAATATTAATTCCATAGCAGGTATATCTCCTGTAAATCACCATTTAATAATCATTCAGCTGTTTGAAGACTGTTGAGTCTATTATTCCTCAAATGTTAAAGTGACTATTTAGTGTGACCCCTGACCCCATGACAATAAGCAGCTCAAACCATTAGAAACATCTACGGTGGCCCAGAGGTGCAATAGCCCAAAAAAATTATCCACTATAAAGAAAAAAGAAGAGAGCAGCCCAAAAAATTATACACTGGTCCAAAAAATTATCTACTATAAGAAAAAAAGACAAACAGCCCAAAAAATTATCCACTCTAATAAAAAAAGAGAACAGACCAAAAAATTATCCACTCTAATAAAAAAAGAGAACAGACCAAAAAATTATCCACTATAAGGAAAAAAAAGAGAACAGCCCAAAAAATTATCCACTGGTCCAAAAAATTATCCACTGTAAGAAAAAAAAAAGAGACAACAGCCCCCCAAAAATTATTCACTATAAGAAAAAATAAGACAAACAGCCCAAAAAATTATTCACTATAAGAAAAAAAACAGAAAAAAAGAAAAAAAATACAGCTAGAATGGACTGAATAGAGGAGCCACAAGTCAAAACACTGAAGAATGAGCGAACGTCTGCAGCCTGTGTGACAGCAAAAGATGGATACACATGGATGAACTTTGTGTCCAGGGTCATTTTCTGCTTTACATTAGACTCTGCTGTCCTGAAAACAGCTTAGTTCAGTCAAAATTTAGCTGCAAAGCTTGGGAAAATTGAAGTGCACTACATTTGTATTATTGTACAAGTTTAACATGAATAAAGTAACTCAGTTGGTCCAGTCCTAAGTCATGTAGACACTCATATTCTCACAAACATTCATCACTGGGAGCTGTTTCCACTACGCCTCATGGACCGGATTAAAAAAAAAAACAAAAAACAAAAAAAACAAAACAATGTATGATGTTTTTAAGAGACACAGCAATAATGAAACACTGGAAATTGAACTAATCTATTTTTTAATTACATAACAACTACCCCAATACTCGAAAACCATGACCCATCACTTTAATAACCTAATGGAAACATAATTATCAATCAATCAAAATCAATCAAAGTCTATTTATATAGCACTTTACAACAACATGAAGAAGACCAAAGTGCTTTACATCTAAAAACATGATTAAATTATAAGACAGAAACAGTCGGACATAATTAGACACATTATAGAGATCCCACTGATTTCCTGTCAAATCAAACCTGTACTAATGTTACTATAAAATTAATGGTGAAATTAAATGTCCCTCAATATGTGTCATTTGTATTTATTTCCTCAGATTTATACATCCCTACCTTTAATGTACGGTCCTGTGCAAAAGTCTTAGATCTACCTTTAGCTTTGTTGTTTCTGAAGGGTTATTATAAACATACATATTTAGTTTTCATTCTCTTTTCTTCAGGTACAACCAGAAAATACAGGAAATATGTGCACAGCTGTAAAAGACACAAAACAAACAACTAAATGGATTGTAAATGTTAAAGTGACTATTTAGTGTGACCTCATGACAATAAGATGCACAAACCATTAGAAACATCTACGGTGGCCCAGAGGTGCAACAGCCCAAAAAATTATACACTATAAGGAAAAAAAAAAGAGAACAGCCCAAAAATTTATACACTGGTCCAAAAAATTATCCACTATAAGAAAAAAGGGAACAGCCCAAAAAATTATACACTGGTCCAAAAAATTATACACTATAAGAAAAAAAGACAAACGCCCAAAAAATTATCCACTATAATAAAAGAGAACAGACCAAAAAAATTATCCACTATAAGAAAAAAAAAAGACATCAGCCCAAAAAATTATTCACTATAAGGAAAAAAAGACAGCAGCCCAAAAAATTATCCACTATAAGAAAAAAAGAGAACAGCCCAAAAAATTATCCAATATAAGAAAAAAAGAGAACAGACCAAAAAATTATCTACTATAAGAAAAAAACAGACATCAGCCCAAAAAATTATCCACTATAAGAAAAAAAGAGAACAGCCCAAAAAATTATCCACTATAATAAAAAAAGAGAACAGACCGAAAAATTATGCACTATAAGGAAAAAAAAGGAGAACAGGCCAAAAAATTATCCACCATAAGAAAAAAAAGAGAACAGCCCAGAAAATTATCCAATATAAGAAAAAAAAAAAAAGAGAACAGCCCAAAAAATTATCCACTGGTCCAAAAAATTATCCACTATAAGAAAAAAAAAGACAACAGCCCCCCAAAAATTATTCACTATAAGAAAAAATAAAAGACAAACAGCCCAAAAAATTATCCACTGTAAGAAAAAAAAACATCATCCACCTTTTCAATTAAGGGGGCGCTGTTTACCCAAAAGGTCTCTTGCTTTAAAATTAAGGCCACCACAAAAAATAAAAGCATAGGCTGAAAATTTTCAAGGCCTTCAGCTAATGTGGCTAAGGCTAACAAAATAACCCACCAAAAGTTGAGATTGGTGCGCTAGAAATAAAGTTATTTTAAAAAATATATAATGGATATTTTTTTGGGCTAGTGGATAATTTTTTTGGCTGTTGTCTTTTTTTCTTATAGTGGAAATTTTTGGGGGATTTTGTCTTTTTTTTCCCTTATAGTGGATAATTTTTTGGGCTGTTCTCTTTTTTTCTTACAGTGGATAATTTTTTGGGCTAGTGGATAATTTTTTGAGCGGTTCTCTTTTTTTTCTTATAGTGGATAATTTTTTGGGCTAGTGGATAATTTTTTGGGCTGTTCTCTTTTTTTTTTTCTTATAGTGGATAATTTTTTGGGCTGTTGCACCTCTGGGCCACCGTAAACATCTGACGTGTTGAATGAAACTTGGTATAAAACATCAGAAAATGAATGCACTAAATCTTATATGACATGATAAGTGCAAAGGGAGGTCACACTGCACATACGTCACATATATCCAAATTGTATCTAAATACAGAGACTGAGAAATGAATGTGGTCATTATAACTTCACTAATTAATTTACTTATATTGCAGTATATTGTATGTTTCTTTATGACAGCAGCCACTGCAAACACGCAGTTTTCTTAAAAATACATCCAAAAATTAAAACACTACATTTAATTTTATCATTAAATGCCATATAGATTCTTCTAAACTTCAATATTTATGCATAATTAGCTCATTTTAGTGGATTTTCTAATTAGCAACTAAAGTGGAAATGCTAAATCTGTGCAAATGTTTTGTGTTGAGAGAATTTTCACACATGAATGTATACTTCTGAGCTACAGTAAACTGTCTGGATGGTTCTGACCTGTGTGTGACGGGAGCGCTGCCAAAAGCCCAGGGAGTTGTCCTCTAGGGAACATGAATATCTGCACTAACTTTAACCACAGTCTGCTCAGTGGATGTTCAGATGCATGTTTCTGTGAGCAGAGACAGGCTGCAGCCCCTAGAAATCAGCCCTTTATTAATATATCTGCCAAGAAAACATGCATAGAAATAATATATATCAGTTCACGTCTTTGTTTTGTGTAGAAGACGTGTGTTTTATCTCGGGTGAGTTTAGAGATTTACAAAGCCTTTGATTGGTCCCTGAAGGCAGCATCCCCCCTTCTCTAAGCCTCCATTGGTGAGCGCTTTCTATGCAACTTATTATTATTAGTTAAGATGTTATTACTTATTATTATTAGTTACAATTTTACTGAAAAACTTTTTTTTTTTATTTTAGGCGTTTATTCTATTTATTTGGTTATTTTTCCACGTTACACTACTTTTGAGAACAAAACAAACAGCTAAATCAATTTCCACATTTCCATTTACACATAGTAAAGGTGCGTTTTCACAAGTTATTTCACTTATTTTCAAAATCGGAATTCTAATTTTTAAGCTTCAAGGCCCAATGTTTTCATCACAGTGTTCCAGTATAGATGAGTTTTTAATCTACTGATAGCTGAGAATTAGGGGTGTAACGGTACAGAAAAATTTCGGTTCGGTACGTTTTCGGTACAGGGGTCTTCCGTTCGATACATTTTTTTTTTTTTTTTTTAAATTAGTGATAGTTAACAAGACAATGTGGACAGAAAAAAACAACACATAAACAAAGGGAAACTAAAAGAAATAAACAAACAAACAAAAAACAACAACAACGACAGAGTATTGACAAACAACAACAACGTTATATTACAATGAAAAAGATCATAAACGTAAATAGCAACTAAACCATATAGCTTGGTTAGGGGCGATAGGGAAAAGGGGAAGAGGGGGGTGTGAATGAAAGTGAGAAAAAGAGAGGGGGAGAGTTGTTGTAATAATACAAAAATATATAATAATAATACCAGTAGCCTAATTTGCTAGTATTATAGTGGTGGCGGTAGCGGCGGAGGCAGCCACAATACGAGTTAAATAATTTAATATTTGTAATAATGTATTTGTGTCAGTTACTATCTGTTTTGAGTTTATATGAATCAATTTAAATTAATATGGCTATGGGGGGGTGGGGGGTGGAGCCCAGGACGCAGATTCAGTTCAATACCTTTTCGGTACGGTGAAGGAGACCAGTGAAGTGGGGGGGGGGGGGGGGGTATAGGGGTGTGTGCTCTGTAATTTCTAAAAAATATTATTCAGTCATTTGTGCATTAACAGGCACCCCACATTACGTATTTTTGTATTTTTTAATGTTCAATGTTCGTTGATGGCAAACACTGTAATTTACGGAGTGTTTTTGAACGCCTCACAGTATTCCCTGTGGTGCTGTGAATGTGACCTCACAGTGACACCGCAGCAGAGGCACGGCGAAGGAGAAGAGGAGCAGGTTTACTGGATTTTGCCGACTTGAGTTAAAAAATAAAAACCTTTTCATTATAGAGGAACCCGTGGACTGTTTTGTGGCACAAAGTTACAACAAACCAAAAACCGACTGAAACTTTTCATGCTTCGAATGTCCTACCCGACTTCTGTGCCTCTGTTATACTCTCTGTTGTTATGTTTTGGGGTTTTTTTTGCAGTGGTGCTGAGAATTCTCCACTGCTGAATGTATATAGGGAAAACTCTGCACATGGGTTCTGCTTGCGTCCATCCTGCTTCCTGAGTGTTTGCGTTCTTCACATAGGTTACATGTATTTGTTCGGTACACCTCTGTATTGTATCGAAGGCCCCAAACTGAAACGGGAAAATCGGTACAAATAAGTGCACTGTTACACCCCTACTGAGAATGTTCTGTACATTTTCATATCAGGTTATACGAAGTAGGGATGTCATGAGAACCGATACTCATGATACCATTCGATACTATGATAAAAAAAAGAATTGTCGATACTCATTTTTTAAATAAATGTAAGAATCGATACTATAGGTTAGGGCTGCTCGATTATAGAAAAAACAATAATCACAATTATTTTACAAATAACTGAAATCACGATTATTAAAAACAATTATATGTTAACCTTAAAGTTGTTTATTTTTTTTCTTGCAAAACAATGTAAAATATACTCTTTAAACATAAATAAAGCTTTTAACCACTAAAACAAAGTATGTTCACTTTTGTATGAAACAAAAAAAAATCTTTGAATGCAAGTAAGTGTACTGTAAATTCAAGTATGTTTCCTTTTGTAAACAAATAGCGCACTGTAATTAAACTGCTATAGACTTGCCATAGAACTGGAGCAATAAAAATATATATATATAACTCATGTCAAGTGCAAATTATAAATTCAAGTATGTTCAATGTAGTATGAAACATAGTAAATTCAGTGGCGTGCTGTGAGGTTTCAGTTCAGGCCTTCTGTATACGTCAGCCATCTATAGAATACGCACGTTAGGGTTATACGGGTTAGAGTTAGGTTAATGCGGGAGTTGCAGCGTAAAGAGATTCAGAGACTGAAGATTGCATTGCTATGAAGTTGTAGACCGAGTGGTTGTTTTGTGTTTTGGTTTTTCATAAGATTATCATAAAGGTCGCGGTGGTTAAACTTTAGATGGTTAAAAAGGTTTGTTATGTTACCGGTCGGTGCGGACACAACTACGTAACACTTTTTGCACGTGATGCGTTTTTGCTCTTCGTCGTCTTCATCAAACCCAAAGTGATTCCATACAATTGAATATGACTTGCCTTTTTTGTTTACCGAGCACTTCTGCTGTGATTCTCCTGCCATTTTTCAAGGCCGCTAGGTACAACTTTCCTCGGGGTGGACTTGCCAGCTAGCTGGCAGCAGTAGCTTAGAGTGGGGTGAGGCAGAGCAGCTCATGGTAGCTTTCATGCACGTGAATTAAAACAACTCAAATTAATAATCATTTTTTCTCGATTACATAATTTTTGTAATCATTCAGTGTAATAATCGAAATCGTAATTGAATTTCAATTAATTGCACAGCCCTACTATAGGTAGACAACTACTCTTCCGGAATTGATGGGGTCAGTATGCGCCGACAGTATACGTGCAGCAGGTGTAGCTGCTCATGAAAGAATGGACACAGCTGCAGCTAAAGCTACGCCTCGTCTAATGGACAAAAAAGAACCAAAAGTCGTGTGTGGAAGGAGGTATTTCAGGTAGACGACCATGATGTGGTTATGGACACGCATAAGCCACTGTGTAAATGCTGCCACCGCAGAATTCAAACAAGGGGTGGGGGGTGGGGGGGTACCACGAACCTAGCAAAGCACATTCGAGATAGGCACCCAGATCTGTTTAAAGAATTCAAGGTGAGTTCCGTTACACAGCATTAAACAGTTGACATGTGATATTATCTGGGCTTCACATTGGCACTGGTCCCATGTTTTACAGCCTGGCCCGTTCGGACCACCGCCAATACAAAATGTTGACAATAAGAAACTATACCAGCGGTCACAGGTGGACCTGGACCTAGAGCCGGTGGTGGAGCGCTTCTATTGTAACCAGCGCAGCTTATAGTAGAGTACACTACAAACAAAAAAGTTAAGGATATTTCATTTATTTTTGGTCATTTTTTTGGTCATTTTTGCCATTTGTAAATAAAACTATGTCTGGTCATGAAAAAAATGTGTTTTAATTCAGTTCACACACAGAAAAGTAAAAAGCGCTGTGCAAGACTCCCAACTGAAAAAAAGCCCACAAATTAAAAATATCCTTAACTTTTTGTTTGTAGTGTAGATGAGGAAACGCACAGACCAACTGCATGTATTTAGAACCATCCCACGTGATACCACTCAGCCAATCACGTCTGTGCATTCTAAGCAGTGAACTGTGACTGACAGTGCAACAGATGAGAGAGTTAGAGGCAATAGCAATATTCATTTATATGCAAATACATAAAGCAGTGTTTTTCAGCCTTGGGGTCGGGACCCACCGTGGGGTCGCCTGGAATTCAAATGGGGTCGCCTGAAATTTCTAGTAATTGATACAAATAATTAAAAAATACATACTAATAAAAAATATATGGTGAGTTAACAGAGACAATCCCAATATATAAAAGACATGACAAACTGTGAAGCTGAAACTGAAGCACTGTGGTACTGTTTATCTGTCAAATGATCATTGTGGTCGGTTTCAGATGCTGCAGCTCTTTCATAATTCATAGTTTGAGTTATTTATGTTCAGTATTAATTGTCAGCCTTGTAAATCCAAGCTGGACTGACTGTACATATCCTGATCAAAGAAAATAAAATTCTCACTTTGTGCAGTAATCTACACCTGGCTTTTCTGCCTCCGTCCAGAATAATATACATTATATTGTCTAAATGTCCTCTAAAATTAACTTTTATTTGCAACAGAGTACAGCAAACTATTACATGATTAAAAACAAATTAATTTTAGTAAAAAAAAAAAGTCTCAATTTTGAATGTTTGGGGTCGCCAGAAATTTGTGATGTTAAAATGGGGTCACGAAAAGGTTGGGAACCACTGACTTAAAGTATTTCTTGTTTAAGTTTATAGGTTCTTCTGATTTTTTTTTTTTTTGTTTGTTTTTGTTTACCATGGTATCGATTTGGTATAGAGAATCGTGTACTTTTAGTAGTATCGGTTAGAGCTGAAACGATTAATCAACTCAAAGTGATCCTAAAATAATCATTCAACCACATTTCTCCTTAATCAAAGCTTTGTTTCCTTCATTTGTCTGCAGTTAAACATTGGTTCCACTGTTGCGTTTCACACGGACACTTATTGTGACGCACAAAGAAGCTTCAATTCAGGAAAACTGCAGTAGAATATCTCCCTTCAATCAATTCGAGTCGATTAACCGAATCGTGAATTTTTGCATTCGCTTCAAGCACTTAATCGATTAATCGGTTTCAGCTCTAGTATCAGTATCGATTCCTGAATTTTTGGTATCGTGACATCCCTACGACAAAGCGCCTACAAGCGTAAATATAAGCAGCTATGACAAAAACAGACTCCTAAAGGGTTAAATGCACAGTTTAGGCGGCGGTGTGTTCTGCACAGCACATACAGTGTGTGGATCTGGACTTCATCAGTCAACCTATAAAAGTGCCTCCCCAGCAGATGTGAGATTCCTCCTTATCAGAGCTCAGACGCTGATCAGCAGTGTTTTGTGTCGGCGCTGCCCTCGGTTGAACTCCCAATCAGATTCAGACGGTTTGGTAGATGGTTAACTGGCCAGACGTTAAATCCGTCTCCTCCTCCAGCTCTTCGTTTGAGCGGTCACTCGAGATTGGATACCGTGTTTGTCTTTTTATGTGACTCATGAGCTTTATCAGCATTTGGAGGGTTTTTTTTTTCCTAATAGAGGGATGGGAGAGGCAAGGGGGGGGGGGTTCTGAGACATTCTTTACTGGACTCGTCTGCGTTCACACCAGACTGAGACAGAAGTGTGGGTGTGGGTGAGCTAACACCATAGGCTGTGCAGTTAGAGTTCATAATCACACTGCAAAGAATAAACATCCCACAGCCTGTTAGTATATGAACACATTATGAAGGCTCAGATGTGTGGAAGTATGTTTGAAGACAAAAACAGAACAATAACAAAACATACTTACAGTGAAACCACATGAGAAGTGTCATATTAAAGTACTGATGACTGAATCTGCATGGAAGTGTGTAAAAGATGTAAGGTGTTTAAGAGGCTCCAACCTGATGATTATGTTTTTATGTGTGTGCAGTGACAAGAAAATGAAAACTATTGTGTCCGTTTTTACTTTAAGACTTGTACACAACTTGGCAAAGACAAAAAAAAAACATTGCGAAGTCTTTGGCCATGCTCCTCCGTCATGAGGGAGGTTCATAGATGATGATGATCTACAGACTGGGATGAAATTACAATCAGGTTCATATGTGTTCATTCTCCTGTTGGTGTTCCTCACCTCAGAACTGATGAAGATCTGGAGATCTGGTCCCAGAGACACTTCAATGTCAGCATATTATCCTGGTTTCCTTTCCTCTTCTCCTTGTCTTGTTTCCTTTCCTTGCCTTGCCTTTCCTTTCCTTGTCTTGCTTCCTTTCCTTTCCTTTCCTTTCCTATCCTCTTTATCTTTTATCCTTTCCTTTCCTTTCTTTTCCTTTCCCTGTCTTATTTCCTTTCCTTTCCTCCATGCCTTTTTCCATTCCTTTCCTTGTCTTGTTTCCCTTCCTATCCTCTTTATCTTTTATCCTTTCCTTTCCCTGTCTTATTTCCTTTCCTCCTTCCCTTTGTCCTTTTCTTTCCTTGTCTTGTGTCCTTTCCTTTCATATCCTCCTTGACTTGAATTTCCTTTCCTTGTCTTGTTTCCTTTCCTATCCTCTTTATCTTTCCTTTACTTTTCTTTCCCTGTCTTATTTACCTTCCTTTCCTTCCCTTTCCTCCTTGCCTTTTTCCATTCCTTTCCTTGTCTTGTTTCCTTTCCTTGTTATTTCCTTTCCTTTCCTGTCTTCTTTATCTTTTATCCTTTCTTTTCCTTTCCTTTCTGTCTTATTTACTTTCCTTCCCTTTCCTTCTTGCCTTTTTCCATTCCTTTCCTTTCCTTTCCTTGTCTTGTTTCCTTTCTTTTCCTTTCCTTTTTCCATTCCTTTCCTTGTCTTGTTTCCTTTCCTTGTTATTTCCTTTCCTATCCTCTTTATCTTTTATCCTTTCCTTTCCTTTTCTTCCTCTGTCTTATTTATCTTCCTTTCCTTCCCTTTCCTCCTTGCCTTTTTCCATTCCTTTCCTTTCCTTGTCTTGTTTCCTTTCCTTGTTATTTCCTTTCCTTTCCCATCTTCTTCATCTTTTATCCTTTCCTTTCCCTGTCTTATTTACCTTCCTTTCCTTTCCTTTCCTTTCCTTGTCTTGTTTCCTTTCCTCGTTTCCTTTCCTTGTCCAATATGGTAACAGACCTAAACTTAAGCCATGGTTTTGAATTTTAGTTTGTATTTCTTTCAGTTATACAGTAAAAGCATCAGCATTTTTACTCTTTTTTTGCCGTGTTCTGTTTTCTGTCATCACCCCACTGTGATCTAATATATTATAGTTTGTTTATGGAGCAAAAATTGCTTTGACTTGTTCATAGATCGAAAGCTCATGTCACGACTCAAACAGAAAAATGACAGGTTTTCAAGCGTCCTTTTCGGTTTTAATTCAGCCTGTAGTTTTCCTGCGTTAGCCTTCATCTTCATACGTCTGTGTAAGTGACACGGGTCAGTCCTGTCACACTGCGTTGTTGCATTCGCCATCAGGCTGTAACTGTGATTAATGTTACATCCACCTGTTACACAATTACACAAACTTTCCTTGTATTTGATGCGTCTGCACAGTTAACAAGCACAGAACCACTGCTTACACACTGAGCCTCACGTCTTTTTGTTTTGTTTGTTTTTTGTTTTTTTTTTTTCCTGGCAGTTTGAGAAGATCGGATGTTTTGCCCAGTGACAGATGCATTTGGTCAAGAAAACTGAGCCAATTAGAGCTTGACATCCAGACAGGTTGTTTGAGAGAAACAGCTCATAGAAGTTAAGAACCGCAATACAGTATATTTTCGGAACTTTTTGAGGTTGACCAATTCACTGCATGTCTATTGGACACTTTATAAACTAAAAAACACAGACAATATTTGCAGATTCAGGATGGAAGGAGGGATTTGATGCATTTGTTTAATTCAGCATTTGTTGAAGAAAACATATATTATTGCGTTAATGTGTATTACAACTTATCTGGAGGGTTCTTTAAATAGTGTAACTTGTTTGGAGTTACTTTCTACTGCAGAATAATGCGCTTTGCATGGTCTGTTGAGTTTCTTGCCTTTGTTTATTTCCGGTCTGTGAGCAGTTTCATTAAATGGAAAGACATAACATCAATATATGCCATTAAACATAAAGTGTATTAAACTTTACTATGTTAACTTGTCTTTAAACATCTCTGTCTGATTCATGTTAGATTTTCAGCAGCAGTAGCAGTAAAAAAAACTCCCATAATTCCAGGTTCTTACACAACATGACCTCTAACTGCATCTTCAATTATTGTTATAATTTGTTTATTTTATTTCTCTAATTACCTTTGATATACATGTCATTTTAAACACAATTTGACTCAACACATTAGGGTCACATCAAAATTTTCTGAATTTTGCAAAAAAAAAAAAAAAAAAAAAGGCATTGCATTTTTGTGCAGTTCTTACGTTAACATGCTTGATGGAAAATGGAAACACCTTTTTAACCCTTAGGGGTCTGAGCCTATTTTGGTAATTTTTTTTTGGTAATTTTTGCCATTTGTAAATAAAACTATGTCTGGTCATTAAAAAATGTTTTAATTCAGTTCACACAAAAAAAAAGTAAAAAGCACTGTGCAAGACTCCTAACTGAAAAAAATAGCAGAAAAATTAAAAATATCCTTAACTTTTAGTTTGGAGTGTAGATGAGGAAATGGACAGACCAATTGCATGTATTTAGAACCATCCCACGTGATACCACTCAGCCAATCATATCTGTGCATTCAAAGCAGTAAACTGTGACTGACAGTGCAACAGATGAGAGAGTTAGAGGCAATAGCAATATTCATTTATATGCAAATACTACTTTGGCTGTTATTGAGTACTTTTGATTTTGCCTTTATATACACTACTCAAAAAAAGTTAAGGACCACTTTTTAATTTGTGTATAAGTTTTTTATATGAGGTATTCTACTTCTGGAAATACCCCAATACAACTCTCCTGAATGTCCTCAAACACACTGTAATCAATTTCACACATGATTGGATTCAATTGTTGCATAATGTCTCTGGCATCATTGCACATCCTGAGATGAGGGCCTATAGGGGTGTCAGCTGACCACGTGAAGTGGTACAAAAGTGGGTGCAAAAGCATTTTCTGTCTTTAGTCTCCACAATCAGACAACTTGGTGACAACAGCAATGCCGAGACGCCACCTGAGTGAACCAGAAGTTGCCAGAGCCCTAGGGATGCTGGAAGCTGGCCTCAGTCAGCGAAGAGTAGCCGAAATGATGGGTGTGTCGCACAGTGTCATCAGCAGAGCAAACCAAAGACACCGAGAGACAGGGCTATACTCCGAGAGACCCCGCAGTGGCCGACCAGTTGCAACAACCCCTAGAGATGATCGCTACTTGACGAATCTCAGCCTCCGCAACCGCTTTCACAGTGCACGTCGCCTCAATAATGACTTCGCTGCAGCAACTGGAGTGATTGTTTCCACTCAAACAATCCGTAACCGACTTCACCGAGCCAATATGCATGCCAGAAGGCCAGCTCAGTGTGTCCCACTCACCCCTGCTCCCCCAGGGGCCACGTAGAGACGAGTATGGTTGCCATAGCAGGGCTCAAAATTAACTTTTTGACCTAGGAGCACTGTGCTCCTAACCCTAAAAAGTTAGGAGCACAGGCTAAAATCTAGGCGCACCACTATTATATAAAAAATTTGGAGAACAAGCAAAACTCTTGGCCATACCAAGTAATATTCCTATATGTATTTAAGCAATGTTAACAACCTAGAATAAAGTATTTGAATAGAGTATGAAAGAAAAAGCTTACATTGACACAGGTGCAAAACAATTGTCAATGTGTGGTATATACTTTAGTTGGTTCTTGGAGAAGAAAGACGAATCACACCATTATTTGCAACAACCAACTTTTTTATTTCATGGCCTAAAGGCCCTTAGTCACTGTGGTCTACACCACGCCTGAAGTCAGGTCTCCTTGACCTGGTGCCCCTTAGTCACTGTGGTCTGCACCACGACGCCTGAAGTCAGGCCTCCTTGACCTGGTGCCAGAGTGTAGGTACTTCCTGACCGCTGGCAGTGCATCGAAGTCATGCAGTGTTGGACCATCCGCAGAGATGCGCACGCGAGGGGGCGGGGACTAGATTTTCCGCTTCAGTCAGCGAGGCGTGGAGCTTGTTTATTTTCAGCTGACGAGTTACTTCTGCAGCCATTATTCTAGGCGCACGTATTAATTTTCGCTCATTTTTTTATTGGCGCACCGTGCGATCGTAATCTCAAAAACAGTCGCACTACCGAAATTCTCAGGCGCATGCGACCGTAATTCAGTCGCAGTCACGAGCCCTGCATAGGCGATGCCTCCCCACACCATGATGCTGCCTCCTCCATAATGGTCATGTTCTGCAATACAGGAGTCGGCAAATCTCGCTCCTGGTCGCCTCCAGACTCTCACACGTCCATCATTGTGGTCAAGGGAGAATCTGCTCTCATCTGTGAACAGAACTCGGCGCCATTGCTGTTGGGTCCATCTGACATGCTCCTGAGCCCAGTTGAGACGGATTCTTCTGTGAGCAGGGGTGAGTGGGACACACTGAGCTGGCCTTCTGGCATGCATATTGGCTCGGCGAAGTCGGTTACGGATTGTTTGAGTGGAAACAATCACTCCAGTTGCTGCAGCGAAGTCATTATTGAGGCGACGTGCACTGCGAAAGCGGTTGCGGAGGCTGAGATTCGTCAAGTAGCGATCATCTCTAGGGGTTGTTGCAACTGGTCGGCCACTGCGGGGTCTCTCGGAGTATAGCCCTGTCTCTCGGTGTCTTTGGTTTGCTCTGCTGATGACACTGTGCGACACACCCATCATTTCGGCTACTCTTCGCTGACTGAGGCCAGCTTCCAGCATCCCTAGGGCTCTGGCAACTTCTGGTTCACTCAGGTGGCGTCTCGGCATTGCTGTTGTCACCAAGTTGTCTGATTGTGGAGACTAAAGACAGAAAATGCTTTTGCACCCACTTTTGTACCACTTCACGTGGTCAGCTGACACCCCTATAGGCCCTCATTTCAGGATGTGCAATGATGCCAGAGACATTATGCAACAATTGAATCCAATCATGTGTGAAATTGATTACAGTGTGTTTGAGAACATTCAGGAGAGTTGTATTGGGGTATTTCCAGAAGTAGAATACCTCATATAAAAAACTTATACACAAATTAAAAAGTGGTCCTTAACTTTTTTTGAGTAGTGTACTATATAATGAAATGTTTACTATATCCATGTTTGGTATCTTTTTTTTCAGCACAACTTCATCTGTCTCATCTTATTGTTTCACTGTAACCTCTTTATCAACACAAAAGGCCATCAAACTCACAAAAAATATAAAATCATTTTTGAAAAATTTATATAATTTATTGCATGAATAACAAAGATGCTAAACAAACCTTTTCAGAGACTTTAAAAGTGAATATTGGTTACAAATATTAGGTATATAAAATCAAAATTGTAATAAATTTAAACTATACTAAAATATTTAACATAAATGCATGTCTTTACATAGGCGTTTTCTCCAGTTTTCTCACCCCCCGGTCCTCCTGGTTTCCATATCCAGTACAGGTGGGGGGGTCATTCTCACCCTTACCTGTAATGCTAATGCACTCTGTGGATTAGAATCTGCAGATTTGGCCAGTTTTTTTTTTTCCGTTTTGAAAAAGGACAAAAAAATGACGAAAATATGTTAAGAAATCTAATGCCCGCCTAACCTCATTTTCATCCTTTTACTCAAGTTTGTTTGCTCCAGTTTCAAACCGTCATATCTCCAGCTGTATTTGCTCGACCAACATCAAATAAAAAGTGGGAGAGTGTTTCAAGTCCGCACTTTTGAATGCAGTTGTCCCCAGTGGTCTACGTGACCGACTTCCGATGCTACGATGTGTTGAACATGTCATGTGATTCAGTCACGGGGCCTTGACTGTGGACTCCTAAGGGTTAAGTTAAGAAAGTTGTGATGTAGTGGACGTTAACTCCCATTACTGATCAGCTGATGTTCCAGGAAAGGATGAAAACTATGGTAGTAACAGATCTGATCTGACAAAATGGCTCAGTCTGAACCATCAAAAGAAATAATTATTTTAAAGACCACTGATAGAAAATGCACATAATTATCTTTTACTTAATTGTTGGACATTTTATGGAGACATAGCTAGTTTTTTGGGGTTTTTTTTTTTTGTCTATTTCGTCTAGATTTTATACCGATATTCTTGCTAGAATTTTACAAACAGGAGGGATTCCTTTGTTGGAAACTACAATATGCGCGTTTGTTCCCATTTTTGAGCTGCTATGTCATATGAAAGGGTGTTATGTTTTATTTATTCATTCTTTTTTTATTTAGCCAGATACCAGTTCTCTTCTTAGAGTGACTTTTGGATCAGTTCAGTGTCAGTGTTTGATTGTTTCTGCATTTGTTCATAATCTGAAGAACACAGACTGCTTCTCCTTTAAGTCCCCCCTTTGACTGACATGATATATGTGTGTTAGGTTTGTAGCAGGGACTCTAATAAACACACAACTGTTAACAGAAACATTGTGCCAGGCTGAATGAATGACAAACAATGACTTTAAATAGCCACTGGCGCTTTACTCTGATCAGGCTCCATTCACCCACGTAACAAACTCCGATGCCAGATGAGCTGCCGAAAACTGCGAAAGCACATGTGCACGTAAGGCGACTGCGAAAGGGAAAAAAAAAAAAGGCAAAGCTGAAGAGTAGCATCAGCAGGAGCCGCAAGTTTTTAATAGGTGTGTGACCTGACGAAACGCGACTGGCTAAGAGTAAACAGATGTGGACGTCTTACCAAAGTGTGATGTCATGACTCAACCAGGCACGACCACATGCTGTGGCGCGCGTCCTCCGGTCCAAACGCGCTCTCACAGTCCGAGTCATCCCTCCTCCACGTCGCTTATGCAACCACGGAGAAAAACAGCAGCAGTTGTTGACGGTGCTCACGGCGTCTGGCTGCCAGTTGATGACTACAGCGAGAGGAGACTGATGCCAAAACAACTAAAGCACAGCATCTGTCTGCTCATAACAAAGACTCATTATCGCTTCACGCTTTCACTGCATTGGATTACACACAGCATTTACTCCTTTATTGTCCTTGTACCGCCGATTTCCTAATGTCTTCTATCAACCGAGGCCAGACCACTCTTTTATAGACGCTGTAATTTTCACTTTTTATTAATTTTTTTTTAAAGACTTGCAGGGGTGATCTGCAGGTTTTGTGCATTTCCTTTACAGTTTTTATTCTCTATCTGTAAAAGTACACCTGAGGATCCTGTTTACTGTAAACCCTGCAGCAGTGAAATGCATCTATTTAACACAAGTACAAACTTTCTTTTAACCCTTTAAAGGGGTCATATTTTGCTAAACCCACTTTTATTAGTCTTCAGTACATTTATTTCTGTATTTGTGGACGCTAATAGTTCAAAAAGTTTGAATTTGAACCCTCCGGGTGCTGCACAGCTATCTTTATATTCATTACGGTGAAAAACGAGTGGGTTTCTACAACCCACTTCAATTCCTGCGTAATTTGTTGTGTTTTGCAACTAGTTACGTCACAATATTTGCACATATAAGCTAAGACTTCCAAGGAACATTTCTCCGAGTACGACATAATTGTTTATCCAGACTGATCTCATGAAATTGCGTTATATGTGACGCCAGTTAATTGCATTTGGCGTGCTATACGTACACATTTCATCCTTTCCGGTGTTATTTAACACCATTTGATGGCGTGTCAATGTGCTAGCTGCTAATCGTGCCAGCCACTATTCATGCTAATCACTAACCCTAAACCTAACCCCTAAGCCTAACTGCTAATCGTGCTAGCCACTATTCGTGCTAATCACTAACCCTAAACCTAACCCTAACCCCTAACCACTAATCATACTAGCCACTATTCGTGCTAATCACTAACCCTAAACCTAACCCTAACCACTAATCATGCTAGCCACTATTTGTGCTAATCACTAACCCTAAACCTAATCCTAACCCCTAACCCTAACCACTAATCGTGCTAGCCACTATTCATGCTAATCACTAACCCTAAACCTAAGCCCTAACCCTAACCGCTAATCGTACTAGCCACTATTCGTGCTAATCACTAACCCTAAACCTAACCCTAACCACTAATCGTGCTAGCCACTATTTGTGCTAATCACTAACCCTAAACCTAACCCTAACCCCTAACCCTAACCACTAATCATGCTAGCCACTATTCATGCTAATCACTAACCCTAAACCTAAGCCCTAACCCTAACTGCTAATCGTACTAGCCACTATTTGTGCTAATCACTAACCCTAAACCTAACCCTAACCACTAATCGTGCTAGCCACTATTTGTACTAATCACTAACCCTAAACCTAACCCCTAACTGCTAATCGTGCTAGCCACTATTCGTGCTAATCACTAACCCTAAACCCTAACTGCAAATCGTGCTAGCCACTATTCATGCTAATCACTAACCCTAACCCTAACCACGCGAGCCACTAATCGCGTTAATCACGCTAGCCTCCATCACGCTAATGGCGTGCTATTTTACGCAGCGTAAATATACACGCTGAAAGCTTACAATGCGTACAGATCACACGGCAATTAAAAGTGCCGTGTGATCTGTACGCAATTCATGATACCACGTTGTTTATCAGCACTAGCGGTTGTAGTAAAAACTGAAAATATGTCCAAACTTCAAGCCGATTACCTAAAATGTTCAGTTGTAGGTTGTATTAAAGGTAGGGTAGGAGATCCTGGAAAAACAGTTCAAGCAAGCTACATTTTGAAAATACAAGATTCAAAAGTCCAGTCCACTTTCTTCAGACTTTCCCCCCAAAGCCACGCCTCCAGAGTACCAGATTGTACTCGTAGTGGGGGGAGGGGGGAGGGGCGAATGGCAGTTGAGTTTGACAGACATATCACCATTCAATCACTTCGATGCACCGGTTAAAATGATTGGATGGTGTTTGCTCAGTCCTGTCCGTTCCACAGGTGACTACATTTTTTTTTATTTTTGTGTTAGAGCATTTAATTAATTGGCTGCAATTGAAGTGTGAAGGGGATTTTAACCCTTTCATGCATGAATTATGAGAACCTTAATCAAGATTTTTTCCCTGTTTTTTTATTCATCTGTAGGCAGGAAAAAAAAAACAATGTGATTTAATCTTTTTACATGAATCTATTGTTCATGGAGTTACAAAAATGTCCACTCAGCTGGACATCATGTGTTTACTTTTAGAAGCAAAGAAATATGTATTTACTGATATACTGTGTGAAAACTATGAGATAAAAACATTTTTATTGCTGCTCGTCTGATGTTTTCTCACATTTCAACAATACAACCTTTTTGTTTTTGAAAAAACAAACATACAAAAGTGTTAATTACAGTTTAATAACAATTAGCATGTTTATTTTTTTGATCAGGTTTAACTAAAACAGTAAATTTACAGTAATGATATGAATTACAGTGTATGGGATGATACATAAATGTCCACTGTGTTGGCAGATATGGAACTAAAATAACAAAATCTACTTAACAGAACACTTTTGAACAGCTGTCCACTGTGGTGACCACTATGCATGAAAGGGTTAAGTAATGTAGTAAAAAAAAAATGCTCCAGGAAAACATCTCCTACCTCCACCTTTAACGAACACAAGTGGCTGAACGGGACAGAAAGCATGGTCATCAATCTGGAGGGGGTGGGGCATGAAGTGGCTCATTTGTATTTAAAGGGCCAGCGCTCAAAACAACCTTTCTGGTGTCATTAGTCAGAAACAGGGTTGAATATGGACCTGTGGAGTTGAATTAATGTAGAATTCAGACCCAAGCATAGCATTTACAGCAGGGGTGTCAAACTCATTTTAGCTCAGGGGCCAGATACAGCCTAATATGATACGAAGTGGGCCGGACCAGTAAAATAACAACAGTGAAAAAAGTCAAATTAAATTATGATAATGTTAACATCTAAAAAAATCTGAATAATAAGAACAACTGGAAACATCTTAAGAAAAACAAGTCCAATTTTAACAATATTCTGCCTCAGACTATCAGTTTATCCTTTACACATGTGCATTACAATTTACATTACAATTACAAATGCACGAAACATTTAATAACAGGCAGAAAACTGGTAAAATTGCATTTACTTATCTTAAGACATTTCAGGTTTTTCACATTTTTTGTAAAATATAAGTTTTTAATATAAACATTTTTGTGTAATTTTACTTTTTTACACTAAAACAAAGATAAAATTTGCTGTTTTCATTGTTTATAGTTTTAATATGATAGTATTTTACTGGTTCTGACCCGCTTGAGATCTAATTGGTCTGTATGTGGAATCTGAGTTAAAATGATTTGGACATCCTGGACTGTTAATATCTTCAGTGTAATTTTTGTATTTCACAAATCCATCCTACGGGCCACATTGGATCCTTTGGCGGGCCGGATTTGGCCCCCGGGCCGCATGTTTGACACCTGTGATTTACAGTTTATGTAGACCACAGGAAAATGTTTGACAATTCATAATTCCATTTAAAAAAGCTAAATATCACTCCTTTAAAACCAGAGAATATTTCACAGACGTGGATGTGGTCATTGGCATTGGTTTGTGGACTGTTTTTTTAGCCATGCATGTAGCTGTGTCCGCAAATACTGGGGGCTTGTTTGACCCCTGCAAGGACCCTTATGTGTGAAAGTCTGTCCTCTCTCTCTACACCACATGATGAATACTTATATTAATGTGAAAATAAAGCAGCCGTTACATTATCAGCCTGTCACAGCAGAAGACTGAGGAACTAAATCATGAGCATCATTTCCTGATCTACTCTCCCTGATGATGAGTGTTTGTTTTTCTGTGCCTCCTCCAGATAGAAACACTTACCAAAGTACAGATCGGACTTTTCCTCTTATCAGCGCTGATGGTATCATAATGAAATCTGTTATCAGTCCAGATTGTCTGCAGTGGTTCAGATAATCCCATCAGCTGAGTGAGAGGGAACACAGATACAAGTGTTACTGTACGGCAGTGAGCGTCACTATTATATGAACAAGAAAGAAGTCTAGAGGAGAGTCACCTCATTCTAAAAATATCAAAATATGTATATTAAAAAGTGGTGCCAGGTACAATAAACCACACCCCTCGCACATATTGTAGCTTATTCTGGCATCAATCCAGCTGATGTCATCCTGTCTATGTGGGTACTGCTGTCAGGGTATTGATTACATCTATAAATGTGCCAAGTTTGAAGCAAAATAGATTTTTTTTTTTTTTTTTTATAGACATTTGAAATTTGGCCCACAATAATCAAATGGGAGGGAAAAAAAAGGTTTTAAAAATTCATAAAAAATTTTAACTTTGACCTACTTTTCCCAAAATGTAATCACAGCTGTTCTGTGTCACTGGCAATCTATAAACCAAATTTGGTCTGAATTCAACCAATAGCTTTGCTGCTAGAGTGTTAAAAAACAAACAAACAAACCGAACCAAAAACAATTCACCTTGCCTCTCCTTTAGGGGGCAGAGTAAAAATGCAAATAATGTGTGTTTCTGATTTGAGGTGAACTCATACATGTGAAATTTCACCCATTGTAAGTAAATGAGAAACAAACAACAACAACAACAACAAAAAAAAAGATTTAAAAAATTCTTTAAAAATTGAAACTTTGACCTACTTCTCCCAAAATGTAATCACATCTATTCTGGGTCACTGGCAATCGATGAACTAAATTTAATATGAATTCAACCAATAGTTTTGCTGCTACAAACATGTGAAATTTCTCCCATTATAAGAAAATGGAAATTAAGTAAATAAAAAATAAAAATTCATTAAAAATTTAAACTTTGACCTACTTTTCCCAAAATTTAATGACATGCCAGGTCACTGGCAATTTATAAACTGGCTAAAATTTACTTAGGGGGTCAAATGAGTGGCTATGTTTGTCAAAAAAAAAGTTGTAAGAAATGCATAGAACTGTGTTGAAATAATGCTAATACATTTGTGCACAGACTACTGATATTATTTGACAGTGGAAGCTATATTTTCAGAAATATTGGATTTTGAATAGCATGTGTATGTGAAAACTTTTGCTGGTGGACGGACGTGACATTACCCATGATGCTCTGGTCAGTACCAGTACTTTATTAGTAATAAACTTATATACTTACTATTGCTAATTCTCCTCTTATTCATAAATGTTAGTATTCTGGATCTAAAACAATAACAGCTGAACAAAAACACAAAATGTGTCAGTGGACGGATGTCACATGGTTGTTACAGATCCCATCATACTGATGCTCGGCAGCCATGTCACCGTTTCCACAAATGATCCCTGTGCAAAAACTAGTATCAGAATTATTTATTGTATAGTTTATCATCATACTAAAGAGTAAATAACAATATAGAATTGTTATTTCTTTATAAAAATGCTTATTATTAGAAAACTGTTGATTTGAAAAGTGACGTGTGACATTCTTAATGTATGTATTGGCGTAATATAAGCAGGATGGATCAGCACCATACTCCATATTGAACCTGTAAAAATAAAACATGTGATATGTAGTATACAGGGTGGGGAAGCAAAATTTACAATGAACATTTAGTTGTTTTTTCTCAGCAGGCACTACGTCAATTGTTTTGAAACCAAACATATATTGATGTCATAATCATAGCTAACACTATTATCCATACCTTTTCAGAAACTTTTGCCCATATGAGTAATCAGGAAAGCAAACGTCAAAGAGTGTGTGATTTGCTGAATGCACTCGTCACACCAAAGGAGATTTCAAAAATAGTTGGAGTGTCCATAAAGACTGTTTATAATGGAAAGAAGAGAATGACTATGAGCAAAACTATTACGAGAAAGTCTGGAAGTGGAGGAAGCAACAAAAAACGTACCAAAGCTTTTCTTAAAGCTCTCAAATCCAAAATCCTAAAGGATCCAACCAAATCCATGAGAAAAATGGCAATTGAACTTGAGGTAGACAACAAGACCGTTAGAAATGCAGTAAAATATGATTTGAAGATTTAAATTCTCATGACTTTCAATAAACTAACTGGTCATACACTGTCTTTCAATCCCTGCCTCAAAATATTGTAAATTTTGCTTCCCCACCCTGTATAATTTTGTAAGAAAAACTGGGGAATCTAAAAGAATAGATTTTTTTTCTTTTTCAGGTAAATTCAGTTCAAATATAACTTGGCCATTTGTGACATGAAAATATAGCATTAATTGTGATGAAATTGGACATTTTTGAGCTGAAAACATAGTTCATATGACCATCAACATGTTGCAACAGAACTGAAATCCTGTCAATTTGCAGAACTTGCATTTACCAACACAAAATTCCTTTGGGGATTCACTTATATTGATTTCTTATGCACAAAGACATAAATAAAACCTCTAAGCAAATTTTAGCCAGTTAACAAACAAACAAACAAACCAAAAGGGTAATCATCATCATCATCATTTCCAAATTTTCGGGCAGATATCCCCTACTCATTTGTAAACATACATAATATAACTAATATAATCATAAATTAATGAGGTTTACCTTAATTCTGGGCTGAGTACCAGCAGACATGCATTTCCATGACTTTCTTCCTGTTTATATTTGTAGTTTGTGGTGGAAATCCAAGTCCAGGTGTGCATTAATGAGTCTGTTTCTGTTTCTAAATTGAGAATATTGACTCACTTTAAGGACTTTACTTTATATAGAAGTGGTTTTAATTGGTGAAAATCTGCTTCAGACTCCACATATCACCAGTGACTTCCTCTTTGAGGACATTATTTAACTGTATCTCTTCTTTCTCTCTCCTTCTTCAGCATCTTCATGTTATTTCACCTGTTTTCAGTTGTCTCCTTCTCCATGTTTCTTACTTGTCACTTCCACCAACACTCTGTTTCATTATTCTGGTGTCAGACTCATTTCAATCACCTGACGCCGTTGCACGTGCGGGCTGTGTTGCCAGATTAGTCACACGTCCACCTTTTTAGCAACTTAAGCTAACCTAATTATACACTTCAAATGCAGGCGTCCTGAGAGGCCACCAAAACTGGCAACACTGATGAGCGGTGGACATGTGATGGAGTGCTGCCACCTGCTGGAGTAAAGGCGCAACTGTTCACTGTGTTAAATTGAATTCCAGGTTTTATTTTTACCTGTCATGAGGGAACTATGGAAGTCAATCTGTCTCATCAGAAATTAGGTATCTGAATTTTTTTTTTTTTTTTTTTGCACTGAAATTAAGTATCTGATTTTTTTTTTTTTTTGCACTAAAATTATCTGATTTTTTTTGTGCACTGAAATTAAGTATCTGATTTTTTTTTTTTTGCACTAAAATTAAGTATCTGATTTTGTTTTGTTGTTGTTGTTGCACTGAAATTAAGTATCTGATTTTTTTTTTTTTTTGCACTAAAATTAAGTATCTGATTTTTTTTTTTGCATTGAAATTAAGTATCTGATTTTTTTTTTTTTTTTGCGCTAAAATTAAGTATCTGAAATTTATTTTGCACTGAAATTAAGTATCAGATTTTTTTTTTTTTTGCACTGACATTATCTGTTTTTTTTGTTGTTGTTGCACTGAAATTAAGTATCTGATTTTTTTTTTGCACTGAAATTAAGTATCTGATTTTTTTTGCGCTAAAATTAAGTATCTGATTTTTTTTTTGTGCACTGAAATTAAGTATCTGAAATTTTTTGCCCTGATATTAAGTACCTGAATTTTTTCTTTGTACTGAAATTAAGTATTTGAATTTTTTTTGTTTTTGAAATGAAATTATCTGAAAGTTTTTTTGCACTGAAATTAAGTATCTGAATTTTTTTTTGCACTGAAATTAAGTATCTGAATTTTTTTTTGCACTGAAATTAAGTATCTGATTATTTTTTTTTGCACTGAAATTAAGTATCTGAATTTTGTTCGCACTGAAATTAAGTATCTCATTTTTTTTTTGCACTGAAATTAAGTATCTGAAATTTTTGCACTGAAATTAAGTATCTGAATTTTTTGTCTCTCAATTTTACTGCGTTCATAAATTTAGAATAAAAAAAATTCAGAGGCAAAAAAAATTCAGATGCAAAAAATTCAGACGTAAAAACTTCAGATCACACATCCGGGACACCAAGGATAAACAATGAGTCTGTCTGAAGTCGAACTGACAGCCAGCCAATCAAGTTACATTAGGTTGGTCATGTGACGCCGAAAAAATTCAGACACTTAATTTCAGTGCAAAAAAAATCAGTGCTAGAATTTCAGTGGCTTTTTTTATTCAAAATCTGATGAGACAGATTTACTTCTATAGAGAACCAATTAAAGCTGTTAGTGAATATTTAGACAGTAGCTCCACCTGCTGGACATATTATATATAACAGCACCTCTACAGAAGAACCATAGGGTTTTTGTTTTTTATTTGTTGACAAGGAAACGCCTTATTTCTGCAGCTTTCTTAACTTTGTTGGATTGTGATGATTTGCTCTTTATGAAAAAACACCTGAACACTGTTTACCGCCATGGTTTAAATTTTATTACTGTGGAAATCATATTCGCCACAGTACTGTAAAGATAAAAATGTGGATTTTTTTTTTTTTCTTAATAAATTATTGTGCTTTTTATTTTACTGGCTGTATGTCGTCCCTTGAACTAAAAAGGTCCCCTTATGGAATGATTTACAAAAGGACCTGAAACTGTCAGAACATGTTTCTTCTTTGAGGGAATTTAGGTTTATTTACAAAGAACCAGGAAAATAAAATTATTGGTCTTCTAAAGTTGCACTGAAACATCTGAACTCTCATACTTCAGTTTTCTATTTTTTATACGTACACTGCAAAAAAAAAAAAAAATCTTACTAAGTGTATTTTTCTCATTTCTAGTCAAAATATCTCATCACATTTAAAAAAAGACATAATCACCTAAAGCAGGGGTGTCAAACATGCGGCCCGGGGGCCAAATGTGGCCTACCAAAGGTTCCAATCCGGCCCGCAGGATGAATTTGTGAAATGCAAAAATTACACTTAAGATATTCACCAAAATTTTGGTTCAGGTTCCACATACAGACCAGTAAAAATATTATCATAATAACCTATAAATACTTACAACTCCAAATTTTTCTTTTCGTAAATGTAAATATTTTCATCTAATTTTCACACCAAAACAAACTATCATTTTACAGAAAACGTAAATATCCTGATAAAATATGAAAAACCTGAAAAAAAGTGTAATTTTATCAATATTCTGCCTGTTATTAAATGTTTAGTGTATTTGTAGATCCACTGTGATCTGTAAATTGTAATGAACATGACGTCAATGATAAACTGAGGCTGAATATTGTTAAAATTGCACTTTTCTTAACAAATTTTAGGTCGTTCGTGTTATTCACATTGTTTTAAAGGACAGTTTGTAGATGTAAACATTTTCATCATGTAAGGAAAGTTCGGACTTGACTTCATTTATATATAATTATGTTATTATTTTACTGATCCAGCTCACTTCAGACCAAATTTGGCTGAATTTGGCCCCAGAACTAAAATGAGTTTGACACCCATGACCTAAAGAGTAACTTTTCAGTGAGATATGAGATATATTTTTCTTGTGTGTGTTTTTTGTAGGCTATATACCTGTTGTGAAGCACACTGAGTCTGCCTTGTGCATAAAATGTGCTCTATAAATGAAGTTGAATTGAACTGAATGAACATTATTCTAGGTACACTGGAAAAAAATCTAAATCTTACCAAGTGTATTTTTCTCATTTTCTCGTCAAAATATCTCATCACACTTAAAATAAGACATAATCACCTAAAGAGTAACATTTCAGTGAGATATAAGAACTTATTTTTAGACAATAGATCTTGAAAATCTTATTTCAAGAAATCTTACCAAGATAATTTTCACTTGTCCCATTCACAGATTTTTTTTTTTTTTTTGCTTAATTCAAGATTTTTTTTTTTTTTTTTTTTTGCTTAATTCAAGCAAAAAAAAAAATCCGCCAATGGAACAAGTGAAAATTATCTGGGTAAGATTTCTTGAAATAAGATTTTCCAGATCTATTGTCTAAAAATAAGTTCTTATATCTCACTGAAAAGTTACTCTTTAGGTGATTACGTCTTATTTTAAGTGTGATGAGATATTTTGACTAGAAATGAGAAAAATGCACTTGGTAACATTTGGATGTTTTGCAGTGTATGTATGTATTTTACTCATTTGTAGTGTATGACAGCTGTTTGTTTATCATGTCTTGGTTTATTGCACCTATGTTTATATTTCTGTGTGTGTTTTTCCTGTTTGTGTGTAAATTCTGTGTAACAGGAGATGATCTGATGCGCTGTGTGGACCTTTATAACCAGTCTCAGTCCAAGTGGTTTGAGGAGATGGTCACCACGAGCCTGGTAAGGATCTAAATGTCTGTTATATGTGTGTGTGTTTGCAAAGACTGATGGGATTTATTTCATTTATGTCAACTATAACATATATCATTAACCCTCTGGTATCCGGGTGCGCCTTTTAGGCACACTTTGCACTTTGTTTTAAAAAATGTCAAATTATTTTTCACAATTTAAATAAGGTTAGAATTCAAAAGTTGTTCATTTTTGCATGATCTTTAAAATTCTGGCCACCAACTAAAATTTGCACATTGTAAACAAAAGAAAATTACAAGACTAGCATCTGTCTCACAAGTGTGATTAAAACGTACTATTTCTTGCATTTGATATGTATGATTAGGGCTGACCTTGATTTACAAAAATAAAATCAAATTCGAGCAGAAAAATAAATTAATATATAATATAACATCAGAGGGAGAATGTGAGAGCGAATGAATAATGGATCAATAATGTAAAACGCTTTGGGTGTCTAGAAAAGCGCTATATAAAATCCAATCTATTATTATTATTATTATTATTATTATTATTATTTAATAGTTTGATTTATAGGTGTGCCTTTTTGGCACACTTGATGACAGATGCGAGTATTTTTGAAATTTGACCTAGTGCCAAAAATAATAATGCAAATTAACCGATGTTGCTGTTAATCACTGACATATGCCAGGCTGCAAAAATGAAATAATTTGTGATCCACTTTTTATGTAGTACATTGAAAAAAATTATTTTTTTGTGTTTTTTGCATCCAAAAAAATGGTTTGTTTACATTACAAACACGGCATTGAATGGGTTAAAAAATGTGACAATTATTGAGTATTTGGTATTTTTATTTTCGGCTCAAGTTGATGAAATAGAAAAAAGTGTAAAAGAATGAAAAACAAACTGTATGAGAATTTTTTTGACATTATTCCACAAGTGTGCCAAAAAGGCACACTTGGTGCTTAGTAAGGGCCTTGCTGGACAGGATACCTGAAGGTTAAAGGAGCAGTTTGACATTTTGATGTAAATACTAAATACTTAACCTGTCATTTCATAAACCACCTATTTTCCAAACATATGTGTTATTGTATTTTTCACCTTCTATTAATTTGTAAGAACAACACAAACGGTACCATTCATGCCTTCAGTGCAGTTTCACCAGGTTTAATTATCTGGGGTGTTAATGCTACGTTTCCCTTTGGTAAATCTAGTGGCACTTTGCAGGAAATTAGTTGTAACGTCCAGTGACAAGGAGGTATTTAATGAAACTGCCCACCAGTAAAATAAGAAGATCATTTAAAACCTTTGAGCACAGCAATCATAACCATGAAATGATGGATCCCAGCAGAGAACAGAAGGCCCTTCAATGAGGAATGAGTTTATACATCAGATTCAAGTGGATCTTAATCACACGGTTTAGATCAGGGGTGTCAAACTCATTTTCTTCCGGGGGCCACATTCAGCCCAATTTAATCTGAAGTGGGCCGGACCAGTAAAATAATAGCATGATAGCCAATAAATAATGACAACTCCAAATTGTTTTAGTCCAAAAAATGACATTCAGTTATGCCAATATTGATGTTTACAAACTATCCAAACAAAAAGGATGTGAATAACCTGAAAAAAATGAAATTTGTTAAGAAATATAAGTACAATTTTATCAATATTATGCCTCGAGTTATCATTTCTACATATGCATTACAGATCAGATCTACAAAGGCACAAAACATTTAGTAACAGGCAGAAAATTGTTAAAATTGCACTTAATTTTCTTCAGACATTTCAGGTTGTTCATATTTGTTCAGGTTATTCACATTTTATTGTTAAAGGATAGTCTGTTAATGTAAACATTTTCATGTCGTTTTACTTTTTTACACCAAAAAACAAAGAGAAAATTCGGGGTTGTCATTATTTATAGGTTATTATAATAATATTTTACTGCTCTGACATACTTAAAATCTAATTGGACTGTATGTGGAACCTGAATTAAAATGATTTTGACATGACTGATTGTTAATATCTTCAGTGTAATTTTTTGCAATTTTTCACAAACTCATCCCACGGGCCGGATTGGACGCTTTAGGGGGCCGGATTTGGTCCCCGGGCCGCATGTTTTACACCTGTGACCTATGTAATAGCGCTAAAAAAGTTACTTTTATTAACCTGTTTAACCCTGACCATATTTTCATGGGAAAAAGGCCTAAAAAGACATACCCAAAGTAAATGAAGAATTACTTCACAATAATAAGGTTCATATGGATGTTCTTGGTGTCTGTGGACATTTAGAGACCTCACAGAATCTATTCCCATTGTTTAAAATATTGTATCTATTACTATGCCTGAGTAAACTACTAAAACTAAAATGACATGAAAATGTTTACATTACCAAATTATACTTTTACAAAAAATGTGAATAACCTGAACAAATATGAACAAACGGAAATGTCTTAAGGAAAAGTAAATGCAGTTTGACCAATATTCTGCCTGTTACTAGTTGTTTTGTGCGATTGTAACGCACATGTGTAAATGATAAACTGATAAACCGAGGCAGAATATTGTTAAAATTGCACTTATTTTTCTTAAGACAATTCAAGTTGTTCATGTTATTCCGATTTTTAAGGAAACTTTGTAGATGTAAACCTGATCATAATAGAATTTTACTTTTTTCACCGTTATTTTACTGGTCCGGCCCACTTGAGAACAAATTGGACTGAATGTGGAACTGAACTAAAATGAGTTTGACACCCCTGACATAGGTTATACAGATCAATATCTTTATTTTCATTCATCTCTAAAGTTTTTTGTCATTGGTTGGTATCAGTTCATTCATCTTTTGTTTTTTTTTCTGCTCTAAAAATATAAAAATCCGCTGTTTTTTTGTTTGTCTTTTTTTACTGGGGGTTCTATTTAACTGTGTAAACGTATATTAAAGACTTTACTTGATATTGTCTTAATTTTGTTGATTATTTCATTGCGTTTTCTTCATTTTGATGATTGTTTTGTTCGTTTTATATTCATTTTGTCCATTATTTCATTACTTTTTTTGCTATTTTATCCATTATTTTGCTCATTTTCTTCATTTTATTGATTTCTATAATAGTTGCAGTTTTACAAAACTATAAACCCTGAAACCATTTACCGACTGTTTTCTGTCTTTCTACCTTTGTATTTGTTTATTCATTTATGGTTTTCATCCTCAGGAGCTGGAGCGTCTGGAGGTGGAGCGGATTGAAATGATCCGACAACACCTGTGTCAGTACACGACTCTGCGACATGAGACGGACATGTTCAACCAAAGTGTGAGTACGCTTTAAGTGGTGTCAAACATATCTGACCCACCAAAGGGTCCAAACCGGCCTGTCAAGGATGTCAAAGTTGTTCTGCTTTAGGGGCCACATACAGACAGTTTGATCTGAAGTGGATCGAATCAGTAAAATTCACTGTCATGAAGTTGGAATAATTTAATTTTTAGACACGTTCCTGTTTTTATTTCTTCACATCAGTAGTCACATTTGACCAGTTGTAATAATTTTACATCGAGTCCCAGTTCTACTCTTATCGATCAAGAATAAATCACATTGCCATCATCATTTCATGAAAAAAGTAAAAATATTTAACCCTTTCATGCACCAATTATGAGAACCTTAATCAAAAATTTTTCCTGAGTGTTTTTATTCCTCTTTAGGCATGAAAAAAACAATGCTTTTGAAAATTTTCTTCTGAAAAATAAATTAAAAAGAATAAATAAAATAAAAATAATCTTAAAATAATAAATAAAAAATACATAAAAAAAAAAATAATAATAATGGAAAAAAAAAATTCTTATGAACCTATTTTTCATGAAGTTGCAAAAATGTCTACTCAGCTGGACACCACACGTTTAATTTTTGACGCACAGAAACATGTATTTACTGATAAATTGTGTGAAAACTGTGGGGAGGGGTTGTGATTCTGGGGGTTTATGCTCAGGAGAGATCTACATAATGTTACCAATTCATGTCAGAAAAGATATGTAGTGTCTTAACACTTTAATAAAGATATGTTTTAAATAAAATAAATAAATAAATAAAAATAAATCCACAAATATACAAGAGAACAGCTGTAGAATAGCTGTCCACTGTAGTGACCAGTATGCATGAAAGGGTTAATTCCAACTTTATGGGCAACAGTGTACAAGCATAACAACCTATAAATAATGACAACTTCAATATTTCTCTTTAGTTTAATGTGAAAAAAGTAAAATTACATTAAAAGAATGTTTACATTTACAAACTACCCTTTCAAAATATATAAAACAACCAAGAACAACTTGAAATATCGTAAGAAATAACAATATTCTGCCTGTTTTAAATGTTTGGTGTATTTGTAGATCCACTGTGGTCTGTAAGTTGTATTATACATGTGGAAATGAAAAGATGAGGCATAATATTGTTAAAATTACACTTACTTTTCAGGTTGTACATGGTTGTTTAGGTTATTCACATTTTATTATGAACGTATAGTTTGTAGGTGTGAACATTTTCATCATATACTTTTCCTTTTTTCACATAAAAAAATTGGATTTGTCATTATTTACAGTTAATTATGCAGATATTTTACTTGTTATTCTACACAAAACATTTAGTAACAGGAAAAATATTGTTAAAATTCCACTTCTTCTTCTTTTAAGACATTTCAGGTTGTTCATATTTGCTCAGGTTATTCACATTTTTGTGAAAGGATAGTTTATAAATGTAAATTTTTTCATGTAACTTTATTTTTTTACAGGAAAACAAAGAAAAATTTGGAGTTGTCATTGTTTATAGGTGATTATGATAGTATTTTACTGGTCATGATACTGGGCTGAATGTGGCCCCTGAAATGAGTTTAAAATGAGTTAAAATATAAATGTATATAAATTAAATAAGAAAAAAAAAAAAATCAGATACTTAATTTCAGTGCAAAAAAAAATTCAGATACTTAATTTCAGTGCAAAAAAAAAATTCAGATACTTAATTTCAATGCAAAAAAAATTCAGCGCTAGAAATTCAACGGCTTTTATAATTCAAAATCTGATGAGACAGATTTACTTCCATAATCCATTGTCAGATGTGGACTGATTGCAGTTGTGTGTTTTGTCCAGACGATGGAGCCGGTGGACCAGCTCCTGCAGTGTGTGGATCCGGGTAAAGACCGAGAGCTGTGGGTGAGGGAGAACAAGACCGGGGAGATCAGACCAGTGGACATCGAGATCTAAGACGAGGCGGACGAAGGCTCTGCAGATGCACACGTTAATAACAGGAGCTCACACACTGACACAGCCACCCACAGACAGCATGACGAGTGGGAGTGGGAGTGTCCCCCTCTGAGGCATGTGTGACTCCTGACAGACTGAGATCAGACCCTGCTGAGGAAGAGGAGGACGTCAGTGTTAAAGGCGGGGGGGTGGTGGTGGTGGTGGTGGTGGGGGGGGGTTGGATGAAGATGTCACATAGGTTTCCGTATTGTACTAAACGATACTCAGGTTGAGGCGAGTGAACAGCGGTGAACACTTTAACAGAAATGTGTCAACGGTGAAAAGCTTTACGTCCTGGAACGCCGCCAGTTTGTTTGTGCTCTTGCTCTTTGAGGTAAAACTCTGATCAGAAGCGATTTAACAGCTGTTAATGCGTAGGCGACATTAATTCTGACCTGACAGTATTAGATTACTGTGTTCCAGAACGTTACACTAATATCCAACAAATCACAAATACGGATAAACAGTATTATATGATCAGAAATATAAGATGAAAGGAAACTGCATGATATGAGGGAGTTTTACAGCCGTAAGGAGGATGGAAACGGTGACAGATTTCGAGAATAAAGTTGTAATATTTCATGAAGTTAAAGAAGTCAATCAGAAAAATAATATAAACGAGTGTTCAGAGAACGCAAACCTCCGCCAAGCACCCTGAATGGTGTGCATGTGTGAATCGACTAGTTCTTTTTTAAATTCAACAGTTTCAAGGTTGTTCCATACAGCAGAAAAAGCTGAAGCTTGGTACCAGTCATGTGTATGTCAAATTATATTCAATTCCAATCAATATTTGTTGAGTTATAATGAAAAATGTGTCGGAAATGGGATTTTCAATGTTAAATTGAAATGTCCACAGAGTCCACATTCCACAGTGGATGTGGACAATTTTGTGCACGATACAAGATATTGTTATAAGCTACGGGTGGATCAAATTGGAGGCTAATCGGAGTCGTTTTGAATTTTTTAAGAATTTTCGAAAATTTCTCAATGATGAGAAATAGGATAATTTTTGATTTTGTGACCTTGCTGTGACCTTGAACTTTGGCCTACTTGGCCCAAAATGTAATGGGTTGGTCCCAGGGCCTAGGCCGATCTGTGGGTAAAATTTGGTAAAGATGGTTGTAATAGTTTTAAGTTGCTAATAAACAAACAAACAAAAACACAAAGCAAATTGATTACAATACCTCTTGGCAGAGGTAAAAAGTACAATTTTTGACCTTATGAGAAAAATTTTCAGAAAAAGTCTGTTTCTAGGGGAAAACATTTGATTATTTGAAGAATTAAGTTGTAATCTTCTAAAAATAAGTCACAATACGTCACTCCTATACATCACTTCTATTTTTATCTGTGAAATTTTTTAATAAGCAGAAATAAGATTAGAAATGAAGAGGACTATAGACTGAGATAACATAATAAAACTAAAAACTAAAAGTTGCAGCTGATATGTTGGTTCACATTTGGAAATACTATTACAACTTTATTTTTCATATAATTAAAACTTTTTTCACCTGATATCGCGGCTTTTTTAAAAAAAATATTATTTAATTTTCATAATATTTCAGTATTCTTCTTATATTTGACTTTTCCTCTAAACCAGGGGTGTCAAACTCATTTTAGTTCACAGGCCAGATTCAGCTAAATTTGATCTGCAGTGGGCCGAACCAGTAAAATAGTAACATAATTATATATAAATTATGTCAACTACAAACTTTTCTCTATGTTGAAGGGCGAAAAAACTAAATTTACATTATGAAAAGGTTTACATCTACAAACAATCCTTTCAAAAGATGTGAATAACATGAACAAACTGAAAAAATAAGTGAAATTTTAACAATATTCTGCCTCAGTTTATCATTTCCACATGTACATTATAACTTACAGATCACAGTGGATCTACAAACACACAAAACATTTAATAACAGGCAGAATATTGTTAAAATTGTACTTACTTCTCTTAACACATTTCAGGTTATTCACATTTTTTGCAAAATTAGACTGTTTTCATGTAAATACATGAAAATATTTACATTTACAAAGAGAAACATTTGAAGTTGTCATTATTTCTATGTTATTACGATAGTATTTTACTGGTCTGACCCACTCGAGATTGAATTGGTCTGAATGTGGAACCTGAACTAAAAGGATTGTTCATATCTTAGTGTAATTTTTGCATTTCACAAATTCATCCCAGGGGCCGGACTGGACCCTTTGGTGGGCCGGATTTGGCCCCCGGGCCGCATGTTTGACACCTGTGCTCTAAATATTATGACTATATTCTACAAATATCACCATTTTTATCCTCTACACGGCACTAATACCTCTTAATATTGTTCCAGTCCCATAATGCATCTCTTTATTCCCCAAGTAAGTAGTCAAAATCATACAATTGCACTTTACTCCCAAATGATTAAATGACTTAATAAATAAGTTGCTGTCTATATGTAAAGCATTCTGAAGAGAAATCTGAATTTACTTGTTGCGCATTTTCTTAGAAATAAAACCTGAAGGAGGTGTTTTTGGTTTGTAAATATATGAAATGTGTGATTTGGAGGTTGTATAGTGAAGGATGTAAAATACAGTAAATAGTAGAATCTTACACAGACATATGATACACAGAAATTTGGTACGGATAATATATGAAACATAAAAAAAATGTTTTATATGCCATATAATGATAGTTCATCTCAGATATTCGACAGTTTGGGAATTAAATAAAAGGCAGGTGCTTTAGTTGCTTCAGTGTCAGTGTTTCTGCCTGTTGTACAAAATGCTCTTTCACCAACATCACATCCAGTATTACCACTTAGTTTTACTCCTAGAGAACAGGACTGAGATGTTTTTTGTACATTAACAGCAAAAGCCTTGGCATTTTTCATTAATAAAAGCAAACATGTATCATAATGTCATAATGTGCTCCTGTCGTTTTGTTGTTTTTGTCTTTTTTTAACACAAAATAACCAAAAAAAGCAGAAGAAAAAACAAATAATAAATGAAAAAAAGGCTTTTATTCGCTAAAAAAAACAAAACAAAACACATTTTCACATTCAACAATAAAATGGTTTGGTCAAGCCTTGGCATAATTGTTGGCGGTAATAATAAAGAAGGGGATAAATGTTCAGAGGAACTGGGAATTTATCAAACTGTTTAGATAAAAGTACCTACAAATCTGTCGTAAGTAACACTTTGGTGAATAACACTTTAGAATAATGAGCCTCTCTGTCATTTATTAGCAATTTGTTAATAATAAACAAATAATTTCAGATTATTTATTATTTATTTTTACATTAAATATTTTGAAGTGGGTGTTGATTAATATTTCCTGTTTGTAGCCATGCTAGATAAAATTATTTTTTAACATAATAGCATAGTTAGGCTAAGCAGAAACTAACTTGCTAATTAGCATCACTAAATTAGCTGCTGTTTTAGCTAATACTGTTTATAGAGATTTATGTATTTAGCAGCAGTTTGACCATGAAATATGGATATCGATAACTTTATTTATTAAACTTTGATACAGTGCAGGCTATGTTGATAAATTAGCATTTTTCAGCTGGTTTGTTACAGAAGTAGAAGCTAATTTGTTCACCTAAATGTCCGTGCTGTGCTGTTAGCATAGCCTTGTAGTGTAGCGGTACTTACATTATCATTTTCACTGAACAAAATTAAAGTTAAAATATATCTAAAGAGTTTGACGTTAGTATCAGTATGGAACTGAAATGGCTATATAAAGTAGTAGTTTTTATTTATTAAAGTTTGATAAACATTTGGCTAACTTTAATTTTACCATGATAATATTGCAAGTAGAAGCTAACTCAGCAACCCGAATGTCCAAGATAAAATGCGAGCAACCAAATGGGCAATTTTATTACAAGTAAATTTAAAGATTTATTTTTTTTTAGCATACATTTATAAATTAAGCCGCTTCATTAACTAGCATTTTTTGATTAAAGTTTGATATACATCTGGATGACTTGCTAGACCATAGCCTTTAATTAGCCTAAATTCGCTTCTGTTATTAGCTAATTAAGCTAATGTTAGCATATTAAAGGAGCTAAAATAGACCCAAATTTTGTTATTAATTTTAGTGTGTAAAAAGAGCATAGTAAACAGTACATTTGAAGTTTCCAACTGTATTGTGATGCTAATACTAATCAACACCTTTAATAATGCCTATCAACAAAATAATGACAATATATTTACGGTATATACTTATCTAAAAGAACATTTATTTGTGTGATTCATAATTGTTCATAATTAACAAATGGCTTCAAATGACATGTAAGTGATTATATCAAAGTGTCTCTAAATTGGAATTATGAAACGTGGTAGTACACCTGTCATTCAAAGTGTTTTTACGTACAAATATTACAGTATAGAGTCTTATAAAAGTGTCGGATAACGCTGGTGTGTGTTATTACAGTTGTGATCTTAGAGTGGAAGGTGTGCATAAACTTTCGGTAAATTCAATAGGAATGTGCAGAAACAAACAGGTGTCACTGATGGTTTGGGACCTGAATGTGTTGAAACTACAGTTGGACGTTTCGTACATCACACTAAGAGTCGTGTCTTCACCTGACATCAATGATAGCCCCTGGAAAGAGTCGCAGCTACAAAAAAAAGCCGAAGGTGTTGGTGTCGCTGCCGGTTCTAGTCTATCATGAGCTTCTTGAGGGAGTTGAGATACGCCGGGATGAGGGAGCTGACGGACTCGTTGTCGTCGTTGAGGATCTTCTCCCCCCTCCCCTCTGAGCCCACGGAGCTGGGTGACCGGACCAGACCTGGGTACGGTGTGCTGTAACCCTGGAAACACAAACACACACATACACACATACACACCAAGGTTATAATAGTTTGGGATTTTTCATTATAGTTTAGTTTTATTTAGTTTTGACATTTTTTTTTCTCTAATTCAGTCAGTTTTAATTTGTTTTTAGAGCTAAGACCCACTTTAATAAAGGGCTGATGGTGGAACTGTTGTGACAATATCGACTAACTTTGCGTCAGTGCCGTTAAATAAAACACATATTAGAGCAGCGACTGTTCCAAAGAAAGAAAAAAAACAGAGCTTCAGCTTAGATCACAGGTGTCAAACATGCGGCCCGGGAACCAAATCCGGCCCACCAGAGGGTCCAGTCCGGCCCTTGGGATGAATTTGTGAAATGGAACAATGACACTAAAATATGAACAATCCTTTAGTTCAGGTTCCACATTCATAACAATTCAATCTCAGGTGGGCAGGACCAGTAAAATACTATCATAACATAGAAATAATGTCAACTTCAAATGTTTCTCTTTGTAAATGTAAATATTTTCATGTATTTACACTAAAACAAAGTATAAGTTTGCAAAAAATGTGAACAACCTGAAATGTCTTAAGAGAAGTAAGTATAATTTTAAAAATATTCCACCTGTTACTCAATGATTTGTGTATTTGTAGATCCACTGTGATCTGTAAGTTCTAATGTATATGTGTAAATGATAAACTGAGGTATAATATTGTTAAAATTATACTTATTTTTTCAGTTTGTTCATGTTATTCACATCTTTTGAAAGGATAGTTTGTAGATGTAAACCACAGGTGTCAAACATGTGGCCCGGGGGCCAAATCTGGCCTGCCAAAGGGTCCAGTCTGGCCCTTGGGATGAATTTATGAAATGCAAAAATTACACTAAGATATTAACAATCCTTTTAGTTCAGGTTCCACATTCAGACCAATTCAATCTCAAGTGGGTCAGACCAGTAAAATACTATCAAAATAACATATAAATAATGACAACTCCAAATGTTTCTCTATGTAAATGTAAATATTTTCATGTATTTACACGAAAACAAAGTATAATTTCGCAAAAAATCTGAATAACCTGAACAAATATGAACAAATTGAAATGTCTTAAGAGAAGTAAGTACAATTTCCAACAATATTCTGTCTGTTATTAAATGTTTTGTGTTTGTAGATCCACTGTGATCTATAACTTATAATGCACATGTGTAAATGATAAACTGAGGCAGAATACTGTTAAAATTACACTTATTTTTTCAGTTTGTTCATGTTATTCACATCTTTTGAAAGGATAGTTTATAGATGTAAACCTTTTCATAATATAAATGTACTGTTTTCGCTCTATAACAGAAAAGTTTGGAGATGACCTTGTTTATATATTATTATGTTATTATTTTACTGGTTCGGTCCACTGCAGATCAAATTTAGTTGAATGTGGCCCCTGAACTAAAATGAGTTTGACACCCCTGATGTAAACCTTTTCATAATGTAAATTAACTTTTTTCGCTCTAAAACATCGAGAAAAGTTTGGAGTTGACATTATTTATATATTATTGTTATTATTTTACTGGTTCGGCCCATTTCAGATCAAATTTAGCTGACTCTGGCCCATGAACTAAACTGAGTTTGACACCCCTGGCTTAGATGTGGACTCTGGGACTCTTTGCTCTGTAACATAATGTCACATAAATGTAACTTGAAGACACACATTCATTTGGCTGAGGTCACTTACAGAGGAGTAGCCTTTGCCAAAGCTGCCTCGGTTCTTGGTCCTGATCTTGGTGAGCGCTGACTCTGCGATGTCAGCTCGTTCCTCGGCGTCATCCAGCTCATGAACGGTCTTCCTGTACTTCGCCAAGTTCATATTTGCCTGTTCCTCCTGTAATAACAATAGTTTGTGTTAAATCAGAGTCATGTGTCGTCGACTGTAGGTCCAAAGTCAACGGGTCGACCTACAGCCTCCTCCACTTGTCTCTTGTAGGCCTTCATCTTGTTCTGCAGCCTCTCCACCAGCTCCTGCATCCTCTGCTGGTTCTTCTGGTCCTCCTCGGACTGGAACAGCAGCTCCTTCAACCTACGCTCGTTCTTACGCAGCGTCTTCACCGTCTCGGCGTGTCTCTTCTGCTCTGAGTCCAACTCCAGCTCCAGCTCCTTCACCTGACGACACGAATGGAGGACGTGGAAACATGACTGGTTTTAGTTCTATGAAATCTAGGATGGCAACGCAAATGAGCAACTTTTAATATTTCTATGATCTAAAATTCTCAACAGCTAGGCTTCTCACTAGTTTTAACAGGCGACATCACATAACCCTATCCTGGCATCCCGCCATTGGCTCCCTGTGTATTTTAGAATTGATTTTTAGATTTTACTGATCACTTTTAAAGCCCGAATGGGTCTGGCCCCAGTTATATAGATGAGATGCTAGTTGACTACGAGCCAGCACGCAGCCTTAGATCCTCTGGTGGGGGGGCAGAGGACTCCTGGCTGTTCCAAAGTCGAGGCTTAAATCGAAAGGTGACCGGGCCTTTTCCATCAGGGCCCCTCGACTTTGGAACGGCCTGCCCGAGGAGATAAGGCTTGCGGAATCAGTGACATCTTTAAAATCACTTCTTAAAACACATTTTTGTAGACTTGCTTTTATGTGATGTCTGTCCCTTTTTAACTTTTTAATTTTTTCGTTTTTAATTTTAATTTTTAAATTTGATTTTTATCCTGTTTGATTATTAATTTGTTTCACACATCTCTCTTATTGTGTTGCTTCTGTTTTAGTGTTTTTACTTGCTTCGTGTATCCTGCTGTTGTGCCCTCTGTCAAAGCACTTTGTAAACTTTTTTTTTTTTCAAGGTGCTATACAAATAAAGTTATTATTATTATTATTATTATTATTATTATTATTATATGGAATTATAGCAAATTGCAGAGATTTCTAGAGCATTAGCATGCTAACAAACTAGCACTGGGCCATTGCGTATTGCACGGCATACCTCTGGAGGTAGAAGAAAAATAACTTTAAACAGTTAATATATTATACAAATTCAATGGAGTACTGTACTTTGATTAACACAATGTTTTTCAACCTTGGGGTCGGGACCCCACGTGGGGTTGCCTGGAATTCAAATAGGGGTGCCTGAAATTTCTAGTAATTGATTAAAAAAAAAACAAAAAACGTACTAATAAAAAATATATAGTGAGTTAAGAGAGACATTCACAATCCATAAAAGACATGACAAACTCTGAAGCTGAAACTGAAGCACTGTGGTTGTGTTTATCTGTCAAATGTTCATTGTGGTCGGTTTCAGATGCTGCAGCTCTTTCATAATTCATAGTTTGAGTTCTTGTTTGTTCAGTATTAATTGTCAGCCTTGTAAATCCAAGCTGGACTGACTGTACATATCCTGACCAAGGAAAATCAAATTCTCACTTTGTGCAGTAATCTACACCTGGCTTTTCTGCCTCCGTCCATAATAATATGCATTATATAGACTAAATGTCGTCTAAAATTAATATTTATTTGCAATATAGTCTAGCAAACTATTACATGATCAAAAACAAGTTAATTTTAGCAAAAAAATGTCTCTGTTTTGAATGTCTGGGGTCGCCAAAAGTTAGTGATGTTAAAATGGGGTCACAAGCCAAAAGAGGTTGGGAACCACTGGGTTAACACATATACATAAAAAAATACTCTCTAACCCAAGGGTGTCAAACATACGGTCCAGAGGCCAAAACCTGCCTACGAAAGGCTCCTACCTGGCCCATCAGAAAATTACAGACGATATTAACAGTCAAGGGTGTTAAACTTATTTCAGCTCCAAACTCTGTTCTCTGTAATTTTATGCCTAATATTATAATAATAATAATAATAATAATAATGATAATAATATAATAATATGTAATATTATGCCTGTTACTAAAAGTTTTGTGCATTTGTAAAAATCACCTGTGATCTGTAATGTAAATGTGTAAATGATATGTTGACGCATAATATTGTTAAAATTGTGCAGATTTTTCTTAAAAATTTCAGATTGTTCAGGTTATGTGCATATTTTTGTGAAAGGATAGTGTGTAAATTTAAATATTTTCATTTAATGTTACTTTTTGGCACTAAAGCAAAGAGAAAAATTTGGAGTTCCTATTATTTAAAGGTTATTATGCTATTATTTTACCGGTCCAGCCTGTCTGAGATGAAATTGGGCCAGTGGAGCTAACTTGGCAACATTAAATCTACACCATTTTTCATAGATTTGATGATTTGTAAGACCCATTTTGTTACGGTCATATTAAATATTATAAATCATGTGTTGTTGGATCATTTGTTGCTTAACCCTTTCATGCATGACAGTACTGCAGTGGACAGTTATTCAGTCTTTAATTAAAGCTACATTATTTACAGTAACGACTCCAACTCTTTATTGTTGTTTCATTGCATTTTCTAAGAACTGCGACACTCACTTTTGCATAAACGCTACTGTGAGACTGAGGGATAATTAACCCATAAAGACCCAGTGCTAATTTTTTGTCAGTTCCAGAATGATTTTTTCTCTGTATTTAACCTTTCTTAAGAGATTTGTTATGACATTATCCTCTGTATTTGCGTTTTTTCAGTGAACATCAGGTATTTTCCCATATTTAACTTTGTGATCATGTGGATGTTCAAAAAAAGCTCAGATTAAAGTTGAGGGTTATTATATCAAAACAGAGAAAACTGAAGAAAAAGTGACTTTTTCAGCAAAATATATTAATAACTGAATGTAAAAATGAGCATCTCCATCCACTGTCATTGATCAAACTCCACTGGTTTTACTGGTGAATCAATGTTGTAGAAGATGATGGTGTTTCTATGTTCACTACAGAGTCTCTAAACGTCCAAATGGGTCATATCTGATGACCGTTAAAAGATGACAAACTGTATTTTACGCCAATTATTTCCATGTATTGTTAGGGTTAGTGGTTCAGAAGTTATTAATCATTTTAAATCAGTCGATGGTTTTGGTCACTGGTGGCTGTTTAGGGGTTGAAGTCATTTCTTATCCTGATGTAATGTTTAATGACTCAAAATGTGTGGTTAAAAAGAAATTCTCTAATGATCTACAGTCTAGGGAATACTTTGTTCAGTTTAATCCTTATGGGTTTTTCCATTTTGTTTCATTCACCAGATATTCAAACAGTGGAAAGTTATATTCTACACTGAAATAGTAAGTTTTCTTAAAGCAGCAATATGTGTTACGGATGTGTTCATGCTTAAAAAACCATTACGTTAAACAATTGATGCATCCACTATAATGACTAGCTAAAGAGATTGTATTAAAAAATCAAGTTTGCTTTATTTTTTTGTCAAAAATACCACTATATTATTAACAATTCATGCATAAAAGAGTTAAGGTGTAGCAGGATATTACATCTTTGTGTCTTCATACCTTTCCCTCCAACTTCTGGATGATCTTCTTGCCTCCTTTGAGCGCCATCTGCTCGGCTTCGTCCAGTCTGCTGCTCATGTCTTTAATCTGAGCCTCCAGTCCTTTCTTCACTCTCTCCAGATGCAGTGTATGCTCCTGCTCCAGACGCAGCTCCTCACCAACTCGCGCCAACTAATGAAGGATCATCATCAAATATTATTTCACATGAGATCAGTCCTGTTGGACATGCAGGGTTCCAACAGGTTTCCACAAGTTAACCCTATAACCCCAAAGATATCATATTTGATACATCAGTTTTGAAGCCCTCTACATGATCAGTGATATTTTTTGTCTTGAAAAACCTGATGTATACAATTAGATACATGAAATATACGGATAATCTACCAGGGGGAAGAATTCGTTCACCAGAGGCCTTTCCAGTGACACTACAAGATTGTCATTAATGAGGAAGGAGGCAGAACTTTACCAATTTTGAAAAGGAGTTACCAATTTGTTAGACATGTTTGTGCTATATTATGTTTTTGTTTGTTCAATAATAATAATATTTGAGCATTGAGACCCGATGTATCAAATATGATACAAAACTGAAAGTCATACATGGAAATTGATATTTGAAATTTTTTTTTTTTGGTTGTTCAGAAGGACCAATAAAGGCTCCAGTTTCAAAGAACTGGAATTTTCTGTCAATGATTTATTGGTTCAGGCTTTACAGGGTTAAATTTAAGATTTTTTAAGAACTTTTTGAGCCGACTTCGAACAGAATTTAATACTCATTTCACAGCTGTTGCCCTCCACTTGTCTCAAACAGGTGGAGCGTGATCTTTTCTCCAACCAGGCATTAAGCAAAGTCAGCTTTTTCAGGCGACTAACGGCTGTACATGTAAAGTAAAGCTAGTGATAATTGATTCCTAATTTCAATATAAATCATCGGGTTGGAACGGGTGGAACTGAGTCGACAAACGTTACTTTATTTGGAGTTTGAACATTTCCCAGACACATTTAAACACAATATAGCAAACAAGTTTACGGCAACATAACTTAAGAACATATCAAATTTAATACCTTTTAAAGACTTTTTTAAGGTATTAAATGCAGATTTGTAAATTCAAGACTTTTAAGACTTTTTAAGACCCCATAGGAACCCTGGTCATGTGACTTTTTCTCCGTCGTCCAGTATGTGTTTTACCTCACAGTTGGCCTTCTTGGCCTTGTCTGTGGATCCTCTAAGTTCTCCTTGTAGCTCCTCGTGCTCCTGCTGCAGAGTCTGAAGATCCACCTCCAGCTTCCTCCTCCCACTCAGAGCCGACTGCAACTAAAGGACACAGGAGAAAACCATTGGTAAAACACATCTGACCTTAGTCTGATATTGTTTTTGGATGTTGGACTGAGTGGTCACCTGGTTGTTGAGGTCACTGTATTTCTCATTGACCTCCTGAACTTCTGTCTCCAGAGCTTTGCGGTTCCTCTCCGCCGTCTCCAGAGCAGAGCGAGTCTCCTCCCCTTCTGCCACCAACAGACCACAGCGTCGTTCCAAAGCTGCCTGCTCCTCCTGTTGCTCCTCGTGGCTTCGTACCTCCTCTTCCAGCTGAGCCTGGAGCTCCTGCGACAGAGGAGGCCATCACATTACATTCTACATTTAATAATTACCAAGTGATTTGTCACCGTTTATTCTAATATTATCTTTTGCATATTTTCAGTGAAAATGTTCATGCATTTAATTTACCGAACATGCAGGTGTTAATGAAAACTCAAATTGAAAGAAACATGACACATTTTTCAGCAAAATATATCATTAAGCCTACATAAAAACAAGCATCTACAACCATTGTCATTTGTCAAAATATATGTATAAATATGTTTTTTTTAAATGTTTTTCCCTGATTTTGAATGTTGATATACAAAATTAAAAAAAATAAACATGAACCACTGTTGCAGAACATAATGGTGTCCTCATGTTCACTACAGAGATTATAGATGCATTTATGGATATGGACTATGGATTGCATTGATCAATTTTTAACCTGCCTTTTGCTTTTTACTCCGTTTTATTGCTTGTTTTACACTCTCCTGTTTATTGTATTGTGTCCTTGAGTGCCAAGAAAGGTGCCTATAAATAAAATGTATTATTATTATTGTTATTATTATTATTATTATTATTATTATTATTATTATTATTATTATTATTATTATTATTATCTGAAAGACATACTATGCTCCTGAAATGTTGAGAAATTGAATTTTACCTGCTTTATTTCACAGTATTAACATGATTAGTGGTTCAGAAGTAATGTAACATTTTAGATCAGTAGATGCTTGTGGGTTGTTAAGGGTTAAAGAGCTGTAGAAGATAGATTTCCTTTAATTTATTATTATTTATTAATTAATTTATTGTCAGTGTATGTGAAACTACAATGAAATCCAAAGCCCAGTATGAAAAAAGAAACTTACTAGAATAGTAGAATAAGTACAAGCAATGGCAAAATAGAAAGAATAATGCATCCTCACTCATAACCTTAAACACATACACATGCAAAGGTTTTGGCTTTTTTTTTTTTTTTTTTTTTTTTTTTTACATTGCATAATATCTTTGATTGGAAACAGCATAATGCAACAGTTTTTATGGAATGCTTTTTTTTTTTTTTTTTTTTTTTTTGAAAAGTAAAGCTGTGAAACTCTTGTCCCCTCCAGAGGACAAAAATACATTGCTGGGCCTCAGTTTGCACATGTCATTCATTTTCCCAGATTATGTTATTTCAATGTTTACATAGATTTGTGTCCAATATTGTTCTGCAGTCTGGTGGTTCCGGTGTGAAACTCTTGTCTAACTGTCTAATAAACAGGTGATAGTTTGGGTGGGATGAGTCTTGCTGATTGTTCATGTGTGGGTTATTCATTGTGCCGTTTTGATGACTCTGCAGGGTCTGCCTGTCTGCTGCTCAGCTGAAAAGCCACCAGAAACCACACCTTGTATCTGATCTGATCTTCATACCTTAATCTGCTGCTGCATCTTCTTGCTGTTCTTGCTCAGTTCTGTGTTGTTTTTGGTCAGAAGATCCACCTGCAGCTCCAGCTCGTTGACGTCAGCCTCCAGTTTCTTCTTCAGCTTCAGTCCTTCTGCTCTGCCTTTGACCTCCACATCCAGACTGGCCTGCAGGGACTCCAGCGCCCTCTGGTGGCTTTTTCTGATGCCACAAAACAAGAGGAAATGAAAATAGAATATGCACATGAACTGAATGAATGAATGGAAGTCTATATTTGGAACATATACAACAACACAACAAATAAATACATACATTCATACAACTTCCATAATGTGTTGGAAACCGAGTAGGCTGAAGCAAAAATTCAAAAAATGTATAAAATTCCGACCCCAAATACAAATTATTACAATACAACACATATATATGTTTACATCAATAAAAAAATAATGATCATGAATATTATTCAATGTCATAATCCAATACATATATACAAAATAAAATCCCATATAAATTCAATATACAATTTGCTCCAATTTATAATTCTATACAACTTTCCTTATAATTTTTTACAATATCTTCCTGAGACACAAAAATGCATTTTTTTACTCTGTAGGAGACACGACTTTCACAGCATTATTTTACTCACAAAAAAACAACAACACAACCAAAAAACTAAACCAAAAACACAAAAGAAAACAAAAAAACTATGTCCACTGCAAAGAAAATCACAAAAAAACAACAAGTATATCTAAAAAAAACTGTTGCATCATGCTGTTTCTAATGAAGGCCATTATTTCATGCACAAAAGCCAAAACTTTAACTTTTCTGGATCTAAGGAGGATCTATGACTATCTCAATTATGCTTTTTTTTAATACAACCCACAAACAATACTAGTTTAAATAAATAGAATATATAAAGTATATAATATATACATGTATTCCACTACAAGCCATGTACACTACCCTCCATCCCAGTACAGAAACATGAAGTTAAAGAAAACTGAGACTCTTATTCTAGATGTACTGTACTTCGAAGACCAGAGATGCAGTATCTGAGGTACCTGGCAGCTTCCATCTCCTCCTCCTTCTCCTGAAGTCTGCGTTCCAGATCTCCTTTAGCCTGAGACAACTCCAACTGCAGCCTCAACACCTTGGTCTCCTCAGCCTGGAGAAAAGACAATGGATATCTGAAGTGTGCATTAAAGGAAACCAAAGGCCCATTTCATGTACTTCTCTTCCATAAAATTCCCCAAAGAACAGTCAGTATTTCAAGGGTCAAGATGGAAGCAGCACAGGTTGAGTTATCATGATCTTTGAGTATCGTAGTGTGAGCGATGCTTCAAACTAGAATTATTGCCTTACAGTCCTGGTAAAACTAATTCCAGTTTACATGCTGCTACAAAAACATGGATACTTTATACACGTTCAACCCAACAGCACAGAAGATCTAGTCTGGCTCACGGGATCTTCTACGATGGAATAATCCTGTTATTGGGCGATGATATTTCAGACGACAACATCCACCTTAAAGCTACAACCACATATTGAAATTGGTTTTGTCTCAGATTCAGTCAGTTAAGACTGCCATTATAAGAGGCCATGTTTTCTTTGCAATAAAAGTGTCAGAAAATGTCTTTTTTTGCCAATTCTTTTGGTCCTTTGTTTTCAGGGAGAACTTAACTTTCAATATCTGGCCATTAATTATCATATTATAAATAACAAATGCTTAAAACTGTATGTTTTAGTAAAAAAAGAAAAAAAACAGACTTGAAGTTTTTAGCATATTTTTAATCAGAAACAACTGTAAATGTCCATAATGAAACTTGCAAAATAAACTTTCAACTATTTTACATCTGCTCAAACATGTTTTTTGGTCTTGAACATTCAGTGTCCATATTATGGCTTCATATTTTTTGTTATTTGCAGGCGTTTTTTAGCCAAAGTACCAAAGACTAATAAAAGTGAGGTTAGCAAAATATGACCCCTTTAATGGCAGAGTAGAGGTGGTTTCCTATTGGCTGGTCTGCTCTATAATACACATTATACTGCATTACATCACGATATCAGTTGAACTTCACTAAACTAAGAAGTTTTTTTTTTTTTTTTTTCACATAATCTGGTAAATATTAGCTGAATATTGATCATGCTCTGAGGTACTGCTAGTATCTGGATGTATGTTTATGAAAGACTAAAGTGTGTCTTTGAGGGCTGTACCTCCAAAGCTGCCTCAGATTCTTCCAGTGAGGCCTGTAACTCTTCTTTCTCCATCTCGATCTTCTTTTTTGCCTTTTGGAGCTCGTGGACACTCTTCCCTCCATCCGAGAGCTGATCTGTGAGGTCAGCGATCTCCTCTGTCATACAGAGAAAAGTGAATATGGTTACATTCAGATAATGTTGTATGAGTGGGGATGGGAATCAAGCACTTATTCCTTGGAATCATTTGTCTGTTTGCTTCGTAATTCCGCTTATCAGTTCCATAACATAATGTCAAATGTGTCATCATGTCATTTCTGTATTTTGGTTCAGAAGCAGACTAAATTATGGCTGTATTTCACCAGTAGCAATGACGCTGGGGCCATTTAAAACAGATGTAGATCTTCCATTACAACAAAAGGAAAAATACCTCCAACATGTACAAACATTTAACCACGACAATTAACCCAAAAAGATGCAAAGAGCCGCTGACGACCCAAACCATCTACTGATCTAAAATATTTAATACCAGTTGATTCATTAATTCTATCAATCCATGTAAATAATTGGTGTAAAATACAGTTTGTCATCTTTTCATGGTCATCAGATATGACCCATTTGGATGTTCAGAGGCTCCGTAGTTACCGTGAAAACACTGTCATCTTCTACAGCATTGATTCACCAGTAAAACCCATGGAATTGGATCAATGACAGTGGATGGAAATATTTGGTTTATGTTCAGTTGATGATATATTTTACAGAAAAAGTAGCTTTTTCTTCAGTTCTCTCTGTCTTTGATATAATAACCCTCAACTGTTATATATAAATCTGTTTTTTTTCTGCTTTATTAGTGTATTCTATTTATATTAATTATTGCTTTTTATCTCTTCACACTTACTCTTCTTTTTATGCTAGTGTTTTTTCAAGAGTGTTTTTGAATGCAACTGAGCTATTGTGGCCAAGAAATTTCCCTTGTGGATCAATAAAATCTCTTTTCCAAGAGTCTCCTGGCCAAGACAGGCAGCAGTACATTAAATAGTTACAGACACAAACTTTCATACATAAAAACATAAAATGCTAGTACATATTTGACAAGCAAACCCATCTTTACTATAGTTTATTCCCTAATCCAATGAGAATCCATAAGAGAATCAATAATGGAACCAGAGTCGCCAAGTTCTCATAAATTCCCTACATACAGTCGCGGAAAAAATTGTTAGACCACCCTTTGTTTTCTTCAATTTCTTGTTCATTTTAATGTCTGGTACAACTAAAGGTACATCTGTTTGGACAAATATAATGATAACAACAAAAATAGCTCATGAGTTTAATTTCAGAGCTGATATCTATCCATTTTCCATAATTTTCTTGATAATAACCTAAATCACCTCAGTTCTTACATCAATAGCTATGGCATTGTACTGACAAAAACAGTGCTTTTAGGCATTCCATGTTTTCTTTTCTGTCTGTTTTAGTCACAGGATACACACAGGAGTTAGTACTTGATTGCATAACCATTGTTTCTGATGACTTTTGATGGTCTAATAATTTTTTCCACGACTGTATGTGTAAGCTGCTAGCGCAGGGGTGTCAAACTCATTTTAGTTCAGTTCCACTTTCAGCCCAATTTGATCTCAAGTGGGCCGGACCAGTAAAATAATAACAGTGAAAAAAGTAAAATTATATTATGATCAGGGGTACGTCTACAAAGTTTCCTTAAAAATCTGAATAACATGAACAACTTCAATTGTCTTAAGAAAAACAAGTACAATTTCAACAATATTCTGCCTCGGTTTATCAGTTTATCATTTACACATGTGCATTACAATCGCACAAAACATTTAGTAACAGGCAGAATAGTGGTCGAATTGCATTTACTTTTCTTAAGACATTTCCGTTTGTTCATATTTGTTCAGGTTATTCACATTTTTTGTAAAAGTATAGTTTGGTAATGTAAATATTTTCATGCAATTTTACTTTTTTACACCAAAAAACAAAGCGAAAATTTGGGGTTGTCATTATTTAAAGGTTATAATGATAATATTTTATTGGTCCGACCCACTTAAAATCTAATTGGACTGTATGTGTCTGTATGTGGAACCTGAAATAAAATGATTTTGACACCATGATTATGATTCTGACCTCCTAGTTCCCTACTCACCGTCACGACCACTCTGTTCATCAAACAGTAACCTCCTATCCATCCCCTGCTCCAACTTCTCAACAAAAGGTGACCGTGCTTTTGCAATTTTTGGCCCCAACCCTCTGGAATAATCTTCCTCATTACATCAGATCATCAGATTCTATAGACACCTTCAAGTGACTCTTAAAAACTCACTTTTATAAACAAGCATTTCATTAAATCTCTTCTGTTTACGCCCCAGTGAATTCATGTTACTGTCTTGACTTCTTCCCTTGAGTCTCTGGGCTTTATCACCCCACAGTTTTTCCCAGGATCATCACCGGTTTTCCCTGGATCTTCACAGGTTTTCCTAAGATCATCTCTGGACCTGCTGCTGTGGTCCTGCCTCTCCCCACCTTTATCGTCATCACTCACTTATCCATATAGTTACGATAGTGTTTATTATACTGTTCTATACATGTACTAGTTCAGTTATCTGTGCATGCGTCTCCCCCTACCTCCCCCCTCTCCCCCAGTCTCTCTCTATCTCTGTCGCTCTCTCTTTTCTCCTCCTTTACTTTCTCGCTCTAACCCCGACTGGTCAAGGCAGACGGCCATCCTTCAGGAGTCTGGGTCTGCTCGAGGTTTCTGCCTGTTAAAGGGAAGTTTTTCCTCGCCACTGTCACCAGTCATAAGTGTTTGCTCCTGGAGGATTCTGTTGGGTTTCTGTAAATTGGCTTAAAATTGGATTTGATTTAATTTGATTTGATCTGTCTCCCCTTTATGTGAAGCACTTTGTAACATGTTGTTTTAACAAGTGCTATATAAATAAAGCTTTACTTACTTACTTACCATTGATTATTAATATCTTCAGTGTAATTTTTGCAATTTTTCATCCCGCGGGCCGGATTAGACCCTTTGGCGGGCTGGATTTGGCCCCCAGGCCGCATGTTTGAGACCTGTGTGCTCGAGGCATCAGTGACCCTGTTCAGATGTTAGTCGTACCCTGGTAGGCCTTGTTCTCTCTCCGCAGAGCCTCTAGCTGCTCCAGAGACTCTTCGTGGGCTGTCTTGAGTTTGAAGAGCTCGCTGGCGTGTTGCCTGCTCTCCTTCTGGCAGCCCTCCACTTCGGCCACCAGCTCCTCACACTTCTGCCTCCAGTCTCCGAGCTGCTTCTCCAGAACTCGCTGCTTCTTATCCAGAGCCTGACCGCAGCTGCTGGCCTGAAACGAGAAAAGTGTCAAACGTCCAAACACAGCAACCGATGAGCTCACGGTACAACAATAGCCCCAAACGTCTCCCGCTCCACCTTCTCCAGGTCCATGCAGAGCTCCTCCACCTCCCCCTGCAGCCTCTGTTTGGTTTTCTCCAGTGAAGAACATTTGGCCTGTGTGGCTTCCACGGCCTCCTCTGCCTCCTGGAGACGAGACGCCAACTTCTTCCTGTGACACACACATTAATAAAGTTCTGGGAAGCATTACGAAGCCTTTTCAAGACATTACTTCATCTGCCTTTTCGATTCAAAGTGTCCAGGGAGGTAGATGAGCGCCAGTGTCAACATACTTGGTGTCCTCCAGCTCGTCGGCGTGCTGGATGGTGTCGGATTCGTGTTTGGTCCTCCAGTGCGTCACCTCACTGTTGAGTTTGGAGACGAGACGCTGAAGCTCCTGCTTGCTCTCCTGCTCCTCCTCCAGCTGCTCCTTCAACACCTCGCAGTCCTGCCTCGCTGAGCTCAGACCGCTGCTCAAGGCCTGTTTACTCTGGAAACACAACAGAGGAAACGCATGAACCCTACATGAAAAATAAACACATTAGAGACCTGAGATGTTTTATTTAATTGTAACTAACAGCAACATCTATGGTGGAAAAGTGAAGCTAGTAGAAGTGCCAAAACCTGCAGTTCTTCAAATAGCCACTAGAGTCCAAAACCTGCAGTTCCTCAAATAGCCACTAGAGTCCAAAACCTGCAGTTCCTCAAATAGCCACTAGAGGCTGACTCCAAAACTGAGTCAATACCCACACAGAACAAGTATACAAACTCACTAAAACTTCGACCATTATCTGATATCTGGAGTTACCAAATTATTCAACTAATCATGTCAACAACATAATCTGCTATGCTTAACCCTTTCATGCATGAATTATGAGAACATTAATCAAGATTTTTTTCTTTATTCCTCTTTGGGCATTAAAAAAACAATACGATTATTTATTGTCTTGTTTTTATGAGGCTATTTTTCATGGAGTTGCAAAAATGTCCACCAAGCTGGACACCATGTGTTTAATTTTTGAAGCAAAGAAACATGTATTTACTGATATACTGTGTGAAAACTATAAAAAAAAAAAAAAAAAAAAAAAAAAAAAAACATTAAATGCTGCTAATTTGATGTTTTCTCACATTTTAACATACAATACAAATAAAAAGTTATGGATATTTTAATTTTTGGGCATTTTTTTTCAGTTGGGATTCTTGCACTTGCACTTTTTACTTTTTTGTGTGTGAATTGAATTGAAACCCATTTTTTTCTAATGACCAGACATAGTTTTATTTACAAATGGCAAAAATGACCAAAAAAAAAGACAAAAAAAAAAGAAATATCCTTAACTTTTTGTTTGTAGTGTACTCTAATACTAATCATTACTCACTTCATAATATGCCCCCCCCTCAAAAAAACACAACTTTTGTTGTTAAATACAGTCTAATAACAATAACAAGGAACTGATTTACACTTGAACATGTTAGATCAGGTTTATCACGGACAGCAAAGTTACAGTAATGTTTCCAATGTCAGTGTATGAGATGATGCATAAGTGTCCAATGTGTAGGCTGATATGAAACTAAAACTTCCCAAATCTCAAAAAGTATTTGGCTGGACAACGTTACACCACTGATGAGGAGGTCACTGATGCCGTCAACTCCTACCTGGAGGACCAACCAAAGTACTTCTACTACAATGGCATCGAGGCACTCCGTCACCGCTGGTGGAAGTGTGTGGACTCACAAGGGGGCTACGTTGAAAAATAGGGCAATAAAGTACTTCTACCTCCTACCATCTCTTGGAGGTATTGGAACTTGATTTTTATAGGAAAAGTGTGTGGTGTTTTAATTACAACGAAATATATATTCAGTCATTAAAAAATATTTTTTATTAGTAATTTTTAAATTTTTTTGGTATTAATTACTAGAAATTTCAGGCGACCCCATTTGAATTCCAGGTCCAAGGTTGAAAAACACTGCACTAAAGGGTGCCACCACCTTCTCTTATACAGTGTATAATCAGTTATTTTTTAGGCTTATTTGTTTTAAACACCGACCTTAACCTCCTCGTCCAGTTGTTTCTTCAGTTCTTCCAGTTGTGATTGGAGCAGAGTCTTGGATCGGCTCAGCTGACTGGCTCTGCCCTCAGTCTCCTCCATCTGTCGACTTATGTCTGAATTATCAGCTGGACGACACAGAAGAACACTGATCAGATGAGTTTTAAAGGTGTGAATGAATCTGATGACCGCTGCTGTGATATAAAGTAAAATGCCCACTATGTACAGATGTCAGTTATGGTTAGAAGAGATAAATATATAGAGTGTACAGTGAACAAAAAATAAGATGTTTGTGGCAGAAATTATAAAGTAAATATTTCCTTTTTTGGAATGCCTGAGGTTTCAGAAGTCATGGTTTGGTTCACACCATGGTTTTGCATGTGATGGTTCAGTACGAGTTCAATACAATGAGAAAAAGAAACAAATGCATAAGGCTGGGTTTGGTGGTTCAACTTGTAACCAGTAAAGTGTAAACAACCAAACACAGGTCACTGAGAGTCTGAAATCTTCCCAGGCTGCTGTTTTGAAAGAAGATGGATAGTGTTTTACAGCTCACGGCTTAAAGTTTCAGGTGGAATACTGTTTGCAAAAACTGCTTCAACTCCATTAGCTTAATCGATTTTCATACATAGGCTAGCTTGTGTTTTTTCTTATGACTGCATCCACTAAACCATAACTCTGTACAGCGATCAAACCCTGATTCATAAAGAGAAATGGACTAAAACATGTGGTTTACCGGCAAAACAGTTGAATATGGTTCAGACTCTATCTCTGTTCATCTCTGCATGATGTGGCAAGATGTGTTCAGATATTTCTACTGTTTTCCGTGCAACTGTTGCAGCAACCCTCACTGAAAGTATTAGAAACTTGTGCATCATTTTGGCATGTGATAAACCTTTGGATCCACTGATGTCAGATAAAATTTCCTTGATTGTGTTTCATGAGTCTCCAGGCCTCAGGGAAAACACCCTACTGACACATCCTCACCAGGGATGGGAATCAAGAACCGGTTCTTCTAGAGAATTGATTCCCAGAAGCTCAGTTCCTTGGAATTGTCAGTCTGTTTGATTAATGATTCTGTTTATCAATTCTGTGACTAGGGATGAGAATTGATAAGAATTTAACGATTCCAATTCCATTATTGATTTCATTCCCTATAGATTCTTTTATCAATCAGGGAATAAACTATAGTACAAATCATTTTCTTTGCATTGACTCTTTAACGTCAAATATGCACTCATATTTTTCATTCGATTCAAACAAAACTCATAAAGGGTTATCAAGTGGTAGTTAAAGGAGTGGGAGATTTACCTGCTACAGCCTTATTGTCATCAACATGTAATTACAAGACATGATTATTCATAAACAATTTTTGCTTATTAATCTGATTCCTTATTGATTCTCATTAGATGAGGGAATAAAAGAGTTTGCATTACCTGTCTTTTATATTTCCATCTCTGCACAGAAAATATAACATATACAGTATGAACAAATAGTAATAAAAGATTATGCCTGGCCTGGTTAGGGGTGGGGGTGGGGGGGGTCAAAACATATAACCGTACAAAGTGAAAGTGAAACTTAAGACACTTTACAAATTCGTCTTTGTCTCCCACTGTTGTGCACCTCATTTTCCTTCTCCCTACCTTCGGAAACTTTTATTTGAGGGGGCAGGACACTTGTTATTTTTGAACAAACAAAAACATAATATAACACAAATATGTCTAACAAATTGGTAATTCCTTTTCAAAATTGCCAAAGTTCTGCCTCCTTCCTCATTAATGACAATCTTGTAGTGTCACTGGAAAGGCCTCTGGTGAACGAATTCCTCCCCCCTGGAGGATTATCTGTGTATTGCATGTATCTAATTGTATACATCAGGTTTTTCAAGAAAAAAAAAATCACACTGATCATGTAGAGGGCTTCAAAACTCATGGCTCAAATATGATACGTTTGGCGTTATAGGGTTAAATGTAGCATACAAACTTAAAACTTAAAGTTCATATATCTATTAAGAGTCATATTTTTAAATGTTTTTTTTAAGGTGAGAGAGACTTCACATAGAGTTTTGCATAAATGTTGTACCTGTGAGTCTGTTTTTGGCCACGTTGACCTCAGTGAGCGCCCTCTGCAGGTCGTCTCCTCTCCTGTTGGCCTCAGACAACTGCTCCTCCATCTTTTTCAGCTGATTCTCTGAGGATGTCTGCAGCACAAACACAAACACAAACTGTAGCTGTTAAAACGGACAGTATCAGCTTATTAAAAATGTGACTCTTCGTAACAGACTCTTGACTTCCTGACCTTGGTTTTCTGCAGATTGTCCAGTGAAGCTGCCAGCTCATCCACCTCCATCCTCAGGTTCTGCTTCTCCTTCTCCAGCTTGGCCCTGGTCCTCTGCAGAGCCTCACACTGCTCGCTCAGCTCTGACATGGCGTCGCTGTGGCGTTTCCTCAGCGTGGCGGCTAGAGCCTCGGACTGGACCGAGGACTCCTCCAGGTCTCGCCTCAGACGCAGGAGCTCGGCCTCTCGCTTCTTATTCACCTCCATCTGTTTATTTTTTTTATTTTTTTAAACATGTATTAATTGAGATTTTCTTCTTTTAACCAAGACAAGTTACAAACAAACAACAAGGCACATAGAGAGAATGTATGTAAATAAAATAAAAATACACACAAGAAAGAAACAATAAAACAAGTATTTCAGAAACAAACTCCCCTGTAAGTCGCTTTGGAAAAAAGCATCTGCCAAATGCATAAACATAAACATAAACAAAAAATAAATAAGAATTTATATCAATGTGTGTCATCCTTACAGTCATCAACAAGTATATTATCATTTCCAAGAGAACTGCAGAAAATGGTCCATATTTCCCAAAACCTGTCAAGTCTGTTTCTTGTTGCAAAACTTATCTTTTCCAGAGAAAGATAAAAAAAAAAAAAAAAAAAAAATCATTCCCTTCAACCACTGTGAATCAGTACTGGGGTGTCGGATTTCCATGGTCTAGCTTCCAAAAAACAAATATTTAGCAAGGATCTAACATTTTTGAAAATTATAAGATTATCTCAATAAATATTGAACAAGCACATTTTAGGCCTTAACCTCCTGAGACCCAGGAAAGTACAAGTTCTGGCTTTTTTGGCTTTTTTGTAATTAAATAGTTGCCTATATTGGAAACATCATGATGGAACACTTTCTTCAGATGCATTTTTTTTTTTTTTTACATTTTTATGGAATGTCCTCTGTGGTGGACCGTTTTCTTGTTTTTTGTTACAGTCTACTCTCGTTAAACCGCCCGCCGTTATACCGCCATTTTCGCTCACCGCCGACCAAAACCATTGCACAAAAATCCCCAATGCATTATTCCATTAGCTACCGCCATTTCCGCCTATCGCCATCCGCCAGCCCAGTTCCATGCACAAACAACACTTATACCATTGATTTCCCGACCGTTATACCGCCAGCGTGATTGCCATCGAGTACACATAAATTTTAACAATGCACTGAAACAAACGCGCCAGACGCTGATCGCGACAAGCTACGAGTAGGTCTACGGAACGGCCACCGTTCATTTATCGCAGAACACTCAGTAGGTCAGGATGTCTGGAAGAGGACGTGGGATTAAGCCAAAGCCTCAAGATGATGGGGTGTCATTTCCTGACACGGTATAATAATGCTTAAAATGTTTCCCCACTTTAAATGATCCCTTACAACATAACAGAATCAAGATTTATTTAGAAACGCAATTAGAACGGGTAAACGGAGGCAGCATAGACACCATATAGTAAAGACATGCACATTATGGACGCAACCCGTTGTAACGCCATTTTCGCTATACCGCCAATTTGGCCGTGAACGGAAGTTGGCGGTATAACGAGAGTAGACTGTACTTTGTTTTGTTTTGTTTAAAGCCATGAAACTTGTCCACAAACATGGACAGAAAATTCTTAAAAGGTTAAATGAATTTCCATATTTCACTTTCATCTGTTTAACACACAGACTGCATGAGTTTTTCTCTCTATTTAACTGTTCTTGAGTGATTTATCACCACTTATAATAATTTCAGTGAAAATCAGGTATTTTCTTAAATTTAATTTACTGATCATATAGATTTGAATTTCCCTAATGTGGGATTAAAAGTCCATTCTATTCTATTCTATTCTAATTTTCACTACGGAGCCTCTGAACGTCCACATGGGTCATATCTGATGACCATGAAAAAATGACAAAACGCATTTGACCTCAATTATTTACATGGACTGATAGGATTAATAGATCAACACTTATAAAACATTTAATTAACTAAACAATTTTTATTGTTAGCAGCTGTTTGGGTCTTTGAGGGTGAAGTCTGGAATTAATACAGCATCATGTGACATAACCATGTTTTATTTATTTATTTTTTTACTTGGTCCCAGCATAGGGGATGACTACGATTATGTAAAAATGGTTTCTCATGCCAGACTTCCTCCGTTCTCACCTGTGAGGCGGTGAGTCCTCCTGCTTCCTCCAACCTGTCGGTGAGATCATCCAGCTCTCTGGTTAGATCTGCCCTCTGCTTTTCAACCTAAAAAAAAAAAAAAAAAAAAACAGTCCAGAAGTGCAAATGATCAATCACTGAATTCACACAGACGATGCGATGAAGACGGTCCACTGAATGCATCTATTGTGCGGTCAGATCTACGACAGGATGTTAAACCAATGGGGCATCACTGTGTGACTGACAGCTCACAATAGGAAGTGATCTGTCTAGAGGTCAGAGGTCAGGAGAGGAGCTGGTAGATGATCAGAGTTATGCAGGGGTTAACCACCAGCACACAGTCCAAATATTGTCTTTGAGCTCCTGTCTCCTATATACATACAGTCGCTGAAAAAATTATCAGACCACCCCTTGTTTTCTTCAATTTCTTGTTCATTTTAATGCCTGGTACAACTAAAGGTGCATTTGTTTGGACAAATATAATGATAACAACAAAAATAGCTCATAAGAGTTTAAATTTCAGAGCTGATATCTTGCCATTTTCCATGTTTTCTTGATAATAACCACAATCACTTCAGTTCTTACATCAATATCTATGGCATTGTACTGACAGAAACAGTGCTTTTAGGCATTCCATGTTTTTTTTTTTTTTCTGTCTGTTTTAGTCACATGATACACACAGGGGTTAGTACTTGATTGCATAACCATTGTTTTTGATGGTCTAATCATTTTTTCTGCGACTGCACATGCTCAAACTCATACTCTGATATCAATGAGTGTATCTCAAAAGTGAAACAAGCAGAAGGAGTTTAAGGATCTCTCCCATAATGGCCCTTTTTTTTTTTTTTAAACCACCATTTTCAGCCTATTATCGGACGGCCTGCCCAGTCACCTCTTTTACTGGTGCACAGTAAAAGTTCTGACAGACCTTGTTCCTCATAACTTTCCAGGAAAATTCTTTGACACCGTACTCTGGCAACAGATTTCTAAGCAATAACCTTGTGTGACATTTGCATGCAGTGGAATGTGTCAATAACTGAATGACTGTTAGATCAAACACCTTGCTCATGATAACAACATTGAATTAAACTGGGTGAAGAAGCAGTCCTTGAAATAACCGCTACTTGGATTATTGGATTATTTGGTTGTAATCTTACACACTTGCTGTTTCAACATTATAGAAATAAATGCATTTACTTTGTTCGAGGTGGCTTTGTCACATGATGTATTTGAGATGGATTTGTCAAATGCAATGCAAATAACCTTCATCTATAACTGTGTTTACATGCACATCAGTATCCTGGATATTATACAGTTTAGATATTATTACCCCACCCCCCGAAGAGGAGGCAAAGGGTATTGTTTTTGGTCCAATTTGTTTGCTTGTTTGTTAACACTCTAGCAGCAAAATGATTGGTTGAATTCATACCATATTTGGTTTATAGACTGCCAGTGACCCAGAATGGATCTCACTACATTTTGGGAAAAGTAGGTCAAAATTCAGATTTTTTATGAATTTTTAAAATCTTTTTTTCCCCCCATTTACTTATAACTTGCGTGTTGACCCGTGGGGACACACGGGTTCTAGATGTGGTAGTTTTTATGCTGTTGTGTATTTGTGCATGTTTTGTTTCGCATTTGTCCAGCAGTCACCGCCAAAGCGTTTTGGGTATAGCAATGTGATCGTAAGGCTATTGCATTCCAAAATTACTGATATCTCCCAAAATATTGGTCTTATCAACTTGCCGTTTTCACTAGTCTGTTTCTTGACCAAAAATACGTAAGTATGACAAACTGCAGCAGTCAGCTATTTCTGGATTTTGTGGGAATCCCGAGACACACATACATACATACACACACACACACACACACACACACACACACACACACACACACACACACACACACACACAGGCCACATGGCTTCTACAATATATATGGACGAAATCTCACAAGTCTGTAGCAGCAAAACTATTGGTTGAATTCATACCAAATTTAGTTTATAGATTGCCAGTGAACCAGAATAGATGTCATTGCATTTTGGGAAAAGTAGGTCAAAGTTTCAATTTTTAATGAATTTTTTAAATCTTTTTTTGTTTTTCTCATCTACTTATAATGGGTGAAATTCCACATGTTTGTGTTCACCCCAAATCAGAAACACACATAATTTGCATTTTTACTCTGCCCCCCAAAGGGCAGGCAAGGGTATTGTTTTTGGTTTGGTTTGTTTGTTTGTTTGTTTGTTAACACTCTAGCAGCAAAACTATTGGTTGAATTCATACACACAGACCCCACATGGCTTTTACAATATATATGGACGAAATGTCACATGTCTGTAGCAGCAAAACTATTGGCTGAATTCATACCAAATTTGGATTATAGATTGCCAGTGACCCAGAATAGATGTGATTACATTTTGAGAAAGTAGGTCAAAGATCAATTCTTTTATGAAATTAAAAAAAAAAATCTTCTCCCATTTACTTAGAATGGGCAAAATTTCACGTCCATAAAAAACATAAATTTTGTTTCAACTTACTTCAAACTTGGCACATATACAGTACAGAGGCAGCTGATATGCTGACATCACCATATGCATAGACATGATGACATCAGCTGGATCCATGCCAAAATAAGCGACAATACTTGCGAGGGGCGGGGTTTGTTGTGCCTGGCACCACTTGTTATAATATTGGATATTCTATGGCCTATAATAGTTTATATATTATAGGGTTTAGTAAGTACCCCGTCTATGTGATTGAGCATGTAAACCACCATATCATATCACAATATCATAATACGTATAAGACCTTTTCCCAGTTCAGAAAAACCCAAACACCCTAAAAGTATCTGGGATAGTATTACATGCATACATCCTGTTCCGGATTCTGTCAGTTGCAGATTTGTGCAGGTGCTGATAGATGTAACAGAACTACAAACACATCAGCAGCAACAAAAGCATCTCACTTCTGAATGGATGGAGACACAGAGTTTTGTCTTTCAGTAATGAAAACATTAAAGATACTTGGCAGATTAGACAGTGAAGGCATCATTTCAAGTCTAGTGGAGGTTGGTTTAAGAACAAGAACAGGAGCAGAAACATTACTATGAGTGTTTACATTAAATCTAGTGTCTGAACTCTGTCATGACGACCCTTGGCCACCAGTCATGGCAGAAGATCCTCATCCTTATCCAGAATAACTGGACATGTTTACTTGTTGATCTCATTTCCATTTTGTGGCAGTAGATAAATATGAGACAAATTCACAACATGATGTTTGCATTTAGCAGTATAAACCCATAAGGACCCAATATGACATGTGGGACAGTTCCCACCTGAGTTTTTCTCTATATTTAACCATCCTTAAGTACTTTATTACAATTTATTGTAGTATTATCTTCTTTATTTTGTGTTTTTTTCAGTGAAAATCAAGTATTTTCCCACATTTAATTTACTTATCATGTAGATGTTCATGAAAGCTCAGATTAAAGTTGAGGTTTATTATATCAAAAATACAGAAAAGTGAAGAAAAAGTGACTTTTTTTTTTTTTAAAGCAAAATCTATCATTAACTGAACATACACTAAGTGTGTCCATCCACTGTAATTGATCCAACTCCATGGGTTTTACTGGGGAATCAATGTTGTCGAAGATGACGGCATTTCCACGGTAACTGCAGAGCTTCTAAGCAGCCAAATGATGACCATGAAAAGATGACAAACTGCATTTTACGCCAATTATTTACATGCATTGATAGGATTAGTGGATCAACAGGTATTAAACAGTTTATTTCAGTAGATAATTTTGGTAGATGGTGGATGTTTGGGTCTTTATGGGTTAAGTCTGCTGTTAGGAGTCTGTTTTTTCATAGCCATAATAACTATAAAGTGAGGTAGGAGCTACTGAAATGTCAAATTAAATTAGCACGTTACGCTGTAAACATTAGAGACGCCTGTGCAAACAGCAGCAGTCATGAGTAATACTAGTATACCAGTACTTATCCAGGGTTCCTACAGGTTTGTATATGTTAAATTTAAGACCTTTTTAAGACTACTTAGAACACATTTTAATGCCCATTTCACAGCCATACTGGCAAAAACTTTTGACTCCTAGAATTTATGAAAATGCATTGATTTACTCCAGTGCCTTGATTCCCACCATTCTGAGTCTTTCCTCACCGGGGGCTGCAAAGATAGCAATTTTTTGTTCCTAATTTCAATATAAATTGTCAGGTTGGAACAAGTGGAACTGAGAAGACTAATGTTACTTTCTTTGCAGTCTGGCAACATTACTAAAGACCTGCCATATGAAATTTAATACCCTTTAAAGACTTTTTAAAGGTATTAACTGCAAGGAAATTCAAGACTTTTAAGACTTTTTTAGACCCCACAGTAACCCTGTTATCATGACTATCCAGAATTTGATCTTTTCCATGCAGTGAAGGAGGAATGTCACTGTTTTTTTGGGTTTTTTTTTGACGCCATTATGGTTGAATAGTTGTTATTGAGTTTTATTGTTAACTGTGTATCATGTATGTGTTTTATGTTGTTTGGACTTTGTATAGCTGCTACCTTGGCCAGGTCTCCCTTGCAAAAGAGATTATGATCTCAATGGGACTTCCTCGTTAAATAAAGGTAAAATAAAAATCAAAAGAAAAAAAAAAAAAAAAGGAAACCCTCTCTATCTTGAATATGGTCAAAACAGGGCCAAGCCTCATAACCAGGATACTTGGGTCCATGTATCCAACATCAAACAAAATGCAAAACAAGAATTATGTAGCTGTAGAAATCACAATAAACTCCAAAGTAAAAGCACAAGTGACTTTTCTCACACTTAACCAAGATGAAGCACACATGGAGGGAGTTTATTATGTTGGGCTATTACGTGCACAAACAGCCCGCGTTGTGCAGTTAAAAGTGCTTTTTGTTTTTACGCCGGCCTTTTACAGCTGGTTTTAAGACAGCCGTAGATGTTGAGACTGGTCTGTAAAAGCTGCAGTCTCAGGCCTCCCTGATAGCAGCAATGAGCCACAGCCGTCAACACACCTCAGGCAGAACAAGAGAAAACAGATGATACTCACTGGAGACCCCCCTCCCCTTCCTCCCACACAGCCCGTCCACTCTCCTCAGACCCCCCCCCCCCCCCCCCCCCCCCCCCCCGTGCTTCGACATTAACAGTGAGTGCTCGGTTCACTCATCACTCTCCTCCACATCGCTGACTGAATCAACAGCTCCTCTGGATCAGCACCACCCGACACCACTCACTCCTATTCACATGCTAATGGAGGGTCAGCGCTCCTGAAGTCGCCCAGTGGAGAGCGGACATTCATCTTCATTTGCACAAAGGAGTCAAGTATTAGGAGAGTGTCTCATTTGGACACACACTCCATGACATGCATTAATGTAGTTTCTAACAGTCTGTTCATAGTGTCAACCTCAAGCATGGTTTGTTTCTGACCTCAGTTAAGAAAAAAACTGTTTCATTTAGCATTTGCGGGTAATGTAGCTTTAAAATGTATCCTAAAGCCTATCCTTGAACTCTAAGAAGTAAAATTTCTCCACCTTTATTTAATCAGAACCCACTGAAATCACAGTAACAATCAATTAAAACAAACAGTAATTATATTGTAGTAATAGAGAAGTTAGGAAGTTGATAAAAGGCAAAAATTTAGTTTGAGGTCGCAGCAATTTAAAAACACAGGCATTGTCCGATTGACTCTCGTTGTCTTGTCTGTAAGACAGAGCAGAAAACTTAAAATGACATGAGCTCTGACATTTTCAGCTCCACTCGAAGTGTATTCCAAAGCTAAAAGCTCACTTCCCCAATTCAGATCTAACTGTGGGTACATTCAAATAATGTAGATTAAGAGGCCGTAAAGAATATTGACTGGTCGATCTTTGGAGAGAATTTAAGTGTTTTGATGCTGTGTAAATAATATAAAATCTCAGTTATTAAAATAAAGGTTGAACAAGAAAAGCACTCAGAGAGCGCAGACCTCCGCCAAGAGAGATCTGCCCCCCCAATCACCACCAAAATGTAATCATTTCTTCCTTGTGCCAGTATCAACATTTCCTGAAAATTTCCTGAAAATCCATCCATAACTTTTTGAGTTATCTTGCTAACAAACCAACAAACATGCACACAAAGCAAAGTGATCACAATACCTCCTGGCGGAAGTAACAAAGTGAAGCTAAAAGTGTCCATCTGATATTGAGTTTGTACAAAACATTTATATTTATATTAATTTCATTCCTTCATAATTCATTGTTTGTCCAAAACAGTGCAAATATGCAGGTAATGGTGATACAGCTACTGATTGTATAGCTATGAACAAACTAATAAATGAATGAATGAATGAATGAATAAAAAATAAATAAATAAATAGAGCTATATGGTTTTCAGAGGTTTTAGTGTAATGTGTAAAGGTGCAGTTAGAGAGGGTGGACTACTTGTGTTTGGTTTTGGAACATTTTTTTGAAACATTAGCCATGGCTACACATTTCCCGATTCTCTATTTAAAATAAATTTAGATGAAAAACTGCTTTACTCTAAAAAAAAAAAAGTTTATGCATGAACAGCTAAAACTCTTACATAATAAAGTATTGCTGTATCGTTCATGCGTTTTTCTCAAAGTCTGATACAGTTTTAACTTTGAAGTATAGCTGTTTTAGTTGCACTTTCCACACTGTAACCCTAATACCTGTAAAGTAGCATCTATAGTGAATGCCCAGCAATGAGTAAACGGTGAAAAACAAGTCAAAAATTAGTAAACAGTGGACTTAAAATCTAACAGATGGACTGAAAAACAACTACAAAAAAATGCTAATCTTATCTGGAGGATGTCTAATGCCTTATCCACATTAATATGGAATACACAAACAATTCAAACCAGTACAAACACTCAGAAAAAAACTGTTATTTCCAGTGGTCTTTAAACTACAGACACCATGGATTCGGATAATATTGGGCGCAGCAAATGCGAAGAGTTTCTTTGTACTTATATCATAAAATAGCTGTTAAAAACATATGTGACTTACAGTTACTCATCAAAATGGTGGTGATTAAAAAAGGTTAAGAGTAGGGCTGTAAGAAAATATCGTTTCTGCAATATATCGCGATATTTCATTTCACAATACTGTGTTGATATTAAAAAGTACTGTATCGATATTTTTAGATATTTATTCAAATGCAGAAATTGTGGAGGTTCACTTTTTTTTGTTTTCTTTTTTGTTTATATTTTATTTGCTAATATTTAACACTCTTTTATTAAATAATGTTAGTTCCTTTGTTGGGATTGAACTAAAATACTGTTCTGATGTTAGTTCTGAACAAATAGAATACGAACATTTGAACAGGATCTTAAACTGTAATGTCTGAATTAATGTCAGAATTTAAGTTTGAACATGGGAACATTTAGTGATATAGCATTAGATCCTGCTGGAATCAAATAAAAATGTGTTTAGTATTTGTGCAGATTTCTGGTGTAATTCAATTCTTCAAGGAAATAATCATTAAAAAAAAAGAAACAAACAAAAATGGCCTTTTCAACAGTATCATGATATATCGTGATATATCGCAGGGTTCTCACTAGGATTTTTTCACAGCGTAGGGGGCGCCGCGAACATGGCATGAGTTTTGTAGGGGGTTCCGGGGGCATCTTTCCCCAGAAAATTTTTAAATTTGTAACTCTCTGAAACACTATTTCCTGCATTTTGAGGGGCAAATTTTGAGGAATGAAGCCAAGTTTTTGTCTTTGTTACAACAATGATTAAAACCAAAACTGTCTTTTTTTCAATTTGAGAATGGTAATTATTGATGGGAAAGGATGAATGAAACGATTGTGAAACGATGCGATATTACCCTTGCGTTTGGCGTTTCTCCCGTGCTTCAACGCAGACATGATCGTGGAAAAATATTCACTTGCACGAAAATAGGGATAATCGGAGCGGCACTCACACTACACGCACACACAGGCTAAATTTTAGATATAATTATTCTCAGGTGATCGGTCCGTTTAAATAAGATAAATTGATTGAAGTCCCATTGTCAGCCAATGAGCGTAAGGCAAGTGATGTTGCCGGGCGGGCGTCAGACAATACCAAGGCACACAGAGGGGTGTTGATTCTATCGTTCTCATTTCCTGTCTGCAGCACTTTGCGCAAAGACAAAGGAATATATTTTTTCAAATTCAAATCTCGTTATCATTATGCCGGACGATCACACACACACACACACACAAACACCGCTACGCTGATTGAAAGACAGCGTCGCGGGTCAAATCTCAGCGTCGGGGCCCCTCAGGGACAGTGTCGGGGGCCCCGACGTTCAATGATGCTAGCAAGACCCCTGTATCATATCGTGATCCTAGTATTGTGATTTGTATCATATCGCCAGATTCTCGCCAATACACAGCCCTAGTTAAGAGTCTTATGTAGATTCACATTCACTCTGCTGCTTTGTATCTCTTCATATGTTTCTAGACCGGTGGTGTCCAATCCTGGTCCTCGAGGGCCAGTATCCTGCATGCTTTAGATGTTTCCCTCTTCCAGCACACCTGACGGTTGTTATCAGGCTTCTGCAGAGGTTGATCATAGGTTTATCATTTGAATCAGGTGTGTTGGAAGAGGGATACATCTAAAACTTGCAGGATATCGGCCCTCGAGGACCAGGACTGGACACCCCTGTTCTAGACAATGTGGGTTGACCAGAAAAGCCATAGGGGAGAATGTGCTGTGAGGTTTATGACGCCTGCTTTAAATGGATGTTTTTAGGACTTTCCTGCTTTATTGCCCGTTGTAAAACATTTAGGATAGATAAGATAGATAAGCAATCAGATGTATAAAAATGCAGTGAGTCACATTACTTTGATGAATTACTAGTAAATGTAACCTTTAACCTATAATGACCCAAACAGCGACCATCGATCTGGACCAGGGGTGTCAAACTCATGTTAGTTCAGGGGCCACATTCAGCTAAATTTGATCTGAAGTGGGTTGGACCAGTGAAATAATAACATAATAATATATAAATAATGTCAACTCCAAACTTTCCTCTATGTTTTAGAGCAAAAAAAGTAAAATAATGCGATGAAAATGTTTACATTTACCAACAATCCTTTAAAACACTGTGAATAACATGAACAAATGAAAATTTCTTAAGAAAACTAAGTGCAATTTTAACAATATTATGTCTCAGTTTACCATTTACACTGGTAAATTACAAGATACAAACCACAGTGGATCAACAAATACACAAAACATTTAATAACAGGCAGAATATTGTTAAAATTACACTTCAGATATTTCAAAATGTTCATATTTGTTGAGGTTGTTTGTGTTTTTGTGAAAATTTACTTTGTTTTAGTGTAAATACAGTAAAATGACATGAAAATGTTTACGTTTACAAAGGGAAAAATTTGAAGTTGGGAGTGTTTACAGGTTATTATGATAGTATTTCACTGATCCGACCCACTGGAGATTTAAGCGGTCTGTTTGTGGTCCCTGAACTAAAATGATTAATATCTTCAGTGTAATTTTTACATTTCACAAATTCATCCCAGGGGCCAGACTGGACCCTTTGGCGGGGCCGGATTTGGCCCCCGGGCCTCATGTTTGACACCTATGATCTAGAATGTTTAATACCTGTTGATCCACTAACCCTATCAATACATGTAAATAACTGGTGTACAATGTAGTTTGTTGTCTTTTCATGGTCATCTGATATGATTCATTTGGATGTTCAGGGCTCCATAGTTACCGTGGAAACATCGTCATTTTTTGCAACACTGATTTGCCAGTAAAACCCATGGAGATGGATCAATAACAGTGGATGGAGACACTTGGTTTATGTTCAGTTAGTGGTATATTTGCTGAAAAAGTCACTTTTTCTGCAGTTTTCTCTGTTTTTGATATAATAAACCTCAACTGTTAAATATGTTGTTTTTCTGCTTTATTAGTGTATTTTATTTATACTACCTATTGCTTTTATCTCGTCACACTTACATTAACCTTTTCTGCAGTTTTCTCAGTTTTTTTATATAATAACCTTTGAATTTACTCTGAGTTTTCATGAACATCTAAATTAACCCTTAGTCCATATTTTTTTTCTTGAGTGTTTTTATTCCTCTTTAGGCATGAAACAAACAATGCAAATGAATTTTTTTTTTTTTATGAACCTATTTTTCATGGAGTTACAAAAATGTCCACTCAGCTGGACAGCATGCGTTTAATTTTTGAAGCAAAGAAACATGTATTTAAAACTCATCATCAGAAAGTGATATACTGTGAGAAAACTATGAAATAAAAACATTTTAATGTCGCTAATTGCTAAATCGCTAATGTTTTCTCACATTTTATCATACTCTAATATCAGTTGTTACTCATTTCATAGAGATAATATCCTCCTGAGACCCAGGAATTTGACAGTTTTAGCTGTTTTACATTAAAAAAAATTGTCTTGACTGGAAACTGCATAATGCAACAGTTTTTTCAGATACATATTTAAAATCATTTTTATTGATTGATTGATTTTTTTAATGGAATGTCCTTTGTAGTGCATAGCATTTTTTAAGTAAAACTGTCAAACTTTTGTCCCCTACAGAGGACAAAATGCATTGCTGGGTCTCAGGAGGACATGCAAAAAAAACCCAAATGCAAAAAAACAAACAAAAAAAACCTACTTTTTGTTTCAGAAAGCTGCTAATTACAGTCTAATAATAATTAGCAACTGATTTACACTCAAACATGTTACTGCAGATCAGGTTTATCATGAGCAGCAAAGTTACAGTAATTGCATGAATGTCAGTGTATGGGATGATGCATAAGAGTTCACTGTGTTGGCTGATATGGAACTAAAACAACCAAACCCATGAAAATACAAGAGAACAACTGGAGAATAATTGTCCACTGTAGTGACCACTATGCATGAAAGGGTTAAATATCAGAAAATACATGATTTACATCAAAAAATGCAAAATAAAGTAGATAATATTACAATAAATGGTGATAAATCACTTATGAAAGGTTCAATATAGAGAAAACTTCATTCAGGAACTGCCACAAAAGTAGTTCTGGGTTTTTACGGGTTAATAATAATTTGTTGTTTCATCTTGAGAGGAATGAAAGTGACGCGGTGATGTCAAACCCTAAAGCTTACATTCTCTGAGTGCTTTTTCTGTGTGTGTCATACTTCACTGTGCTCATGTATGAATGTGTTTGAAAGCGGCTGGCATTCCATCTGGGAGAAGATCCCATGGAAAACAGTGCTGTCTGTCTGTCTGTCAGTCTCTATCTCCTGATGATATCTCCGCCGTGCGACCTGAGGAGCTGAGCTTAACAATAGCGAGCCTGTCTGCAGCCGGAGGTATGCTGTGTTTGAGCTCTTCTGTAGACGCAGGCTGTGGAACAGATAAAGACCTGCAAGTCTCTGCCTGCCTCCTTCTCACTCTGTGGCTTTGGGGCTTGGGGAGGGGTGGAAGGGTGGAAGGGTGGTGGTGGAGGTGGTGGTGGTGGTGAGGGGGGGGTCACGGTGCCATTAGGAATACCACCCAGAGTGGGGAAGAAGTGTACAAAACACGCCCTCGGGCCTGCTGTCACTCTATTCAACACTTGGGCTAAAATATGTTCCTTTACATTTCTGCTTTTCCCTACTGTAACATGGAAGTCTTAAGAGCCGCGCAGCTTAAACACACACCCGCTTTAAGAGCATCTCGTCTGAAACAACAAGCACTTAAAGCGCCCACCTTGGTAGATTTATTTGAACCAGGCATGCTGTTTGGAAACCAGCTTTAAGCTTTTTAACATCACAAAAAAGACTTCCTGGAAACTTTGTGGTGGTAGAAAAAGAAGGTCCCGTTCTTCCGATTTGCTTCTAGGAGCGAGAGATTACAAGAAACAGAAGTGTGTGTGTGAGGATCAGGACACAGAAAAATAAGAAATTTTTTTAAAAAAAGAGGGGAAAAAGGATGTCGGGGCACCCTGGTCGCCTCTGGGGTTGCCCTGTATGTTAATCAGAACCACCAGGTCTCTCCCCTCTGAGTTTATTATCACAGGTGCAGATGGTTTGGGGTGACCAGAGGCGTACCCCACCGCCTGGCAACACATCAGCCATCTTATTCCTCCCTCTTTGAACGATCCCTCCAATTCATAAACAGCTCTTCCAGCTCTCAGCACCACCGCTCTGAAGAGGTGCCTTAACACCCAGCTGCTTTTATGTGAGTTTTCGGTTTTATACATAAAATAAAAACCAAGTGGAAGTTTAAAAAAATCTGCAAAAATCATCAAATACTGCGATGACGTTTCAAGCTTAGGTAGAAAAGTTCATGTATCAGTAAAAGGTAAATCCAATCTAATACATTAGTATATTTGTAATACTATTTGTTTTAACTTGTATGACTTTTCTGCAGACTTTTGCAAATGCTTGGACCCTGTTTTCGTTCAGTGCTTCATTAAAGTGTAGAAGGACAGAAACTGACTGGATCTTATCTGTCCTTGATTTGTTGAACTGCTATGACCCTTTTAGGAGGAAGACAAGATGTAAGCTTTAACTATCAGCCATAAATTCAACACGGACACTAAACTACAGGCATTTCCGATTTTGTTGTCTTTGGGCTGGATCTACTAAAGGTTTGCGTGTATAAAAATGTGTGCAAACTCATTGCACACGCAAAAAAATGTACAAACGGATTTACTAACAGTGCGCACTAAGGGCTGCGTCTTTCAAAGGTGCAAAATAGAGCGTCTGCATCCAGTTAGTATGTTTGCCACAATAAATATGTAATATGGGGCGTTTATATGTAATTGTGTGTGTGCTGGGAGGAGAAAATGGAAATATATTAATTTAGCACACGCAAAGTGATTTATCAAACTTGAAAGCAATTTTGCTGAAAGAAACTGCGTCTAAATTTAACACGTCTCAAAGTGAGGCGCAAATGGTTTGGATGCATAATTGCGCACACATAGAAGTGGTATCGCAAGAAGGAGATACCGAAACGAAGAAACAAGATGCATGCATTTTTCACCCTCGTGTGAACATTTGTAGAATGACAGAAGAAAGCTATAACTTTAAGCCCCCCACCCCACCCCCACCCCCACACACACACTTTACGGGACTCCTTTCCACTTGATCTGATGATCGTGATATGAATACGCACCGACATTATTAGGCTACAGTGTGACAAAATTATGTGTGTCTGACAGTCATTCAATCCAACTACCCTCACGCCCCCCCCCCACCTCTAAAATGATAAATAAATGAATGAGTGAGTCATGCAATACCTTCTATGACAAAACTCCTCCAACTTTACATTTCTGTGCGTCTGGATCATTCAGCGCACTGTTACCATTAGTGCTGGCGTATCCCAGTTACACTAAACGAATTTCCATTGTTCTCGTGACTGACAATAAAGATTCTATTCTATTCTATTCTATAAAGCTTAATTCAATGAACCGACTCCTAGTAATCGTGGATGGAAATGTGCGTAAATTCACATTTTCATTAGGAATTTGGTTATACTTTGAGCTACATTTCAAAAAAACTGGACTAATGTACAAGTGGAGCGCATCCTCCAGTTGTGTGTCATCTGCTATCTGACAGATTTAAGGCAGATCTGCTCTTTATTTCATTTGGGAGGGGGTTGTCGAGGGTCATTGTGTTGGAAATGAATTATAGTTCAGTACATATACCATACCTTAGTTCTCATGGCCCGCTCTGCCTCCAGCTCCTCCTCCAGCTCCTCGATTCGGGCCTAGAGGGAGACAAAGTTGGATGTGAATGAGGCGGCCATGCTCACTGCAAAAAATAACAGTCTGCTTTCACTAAAGTATGGCTGGATGATCCAAAGTTGAGCTGTTATCCTCTGGTTTCACAGTGCCTATATCATCCTGACAGAACAAATGGGGCGTCACCTCTGCAGACTGTTTGCTATTTCAGGGCAGCACTTGTGCGGTGAGGCCGTTTCATTCGCTCTGCTTTCTCTGGGGATTTGGCACGCCTCCGGCTTTTTCCTCAGGTAGCAATTTAGAACAAGAATGTCTGTACCCACCGTCATTATCTGTATTCTGACCCAGAGCTGGGTGTGCTATGTCCGGTCAGCGAGACAAAAAAGCATCCGTGCCATTTTCATGACATTCTAGGAATTTGCGATATGTTTTTGCTTTCTCTTGGTTTTACATTCTTGGCTGAAATTCAGTTCCCAAGCAGCATCGAGGACTGAATACAGTAGTTTTTGGATGTTGAATTATTATTGTTGTAATATTTTTGGTGACATTTTAATTGAACATTCAACCCATTTGTAAACAATTTCTAACCAGAAGATAACAGCTCAACTTTGGATCATTCTACTGCTTAAAAAAAGTAAAACACACATTTTTAAAACATACATTTACCAACTTGACCAAATTTCAATTACATGGTTTATGTTTGTTCTTTTTATTGTGGGCTTTTTTTTTTCCTCTCTAGAGCGAAGGATTTTTGTTGCAATGGACAAAATTTTAGGTCATTTCCTGGATTCTCATGCAACGGATCAATAATTTTCATAATTTCATAATAAGTTTATTTATTTTGTATCCCATTGAGTAAAATGAAGGGGATGAGGTTGATAAATAATTGATGTGTTTTCGCTGAAAATAGAAAATAAAACATAAAAATGCTACCGCTGAAAATGCTAAAATTGACATTTTTATTTGCAAGTTTTCAGAAAAAGTATATATTTCATGTTTGTTTGTTCCATCACTCGTTGCTTTTCCACTGATTCTCAAATTGCACAAATATAACTTGCGCAAAAAAATGTACCTAATGGAAAAACGACAATTTAAGCAAAAGTCTCATTTTTTGATTAAAAGTTTTTGCGCTGGTAAGAGGTGGTTTTTCAGGCGTAGCGCAAATGGTATATCACGCAAAACTGCAATGGAAAGATCTTTTTTCACAACTAGAGTCAGGTGAATTAAAAAACCATGTTGATGTACGTTAAAACAAGCGAAGAAGAAGAAGAAACATGTCGCAGTATGTGTGGACACACCAGGAAACCCAATCATTTTTTAATTTAGTACAAGATAGAGGGGTAATATATAATAATAATAATGAATATATCTGTAAATCAACACCATATTTACGTTCGTCACCATGTTTATGGAATGACTTCTCGTGTCATCTCGCGATAAATAAACAAATCATCGCATTTGTGATTTAATGGAAAAACTGACATTACGCACTTCTGTTTTTTCGACATTTAGTAAATATCAGTAAAGTTTTGCGCAGATGTCCAATGGAAAAGCGACTAGTGTCGGTTTCTGCACTCTCCAGTTCTTAAATAAGCATTAACTATTTACTGATTTGTCCCAATAATAAAAACTGCGTTCATCCATGTACAAATCTTTAATATGTCACATGTTAAATACTGATGATCTATGCTGACAGTGCAAATATGTTATTAATGCATCACTGATGTCACACAGTTAAATGAATCTATAGGCTTTAATGCAAGAAGAACAAAATCAGTCAAAGTCCAGATATAGTGTACTGTCTTAAACAAGTAAAATCATGGTTATAAATGTTAAATAACTGTAGTTTTAAAATGACACTTATTTCATAAAAATATTACTACATTATGGTATTATAGCATCTGCTTAAAAAATAACCAAGGTACTAAAAAAAAAAATTAACAATGGTGTGTGTTTTAGCCAAAAATAAAGTCCTTAAAAATTATTTTAAAAAAAACCCCCCAAAAAAAAAACCTGGGTACTTCCTCCACCACTGGTTCCATTATTTTAACAGTGTGTCTAATATAATCCCCATGGATTCAGCTCCAACTTTTAAAACAATCAAATGATCTAAGAGCCATAAATCACCCTCAGTACATCTCTGTTACTACCCTCTCCACTAATCCTGTGCCAGGGCTGCATTTTGTGAAGCCAATAAAAAAAAAATGTTATCGCTAGTTTCCCAACTTCAGCCGCATCCTTCCAAGTTGTGTCATGTTCTGCGCTTATCTCCGATCTGTGTTTCAGTCAGGAAGTGTGTTTGACATGGCGAGTAGCCCAGGGCCATTCACTGCAGCGACACCTCCACTCACCGACTCACTCACTAATAACACAGCGCTCTAAGCTCACAAAACAACTCAAATATCACCCAATCTGGAGCCAAACAAACACATTTATACAAGGAATTACCCTGCACTTGCACCATCTTTGACTCATTATCAGCGCATGGCAAGAAAATATAAATACTTTAACAAAGACATCTTGTAACATAATGACAAAAAATAACACATGAAGTCAATAAGTTGTTCTGCTTTGTTCAACAGCGACAGCAAGTTCAGCTCAACAATAAGACAGAAGAGATCAAATAAAATAACCAAACTCACATGCCAGCGTAGAACATCTGCAGAGAGAACAGCCATGGTGAGGCAGCAGCAGCCCAACTGACGGACTGACTGACTGTCCCACACACACATGCACTAACACACACACACACACACATACACACTGTTTCACTGTTGATCCCCTCCAGCATTTTACCGTCCACACCCCCTTGTGCATGCACAGCCTCTTTCTCCCTTTCTCACACACACACACACACACACACAGTTTCGAACTCATATCTGTTTCTTGTTAAATTTCTACTCTCCACAGCCTCAGACCAGCCTCAAAATAAATATTGTGGCACTAATACAATTGTAAAAAACATAGTTTACTAACCGTGTCAAGATGTCTGAGGCTGACTGTGGAGACACTTAACAATATCTATGGCTAGAAAGACTGTATATAAACACACTTGTGCTCATATCTAAATGAAATTGACTTAATTCTGCAGGATCTCAGGGCCATTTTTCTTTCTCAGGAGCACTTCTTGGAGTCATGCGGGGAAATAACAAAATTAGCCCATCATAGCTGAAAGTGGTTGCAGGGTTTGATCTCCATAATTGTATGGGCTTAAAGTTATAGCTTTCTTTTTTTCCGCTGCTTTCTGAAACCATAATAATTGTCCATAAATTGCAATCAGATGTGGCCTCATAGCTGATGTCTCCTCGGTTCAGTCTGGGGGGATATTCAGCGGCGTGGGCAGTTATATCCTGTGAGCCTTTGCTGGTCAGAGAAGGAAACAAGAGTCCAACTATTGTCAGTCCTGCCTCTGCAACGGACACTGTGCATTTCAGACCCCCTGCCCGCTACACTCTCCACACTCACACACACTCACATCATTGACATATGTGCATCCTTTATCCTTTTAAATGCTGTCAGATGGCCGTGTAGTCGTCGGGGGTGACGACAGGTCCTGTTGACTAGAGTTTTTTTTTTTTTTTAATTCACTTTTTTATTGACATTCTGCATCAATTTTGACAAAGATATTCATTTTAAATGTCATCAACAGTATAGTAGTCTGTATGTCCCATTTTTTTTAAACAATGAAACAAAAAGAACATTAACAAGTAGGGAGTAAATTGCAGTTATTGCATTTACTATATCTAATCTTCTATACAAAAATAAAAGCATCAAAGTCCGGTCTGCATGGCATGATGTATTCCATCCATTTCTTCCAGCGCATAACAAACAAGTCCTTCTTATAGTTCACCTCTGCAGTAAGTCTTTCCATCTTATACAGGGTGGGGAAGCAAAATTTACAATGAACATTTAGTTGTTTTTTCTCAGCAGGCACTACGTCAATTGTTTTGAAACCAAACATATATTGATGTCATAATCATACCTAACACTATTATCCATACCTTTTCATAAACTTTTGCCCATATGAGTAATCAGGAAAGCAAACGTCAAAGAGCGTGTGATTTCCTGAATGCACTCATCACACCAAAGGAGATTTCAAAAATAGTTGGAGTGTCCATAAAGACTGTTTATAACATAAAGAAGAGAATGACTATGAGCAAAACTATTACGAGAAAGTCTGGAAGATACTATTAAAGAAGAATGGGAGAAGTTGTCACCCCAATATTTGAGGAACACTTGCGCAAGTTTCAGGAAGCGTGTGAAGGCAGTTATTGAGAAAGAAGGAGGACACATAGAATAAAAACATTTTCTATTATGTAAATTTTCTTGTGGCAAATAAATTCTCATGACTTTCAATAAACTAATTGGTCATACACTGTCTTTCAATCCCTGCCTCAAAATATTGTAAATTTTGCTTCCCCACCCTGTATATTTCCACTGTAATGTCCATCCACATGCTCAGCGTTGGGCTTTCTGATGAAAGCCATTTTCTTGTGATGGCTTTTTTGGCCACTATTAGCAGGATATTAAATAAATATTTGTCTCTCTTTGGCCATCCTTCTGGTATAAGTCCAAAAAATAAAAATTTACATTCAAAGGATAAGTGCCTCCCGATAATTTCTTGTGTTTCCTTATGTATTTCCTTCCAGTAATTTTCAATAACTGAACAATTCCAGAAAAGATGATAATGATTTGCATTTGTATTAACACATTTTCTCCAACAAATTGGAGAGTAATATCTCTATAGTGGGACTTTTGATGTGGTGTTTCTCACCCAAAGTTAAATGGTTTTACACAGCAAAGAAGGAAATGAGAAGGAGGGAGGGAAAACAGGTCAGTTGTTTTGACCAGAGTTTTAACCTGGTCAAAGCCTTGAAGAGGACAACGCAGGTCAAATCAGTAGTTTTAGTAGTAGTAGTCAGGGGCGTAGAATTGGGTAGGGACACTAGGGACACGTCCCTACCAATATACTACTGTGTAGTCACTATCAGAACAATAAAAGACACTATTTAATGCCAAACAGATACTAAACAGATTCTAAATATGATTCTAGATGTGATTTTATCCATATTTTTGAGGAATAAATTACATGTAGTAATTGAAAGTAAAAGCCTTTTTTGCTCAGGAAATGACTGTCCAGCCACTACTGTGTAGTGACTATCAATACAATAAAAGACACTATTTAATGCCAAACAGATACACTTTTTTAAAGCTATTTTTACTTATTATTTTTATGTATTTCTAGGGAAGAGAGCAAGTGTCTAAAAAACACAAATAAAGAAAATTAGTGGGGAAAATACAGTAAAAGCTGAGATTCTAAATGTGGTTCTAGATGTGATTTTATCCATATATTTGGGGAATAAATTACATGTAATAATTGAAAATAAAAACCTTTTTTGCTCAGGCAATGACTGTACCATCAAACTCTATGATCATTATATCCCTTATCTGTTCATATGTCATGCATCAACATATTTATATCAGGTGACAAACAGTAAAGAGGCAGGAGGAGGTAGAAAAGGAGAAACTGGAGGAGAGGCTGAAAATTCATAGGTGAGGTTCAATAATAATGGATTTGTTAGTCATGAGAATAGCATGGCAGTATGCATTAAATTCTTGTATTGTCTTTAAATATTCAGATATGTATTATAAACATGTCAATTACGGAATAGTTTTTTCTGACTAGGGTTGTTTGTTCGTTTGATCAGCCCTACATGACGTGAAATTACGATTGCAAATGTAAAATAAACACATCAACTTTCCAGAGTGCTGCCTTGGAGCACTTTTGTGTCCCCACCAATGTCAGAGTCAAACCTACTCCCTTGGTGGTAGTAGTAGTAGTAGTAGTAGTAGTAGTAGTAGTAGTGTAGTTTTATTTTGAGCACATAGACTCATCAGATAATACAAACCATACAACATGGTAAAACAAATTTTTTCTGCGCCGAAAAGGAGTGGGAAGAAGTATAACTTATTGACTCCCACTCCTTTTTACAAACTATTAATCAAACTAAATCCGCTTCCTTTGCTTTGCTAACACACATTTTCCTCTGTATATTTTTTACAATAACAAAAAACATCCATACAAACCATTCACATACACTTTTTTGATCACCTCACTCACAATCAGATTTGCATAATCAACCGTTTTTAATAAAGACTATAATATTTATATGCACTTTAAATATTTACTCCAAATACAATGATCAATAAATGTGATAATACCTTCTTATGATAACCAGTTAATTACAATAATATCTTATTTCATGCATATTTCTGTGTTATAACTAGATATTCACTTATTCAGATAATGTTCTATATTTTGGTATTATACTGGAGTTATACATCCTTTTAAATGCACAAATTGAAGAAGACACTTTTAAGTTTTGCTCCAGATTATTCCACAGATGTACCCCTCTGACAGATACACTGGCTTTTTACCTCCGCCAAGGAGGTTATGTTTTTGTTGGCGGTGGTTTGTCTGTCTGTCTGGGGGCCCACTGATCTGCCTTGGCGGAGGTCTGCGCTCTCTGAGTGCTCTTCTAGTTATGTTTGTTCTGCACTTCTTTTTTTTTGTAGATTTCAGTTCCCTTTAAATTATAATTACTTTGCCTGGGCTCAAACATCTCCTGCAGACTGTAGAAAAAGTGTGCTGCATATTCAGCTGCAGGTGCAAGTCATGCAATAAAGATAGACATGTGAATGACTGACACATATAAGTGGAGTTTGCATGGGTTCACTGATATGTCACAGTTTAACACAAGCTGAGAAATATATTATAAGTATCACCTACACAGGGTTAAAGAAAAACAGATCACTTAACCATCTATCCATTCCCTTCTACTGTTTATCTGACTTGTTTGTTTTCATATCCAATTAATTCTGTAAAGCCCTGTGGGTTTTTTTTTTTATGTTTTGTTTTATTATGTTATATACCTGTTGTGAAGCACATTGAGTCTCCCTTGTGCATGAAATGTGCTCTATAAATAAAGTTGAATTGAATTGAATTAACATTATTCTAGGTACACTGGAAAAAATCCAAATCTTACCAAGTGTATTTTTCTCATTTCTTGCCAAAATATCTCATCACACTTAAAATAAGACATAATCACCTAAAGAGTAACATTTCAGTGAGATATAAGAACTTATTTTTAGACAATAGATCTTGAAAATCTTATTTCAAGTAATTTTACCAAGATAATTTTTACTTGGCAGATTTTTTTCGCTTAATTCAAGATTATTTTACTTAATTCAAGCAAAAAAAATCTGCCAATGGAAAACGTAAAAAATAATCTCAGTAAGATTACTTGATACACTTGGTACAATTCAGATTTTTTCCAGTGTAATGCAATGTTTTTCTGAGTAAAGTTACTTAATGAGACAGGTTTAAATGGATAAAAGATGATGCAGAGAAATTCTGATTAAAAATGGGAGTTCTGAGTTCATGATTATAACCGAGAAGTCGATACTCCAAAATGCTTGGCGTTCAAGTGGTAAGTTATGAAAACACCACTTCTTGCAGTGACTGAGGCAAAAATGTAGCAGCAATGAAATGTAGAAATTACAAAATCTAAATGAAAAGAAGTGGATATATCTTTTTTTTCTCTGAGTCAATCCCCCCAATTTTTCTGCTACTAGCAAAATGATTGTAAAATTTAATATTAATAAAATATACAGGATTCAAGTTGGGATAATGTAATCTTTTTTCAGTACATTACAGTATATTAAGGCTGTGCATTAAGACCAGAGCTTTAGAGGAATAGGTGTAACTTTTTTTTTTTTGGTAGTTTAATTTATTTCAAATATGCAACAAAACAAAAGTAATCTTATGTAGTCCTTAGAAATAAAACAGATTGTAAAAAAAATCATGGAAAAAAGAAAAAAAAAACTCACATATACATGAAAACAAAGTATGACTCCATTTGCACATTCGAAAAAAAGTGGGAGGAAGTAGAATTTATTTAATCCCACTCTTTCTCCACACAACAGTCTATCCTTTAGCTTCCTATGACCATAATATATGAAAAATCAAGTCAGTTGGATCTTTAACCTCACTTATCATCCTCAACTACGCACACATACATACACACCCATACTGACATACTGGAAAAGTAAATAAATAATAAGTACATACATACAGAAATCCTTGAGGGCAACACGAATGAACAATAAAGTAAACAATAAGACAAAGTAATTAAAATCATCAACTATTAATATCATGCATGTACACTAACAGGAAATAAACGTGTTTTTGTTAAGATATATATATATATATATATATATATATATATATATATATATATATATATATATATATATATATATATATATATATATATATAGTACTAGATATCTGCCTCCTTTTGGTTTTTCACAACCATACAAGTGGAAAATTTCACAGGTTGTGACATGTCTGCTTGCATTTCTAGCCCATGAAAGGTCATAAGTGAATATATTGTCTTTTGGAATTTTTCGACATAGTTTTATGAAGAGTATGAGGGAAATGAATGCTGATATTTTCAATGGTCTTTGCATATTAAGGTACTTGCATCTTAGTTTACTAAACCACTATCCTCAGTGGCTTCCAGACACTCACCTCTTTTCAATCCATAAGTTATCACTCCTCAACTCCTCCCTCCTCCCACTACAGAGGTAAGAGGAGCCAAGGCAAGAGGCATTTAACAACATAAAACTCATCTCAGACTTGTTATTTTACATAGACGTCAGTTAAATATCACCTGTGTGAGAGCTTCATCATCTGCCTGTAATTTTCCAACAAAGTACAGCTGTATTTCATCATCTCTGACAGAGCATTTATTTAACTTATGATAACATTTAATTCAATTCAATTAATGTGGCGTATTGTTTCAATAGGTGACATCCATCCATCCATCCATCCATCAAGATGCTGTGCTGAGACCAGTTTCTGGGTTACTGGGTAAAAATCAAGCATCAAAGAGTCAAACAGTTTAAACTTAGGGAGGCGGGGGTGTTCTCATGACTTATCACCTGAAGAGTAATTTTAATATTTATTTAATCTTTAAAGATTTACATGTCACAGTCAGGAGTGCAGGAGATCTATTTCAAGGCAGTCAGTCAGTTTACATTATACTAATAAAACCACATTATTGCATTGCTTTGACCAAAACCGGACTTTAAAAGTGCATGTAAACATATTAGCTCGACTGAAATCACAGTTTTACTAGTTGGACTAACACACCTAGATGTAAACAGATCAATTGGACTGGAACTGGACGAGGTATTCTGCACATGCACAAGAGCTTTGCACCAAATCCTGGCCTGGATGTTGAACATTGTGCATCTCATTTGCACAAAACGAAGAGCAGACAGAATGTACGCTGAGCACAAATTTGTCCATTGTTGTGCTGGTTTACCTCTCTGTTAATGACTTGGTAGCTCACTATTGACTATTGTTGTGGTGTGTGATGGCGTATATCCAACGTGATATCATGAATTGCATAAATATACACACCACTTTTAATTGGCATGTTATCTGTACACATTATAAGTTTTCCATGTGTATGTTCACGCCATGTCAAATACCACGTGATTAGCGGTTGGGGTTAGGTTTTGTGGTTACGGCTATGTAAACCAGAGATCTTGGTGTACATTGACACGCTATCAAATGGCGCTGAATAACACGCGAAAGGATGAAAATGCGTACGTATAGCATGTCAAATGCCATAAGAACTGGCATGACATACAATGCGATTTCATGAGATCAGTCTGTGTATATCGTATATTGTTTATGTTTATGCATTTGGCAGATGCTTTTTTCCAAAGCGACTTACAGGGGAAAACCAATCAAATCACTCAATCAATCAAATTTTATTTATATAGTGCCAGATCACAACAAAAAAGTTATCTCATGACACTTTATATATAGAGTTGGTCAAAACCAGACTCGAAGTCAATTTACAGAAATCCAACAGAATCCTCCAGGAGCAAACACTTGTGACTGGTGACAGTGGCGAGGAAAAACTTCCCTTTAACAGGCAGAAACCTGGAGCAGACCCAGACTCCTGGAGGATGGACGTCTGCCTTGACCAGTTGGGGTTAAAGAGAGAGGGTAAAGAGAGAGAAAAAGAGAGAGAGATAGAGATAGAGACTGGGGGAGAGGGGGATACACATACAATATTGTCACCTATTGTAGCGGAGGCAACATGGTTTCAACAATAAATCGATTACACTCCTGTGCATGTAGACTGAGACAAAGACAACAGTCCAATTTAATGGCTTAGTTGAGCTACAACCAGTGGCGCAGAAAGGGTCCCCTGGGGCCCCAAGCAATCAATCAATAAATAAATAAATACATATACATACAGGTGGGGGAGGGGCAATTTGGACTCAGGGGGCCCCTTCAGAGAATTTGAGACAGCTGGTTGTTACTGCAACTTCTCACTGCCGCTGTGTAGTGAACTTATTCTTTAGACCAGGGGTCACCAATCCTGGTCCTCAAGGGCCGGAATCCTGCATGTTTTAGATGTATCCCTCTTCCAACACACCTGATTCAAATGATAAGCCTATCTTCAAGCTCTGCAGAAGCCTGATAATGACCGTCAGGTGCGCTGGAAGAGGGAAACATCTAAAACATGCAGGATACCGGCCCTCGAGGACCAGGATTGGTGACCCCTGCTTCAGACTGTTTGTGTCAAGTCTGTTGGTCCTTTGGGGGCCCCTGCTGGCTTAGGGGCCCCAAGCAGCTGCCTGCTTTGCCTAATGGCAAGCTGCACCACTGGCTACAACCATAGCCTGACTAAGCTGTGCATGTACAGTCGTGAAAAAATTTATTACACCATCAAAAGTCATCAAAAACAATGGTTATGCAATCAAGTACTAACTCCTGTGTGTATCATGTGACTAAAACAGACAGAAAAGAAAACACGGAATGCCTAAAAACACTGTTTTTGTCAGTACAATGCCATAGCTATTGATGGAAGAACTGAAGTGATTTTGGTTATTATCAAGAAAACATGGAAAACGGCAAGATATCAGCTCTGAAATTAAACTCTTATGAGCTATTTTTGTTGTTATCGTTATATTTGTCCAAATAAATGTACCTATAGTTGTACCAGGCATTAAAATGAACAAGAAATTGAAGAAAACAAGGGAGGTCTAATAATTTTTCACTGTTTCACAAGTAAGAATCAGGTTATTTGACACTTAAAATGAAAACAAGCAGGTTTATTCCAAACTCAAAAAAATCAATCCAATATACAGTAAAATTGTTGCTGGAGGGCTTTGCATCAACACGTTTTCAAAATTCTGATCACATCTTGAGTGGGGTTGTAAATTACTTAATTCAATGTTAAGTCTCAGAGCTAAGAAAGGTCCAAACTATAAACATTACATTCATTATTATTCGTGTGCGGCGAAGCCAAACATCTCACAAACAGATATCTGCTTAGATTCAACTTGCTTCACTTGTGTAGGAGAACGCTATCACTAAGACAATCTGATGTAACACCTGAGAGGAAACATCTGGCATAAACCAAACAAACAACGGGGCAGTACTGAGTTTTATCTCCTCAGATTATGATGATGCTTAACAGCGCCGAGGCTCAGTATAACAGCTTTATGACCGCGTAATAAAACCAGTGAGAGCCTGTGACCCTCATTACACCCCCTCCAAACAGATGACATCAGCAGACTCCATCATAAAAGACAGACAAAGCTATCTCTATGGGTACACTCAAGTTTATGGGCATATTCATGTGACCTTTACATCAAAATGGGACGTACGTGGGTGACAGACAACATGGGCAGCTCATCCACCTGCATCTGTATCAGCAGGAGGCGGAGGGAAGTTCAAACACGCATGTATAATGTGTATAATGGCCTCATTGTGAGACGCCGAAGCTGCAGTAAACGTGAAAACATGTCCACCCTCCAAGACGCACGGATCGCCTTACACTCCTCCGATCGGAGACGGCGGGAGACAAAGACGCTCTTTATTTTCTCCGCTGACGAACCTCTGCGTGAAACGTCAGGATCCCAGAGGCCTCGGCGGCGAGAAGGAGCTCCACCTGAACTGTGGAAGAACTATCTCCTGATGCCTCTCACTCTCTCTCAGCAGCTTCTCATGTCAGGCGACAGACAAAACATTTTATCTGTATCGTGAACCAGGACGCAGACCAGGCTGATTCTATCTGAATGACACACTGAGATTCGCAGGAAAAAGCCACAATATAAACCAAACTGTCTTCTCCGGGCTCCACACGGAGACAGACTAAACACCAGCGTAAATAGAGCACTAAACCAATACAATCCAGACAAATGATGTTGTCTTAATGTTAATTATAAGGTGATTATATGCTACAAGTCCATTCAGTAATGTACACATTTTGATGGAAGCATCTTTGGTGGTGAGAGTTTGTTGCTGTGACGATCTATGTTTATTTGTTAAATAACAGAAATTCCCAGTGTTAAACTCTCTCTTTTTATTCTATTCAGCATCGAGGTAAATTATAGCAGTCCATTAAAAGGAATAGTATAAATAACAAATAGGACCAATGGCCCTGTAGCTTACCGGCCAAATTCAAAGCTTTGGGAAATGTATCCAGATGCCATTTATTATCACCCAGTTATGTGTATTTATTATATTACAGAAATAGCCCATGTTTTGGTTATATTCCAATCAGATCTGTAAAAAATTCAAATTCCGACTTGATATCATTGATACTTACTGATTTATTGGATCAATCCACTTCCTATCTCTTATAATGGGAAAATTTTTCAAAGTCGCACCAAATCCAGAATCAGATCCAGAAATAATTTCAATACCTTGTGTTGACATCATCATAAAGAACCTGTATACCAAGTTTGAAGTCAATCAGAACTGTAGTTTCGGAGAAGACAATTGAAATTTTTTCCCCATAGGAGCCCATGTTAAATCTTCCAAAAGTTCCTGGATCCAGAAGAAGATCCTGATCAGCATGTGGACATTAAGTTTTGGTCATCTCCCCATCAGGGTTGTACTGTAGAAATTTACACTGGATATCATTTATATTTACTGAGTTATTGCATCCAGAATCAGACCCGGATCCAAATAATTTCACTAATTTTTGTTGACATCATCATAAAGAAGCTGTATACCAAGTTTGAAGTCAATCAGAATTGTAGTTTCAGAGAAGAAGATGACTGAAATTTTTGTAATGGACGACAGACAACGACGACAACAGATGACAACGACAACAGACGACGACAACGATGACAGACGACAACTACGACAGACGACAATGACGACAGATGACGACAGACGCATGATGACAATAGCTTATGGCCTGTCGGCCGGTAAGCTAAAATAATCAAAAAAGTGCTTGTCCTTTTTTCAGCAGTAAAGAAAAGAACATTTCTCGAAGAAACCCAGTCTGCGACCAACAAAGATTTTTTTCATCGGTTCAGTAAAGAATAATCTGTTCTTTATTCAACTAGCATCCAGAATCCAAAGATCTTCTGCTCTCTGTTTGTTATATGTAATAAAATAGAAAATTACGCATTTTAGAAGCAAGCGCATACAAAATTTTGCAACATTTTCTCAAAATTATTTAAATAAATTTGTTAAATTTATAAATATGGCATCTCTTAAACTTAGTTGTTAGCGTTTTCTGTCATTTCATTAGTCTGTAGCCAAGTAATACTACTAATTTCTTGATCCTCTATTAATTATTCCATCATTTACACATTGTCACATGCACATATTTTTCACTATGCTGGATGAACAGAAGAGAAACTACAACAAAAGTATCGATCTCATCATGCTAGTATCGATCCGATACCAATACTCACCTTGGTATCGATACTATTGATATTTAGATCGATACGCCCCACCCTAAATTTCAGAGTATTTCTATGAGTACCCTATATAAGGTTTAACATGCATCTCTTTTGGTTAATCTGTATTAAATCTAGGCTATTAGTACTTCTTGGGCCCTTGCTATGCTAGATAGTTTGCTGTTTTCATCATAGCTAAAAAAAAAAAAAAAGTACATCCATCCTGATCTCTGCCATGTATGATTCAAAATGTCAAAAAACTGAAGTGTATTACAGAGAATTACAGAGCAATTCCTCTTCAAGTGTTATTTGAGTCAGTAAAGCTAAAGTTAAACTGAGTCTATTATCTATTAGAATTTACACTGAGTGACAATATAACCTAGTAAAAGAGCTATACATAACATAGAGCTGTATATAAGAACATAAAGGGTGCATTGCAGTGCATATAAGCATTTGTTAAGGTTGTACAAAGTGATGTTTAATTTGTGCTTGGGTGGTACAAAACCGCTGCATGGACAGTATTTCATCTACATTAGTGTGTGACAGGTTGTTATTACAGCAAATCGTCGGGATTTTTGTCTATTAACTGGATTCTTGCCTTAAAATAAATAAAGTGTCACAATGAACTTTTAAAACCTGTCAAACAAAGGAAAAACCAACAACATCAATATCACTTACATTCAACGACTGACCCGATTTACTGGCGTATCTGAATAAAACAGAACCACTAAGAACAATAGTAGATCCACCTGTGTTTTCCTGTTATGACAAGTCAAAAAATCTGCAGTGAGGGAGATTTATTACAGTCAGAACAGGTTAACTGTGGGATAACCTGGCTTCATTTTCCTCCCTTTTTAATCACTGTCAGGATACATGAGATGAAACGGTATCTGAGGTTGAGAAATCACCTACTGTTTCAAATGTTGAGCAAAAAGCATAAATCAAATCCGCTGCTCCACGATTAAATACATTTTAGACATTAGGACGCTTCAGTTTTTTGACAGACTAATAAACATTTATGATTCATTGGTTTTGTTCCAATATTACACATACTGCAGTACTCATACTCTACAGGTGCTGCTCTCTCCCTTTTTTTTTTTTTTTTACAAGGCATCATTAATTGCACATCACATCCGTTGGCACAAATAAGTAAATCAACTTTATTCAGAGGAAGTCTAATGTCAGTGTAAATTATCACCGATGCTAGCACCACTGTAACACATAAATGCACATTGTAAAGAAAATCAAAACAGAATAAACAGATAAGAAATATTGAAGATGGTTAGTATTTGAGGTTACATTGTCATGTCGGAAAATGCCAAAGATTTCCATCAGTCTGTGGAAAGTAATACATTCAGAGGAAGTGAGGAGGAAAAATTACATTTTAAGTATATTTTAATAACCTCACCAAAATTGAGAGGAGAATAGCTTTATTTGAAATGATTTACTGACCCCAAATATATGCACTGAGACATTAGAAAGTAAACGACACAACCTAATGCACGTGATATTATAAGATGTGTACAGATAACACACCATTTTTAACTGGCATGTTGTCTGTACGCATTATAAGTTTTCCGTGTGTATATTTACACTGCGTAAAATACCACGCGATTAGCGGTTAGGGTTTACGGATATGTAAACCGGAGATTTTGGTGTACAGGGTGGGGAAGCAAAATTTACAATATTTTGAGGCAGGGATTGAAAGACAGTGTATGACCAATTAGTTTATTGAAAGTCATGAGAATTTATTTGCCACAAGAAAATTGACATAATAGAAAATGTTTTTATTCTGTGTGTCCTCCTTCTTTCTCAATAACTGCCTTCACACGCTTCCTGAAACTTGCGCAAGTGTTCCTCAAATATTGGGGTTACAACTTCTCCCATTCTTCTTTAATAGTATCTTCCAGACTTTCTTGTAATAGTTTTGCTCATAGTCATTCTCTTCTTTACATTATAAACAGTCTTTATGGACACTCCAACTATTTTTGAAATCTCCTTTGGTGTGACGAGTGCATTCAGCAAATCACACACTCTTTGACGTTTGCTTTCCTGATTACTCATATGGGCAAAAGTTTCTGAAAAGGTATGGATAATAGTGTTAGGTATGATTATGACATCAATATATGTTTGGTTTGAAACAATTGACGTAGTGCCTGCTGAGAAAAAACAACTAAATGTTCATTGTAAATTTTGCTTCCCCACCCTGTACATTGACGCGCTATCAAATGGCGTTGACTAACACACGAAAGGATGAAAATGCGTACATATAGCACGCCAAATCCCATAAGAACTGGCGTGACATACAATGCGATTTCATGAGATCAGTCTGTAACGTAAACATTTTCCACCAGTTTGGTCGGTGCATAAAAGCATCTGAATTACAGATATTAAAAAACCTCATTAGCAGAGTTCTAAGAAAATGTGGTTTTTCGTCAAATAGACCCGAGTATTTAGTGAATATTATGAATTCCTCATGTTTGTTCACACTAATATATAGTCAAATATAAAGTTCAGTTCAAATCAGTTCAATTCAGTAAGATTATTATGGATGAAATTCTGGAACACCAACGGTTAAAATTAAAATTGGCCAACTGGCACCCTACAAGGAACTTTTTTCAGGGGAAGTTTGGGGTTGAGGAAAAGTTTTTAATGTGATAATTTCAACAGAAATGTAACAAGGTTTATCAAAAACCTGGATAAATCGAAAGTTCCTGGTAAATTTCTAGTGGTGGAAAATGGGCTAAAGATGAACTGAATTGATTTTAAAGTCTAAACCGTTCATGGTGGCCAAAGGTCAAAGTTCACAGTCAGTCATAACCTCAAAAACACATTTTACTATCACGACATGGTCATTTTTTTTTTTGTTTGGTCTAGACATGAGAATAAAGGCATTTTAATGCTTAAAGAGAGTGCCTTGGAGTTTTCTTTCTGTTTGTTATCTACTTCATGAAACCCTTTTCCAAACAGCACCTCAAACAAACTGTTTTTCTGGGTCCTAGAAGCAATCCTTCCTATGATTTTTTGCACATTTTTGTTTTGTTTTTAAAGTACCTGCAACTGCGAAAAAAGATACTTACAGGTGTTTACATACACTACATCATCTCATGTTTGTTTAAACCGACAGTGGAGTCATTGTTACTAGAACTGAATGCCATATTGCAAAAATGGCCCCAATGCAACTCTATAAAATTCTCATATTTGTCCATTAAACTGAAAAATTCCACTGGTTCCAGTTTTTTGTTGCAGGAACATCACGGGTGTTGATTTGTAGGGTTTTATGAAAATGTGAAAAACATATTAACTGCTATAAAGTTGCTTCTTTCTCCATGACTTTATATGTGAAAACAGTTTTTAGGGCCACAGACTTGGAAACTGCAGTACTGCGCTTTGGCCACTAGACCAATTTTGCTGTCAGCGGTTCATCCTGACTAAGCTGCTGACAGCGAACTACTGATGCACTGCCAAATGTTTTCGGGTGAAACTTGCACTGTAGGACATTTTTTCAAGATATGTGAGGACAAGTATGTGATAGATGGAACAAATGGTGCACCAAACAATGGAACAATCTGTACTGAACAGGACCGGACAAATTCGTTAAACTTCTACGATTAATCACACTTACTGTCGTGACCTCTGGGATCCCGCAATGGAAACCGAAACACAATAAATACTGTTTGATCTTGTTTCAGATCTACACTGACAATAAAATGTAGGTTTTATGTGACAGTGAAGCAAAAATAATTCATTCCAATATGATGATTGAGGGTAAAACTCTCAGACAGACACGTCTGATAAAGACGCTCAGAGACTCCGGTTGCCCCCGACTGCTCCTCGTCCCCCATCCGAGGCAAAGATGGTTATCAGCCTGGATGTAGGCGGTGTGTTTTAACCATCTCCTGACAGGCGTGGAGCTGTAATATGACTGCTCCAATCATATTGCAGAGCCCAGCAGCTCTGTTGAAAGGCAGGAATGCCTCTGTGTAGTGTTAAGGTACAGCTGAGCCCCCAGCATGTTCTTTAATGAAACTGATCTCCTGCCATGTGCCAATCAACACCTCAGGTTTCAGTCCAACTCATTTTGCACGAATATCACTGATAAGTTATTGGTAAAACTCCAGATAAATTTGTAATGCTAGTGTATTCATTTGTTACTTTCACTTCAGTGCTTTCAGCCTGCCTAAACAAATCCAAATACTTTATTTCCCTGAATATTTTGTTCCAAGAAATGTGTCTGAATTCATTTATTAGTGTACTAGTTTCACTCCGGTCAGTGCTTCCTAAATCAGTGATTCTCAGCTGGTGGGTCACAAGCCCATTTTCAGTGGGTCGCGAGTTTTTGTCTGGGCAAAAAATAATGTTAAGAACAAATCTCGTGCTTTATTTTTTATGGAGCTGAGCGCTACCCATTCACACTCCTCAACAGTAGGTGGCGGTAATGCGCTGTAATGCAAATTAACATCACACATTTCCCAGCGTAAAAGAAGACCCAAAAGTTTTTATTCATATCGCAGTGAAACTCACGTATGACAACTACATAAGTATAATTTTACCTACATTAAAGAGAAAAACCTCAGTGTGTTTAATTCTTGAAGAAGTAACTGAAAGCACTTTTAATTTTTTGACTGAGTGTTCATTTTTGGTTTTGGTGAAATAGTACCTAATTTAGCGGTAACATTAATCACATTCCCTAGGTTTCAGTCCAACTAATTTTGCGCAAATATAACTGATAAGTTATTGGTAAAACTCCAGATATAATTTGTAATGCTAGTGTATTCATTTGTTACTTTCGCTTCAGTGCTTTCAGCCTGCCTAAACAAATCCAAATACTTTATTTCCCCGAATATTTTGTTCCAAGAAATGTATCTGAATTCATTTATTAGTGTATTAGTTTCACTCCAATCAGTGCTTCCTAAATCAGTGATTCTCAACTGGTGGGTCGCAGGGTTTTGTCTAAGCAAAAAATGTTAAGAAACAAATCCCGTGCTTTATTTTTTATGAAGCTGACTGCCGCCCATTCACACTCCCCAACAGTAGGTGGCGGTAATGTGATGTAATGATAATTAACACAGGACATTTCACAGCATTAAAGAAAACCCAAAAGTTTCTATTTAAATTATGGCGAAACTCAGGTATGACAACGACTACATCAGATTAGGAGTGCTACGGTACAAGTCGAACCATTGTACCGTTCACCCGTCATGGTTTGGTATGAGCATGTACAGCTCATTTATCATTTTCAAATGACATTTCCAGACTACTCACATTTATATTAGAGCTTTGCAAGACGACTGACTGATGACTGAGGAAATTCTACTGTCATTGTTTGGAGCCGATGCGGAACCTGTCTAAAGCAGGACGCGACAGAATCCGTCTAGAGCCGGACACGGAGCACAGCCCTTTTATTTCCAACTACCCTTCTGAATATTAACATTAGTATCCAAATTAGTAAAACCTCCTCTGTGGTCTGTTGTTGCCATGTTTGTTGTTATTGACTTTCTTCTCCTTCTTCTCATAAAACTTTACTCTTCTTCATGGTATTTGGCCAGTATGTTAATTAAAAGCGGTGCCCTCTGGTGGATTGATTGAAAAACACTCAGTCCAACATAAATGACTGATGGAAGTATGAAGGCAGTGACACGTGACAATCCTACTATAATGGACGTTCTGTGTCCGGCGTGTCTTTATCCGGTGCGTGTCCCGATGTTGCAGCACGGGAGGGCGTACGGGTGCAATGACGCCGTTGCACCACGGGAGGGAGCTATCATACGATGGCACCACGGGTACATGCTGCTAGTGTTAGAAATGGATGAACCTATTTACGTACGTAAAGAAAACATAAATGAGCCTTAAGACTCTCCATCAGCAACCACTTATGTTTTGGCGCACAGCTGGGCTCCAATGGGCCTCTGAATCCAAACTGTACTGCACCATGAATCATGACTTAAGAACCGCAATACATACTGAACCGTGGATAACCTGTACCGTTGCATTCGTACATCAGATGTGGTTTTACCTTCATTAAGGACAAAAACCTCAGTGTGCTTAATTCTTGAAGAAGTAACTGAATGCATTTTTAAGTTTAAACTCGGTGCTCATTTTTGGTTTTGGTTTTAAATGTACTCAATTTAGCGTTAACATTAAACACACTGCTATAATTAGCATCAGCATCTATTGGTATGTTTGGTTTGTCATTAAACTGACATACATACAGTGACATTCTGTATTTTCTCAGGTTCAAAACTCACCATCTTTTTATTAAATAAATTTGAGAAGTTTAACTTTTATCAGTTTGGGTTGTGGCTTGTCATTGAGGGGTGATAGTGGGTCCTGATGCCAGACCAGTTGAGGACCACTGGTCTAAATGATACATGTTCTTTGTGTTTCGGATACTTTGTAGCAAGGTTCTAATAGTTTTGGATTGTTCATTATAGTTTAGTTTTATTTAGTTTTGACTTTATTTTCCTCTAATTCAGTTAGTTTTAATTTGTTTTTAGAGCAGGTTTGCTAGTTTTTATTAGTTTTCCTTTTCTTCTAAATGCTTAGTTTTAGTTCAGTTTTAGTATTAATTTTAGTTTTGTCGTATCTTATATCTTCTTCTCTGTTGTATTCAAATAAATCCCAGACAGGACTCTGCTGCTTTCTCCCAACTTTAGTCTCCATGTTTCCAGGTAGAGTGGGGACCAGAAGATGACTGTAAACCACAAGTGACCACAGGTGATAGACCGTGAAGTACCATATGGTGCCACTAGCTAAAATTGCCAGAGTGAAATAAATCAATTTTGTATCAATCCGACAATGACAAAGACAAAAACGAAAAGAATTTTATCCGTAATTTTTACATGTTTCAGTTAGCTTTGTAAGCACACAATACAGTTTCAGTTAGTTATCGTTTTTTCTTTTAATTAAAGTTTTTATTTATTTCAGTTAACGAAAATGTTTTTTCAATTCTAGTTTTCGTCATTTTGTTAGTTTTCGTTAACGATAATAACCTTGCTTTGTAGGGGGGGAGACCCTCAGTTTGGCTGATCACTGAGGTACACAGCGGTGAAAACCTCTTGGGAAAGACTGAACGAAGATACCAGATGAAAAATTGTCAGGCTCTTTGAAACAGCTGACCACAGAAGGGACATAGTTGTTTTGTCCCCTGGAAGATGACTATTAGCCAAGAAGTAATAATACACACAATCATTTCTCTTTTCCTTGACACTAACACTACATTCTGTTCCATGAAAGGCCTCAGAAATATTTGTGTACAGATGAAGGGGTCTGACCTGCTGTTCTTTGCTTTTCCTCTGAAGGCTGATGTTGAGCGTTTCTTCTGCCTCCAGCTTGGAACTGGTGCTGCTGATCTCCAGGTCTTTCCTATGAAGAGAATGAGAGTTTAAACACAAAACAAAGGAAAATTAAACAAAATGAAATATATTGTTTCATCTGAACTGTTCACTATTGACCTTCACATGAATATCTCTTTAAAATAAAACAAAAAATCAATAAATAAATGTAATGAAGCACTTTCTCTCTCCTCTGTTAGCTATGATCGGATGAGTTATTGCTAAAATGTTAATGTTTTGAATGATTACTGATTATTGGTTTGGTTGTACACAGTTTCTCCCATTTGAAAGAGTCTGGTTTAGACCAGCTCTAAATGTAATGTGTCATGAGATAACTTTTGTTATGATGTGATATAAATAAATAAAATATAAATAAATTGGATTTGAAATAACTTTAAACCTGCATATGACTTTCATCACCAATTTTTCATCAAATATTTTTGATGAAAAATTATATTTATATAAATTTCTATAAATTTAAATATGTATTTAGTCTGTATAGTTTTAGTTTTTAGGTATTTATTACTATTATTTATTTATTTTTTTTTATTTTATATTGTTTGCTTTTGCACTATCTTGTCTTTTTGCACTATCCTTATACATGTACACTTTTTTTCTTGCACTTTATTCTGTTGCTGCATAGACCGTTAAATTTCCCCATTGTGGGATCAATAAAGTCTAACTAATCTAATATTTAAAAAAAAAAAAAAAAAAAAACATACTAAAGAAGTCCACTATTGCCCAAATGCATTAAATGTAGGAGTGCCACTTTATTTAGGATTGAATTCATTTTGTTTTAGGTTTTACCCACAATATTTTGATGGACAGAGGAAAACTTCACATCTTGTCATGGTAAAATGTACAGCTTTTTCATTCATATTTCTATATTGGAATTATAATCGAGCATATCACCATGGCTCCATAAAATGAAAACAAACAAACAAACAAAAAAACAACAACAACAAAAAAATAAAATGTGGATTACATGAGTTCCCATAAAAACATGTGAGTAAATCAGACTGTGGAATGTTATCAGAAGGATGGAAAAAGAATAACTTGTTCTGCTCATCCTTCAACACTACGATATTAACAGCCACATTTTTGTTCTTAAGGGAATGTTCACATCACGTCATATGAGTCTGCCATGTCAGAATTTAATCAGAAATTTGATTCAATTTCCAATTTTACACCTCAACTCTTTTCACCTCCGCAGACATTATCTGACACAAATCCTTATTATTAGGTGTTTATTGAAATGTACCGACTCCATGTACGGCCTCACACGGTTTTAGACTCAGGCCAATAAAATGATGGTGAATTTTCCGCCGAGCTGATGTGATTGACAGGTTCCATCTTAACATTAACTGTTTGACCCAACACAGCACCTTAGCAACAAGGCGTGTCGCATTTTAATATCATGATCACAGCGAACGAAGGTCACGCAAATACAAAACGCCAATGAAAACAACTTTTAGATTCAGAGCAGAGATGTGGTTGTTCAGGGTTCAGTGTACAATGTGTGTGTGTGTGTGTTTTCTGACAGTCGGTTCTTGTCTTCAGTTGACTGTTGCTTCAAGCTAAAGTGCAACGAATGATTCCATTTGCGCTCATATTACTGAGGACAGATAGAAACATGTTGGGATGTAAGTGAGAGCCTGAGGGGGCGTGCACTTCAAAGTGGAAAGAACTGGACTGTGGAGCCGAGAGGGTACATCTAAACGCCTCCGGGGCTTTTTTTTTTTTTTTTTTTTTTTGCCCCTGGACACGAGCATCAAATCAAAATGTCAAGAAATCCTTTGATTCATCACAGCCGATCTCCATCCACAGAAACAGCCAGACACTTCAAAAATAATCCGACTAAGGAAGATAATATTCCTAAATATAAACAAAGTGACTTGTATTAACCCTACAGTCCGAGAACTCATTCTGTGGCAACTTCTAAATTAATTTTTCTCCACATTTAACTCCTCCAAAGTGATTTTTTTAGGGATTCAGTTAATGCGACATAGTGGAAAGAAAAAACAACAACAACAACAACAAATAAACAAAAGACAAATCAAGCAAGTAAACAAACAAACTAAAAACAATGACAACATCATATTGCAATGAAAAAGATAATAACCGTGAAGAGCAACTAAACAATATGGATTGATTAGGGGCAACAGGTTAACGGGATGGGGGGGTGAATGAAAGTGAGAAAGGGAGAGAGAGAGAGAGAGAGAGAAAGAAAAAATGAGCGTGCGAATAATTATTGTAATAATGGTAATGATAATAACAACAATATACAGTAATAATATTAATAGTCTTATCTGCTATTACTGTGGTGACAGCAGCGGTGGAGGCAGCCACAGTTACAGTAAAAAATGGGTTAAATAATTCAATATTTATAATAATTTATATCAATTCATATAAATCAGAGTTTATATTAATTAATTAAATTAATATGATGCTATTACAACATTATCACACTGCATTTTTCAGTGAAAATCAAGTGTTTCCCTATATTTCATTTACTGATTGTGTATAAGATCAGAATAAATTCAAATAGTATTACATATAAACAGAGAAGTCTGAAGAAAATGTGACTGAATATAAGAATAAGTGTCCGCAATTTGTCAAACTACATGGGTTTTACTGATGAATTAATGTTGCAATGTTTTCATAGACCATATCTGATGACAGTGAAAAGCTGAGACACTACTTTTTTTCAGTGAAAAGCAGGAATTTTCCTATGTTTAATATAGATTACTTTACATTACACTAGATTAGATTATTTTACATTAGATTACATTACATTAGACTACATTAGATTAGATTGCTTAGATTACATTAGATTAGATTTGATTGATTAGATTACATTAGGTTACATTAGATTAGATTACATTAGAATACATTAGATTACATTACATTAGATTTGATTAATTAGATTACATTACATTATATTACATTAGATTAGACTTTATTGATCCCAGAACAGGGAAATTCAGTGGTCAAGGCAGCAGCAGAATAAAGTGCAAGAAAAAAGTGGACACGCATAAGGATAGTGCAAAAAAAACAAGATAGTGCAAAAGCAAACAATATAAAATAAAAAAATAATAATAGTAATAAAAAACTATACAGACTATATTTATTAACAACAGAGGGTCTTGTAGATGTTCAAAAACGCTCAGTGTAAATTCGATGGTTCTTATGTTAAAAGAGAAGAAACTGCAGAAAACGTGACATTTTTGGCAAAATTTAGAATTAAAAACAAGTGTCTACAACCACTGTCATCTGTCAAATCACATGGTTTTTACTGGTTGTAATGTTATAATGTTGCAGAAAATGACACTGTTTTCATGTTTCACTACAGAGGCTCTGAACATCCAAATGGATCATATCTGATGTCGCGGAAAAGCCGAGGAACTGCATTTTACTTGAATTATTTAAATGTATTGATAGGTTTAGTGGTTGTAAAGTTATTAAACACTTTATATCAGTAGATGGTTTGGGTCGCTGGTGGATGTTTAGGTCTTTAAGGGTTAAACAGCAAGACCAAGAAAATCTGCTCACTGACAAATTAAGACACTCAGTTGTATAATTTTGACATAAAATTGATAAATGTGCAAGTTCTGTCACTTGTAAAAGAAGCCAAACAATGTTTTTCTTCTATTAGGATATTATGCAAACCATTGTTATCGCTTCCTACTGATAAAAATCTAATCCATTTTTACCTGGAATTTCTTAAGACAACATCAAGACCAAAAAAAAAAAAGTCTCATTTCCCAGAAACGAGGCATTTTTACTGTCTTGAAATGCATTTTTACAGCATACATGACTGTGTTAGACCTGTAGTCACACGCATGAGTACCACAGGCAGAAAGAATGTGCTATTTTCTCTTTTTTTGTGAGCTAATATACATGTTTATGAGCTGAGTTTATGACACACATCATACTTGGCATAAGTGTATGTTTTCTGACCATATTTTGTTTATATGTTAGTGACTTTTTAACTGACTGCAGGGTATAGTTTGGTTTATATTTATTACATTTGGACTGAAATAATAAAAATCTGATCTAAAACTTCAAAAGAGATAAAACACTTTCAAATCTTTTCGGTTGACATCAGTGACCTGTGTGTAGCATGAACAGATCTGCACATGTGCAAAAGCAACCTGCCATTTCCCCACATCTATCTATCTATCTATCTATCTATCTATCTATCTATCTATCTATCTATCTATCTATCTATCTATCTATCTATCTATCTATCTATCTAGTTCTACTCATTTTGTTGCATTTGTTTGTCATTTTATTCATTTTGTTAATTACATTGCTCTTTTTTGTTCACTGTGGTACTTATTTGTGCTGATTTTTGTTCATTCTCTTTAGTTTTTATTACTTTTATCACTATTTGTTTATTTTCATTGATTTTGCTGCTTGTGTTTGTGCATTTCTGTCGATTTTTTCCCTAATTTTATGTATTTTTTGGTCATTTTGTTGCTTATATTCATCATTTCTATCTATCTATCTATCTATCTATCTATCTATCTATCTATCTATCTATCTATCTATCTATCTATCTATCTATCTATCTATCTATCTATCTATCTATCTGACTTCAATATTTTGTTCTTTTTGTTTATTCTGTTGCTTATTTGTTTGTTTTTTTACTTTTCATTACTTTCTTGAATATTTTGTTCATGTTTTTACTCGTTTTGTTGGATATATTTGGAATTTTTTATTCATTTTGTTAATTATGTTGCTCTTTTTGTTCATTGTGGAACTTATTTGAGCTTATTTTTGTTCATTCACTTCAGTTTTTATTTTTTATCACTTTTTATTCATTATTCATTGATTTTGCTGCTTATGCTTGTGCATTTCTGTCGATTTTTTCCCTAATTTTGTGTATTTTCTTGCTAATTTTGTTGTGTATATTCATCATTTGTATTCACTATCTATCTATCTATCTATCTATCTATCTATCTATCTATCTATCTATCTATCTATCTATCTATCTATCTATCTATCTGACTTCCATATTTTGTTCTTTTTGTTTATTCTGTTGCTTATTTGTTTGTTTTTTTTTACTTTTCATTACTTTCTTGAATATTTTGTTCATGTTTTTACTCATTTTGTTGGATATATTTGTAATTTTTATTCATTTTGTTAATTACGTCTTTGTGTTCACTGTGGAACTTATTTGAGCTTATTTTGTTCATTTGCTTCAGTTTTTATTTTTTTTTTAAACACTTTTTATTCATTTTTAATTGATTTTGCTGCTTATGTTTGTGCATTTCTGTTGATTTTGCCCAAATTTTGTGTATTTTTTGCAAATTTTGTTGCTTATATTCATCATTTGTATTCACTATCTATCTATCTGATTTCAATATTTTGTTCTTTTTGTTTATTCTGTTGCTGATTTATTTGGGTTTTTTTTTTTTTTTTTTTTTTTTTTACTTTTCATTACTTTCTTGAATATTTTGTTCATGTTTTTACTCATTTTGTTGCATAAATTTGTAATTTTTATTCATTTTGTTAATTACATTGCTCTTTTTGTTCATTGTGGAACTGATTTGAGCTTATTTTTGTTCATTTGCTTCAGTTTTTATTTTTTTAAATCACTTTTTATTCATTTGTCCATTGATTTTGCTGCTTATGTTTGTGCATTTCTGTCGATTTTTTCCCTAATTTTGTGTATTTTTTGCTAAATTTGTTGCTTCTATCTATCTATCTATCTATCTATCTATCTATCTATCTATCTATCTATCTATCTATCTATCTATCTATCTATCTATCTATCTATCTATCTATCTATCTATCTGTCTGTCTGTCTGTCTGTCTGTCTGTCTGTCTGTCTGTCTGTCTGTCTGTCTGTCTGACCTTTTGATGAGGTCTTCCAGGCTGGTCCTCATCTTCTCCATCTCCCCCAGACTTTCCTGAGTGGATCGAGTGTCGCCCTCCAGTTTCCTTCGACTCTTCTCCAGTTCGCCGCGCTGATGCCGCTCCTTCTCCAGCTGATACTGAAGCTGAACACCAGCACAAGAAGCAGAAGATATTAAATACAAGCCCCATTCCAATATTGTCTTTTCTATAACTGCCAGTAATCAATAACTCTTAAGGCCATTTATTACAAAATGACCTTTTTTAGACATAAAATTACACGTATTCTGTGTTTTTCCCTTATTTTCCGAGCACTATTGGCTGACAGGGTTACAATTAGGTCAAATAACCCAAGTTTCCATTCCTCATATTACTGTGTTAGTCTGTTGGTTTCTGTTTAATGTTACTCATATTTAATGTAGAGTAAAGATGTTATTTTTAAAGACCTCAGTTACTCATTCATGTTTGAGGATGTTGTCATCTGTTACTAATAATAACAACTTTAATTTACATTTTTAGTTTAGTTTAGATTTGTTTGCTGTATATCTGTGGAATGATCTCCCTCTATATCTACAGTCCATGGACTCTGTTGAGACTTTTAAAAAACATCTGAAGACACGAGCAGACATTTTAATTCCTAACTGACTCAGGGCAGCTACAAACCGATTGCACTTTATGTATTTATCATATTTTAATTGTATTTTATTGTGTTTTTAAAGGGTATTTTAATTGTATTTTGCACTGTGAAGCACTTTGAGACTCTGTCTGTGGAAAATGCTCTAGAAATAAAATGTACTTACTTACTTACACCTACAAATTTATCAGTCCAGTCCTTTTTTTTTTACATTTTACTCTAATATTTAGTGTGCCCCCCCCCCCCCCCCGGCAACAATCACAGCAGAGCATCTTTCTGGCATTGCATCGATGTCTTTTCTGAGAGTTTCAACTCCAATGTCATTCCACGCTCTCAGAAGCTCATTCCAGAGAGTTTCCTTAGATTGTTGCCAAGGGGGGCCACATTAAATATTAGAAAAAAATGTAAAAAAAAAAAAAAAAAAAAGGACTGGACTGATAAATTTGTAGGTGAAATATTCTCACTACCTTTGCCTTTACTTTTTGCAATGGCAAAAAAGTGAAATTCAAGCTCTGGGAAAAAAAATAAGCCACCAGTTTCTTAAGATTTGACAAGTGTTCTAATAGTTTTGCACACCACTGTATTTTACTTCATGTGTTGAGTTTTCATTATTTTTCTCTTACTTTGTTTCAGATTATTTTGGTTGATTAAAGACATAACCTACCGATAGTGACAAAAAAACATATATTGGGACTTCCAGTCATAGCAGCACTCTAAACAGACCTTGTTTCTCGTGCTCTGTTGCTTTACTGAAAATCCTGCATAAAAAATCCTAAATAACGCTAAGGTAGAGACAAGATTTAAAACATAAGAAGAACTAACTAACTTGTTTTATTTATTTATTTGATTTTAATCTTTTTTAATGCTTTTATTAATTTTTATTGTGCTTTTAGTCTTCTGTACAATACTTTGGTCCACTGTGGTTGTTTTAAAGTGCTTTATAAATAAAGTTGGATTGGAACTAAAAGAAAAAAGAAAAAAAAAATGCTAAGAAAAGTAGGAAAAACATACACTGATCTGGAATATCTAATGACTTGCTTGACGCTCAATTTTACAAATGTATTCTCACAGTTGCTTCATAAGTGGAAATTACATACCTGTGTAGTTTCTCTGAGACTACAATTTTTTAACCTTTAAAAAGTTTGTTCTCATAATTTACAAAACTGTACGTAGATGTTTGAGACATTACAGACAACATGGGTTTCTGTGATAAATCAAAGCAGACGAAAGTATAATGATGGTGTAATAGGAAACAGTGCATACATGTACACAAAAATCATATGAAACACATGACAAGAACAGAATGAGAAATGTAAAAATATTGTTAAAAATGTGAATAAATTAGAAAAAAACAAAACAAAAGACAGCCAGATGTTTCTGTCTATATGGTATTTAAATGTGTCCAATGAGACCTGCTCCTTAAGTTTCAGGTCACGTTATAATTGATTCCGACCGGAGGGAGCAGTGTGTCTTTTTTTTTTTTTTTCCATTTCAGTGCAGATTTAGAACAGACAGACTAAATCCTGAGGCCACAGACTGTAACTACTTGTAGTTTTTTTGACAGATGTAGTTTTGAAGATACAGTGGAAGCAGACTTTATAGTTGTGTCAGTGGTTTCGTGTGCATGCAAACAAGTCCGACCATCTGACTTTAACCCTTTCATGCATGATGTTACTACAGTTATTCAACCTTTAATTAAAGCTACATTATTTGCAGTAATGACTCCAACTCTTAATTATTACCAATTGCCTTTTTTAATATTTGCTATTCTCACTTTGCTGTTAATGCTATTGTTGCTGGTTGTATTAACAAACACAAGTGGCTGAACGGGACAGAACAGCACAACCAACAACCTGGAGGGGGTGGGGTGTGAAGTGGCTCATTTGCATTTAAAGGGCCAGCGCTCAAACCGACCTTTCTGGTGTCATTACTCAGAAATAAGGTTGAAAATGGACCTGTGGAGTTGAATTAACGAAGAATTCAGACCCAAGCATAGCATTTACAGTTTATGTAGACCACAGGGAAATTTTTTTAACTCTCCGGTATCCGGGTGTGCCTTTTAGGCACACTTTTGCACTTCATTTTAAAAAACTTCATATTATTTTTTCACAATTTAAATAAAGTTAGAATTCAAAAGTTGTTCATTTTTGCATGATCTTTAAAATTCTAGCCACCAACTAAAATTTGCACGTTGTAAACAAAAGAAAATTACAAGACTAGCATCTGTCTCCCAAGTGTGCCTAAAACGCTCTATTTCTTCCATTTGATATGTATGATTAGGGCTGACCTTGATTTACAAAAATAAAATCAAATTAGAGCAGAAAAATAAATCAATATATAATATTTAATAATTTGATTTATAGGTGTGCATTTTACGCACACTTGGTGACAGATGCGAGCATTTTTGAACATTTGACCTAGCGTCAAAAGTAATAATGAAAATTAACCAGTGTTGGAGTTAATCATTGACATATGCCAGACTGCAAAAATCAAATAATATGCAATCCACTTTTTGTGTAGTATATTGAAAAAAAAAAATTATTTTTGTTTGTTGGATCCAAAAAAATTGTTTGTTTACAATACAAACATGGCATTTAAAGGGTTAAAAAATGTGACAATTTTTGAGTATTTGGTATTTTTATTTACAGCTCAAGTTGATGAAATAGAAAAAAGTGTAAAAGAATTTAAAAAAAACTGTATGAACATTTTATTGACATTTTTCCACAAGTGTGCCAAAAAGGCACACTTGGTGTTTAGTAAGGGCCTTGCTGGACGGGATACCGGAGGGTTAAAATACATAATTTCATTAAAAAAAACAAAATATCACTCCTTTAAAATAAACAGTAACATCATATGATTATACACTTACGTCTTCAGCGTGCATCTGCAGCTTGGTTTTTTCTTTGGTCAGTAGATTCACCTTCTCCTCCTCACTCTGCAAGTCCTCGATGGCCTGCTGTTGGGTTAAAACAAGACGTCTTAGTCTGAGCTGCACATGTGTCACTAAATCACCAATGCTCTGTTGTACTAGTGCACATCTGTCGGCCACATTGGGGCTTGGAAGACAGAAGTTGTTTGGTTGCAAAGAAAATGTCAAAAGTCATTGGCGTTTCAATAGATCAGAGCTTTTCTCTCTGTCTTTCCATCAACAGGGAACAAAAGCACCGGGACATCAAACTAAAACACAGTGAGTCTGCGATGAAACGCACTCCAACAGATGTAAGAACTCCTCGTGACCCATCTTTTTTTTTTCTTCCATAAACATCTCTTTGCATCTGAGACAAAACTGATAATCTAAGACATGTTCAACAAACAGTAGGAAGATAATGAGTCCTGATGCTAAATAGTTCCCACAGATTACACGACTGCTACCGTTGGTCGAAACATCTGGGAGGAATTAACAAACGGGGCCCGAGATAGCAGCGATGAGGCAGTCAGAGGTTACGATTTCTGTAGATTTCAAAGCATCTGCAGTACGTTTTTACTTAGTAAGTGCTGTGTGAGTCTGACAGAGAGCACATTTATCATGAGTGCCACTTTTGGCAGGTCCATAAGCCATATGGTTCTGCTTATCTCAAACTATTTTTCATTCTCTGTCAAGCTGAGAGTTAAGTATCTCGCTTATATGTAGGACAACCCTATCAATTACACTAATAAACAATCACATGTAAGGTACGTCTAAGTATGGGTGTAGTTTACATAGTTTTGACTGAGCCTGACATAAATCTTTATTATAGCTGACTTTGGGGAGTATGTTATGCTAGCATCTTAAAACTGATGCTACAGAGACAGTGTATCTAATCAGATAAGTAATCATTTAAAGGTTTAATATGTAAGATGTGTCCGATGCGAAGGTGTGTCGGAGTAACTTAAGTCTTGCACTAGGAACCAGTTTTTTTTATACAAATACATCATTACATTACATGTACTAAATCTGTACTGTACTTGAATATATATTTTTTGTCTTTTTACTTTTACTCCTGACATTTTAACATATCATCTGTACTGTCTCAAAGCTGGTTAGCTTTAAATTTTATGTATAGGGAGATGTTTAGAAAAATAACAGATGATGTTTATTGTGCATTTTCTCAACATCATAACTGACTTTCACCACCATCTTGTATGAACTTTAGCTAATGCGCTAATGTCATCTAGCACCAACTTCTCATTACAAATTATAGCTCTACTTAACAATTTCATCCACCTCTACTGCTTTTTATCATATCATCACATATAAAGTAATAAAACGACTAGAAAAATATGAAAGGGACACAGCTCAGGTAGACATTTAGCTAAAAATTAGCAAGCTAACACTTACAGGATGATAGTTTTCTATGTAATGTACATGTTCACTGTTGAAAAGTTGTTGATAAAGAAAAATAACAGAAACCTTGATGTATTGGTCGGTGCATTCAGCATTCAATAAACATAACAAAATAAAAATGTAACAGATGGTGAAAGGACATAAATGATGAAACATACATTAGGCACACTAGGTAGATGTTCAGCTGAAAATTAGCAAGCTAGCACTTACCGCATGACAGTTATCTTTACAATGTAAATGAAATACAAATAATTCATAATTCACCTCAAGTGCATTAAAACAAGTCTAATTTGTAAGAAATTGAATGTATAGATGAACACTTTGAGACTTCATTGTGCACCTTTTCAACATCATAACTGAATTCACCACCATCTTGTATGATATTTAGCTAATGCGCTAATGTTAGCTAACACCAACTTCTCATTTCAAAGTCTAGCTTTACTTAACAATTACATCCATCTCCACTGCTTTTTATCACCATATATAAAGTAATAAAATGACTAGAAAAATATGAAAGGGACACAGCTCAGACTAAGCAGACATTTAGCTAAAAATTAGCAAGCTAGCACTTACAGCATGACAGTTTTCTATGTAATGTAAATGTTCACTGCTGAAAAGTTGCTGATAATTAAAAAGTAACACATACAAACTTTGATGTATTGGTCAATGCATTCAGCATTCAATAAACATAACAAAAATGAAAATGTAAAAGATGGTGAAAGGACATAAATGATGAAACATACATTAGGCACACTAGGTAGACGTTTAGCTAAAAATTAGCAAGCTAGCACTTACCGCATGACAGTTATCTTTACAATGCAAATGAAATTAAAAAATAATTCATAATTCACCTCAAGTGCATTAAAACAAGTCTAATTTGTAAGAAACTGAACGTATAGATGAACACTTTGAGACTTTATCGTGCACTTTCTCAATATCATAACTGAATTTCACCACCATGTTGTATGACGTTTAGCTAAAAATTAGCAAGCTAATGCTTACAGAATGACAGTTTTCTATATAATGTAAATGTTCACTGTTGAAAAGTTGTTGACAATGAAAAACAACATAGAGAAACCTTGATGTATTGTTTGGTGCATTCAGCGTTCAACAAACATAACAAAATAAAAATGAAAAAGGATGGTGAAACGACATAAATGATGAAACATATTGGGTAGACTAGGTAGACGTTTAGCTAAAAATTAGCAAGCTAGCACTTACAGCATGACAATGTACATGAAATGAAAATAATGCACAATTCACCTCAAGTGCATTAAAGCAAGTCTGATTTGTAAGAAACTGAACGTATAGATGAACATTTGGAGACTTTATGATGGTGCTCTTTGCAGTGACGTGAGAAATAAGGTAGTATTTAATGCAAAAAGAACAAATACTGTCAGGATGTCACCACTTCTGCAGCTTAGGTCCTCTTCTTTTGCGATAGTTCCCTACATTAAAGGAACGTTCTTGTTAAATTGCCCTGTAGTGCTCCATCACAGTATACTGTATAGTGTTACCCTTTCATGAACCTTCACTGCAGACTCTGCGTTCTCACCTGGCTGAACTCCACCAGATGTTCCCTCTCTTTGTGGAGCTTCTGCACTGCTTCGTCCTTCTGGGAAAGCTGCTCCGCCAGTCTTCTCACCTCACTGGCACACGACTTCAGACACAGAAGGAAAAAATGAGAACTGAAAAGACTCTTTTAAGTAGTGATATCTTGTAATACACATGGAAGATTTCAATCTAGTCTTCTTTCTTCTACAGTTATTAATGTTTTCCTCTCTGGCATACGGCCATGGTGGCTTGTGAAAACAGCAGCTTCGATCTGCGCGCCGCATCGTAAAACAATTATCTCCTTTCACGACAGAAACAGATGTCATTATTTTGCCTCTTTCACATGGACATCAAAGCTTTCTATCTGCATGATGAATCCATGCTTCCATCGAAGACATAAGGACCTAATGTAAATGTGGAATACAGCAAATACAGTTAGAAAAGGGGCCACAAATATGACAAAACCGTGCATGAATTCCTCTGAAAACTTTGGCTTCCTTGGATCAATCCCATCATGTCCACCTACAATGAATGTTATGACAAAATACTAAAAACATCACACATGGCCATGGATTTTTTTTCAAAGCCTTGTGTCAACTCTCCCATCAAACAGGTCTAGTCTTGTTGCATCCTCTACGCCGGAGTCGTCTTACTGTTCTGTCGTACAGTATTACCACACAGGAGAATAATGGAAGCCAAGAAAAACTTCATACAACTACAGGATGTGTCTTAAAATCATGACCCAGAACAATTTAATTAGTTTGAAGAGCTTAAATCACCACCGTCCTGCATCTCTGGAAAGTCTTTATCACACGCAGTGTTGTGAGTAAAGTACATTCTTGTGGCATTCCTGAGTAAAGATAGCATCTTAATCCTTTAATACTCCTCAGTGAGGTAGATAAAGGGGTTTGCAAGGGGCTGTAATGGAGATGTCAGAGCAGCCTCCTATCGCCAGCGTCTACAGTGAAGAGACGGTGCTTCAACGACCGAGGAAAAATTGATCTACTTTGAGTGTCAGGAGGCGGGTTTCCATCCAAGTGCACTGCAGATTTTAACATGTTTTCTATTACGTGCTTTTCCATCCACTACTGTTTTGTGACAATCAAGAGCTGGGTTTACTTTATTATTTTCATCATCATCCTGGATTAAAACTTTGCCCATTAGATTTAATACTTCATACACTAACATAATAAATAATAACACTGGTCAACAACAAATTTATTGTTTAAGTTTTTTGAGCTGATTTGGGATAATTTTGGTGTCCTGAATCCAAAAATCACATTAATTTTGCTCAATCAGGTCAACTTTCTGACCTATGCTACATATTGGCTTTTTAACATTTTTGCTTACATTTATGGGCATTTTCACATCATATGATACAAAATTCTTTCATATTTCTTGCAATAAACGAGTTCTGAAGATTTTACTTTTGCCAATTTATGATTAATGTTTTTTTTAATATTACAGGTGAATGAAATGGCTTCGACTAGAAGATCTTGCAAAAATAAGCCTGACGTATTCTGCTACATGTGCAGTGAATACACCATTGTACCTAACAGGAATCCTGTTAGAAAATGATTTTTTTCTCTTAAAATCTATTTTGGGTGAGAACTATATAAAAAAATCAACTGATAAAGTCACAAAAATGTAATCAATTTTGTGAGAAGATCAAATTTTTAAAAATCAAATTAGCAAAAAAACCTGACCTGATTGAGAAAAATAGATGTCATTTTTGGATTTAGCGGTGCAAAATGGTTCTAATTCAGTTGAAAAAACCTAGACAACTTGCAAAAAACAATTTTTTGTAACCCAGTGTAATGGATTAGATTTATATTGTGCTTTTTTGGTCACTCAAAGCGCTTTACATTATTGACCCATTATTCATTCACTCTCACATTCTCCCTCTGGTGGTGGTAAACTACATATATAGCCACAGTTGCCCTGGGGCAGACTGACCAAAGCATGGCTGCCAATTCGCGCCTACGGCCCCTCTGACCACCACCAAACGTTCATACACAGTCATACACCAGTGTGAGTGGCACTAGAGGCAAGGAGGGTGAAGTGTCTTGCCCAAGGACACAACGGACTGACTAGGACAGAGCAGGAGTCGAACCGCCAACTCTTCGGTTATTGGACGACCCGCTCTACCATCTGAGCCATGGCTGCCCTGAAATCACCAAAACCACCGAAACTAAAGCTGCACAATATATTGTTTAAGCATCGTCATCACAATGTACGTGTGTGCAATAGTCACATCGCAAGGTCCTGCAATGTAGGAGGCAAATGAACTCGTGTTCCCAGCTAATTTCAACCTGGGTACCTAACAGATACTGCGCACAGCGATCCACCAATCACAATTGTTCTTAATCAGTTTGCCGAAGCAGACCATGCCCCTGCACATGGAGTGAGTCGCTGGTAACAACATTGAAAAATGAGCAACGAACAAAAGAAAGTCACCAAAAACGAAGACTTGGTGCCACAAAGAGATGCAATGTCAGTTATCTGGAATTATTTCAGCTACAAGAAGGATGATACTGAAACGTGTTCTGTGTCGATAGTGTCTTGCTGTTGCCACGAGAGGAAACGCAACTAATTTGTTTGACCATATATGTTGGCACCACACAGCTGTTACATCCTCCTGAGTAGTTTTTCATATCGCAATATATATCGCAGGGTTAAAAAAATCGCAGTGTCAGTTTTTTCCAGTATCGTACAGCCCTAATCTAAACCATTGATTAGAGCTGTTTCTGTTCAATATTTTCAATATTTTGTGTAGGTTAGTGGTGCATGCAATAAGATGATTTTTTAATTATTTTGTACGAAAGGTCTGGGCTAACATTGTCTGTGTTGCATTTTATGTTATCTGTATTTGACCCTGTATGTATTTTGTGTGTTTTTGTGTAGCATCAACCTGCCAGGAGGTCTAGAGATGGAAATTAGCCTGAGGCTATAATCTTGCATATTTACTTTTTTGTTTTTTTAATTGTTCATTAATATGCATTGTTCCTCCTTTTCATAAATAAATAAATAAATAAGTGCTGATTGTAAGACTTACTTTGCTAAAAACCTGAAGCTGGTCAACACCTTTTCACTCCCAAGTCAAACTGCTCATCAGCATCAAATACCATTATTTAAAACTACCCTATGGTTTGTTAAAGTCTTTGTCTAACATTTTGTCTTTCTCTTCTTTTCATTCTGTTTCGGTGTTTTTCAATCTAATGCTGCATTTCTGTTTGTTTCTCATTTCATTTCATTCAGTGAATGATGCAGTTTCCTTGTTGGTCCACACATGCTGACACACATGATAATTAGCGAAATCTGTTTACATTTTGGTTGAAAAAGTTGTGTTTATTTATTTATTTCTGAATTTGTATTCTATACAAATTGAAAATGAACTATCTACTTGTTCACTCTGATGTCATGGTGCCATAAACCTCATTTTTGGGATAGCGGAATAGCAGAGAAGCCCATAATGTTTTTTTTTCCTGAGGCAACAGTTTGGGGTCAGAAGACCTAAATTAATTTACTCAATTAAATAAAGCAATAAGTGTAATTTTCCATCATCAATGTTTTACTTGCAGTGGATTGTGGCCCAATGGGACACATTTAGAAGACAGACAGAGCAGAATTATCACTGAATAAAGTAAGGAAAAAAATCTTAATGTAACGGATATTGAATTATTTTTACTTTTGAAGTGTCTAAAATACTGTTTAAACTAAACTGCTAAAGTGGATCATGTTAAAAACATGAGTTTATTAATGCTCCCCTGAACTGGACAGCAAAGATAAGGAAACACTAAGAGTGAAGAAGTGAAACCCCTCATAAAAGCCATTCTTTAATTCAAGGGGATTCTAAAAGATCTGTTTTGGCAAATGGAGTGAGAACATTTGTTAAAATATAATTCAAATACAGTTCAAATGGAGTTCCAAAAAGAGAACAATGATGCATAATTTTTTTTTATTTTCAACAACTTCTTCTCTTTTTGGAAGAACAAAGAGAAGAAGTTGTTGAAATAAAAATTATCATAACAGTATTTTGTAATCAGATTTACTCTTTTCAGAATCTATCCATCCATTGTTTATTTTAAGGGTGTCACATTAAAAATAAATAAATAAAAGCCATAGTAGTAGATAATGTGAGGTATGGAATCATGGAAGTTGTCATTTTCATGATTGACAAAACTCTATGTACTTCAACTGAACTTATAATGTGGGTTTTTATTCATGTTATATTGGTTTATTCCAATGAATTAGAAGTAACATAAATGTGAAAAAATAAATAAATAAAATAAAAAAGCAGAGAAAACACTTACGTAAAGCTATGCTTTTATGTCAAATGTTTGAGTATAGTTTTACTTTATTACATTTTGATTTTATATACCTAATATTTGGAACCAATATTCACTTTTAAAGTCTTTGAAAAGGTTCGTTTAGCATCTTTGTGTTATTTATGCAATAAAATATATACATTTTTCAAATCGGATTTTATTTTTTGTGTGTATTTCTTGGCCTTTTGTGTTGATATCGTAGGTTAAAGTGAAAAAATAATAGACAGATGAGATAGATGAAGTTGTGCAAAAAAAGAAAAAGATACCAAACATGGGTATAATAAACATTTCTTTTATATTTTTATATTTTGCCTTTATATGAAGGCAAAATCAAAAGTACTGAAAAACGGCCAAAACAGGCTCAGACCCCTAAGGGTTAATGAACTGTTAATTTGCAAACAGTTCAGATTTGATGTTCCTAAAACACATACTGTATGTAGGTATATTTTAATAAAATGGAGGCAGTGAAATCTCCATTTTCCTTGAGTTGTGTGAGTTAGTTGACTTTTTGAACTGGCTGTGAATCCCAGCTCTAGGACATAACATCTTGTCAGGGGGAGTCCTCCTCCTCCCATTCCGTCCTACGACGTGGATCCCAAGATAATTTATTACCTGTTTATCTTGTTCAGCGGCTGTGAGGGCGCTCTCCAGTTCGTCCAGGTCTCGTCTCAGGCTGCTGCACTCGGCCTCCAGCCTGTCCCTGTGCAGGGCCAGCTGGGTGGAGCAGGCCTCCTCCTCCTCCAGACGCTCCGACAGGCCGGACAGCTGCCGCTCCAGCTCACACCGGGCCTTGTCCAGTTGGATGCAGCGCTGCTCCGACACCTGGGTGCTCTCCTGCTCCTGAAAGTCCATGAACACCAAGAAATAAAGATGTGCAGCTTAACACATGAAGACCCAGTGCTACTTTTGTGGTCGTTCCCAAAATAATTTTTCTCTCAAATTAACCTTTCTATGTGATTTATCATAATTTATTATAATATTATCCTCTGAATTTTGCATTTTTTCAGTGTAAATCATGTATTTTCCCATATCGAATTCACTGATCATGTCAATTATCATAAAACGCTCAGATTAAAGTTGAGAGTTATTATATCAAAAGCACTTTTACAGCAAAGATATCAGCAACTAAATGTACAAACAATTGTCTCCATCCACTGTCACTGATCCAACTCCATGGGTTTTACTGGCGAATCAATGTTGTAGAAGATGACGGTGTTTCACAAGAAATTGAAGAAAACAAAGGGTGGTCTAATATTTTTTTCCATGACTGTAGATATAAAAGTACAGACTGTGATCATGGTTGAAGGCAACAGAAACAGCTGTTAGGTTAGAGGTGGAGTTACGTAGCTGTTGGTGATGTTAGCCATCTCCATTACAAAAATAATGACTTAAATAAATATAAATACTAAATATCTTTATGTTCTGTGCTTTTTCAGTGCTCCTTTTCATTGCTCTTCTTCTTACCAACTGCACAGTACTAACTACTGTTAACTTATCCTGCATTTCAACAGTTAGTATTAGCTCGACTCGGCTCAGTTCAGCTCAGTTTGGTTTGACTGTCAGCGTGTAACATTTACATAACATTGGAATGGTACTCACACAGGGCGGTTGGTTATTACTGTGATGCAGACATAAAGTATCATGATGTCTTTCAATGCACTTTACTGCTGTGCACTTTAGAAATAATAATTTTAGTTATTATTGGGGTTTTTTTTGTTGTTTTTTTTAACAGTATTTTATATTATTTACTAAATGCTGCTGACAATTGGGACCTGAGTACAATGTTTCGTTTCTGTGTATTTTATATGCAGAAATGACAAATAAATTTGAATCTTGAATCTCTTGAATCTTGAACATGACAGCTACGAGTGCAGCAACAATGGAGGAGGTTAAAACTTAAAACCATGAGTTACAAACTGAAGTACTGTTGAAAAAGTTGACACTGTGGTCAATTTAACAAGACAGAGCAGGGGTGTCAAACATGCGGCCCAGGGGCCAAAACTGGCCCGCCAAAGGGTCCAATCCGGCCCGCAGGATGAATTCGTGAAATACAAAAATTACACTGAAGATATTAACAATCAAGGATGTCAAAATAAATGTAGTTCAATTCCATCAAAAGTGGGTCAGACCAGTAAAATACTATCATAATAAATTATAAATAATGAAAACCACATATTTTTCTCTTTGTTTTAGTGCAAAAATAAAAGTAAAATTACACAAAAATGTTAACATTTACAGACTAGCCTTTTACAAAAAATGGGGAAAAACCTGAACAAATATGAACAACCTGAAATGTCTTAAGAGATTTAAGAGTAATTTTACCAGTATTCTGTCTGTTATTAAATGCTTTGTGCATTTGTAGATCCACTGAGATCTGTATGTTGTAATGAACATGTAAAAATGAGAAGCCGAGGCCAAATAATGGCATAAATTGTTAAAAATGCACTTTTTTTCTTAATAAATTTCATTTTGGTCATGGTTCATGTTTTTCCATATTTTTTTAAAAGATAGTTTGTAGATGTGGAAATTTTGAAAACATAATCTTACTTTTTTCACTCTAAAACATAGAACTTAGACATACAAATTCTGGAATTGATATTATTTATGTATTATTTCATTATTATTTTAATGATCCGGCCCACTGCAGGTTATATTGGGCTTTATGTGGCCCCCGAACTAATGTGAGTTTGACACCCCTGAGATAGCGCCTACTTGAAAATTTGCTTTTCAAAGATTTCCTGCTAGATTGGCTCAGTGTTTCATATTGCAAGATGATGACACATATAATTATGACAATTCTGGATTGAAAAATCTGAAATTTGCATGATTTCATATCTTATTAGTCTGTTTGGAACACTGATGAAGGTTTGGTATCTAATAGAATCTTGTGGTCCTTAGTTTTGTGCAGTGGAAACACCAAACATGCTGTGCCAAGGAGACTTGTGCTGATTCTGGCAGTGAAAAAGTAACAATAAGCCTAGAAATTCTAGATCTCACAAGACTTAAAGTAAATGGATAAGCACTTGGAAAATCTCTCACATTGGAGCTTTAAAAGAATTAACTCTTTTTTTTTTTTCATCACTATTTTTCATGTTCTCTCAGTTCTACTGCAAATGAGGCCTTCAACTCAAAGCTTAACCCTTTCGTGCATAGTGGTCACTACAGTGGACAGCTGTTCAAAGGGGTTCTCTTGAATAATCATGGATTTTGTTGTTTTAGTTCCATATCAGCCAACACAGTGGACACTTATACATCATCCCATACACTGCAATTCATCCCATTATTGTAACTGTGCTGTTCTAGATAAACCTGATCTGCAGTAACATGTTTGAGTTTTAAAAAAGAATTGCTAATTGTTATTAGATTGTAATAGATAGAGTTTTTTTTTAAACAAGAAGTTATTATTATTTTATTTATTTATTTATTTAATTTTTTTTTTTTGTTTTGTTTTTTGCATATTAGCTCCATGCAGGTATGCTAAAATGTGAGAAAACATCAGATTAGCAGCATTTTAATTTCATAGTTTTCACACAGTTTATCAGTAAATACATATTTCTTTGCTTCTAAAATTAAACATATGGTGTCCAGCTGAGTGGACATTTTTGTAACTCCATGAAAAATATGTTCATTAAAAAAAAATCAATCAAATTGTTTATTTTTATGCCTGAAGAGAAATAAAAAAAAATCTTGATTAAGGTTCTCATAATTCATGCATGAAAGGGTTAAATTCAGGGTGAATAATTAATTTATTTCATTATTGATTCAAATCAACATTGTGGCCAATGTTCTTAAATCATTAATGGTTTCTCTATATAAAAATGTATTTGATTAAATTTAATACAGATGGATTTGCCTGTGGAGTATTTTTCCACTGGTGTGCCTTTATGCACTTGAACACATCACTTATAAATTCATCTATTAGTTAATTACTGTATAATACTGTATCTGCAGCAAAAACCTGCATATTTTAGCATGCCTACACAGAATGCTACTGTTGAATCCAGCCTTAAACTCTGTCTCTAAGAGGAGATTAACTAGTTAAGTGTTTCAATAAAGAACCTTTTCTGCTCTATTTGAGTGACCTCAGAAGGGTCAGAAAAACGAGAGATTTACCAAAAGCTAAAGGATAAAAAGATCATAATTAGCTGAATAAAAGCCCCGAAGCAAAGATTAAAACATCTTGGTCATGCAAAGAGGCTCTTACCGCAGATTATGCCAACAAGATGGAGCGTATCCTCCCTTAAGTCAGAAGAAACTTTCCCTTTGTTACTTTGTCCTTTTCTTAATATAGTACCACAGTAAAGACAACAGAGTGACGTAGACCGCTGACCTGATAGGCAAGTTCTACCAAACACCACATTAGTCAACAGCCGTCCATAACAGGACTGAAAAGACCTGATTGTAAGAGTCTGCTCTGGTTACTGTTACTTTCTTATGGACCAGTCATCATAGGCAAGGCATTTGGAATGAGCAAATAGCATACCCACATATCTGGGCATTGGTGAAATGATCAGACGACCACATTTCCATCTGAATTTGTTTCCATAAAAGTACTTGGTTGGTGCATTCCCCCTGACTTTTTTGCAGTTGCCCTCGCACTATTTTGTTCCCTGTCCTTTCTCTGTTTGCACACTTCCATATTGTGAATGAACAGGTGTCAGCAGATATAAATAGAGGAGGACATAAGTCAGTTTGATGCACAAAGAACATGTAAAAACACGTGGACATCTGTACACATACAACTCTTTCACACACAAATGTACGCAAGTTAATGCTATGGAACCACTTAGTGTTTCTCGAGAAAGAATTTCAAGTTCAGCTACAATGTTAAGAGCCAAAAGATCATTTTGTTCATTCTGGGATATTGTATATGAACCCTCCGGTATCCCGTCCAGCAAGGCCCTTACTGAGCACCAAGTGTGCCTTTTTGGCACACTTGTGGAATGAAAATTCATACAGTTTGTTTTTAATTCTTTTACACTTCTTGCTATTTCATCAACTTGAGCCGTAAATAAAAATACCAAATACTCAATCACTGTCACATTTTTTAACCCTTTCAATGCCGTGTTTGTAATGTAAACAAACCATTTTTTTGGATGCAAAAAACACAAAAAATTTTTTTTTTTTTCAAAATACTACATAAAAAGTGGATCACATATTATTTGATTTTTGCAGCCTGGCATATGTCAATGATTAACTCCAACACTGGTTAATATGCATTATTATTTTTGGCGTTAGGTCAAATGTTCAAAAATACTAGCATCTATCACCAAGTGTGTGTAAAATGCACACCTATAAATCAAACTATTAAATATTATATATTGATTTATTTTTCTGCTCTAATTTAATTTTATTTTTGTAAATCAAGGTCAGCCCTAATCATACACATCAAATGGAAAAAATAGTGTGTTTTAGGCACACTTGTAATTTTCTTTAGTTTACAATGTGCAAATTTTAGTTGGTGGCCAGAATCTTAAAAATCATGCAAAAATGAACAACTTTTGAATTCTAACCTTACTTAAATCGTGAAAAATAATATGAAGTTTTTAAAAACAAAGTGCAAAGTGTGCCTAAAAGGCGCACTCGGATAGCGGAGGGTTAAACAACTGTTAAGATATTGGATTATGCAATTACTAAAACATGTTTGGCGATATATTTAGGATGTATTATTAGTAACAATGTAAGAAAAAATGATAGATATTTGTTTAAAATATTATTAGCAGCCTGTAAAAAGGCTATTACAAAAAAATAATGCAGATTAAAACCACCTCCAACCACCGACTGGATACAAACTGTGAATGGAATATTTGAGATGGAGATTCTGACCCATAGACTGAGGACTCAAGAAGAACAGTGTCATGATAAATGGAAGACATGGACAATTTTCATTTCAACATCACACTACTAAAAACAATTGTTAGTCACAAGGTTTTTTATGGTCAATGCATCCCAAATGTCCCCTATATTTGTTTTGTTTTTAAATGTACAGAAAATAAACAATAAAAATAAAGTTTAAAAAAAGTTCATTTTGTTCATATATTTATGTAATTATTATTTTTGATCAAAAGTAGACTATGATGTGGAAAACTACAACTGCTACTGCTGGAGCTTGTGGGGTATTAGCATTGTAGTTTCATATCTTGCCAGCAGGTTAATGACATTACATTTACAGTGTAAGAACATTAAAATGGTGTTTTTAGCAGTCTGCAAAATACATTTCACAAAGCTGCCTTAGTTTTTCCATGTTTGTTTGATAAGTTTAGTGGTGCATGCTAGGATTAACTGGTATGCCAACAGATTTCGCTCTATTGTTGCTAGAAAGACTTCTCATTATGTTGACTAAAAAAAAAACAAGCTGTCATACTCGTTGATGGGTGATTTCGTCCTCAGCTTGAGGATAAGGAGCTCAAAGTTTCTCAGTTCACTGACATTTTGGACAATATGTTTCTGGCTGTCGGCTTTTGTTTTCACACAGACGTTGGTTTGGCTCTGTGACCACCTGTCAGATTAACGGTAAAGCAACAATATCCCCTCATTCTGGGGTTGTACCTGCACATTCCTGCCTTGAACAGGCTGTGGAAGAGGGGTAAACTCCTGGCACTACCTTTGTACAACTGTGATGAAGCAGGTTTTTCACGAAGAGAAGGTGCACAAAAAGCATAAACTGAAGAAAAATGAAAAAGATATCTTGCTGGGAAGATATTAATTGTTGCTTTAACGTTACGTGCAAACAAGATATAATTTGTTGTGAAAGAAAAAAAAAAACATGTGGGCCTCCATACGCCATCAAAAAAGAGAAAAACATGAGTAAACAGTACTGACATTGCTAAACATATCACCACAGTTTTAGTGTCGGGTGAGATCTGCAGGAAAGTCTGGATGAACAACTTATTCTGGAATAAAGGATCTGATTCTGATTTTTTGAATGCTATTCTTTAGCAACTATTCCAAGGTTTCCAGATATGCCAATTTAGAATTTTGTTTGGAACATTTCCCCCCTTTCTTTCTGGATCCAACTCCATGGGTTTTACTGGTGAATCAGTGTTGTAGAAAATGACTGTTTCCACGGTAACTGCGGAGCCTCTGAACATCCAAATGGGTCATATCTGATGACCATGAAAACACTAATTATTTACATGCATTGATAGGATTGATGGATCAACAGTAGAGCTGCACAATATATCATTTGAGCATCGTCATCACAATGTACGTGTGCACAACAGGGTCATTCCATCCCAAATCAACCAGATTTCAGAAAGTGCCCCACATGACCCCCTCAGAAAACGCCATTATACTGTTAAAAATGCCGTTTACACCTACGTTTGGATACAATTTGGAAGAAAATATAGTCATGCAGTAAAAAAAAAAATATTGAAAAAAGAACCAGTTCTATCCCAAAGTTAAAATTTTGTGCATAACATCTTGAAACATATATGAAGACATGGTAAAAAATTCAAAATTTTCATTAACTGGCCACATGGTAATTTGGGTGCTCAAATAAAGAGTATTTTTGTGAACAATTGAAATCGACTCATTTTATTCATTGCCTCACATCAACACTTTTCATTGAAATGTAGTCTTTTTGCAGTATATTGTTGCATATTGACCATAAGAATCCATGCAAAAAAAAAAAAAGAGGTCTCTACATTCATCCATTATGGCACAGTGCAAGCCTGAAGAGAGAGGACATTTGGAAGAATTAGCCTTTTGGCCTGATTTCAAGGCCTCATGGACCAAACATGAAGGCACCTACAATTATTTAGATGCAAAATATGGTCTTTTCAGGGGGATTTCACCCCAGACAGTAAGTTTCAGCAGTGTGGCTTGAATACCTGAGGAGGTATAGGTCCTCAAAGTTGGCCGAAAAGCAAATTTGCAAAATAAAAAAAAATAAAACGTCAGTTATCTGGAATTATTTCGGCTACAAAAACGGTGATACTGAAACACGTGTTCTGTGTCGATAGCGCCTTGCACCTCGTGGCACAACGAAAGGTAACACAGCTAATTTGTTGGACCACACAGCTATTATATCCTCCTGAGTATTTTTTCATATTGCAGTATATATTGCAGGGTTAAAAAAAATTGCAATGTCAGTTTTTTCCAATATCGTCCAGCCTAAACAACAGGTATTTAACAGTTGCATCAGTAGATGGTTTAGGTCAGGGGTGTCAAACATGCGGCCCGGGGGCCAAATGCGGCCCGCCAAAGGCTCAGTTCGGCCCCTGGGATGTTTTTGCCAAGTGCAAAAATTCCAGTCTTGAACTGAATTAAGCAAAAAAAATTTAGCATGAATTAAGGAAAAAATCTTGAATTAAGCCAAAAAAAAAAAAAAATCTTCAATTAAGTAAAAACAATCTTCCATTAAGCCAAAAAAAAAAAAAATCTTCAATTAAGTAAAAAAAATCTTCAACTAAGCAAAAAAAATCTCAAATTTAGCAAAAAATCTTGAATTAAGCCCAAAAAAAATTCTTCAATTAAGTAAAAAAAAAACTTGAATTAAGCAAAAAAAAAAAAAATCTTCAATTAAGTAAAAAAATCTTGAATTAAGCAAAAAAAAAAAACATCTAGAATTAACAACTTAAATTTTTTTCCTTTGTTTTAGTGCAAAAAATAACATTAAATTATGAAAATATTTACATTTACAAACTATCCTGTATCACTAAAATGTGAATAACCTGAACAAATATGAACAACCTGAAATGTCTAAAGAAAATTAAGCACAATTTTAAGTTTTTCTGCCTGTTCCTCAGTGTTTAGTGTCTTTATAGATCTTATCCATAATGCACATGGAGAAATGAGAAGTTGAGGAATAATATTGTTAAAACTGCACTAAATTTTCTTATGTTTGTTTTTATTCAAATTTCAGTTTTTTCAGGTTTTTTTTTTGTTGTTGTTTTTTTGAATAGTTTATAAAAGTAAGTATTTTCATAATTTAAATGGCTTTTTTTTTTTTTTTTTTTTTTTTTTTACATTAAAACAAAGACAAAAATTTGGAGTTGTCATTATTTATAGGTTATTCTGTTATTATTTTTCTGGTCCGGCCCACTGCAGATCAAATTTAGCTGAATATGGCCCCTGTACTAAAATGAGTTTGACACCCCTGGTTTAGGTCAATGGTGGACGTTTGGGTCTTTATGGGTAAACTTTTATAGGTTATTTTCATGTTAAAACTCCAGCTCCAACCACTGAACAGAATTAGTCATATATAAAACACAGACATCACCATAAATGACCAAACACTATTAACAGATTGACATTCCAACACCAGTTACCCACAGCTGCTAATCTCTGCTCCAGTGTGGTGCTATAGCTATCCCAGTCAAGTTCTTCTGGTTCTGGTTCAGGTCCAGGTCCAGGATCTGCATGGTTCCCATTAGCTTCCTCAGAGTCATCAGAGAGGGAGTGGCAACGCTGACGGCGTCTCACAGACATCATGTCAGTGGTAGTTCTCACAGTTCACACCTCACCTGTAGGAGAACGTAGTAACTTGTCCGCCTCTTTTCTAAAGGTTTTCTCCGCTGATGCAAACAGGCTCATTCACTTGTCGATCTCTAAAGTTGCTTGGCGTGCAGTTGCTCTTCTTGTTCCAGGCGGGTTTAGCAGAAGTAACAGTAGTAATTCACTCACTGATGGTGCTCCAATCCGTACTCTGCCAGCGTTCCTCTCTCTTGTTGCACACTTGCACCTCTGCTCACCTTTTTGCCTTCTACACGCTATTTAATCTGTCAGCCACTTTTTTTTCAGTCTGCCTTGTTAGCTTTCCCCCCCTCTCTCTTGCTCTTTCTTTCTTCTCAATCATCCATTCATCTACATTTTTTTAGGGTGTGCTGGTAAACGCTACTGAAATCTACAAACTTCCTCTCTTGCCCACAGCCAGTAACTCGATGCTAGTAGCCGGCACTCGGTCCAGTCTTAAACTGCATTTTAACATGACCACTACCGCTCTTGTCTTCAATCCCTACTGTAGTCTCCTCCCCCTGAAACAGGTGTCTCTCCCCACTTTCAGGGCATCCAAAGGTGTCCCAAAGGGATGGCGTTTGGTATTGGATGTCAGGTCAGAAGAAAAGCCTTTAACTTTGTGCCGTTCTGCCACAGAAACACAGCTCTGAGCTGTTGCATCAAAGCCATACCACAGACAAGAAACAAGAGCAGTATTCCAGTCAAAAATGCCTTTTCTCCTCTCCGTCTACATTGTAATTGACATAAATGTCTTGTGCGCCCACGCCCACATTGTCCCCCACAATGCCACGGCATTCATCTTAGTAAGAACAACGAGGCATATTGTGCTTTAGGTTCAAGTGTGGATGTTTTTCTTGAATGAAACCACCGAAACCAACAGAGATCAGACTATCTAGATCAGACTATCAAGCTAGGTTGTGTGATGAAATAATGATTGAGATAAGATAAAACCAAAAAAAGGTAAGGAAATAGCACCTGATGATAACAACAAATAAAACTAAGGAAACTAGAATAATGTGACACAAGAGAACATATAACAGGGGTGTTAAACTCATTTTGGTTCAGGGGCCTTATTTAGCCCAATTTGAGCTCAAGTGGGCCAGACCAGTAAAATAATGACTTAATAATAATAATAATAATAATAATAATAATAATAATTCGGTTTTATATAGCACTTTTCTAAGTACTCAAAGACGCTTTACAATAAACAGCCAAGGGATAAACATACATCAAACGGGTAGACCCTATTAATAACCTATAAATAATGACGAATCCAAGTTTTTCATTTTGTTTTAGTACAAAAATACCCCAATTAAATTATGAAAATATTTACATTTTCCAAAAAAAGGTGTGAATAACCTGAAAAAACAGAAATTTCATTTGAAAAATTAGTGCAATTTCAACAATGTTATGCCTCAACTTATTATTTGTACATGTACATTTACACACAAAAACATTTGGTAACAGGCAGAATATTGTTAAAATTTTGGAGTTTGAAACTAAAATTTGAACAATTTCTACAACATTCCATCTCGTATAATTAACACAACTACAGATCACAGTGGATCCGTAAATGCACAAAACATTTAGTAACAGGCAGAATATTGTTCAAATTGCAAATTTGGGGTTGTTCATCTTTGTTTATATTTAAGTATTTATTTGCATTTTATTGTGAAAAAATAGTTTTGTAAATGTAAATATTTTCACAGTGTAATGTTATTTTTTTCACTCAAATTTTTCACAAAGAAAATTTGTCGTTGTCGTTATTTATGGGTTTATTGTGTTGTTATTTTGACTGTAGATCACATTGGTCTGTATGTGGAACCTGAACCAAAAGGATTTGGACCACCTGGACTTTTCAGGTTAATTTTTGCACTTTCATCCCGCGGGCTGGAATGGACCCTTTAGCGGGCCAGATTTGGCCCCCAGGCCACATGTTTGACACCTGTGATATATAAGAATATTATTTAGCATGAATATTTAGTTTTCCCAAAGGAACTGTATGAAGGAAGCCAGAAATTGATATCCATTACAGGTATTGTGAGAAATAATACAGAATAGGCAGAAAATCTATAGCTACTGTATGCACAAAAATGTGTGTCAGACATATGGGTCTGCAGAGAGTCATATTTATGCTGCACAGAGTGTCTTGACATCTAAATGTGTATTTTCAAAACGGGAACATGTGCATAATGTGCAGATTTGAGAACATGCGGTATCCCCAGAAGTACTGTCTGCGTTATGTTTAAGTTTTTTCAAGTTAGGGTCAAGTTGGGGTTTTGCAGACTGAGTGCAGTTTTTACTCTCCGTTTTAAACCTTAATATATACCATTTACCAATAGATGCAATTTTAGACCTAGAAAGATTAAAACGGAGAGATAAATTAATTTCTTGTCCCTATTTTTGTGTCGGAAAATACTTTGTGCAGAAAGTGCATAACATTTTCTTCAATGTCTAATATGTAAAATCTGCATGTCCTTATCAAGGTTATAATAGCTTTGGATTTTTTATTATAGTTTAGTTTTATTTAGTTTTGACTTTTTTTTTCTAAATCAGTTCATTTTAATTAGTTTTTAGAGCAGGTTTGCTAGTTTTTATTAGTTTTCATTTTTTTTAAAAATGCTTAGTTTTAGTTTAGTTTTAGTATTAATTTTAGTTTTGTCGTATCTTTTATCTTCTTCGCCGTCATATTCAAATAAATCCCAGACAGGACTCTGCTGCTTTCTCCCAACTTTAGTCTCCATGTTTCCAGGTAGAGTGAGGACGAGAAGACGACTGTAAACCACAAGTGACCGTGAAGTGTTGTATGGTGCCACTAGCTAAAATTGCTAGAGCGAAATAAATCGATTTCATATCAATCCAACATTGACAAAGATGAAAACGAAGGGAATTTTAGCGATATTTTTTATGTTTTAGTTAGTTTTGTAAGCACACAATACAGTTTCAGTTAGTTATCGGTTTTTTCTTTTAATTATAGTTTTATTTATTTCAGTTAACGAAAATGTTTTTTCAATTCTAGTTTTCATCATTTCGTTAGTTTTCATTAATGATAATAACCTTGTTTCTTATGCGCTTATATGGAGCTTGCTAGACTTAATTATAAGCAAACAGGACTAAGTATTTCACACTTTTGCCTCTATAGAAGAGCAGATGAGGCTCTAAAGGGTGTGGGCTGAAGCTTCCATCACAAACTTCACAAAGCACGCAAGCATGTGTGAATATTACAAATTGAACCTTTAATGTCTCTAAAAATAAATGCAATAACACACTTCCAGACCTTTTTGGTTTCTGTAAAGTGGTGTTATGTTTAATTTTTTTCAAGTTAGGGTCAAGTTGGGGTTTTTGCAGACTGAGTGCAGTTTTTACTCTCCATTTTAAACCTTAATATATACCATTTACCAATAGATGCAATTTTAGACTTGGAAAGATTAAAATGGAGAGATAAATTAATTTCTTGTCCCTATTTTTGTGTTGGAACATACTTTGTGCAGAAAGTGCATAACATTTTCTTCATTATCTAATATGTAAAATCTGCATGTACTTATGCGCTTATGTGGAGCTTGCTAGACTTAATTATAAGCAAACAGGACTAAGTATTTCACACTTTTGCCTCTATAGAAGAGCAGATGAGGCTCTAAAGGGTGTGGGCTGAAGCTTCCATCACAAACTTCACAAAGCACACAAGCATGTGTGAATATTACAAATTGAACCTTTAATGTCTCTAAAAATAAATGCAATAACACACTTCCAGGCCTTTTTGGTTTCTGTAAAGTGGTGTTGGGTGGCAGGCATTCATGACCTCAGACTTTCTAATGGGTAGGAGAGACCATTTGCAGCACAATGTCAATCCACATGCAAATGCTCTCAGGCCTGTCCTTATTATCGTGTCAGGAAAAAAAAGCAGAGTATGTGAGAGCTCTCTTTGTATTCTCAAGCCACCAAAAACACACATGCACATTCATTGTACCATAGTTAGCAACAATAAGAGTTTTGCTTTCAACCCAAGAGCTAAGAAATGCAACCATACATGACCTTTCCAAATTACATAAACCTAGAATAACACCAGATCCAAGCCTACCCAAAAGTGGACACAGAATATGAGAGAGGATAAGCTCTGTGCCAATGCCACTGAGCCATGGAAGACATCCAAACACCAAAACAACATGAAAACATAGGATTTCTGAGAATTCAGATTGTTTTATTTTGACAATGTGGTCTGGGTTCTTCCACACAGAGAGATCTCTTCATGAAACTCCCACTTGAACTAGAGAAGCGAGAGACACTGAGCACGCCCAGACGGCCTCTCCAGACACCACTCATGTCCAACACCAACACTGTCATATCTGACAAGACAGAACCAAAGAAACAGATATGCAGCTAAGTCAAACATGTATTAGATTTATATAATTACATACCAACCCTAAGGCACAAAAACAAAACCACCTTAAAGTGAAGCTAGTTTCCTGTTCACACTGATATCTGTAATACTTTCTCAATCTTTCATCGACAAAGCTGAAATGTATTTGATATTGCATATTTAGAGGCTCTCAGTGTTCCAAATAATGCTTTCATAAGGTGGAAAACCTGCTACTTAATTACCAACTGCCTTTTTACATCCGAAAAACAAGATGAGTGATAACGCCCGAGGGTACGGGAAGTTGCAGGTTCAGCTGCCGGATGTTTTTACCCAAGATATCCATCATGCATTCTTGTATAAAAGGGAGGAGGCTGTTCAACCACACAAACAGCTTTGCAAGGTTCTTCATAGACACAGCAGTGCTCACAATGGCATCACTAGCTGAGTAATATTTAACGGACAGGCTCAACAGTATCTTTGTTTAGCATCCTAGCTTGCTAGCATTTACAAATAGCAGTAAACACAAGATGCAGGTCAGACTATTGGGTTGTCTACTAGAGAAAAATTATATATACTGACAGTCAATAGAAACTTTGAGGTAGAAATGTATGCATATTTCTACTTGTAGGGGGGTTGTAATTATTCATTGTGGATTTATTGATGACTTAGTGCTCGAGTAGTTGAGATTGTGATGAGTTGTCATGGTGTCACGGTTCATTGCACATGGGTTGGTCTCTTTGCAAAAGTGGACCAAATACACATTGAGCAATACTCAGTGGGTGTCTGCACAATTTGAGGACTGGTTTTGAAGGCCCAAAAGAGGCCACCATTGTTAGTCCAGTGAGCAGCATCATGCCACGTCTATCACGTGAACAACGTCTCCGTGCACTGGGTATGGTGGAGGCCGGTTTGAGCTACAGTGATATAGCCAGGCGTATGTATGGGCTGTTCCCAACCCACAATCAGAAACCTGGTTGAACGCCACAACACCACAGGCTCTGTTGACGATAGACCGCCTGCATCGAAAGCAAACGGAGGCCATACCCAGTATTGACTGTTGTGACTTTGTGTTTGGCAGGTGCCATTTTCTTTTGTTAAGTTTTTTGTTTTGAAATTATTCTTGAAACTTTAGATTTTTTTTTCTGTATGCCAATATCCTAAACAAATGATTCATATGAAAAAATTCCAGTTTAGGGTTTCAAAATAAAAAAAATATGTCAAAAAACATGGTCTCAAAGTTTTCATTGACTGTGAGTGTATTTTTTAGAATATAAATTACAACTGTGACCTGTTGGTGGTGATGGAACATGGCGAATCACCAGTAACATGAAAAAATGTCGACCCAATTTTAATGCAAGAGGAAAAACCAAAGGAACATCACAGAAAGTAGCTGGTGACATGCCTGTGGTAATTAGGGATGGGAATCGAGAACCGGTTCTTTTTGAGAATCAGTTCCCAGTAGCTCAATTCCTTGGAACTGTTTGCCTGCCGGCTTAATGATTCTGCCTATTGATTGCACCTTTGTTGCGCATGCGGGATGATGTCACAGATACGCAGCATTGTTTTGGTTTAGAACGTAGCCAACATGGCGTCGAGGCAGAAACTCTCCAAAGTATGTCTATATTTCACGTGAAAAGATGACACCAGGGCCACTTGTAAGACTTGCACAGCTTCTGTTTCTTCAAAGGGTGGAAATCCCTCCAACATGCTCAAACATTTGTCCACACAATATGCAGTTCATTTGCTGGAATGTCATATGTTTGATATGCTGCTTAGCGACGTTTGTGAATCAAACACCAGGGCGTCACCCAGGTCCGGTTCTAGTGTGTGTGTGTGTGTGGGGGGGGGCAACAAACGTCCTGCCCCTTTAAATAAAAGTTTCTGAAGGTAGGGAATAGGAAAATGAGGTGCACAGCAGTGGGAGACAGAGGAGTTAGTAAAGCCTCTTAAGTTTCAGTTTCATTTTCACTTTGTACAGTTGTACAAATCTGCCCCAGCGTTATTACTTGTGCATACTCTATATCAGGGGTGTCAAACTCATTTTAGTTCAGGGGCCACATCCAGCCTAATATGATATAAAGTGGGCCGGACCAGTAAAATAATATAAATAATAGGATAAGAACTTTTGAATAAAAAAAGGAAATTCCGTAATGAAAATGTTTACATCTGCAAATTACTTGAACATGTCATGTCAGCTGTTGGACTTTGTCTGTCTTTTCTGTTTTGTTTGTCATTTCCTGTTTTATTTTGTTAAGTTTCCCTCATGTGTCATGTCTGGTGTCTTTACTTCCTTTCCCTGATTGTGTCCACCTGTGCTGATTACCTGGCTCCTCCCGGATTGTCTCCACCTGTGTCCAATTGTCTTCCCGCCCTCTTGTGTATTTAAACCCTGTGTCTTCCCCTGTTTGTTTGCCAGTTTGTGCTCTACAACTCGTTTGTGTTCACTTACCAGCGTTTCTTGGATCCTGTTCGTTTGTCTGCCGTGTTTGACCTGTTTTCGTCCCTCGACCACCGATTCAGCCTGATCCTTTCCTGCCTGCCTGTTCTCGACCTGGTTCGTTTACCCGACTTCGTCTCTGCCTGCTCCCTTTATACCTCAGCCTCCAACGTTCACCTGTGTTTCGACCTCCGCCTGGATTACTACCGTGAGTTAGCCTGTCCCCCATGTACCGTTGCTTGTATGATTGTCTTTCCGTGTATGACCTGGCTTGTTTATTGACCACCCTCTGTCTGTCCCTAGTGGGGATTCCGTGGGGGTTTTCCCGGCTCGGCCGAGTCGGTCGTCTGTCAATCCCACCCGCAGCCCAGACGTTTACCCCCGGAACCGGAGGCCTCACAGAAGTCAAATATTCTCTGTGTAGTGTCATTTCCTCTGTGAAAGTGTTTAATAAAAACACTAAATCTTATTGGGAATTCGTGGTCTTGCTTTTGGGTTCTGCCTTTGTACTCAGCCTATTACAGAACATAACAAGAACAAATATGAACCTGAAAATTCTTTAGTAAAATAAGTGCAATGTTAACAATATTGCGCCTTAGTTTATTATTTATACATGTGAATCACAACTTGGAGATCACAGTGGATCTACAAATACATAAAACATTAAATAACAGGACAAATATTATTAAAATTCCATATATTTCTCTTAAGACATTTCAGATATTTACATGTTTTGTCAAAGGCTAGACTGTAAATGTAAACATTTTTGTGTAATTTTACTTTTTTTACACTAAAACAGAGAGACAAATAGAGAATACAGTTCTCATTATTTCTAGGTTATTATGATAGTATTTTACTGGTCTGATCCACTTTAGACTGAAATGACCTAAAATGATTTTAACATCCTTGATTGTTAATATCTTCAGTGTAATTTTTGCATTTCACAAATTCATCCCAGGGGCCAGATTGAACCCTTTGGCGGGCCGGATTTGGCCCCCGGGCTACATGTTTGACACCTGTGCTCTATATGTTATATTTTCTAAGCAGAGATGGAAATATAAAAGACAGTTAATGCAAACGTGTAAGTGACTATTTTTGGTCATTTCCGCATACATTCCAAGACAGCACTTATGTTGTTCTAATGTTCGAAAAGCGATGTTCTAATGTTCTAAAATACATGTTCCTTTCACATTAAATGTTTTTTTTTTTCTTGTATTTTATATATACACAAGTCTAGGACCCCCCCCCCCATATACAGGCAAGGAACCAAATACGGTAACTTCACTGACCTTGATTTTCTACATGACAATAAGAAAAATTTATCAAAATTTCACAAAATTAATAAAGTCTTGTTATGTCCTCCAATAACACACTAAGGTTGAAATTTTGAATTATAGTGTATTTCATTGTGTGACCTATAAAGGGTTAATTACGCACAACTGGAATAGTCATTTCCATTGGTCACAAAACATTTTACAATATTTAATTTTTTTGGAATGGGCTCAAAAAACTGCATTGAAGCATAGCCACTGTGACATTACAGTTTCTATTCGTGCTAGAAGAAAAGCAAAGAAATGGCCAAAGACAATATGGTGAATCCCATGGGGTCTATGAATATCTGTTCTAATTTTCATGGCAATGATTTAAAAGTTGTCAAGATGGCTCATTGAAAATAAAAGATGTCCAGCTAATGGAAAAAAGGGGGGTAACTTTAGTCCTAAAGATGCAATTACACTTGTTAGGGTTGGTTTTTTGGTTAATACTGTGAAATGAAGATGGGCCTACAATGTTTTCCTGCCAAAGATATTCAACAGTAAGAATACTGGGTAGAGTTAAAACCTCATACATTAGTCATTTGTAGCTCCCTATTACCCATGCAGTCCATCTGGAAGTCTCTCCACACACTCTGCTCTGAGTTTTCACCAAACCTCACCTCAAAGTTTACCTTTCCTCACCAATTTGTTAATACATTCATTTGCTTCCTCCCCGTTGCCCTTCAACATCAAACCAGTCTTTCATTTCCTAGCCTGGTTTCACCCTCCTCCATCCTCCGCTCTCTAGCCTCATTCATCTTTCCTGCCAGTCTTTTGTCCCACAGTTTGCCTTGGGCCTCAGTAACTTCAGAGCCAGTCCAGACTAAAAGTTTTTCCACATGCAGAACTGGGGCATCTGGACCGCTCTGCAGGAACACTCCACATTTATTTCCCATTAGGAGTAATTGAGGGGTAAACAGTGGATTTCTCTCTGTTTATATCCATTTGTACCAAAGATGGATGGAACAGCAAGTTAAGAAAAAATGACTAAATGTGTATCATCCTGCACTGATGATTTTTAAATCTAACATTTACTTTTTCTGCCTGTACTTTTATTTGTAAAGCTCAGTTAAAAAAAACCCAAGTGTGGGTGGTATTGTCACGCCTTTTGTTTGGCTTCCGATGATTCAGATTTCATGCAAAGTCGTGCAAACAACCAACTTGTTGAACTACATGTCTGGACCCATAATGTGGAATCAGTAAAGTGTAGTTCAAATGAATGTCAGATTTGTTGGACAGTGTTGACTTAACTGTTTTAACATCCACCCTTTTCACACAACCCTTAACACGAAGCAAAACTTCCATGAATTTTCCATTAAATGCTAAAATGCATGTATTAAAGGAGTGATATTTTGCTTTTTTAAATGGAATTATGCATTTAAAACATTTCTCTGTGGTCTGCATAAACTGTAAATGCTATGCTTGGGTCTGAATTCTTCATTAATTCAACTGCACAGGTCCATCTTCAACCCTATTTCTGAGTAATGACACCAGAAAGGTCATTTTGAGCGCTGGCCCTTTAAAAGCAAATGGGCCACTTCACACCCCACTTCTGTTCGTTAATAAAACCAACAACTGAACATTTTAGGTAATCAGCTCGAAGTTTGGACATATTTTGAGTATGGACCACAACTACTGCTGCTGACCAAGGTTATTATCGTTAACAAAAACTAATGAAATGACGAAAACTAGAATTGTAAAAACATTTTCGTTAACTGAAATAAAGAAAAAACTATAATTAAAAGAAAAAAATGATAACTAACTGAAACTGTATTGAGTGTTTACAAAACTAACTAAAAAGTCAAAAAATTCTGGATAAAATTCCCTTTGTTTTCGTCTTTGTCAATGTCGGATTGATATAAAATCGATTTATTTCCCTCAAGCAATTTTAGCTGCTGGCACCATATGATATTTAATGGTCCACTTCTTGTCACGTGTCGTTTAGGCATCTTCTCATCCCCACTCTATCTGGAAACATGGAGACTAAAGTTGGGAGAAAGCAGCAGTCCTGTCTGGGATTTATTTGAATTTGATGGTGAAGAAGATAAAAGATATAAAGAAACTAAAACTAAGCATTTAGAAAATAACGAAAACTAATAAAAACTGGCAAACCTGCTCTAAAAACTAATTAAAACTAACTGAATTAGAGAAAAAAAAGTCAAAACTAAATAAAACTAAACTATAATGAAGAATCCAAAACTATTATAACTTTGCTGCTGACAAACAATTATCGTGTACTTGGAGAAATGTTCATCGGAAGTCTTGACCTTATATGTGCAAATATTGTGACGTTAAGAGGTTACAGACACAACAAACTGATGGAATGAAGGAACTGAAGGAATTAAAACGGGTGGTAGAAATCCACTCGATTTTGCCAAAATGAATATAAAGGAAGCTTTGTGGCACCTGGAGGGTTCAAATTCAAATTTTTTGAACTATTAGGGTCCAAATACACAAATAAAGGTATCAAAGACTAATAAAAGTGGGTTTACCAAAATATGACCCCTTAAAATTTAAATAGAACAGGAACATCTTCTTGTTTCTGTGTTTAGTACGTGGATAGTCTTGACATATCCCTCACACTTCCTCAGCACTGTTCCAGCAATAGAAATAGGTCTGGCTCATCCATTTTTATTCTGGACTTGCGGTTAAAAACTCGCTGAGTTATTTTGGCTAGTTTGAATTTCTTTGAGCAGATCACTTTCGTTTTGGGCAGCGCTGAACACAGGATGCAGTGACAGTGCCTTTGTGTCAGGGGAAAAGTTGCTTTGGTGGAACATTTGGACATGGGGAAATGGTATTAAAATGACTAAATCCCAAAGAAAACACCACATGAAAAGACATATGTCTTTGTCAAAAGTTATTATGTTGATCGAGTAGTTGCTCGCTTTGGGGCAACTGTTGTTCTTTCAAGTAACAAGGGGGACTGTATGGTAACATGACTGCAACAGACTACACTTTTTATCATTTCATGTTAGTGTCTTGTGATTATACATGATTAGTCCTAGAAGCGGGTTACTTCTAAAACTTGCAGGAATGGGAATTGTCAGAATCCAAATAACACTGGTCAACAACAAATTTATTGTTTAAGTTTTTTGAGCTGATTTAGGATAATTTTGGTGTGCTGAATCCAAAAATCACATTAATTTTGCTCTATCAGGTCAACTTTCTGAACTATGCTACATATTGGCTTTTTAACATTTTTGCTTACATTTATGGGCATTTTCACATCATATGAAACAAAATTCTTTCATATTTCTTGCAATAAACGAGTTCTGAAGATTTTACTTTTGCCAATTTATGATTAATGTTTTTTTTTTTAATATTACAGGTGAATGAAATGGCTTCGACTAGAAGATCTTGCAAAAATAAGCCTGACGTATTCTGCTACATCTGCGGTGAATACACCATTGTACCTAACAGGAATCAAGTCACAAGTTTCATAAAGTGTGCTTACCAATCTTATTTTGGTATTAATTATTATATTTTGTGAGAAGATAAAATTTTTCAAAATCAAATTAGCAAAAAACCCTGACCTGATTGATAAAAACGGATGTCATTTTTGGATTTAGCGGTGCAAAATGGTCCTAATTCAGTTGAAAAAACCTAGACAACTTGCAAAAAACATTTTTTTGTAACCCAGTGTGATGGATTGGATTTATATAGCGCTTTTCTAGACACCCAAAGCGCTTTACATTATTAACCCATTATTCATTCACTCTCACATTCACACTCTGGTGGTGGTAAACTACATTTGTAGCTGCAGCTGCCCTGGGTCAGACTGACAGCTGCCAATTTGCGCCTATGGCCCCTCCGACCACCACCAAACATTCATGCACCAGTGTGAGTGGCACTGGAGGTAGGGAGGGTAAAGTTTCTTGCACAAGGACACAACGGACTGACTAGGACAGAGCGGGATTTGAACTGCCAACCCTTCGGTTATCGGACGACCCACTCTACCACCAGAGCCACAGCCGCCTCACAAAGAGAACAGTGTTTTTCAACCTTGGGGTCGGGACCCCACATGGTGTCACCTAGAATTCAAATGGGGTCGCCTGAAATTTCTTGTAATTGATAAAAAACAAAAAAACAAACAAAAAAACCCAAACAAAAAAAACTTACTACAAAAAAATATGTGGTGAGTTGAGAGAGACAATCCCAACACATAAAAGACATGACAAACTGTGAAGCTGAAACTGAAGCACTGTGGTACTGTTTATTTTTCAAATGTTCATTGTGGTCGGTTTCAGATGCTGCAGCTCTTTCATAATTCATAGTTTGAGTTCTTGTTTGTTCAGTATTAATTGTCAGCCTTGTAAATCCAAGCTGGACTGACTGTACATATCCTGACCAAGGAAAATCAAATTCTCACTTTGTGCAGTAATCTACACCTGGCTTTTCTGCCTCCGTCCATAATAATATACATTATATAGACTAAATGTCATCTAAAATTAACTTTTATTTGTAAGATAGTATAGCAAACTATTACATGATCAAAAACAAATTAATTTTAGCAAAAAAAAAAAAAAAAAATCTCTGTTTTGACCGTCTGGGGTCGCCAGAAATTTGTGATGTTAAAATGGGGTCATGAGCCAAATAAAGTTGTGAACCACTGAAATAGAAGGTGAAACAGTATCACTAACACCTTCTACATACCTAGATTTATGGTTGCATGAAAAGATTGGACGTTAAAAGGTTAAAGGGCAACAGAGCATTAAGGCTGATTAATCATCAAGTACCCCACCCCTTGATGAAAAACGTGTAGTCTCCCTCTGAGGCTGAATCCAGCACTCTACAACTGCAGGAATAATGAGGAGAGGGACAAACTTCCCGTGGAAAACTGGAAGTCTTCCTGCAGGCAGCTGCAGTCGGACTGACTAGATCTGACAAGGGGTCACATTTCTCACTGCAGTCAAATCAGAAGGGCTGTAAGGTATGAACTGAGCTGGCCGGCCTGTTTCCTCCACAGATTAACTTCATTATTTATGGTTGGCTAATCTAGTAAAAGAAAAAAAGATGCAGTTGGCACCAAAGCACACCTGGTGATTTTGATTAAAAAAGTTATTTCTGTCTGTAAAAGGGCAATAAAAATGAAGTTAGGTATTAGAGACTTAACACTTTCCCTCAGCAGAAATTAAAAACTGTAGTATCTGGAAAAATATGGATGTTTCACTATTAGTAGGATCTTTTAAAAGGAAAAAAATATCTTTTTCTGTCAGTTTGCGTAGTTTGGTTCATAAGCATTAACTTTTCCCAAAGAAATGTACTATAATTTAGTGCCACAACCACTCCAACAATCTGACTGTTGAAAAGATACTTGCTAAACTTTATTCGAAGGCACATACAGACAAAAATCGACTATGACATATGCATTTGTCATATGCAGACAGTAATAAAATACAGGGTGAGGAGAGCCACAGTTCAAGTCCTCAAGGCGTTTTACGATCCGTTCCATCGAAGCTGTCTGTAGAGTCTGCTAAGACACTCAGCAGCAGTAATGACCAAATCTCGTGGTCAACCCTTGAGCACTTTCCACAAACATTGATGCTGCCCCACACTCTCACACTAAAACTTCTGCCTTCTGGAGAGTTTGAAATGCCAAACCTACCCCGAATGAAGCACCATTTAGCACCGGTTAGCCTTTTTCATTTAGAGGAAGAGGTTGGTTTTATTCTGTATTTTTCTTTAAGGATGGAATTCCTGACCTTTTTAAGACATTACATTAGTAAAAGTTTAACAGTCTAGTTTCTTTCCTATAAACACACACACAGCAGACATGAAGTGCCAGGTTTGAGCAAATTAAGAGGCCGCAATCCAAACAAAAGTGCAGATGGGGGTGACCACTTTGTGGGTGATCTACACTCCACACATTTAGGAACACACACAGCCAGAAAATTTCAGTAACAACCCTAGTCTACTGCAGCAGGAGCAAAACTGTGCATATACACACCTGATGAGGATATAACTCCAAACAACACAGGCACAGACCAAGGTTATTATCATTAATGAAAACTAACAAAATGACGAAAACTAGAACTGAAAAAACATTTTCGTTAACTGAAATAAATAAAAACTCTAATTAAGAGAAAAAAATGATAACTAACTGAAACTGTATTGTGTGCTTACAAAACTAATTAAAACGTATAAAAATTCTGGATAAAATTCCTTCCATTTTTGTCTTTGTCAATTGATTGATATCAAATTGATTTACTTCGCTTGAGCAATCTTAGCTGGCGACACCATACGGCACTTCACGGTTTGTCATTTCTTGTCACTTGTGGTTTAGAGACGTCTTCTCGTCCCCACTTTATCTGGCAACATGGAGACGAAGGGTGTATTCACACCTGAAAAGTCCTTTGGTCCGCTTATTTGATTCGGATCAAATGCGGACTTTATTTTTTTCATTTGGGTCGGATTGCATTCACATTGCACTTTTTGCTAGTGGACCAAAATGTGTGAACAGAACCACGCATGTGACGAACTGCACTAGCATTGGACAGAAAAGTCAGGGGCAGGGTGAATCAGCGACGGCCTGTGTTGATGAAAATAGACGTGGTGCTCCTACATACAGTTATCATTTTCAGAATATAAATTGTATTTTTACTGACACAATTTTACGAAAATAATGTTAACACTCAAGAAAAGCTCAGTCGGAGCCAGTTTCATAATACGGGCATCTGACCAAATGTCAGTGGCACATTCAATTTCCTCATTGCTCCACGTCTGTCCACAGCTCATGGCTACTGCTGTTAGCTCTGACCACCCATAAACCTCGGCTACTTCCAGCAGCTACGGTGGCTCGTCAAGCACAAAAAGGCACCATATTCCTTGGTTTGGTTCGGTTCGAGGTCGGTTATATTCACACCAGAAGTGAACTGGCCCAGAGTCCGTTTGGAAGCGGCCCGCTTGTTTGGTTCGAATCAGAGTTCGCATGTTTGTATTCACACCTAAAAAAAAAGTCCAGACTTTCTGGGGAAACGAACTCTGGTCCGTTTTACAAGGACCAAACGTGGTAGGTCTGAATACACCCTAAAGTTGGGAGAAAGCATAGGATGGGATGGAAAGTATGGGATTTATGTGAATACAATGGCGAGGAAGATAAAAGATATGAAAAAAATAAACTGAAACTAAGCATTTAGAAAAAATGAAAACTAATAAAAACTAGCAAACCTGCTGTAAAAACTAATTAAAACTAACTGAATTAGAGGAAAAAATGTCAAAACTAAATAAAACTAAACTATAATGAAAAATCCAAAATTATTATAACCTTGGCATAGACTGTTACTTGTAATCTGACCAGCATGACATAAGCATGTGTTTTGCATGTGTTTGTCATAGAAGCAGCATGAAAACACAAACCAAGGAGAGTCACCAGCAGGAGAGGTTTTCTGTGGTGGAACTAAAGGTGTGAATACCACTCACCTAAAATAGAAAAGAAATAGAAGACCACTGTAAGCTAAGGAAATGTAGTCTGGGGAAAGATATGTCCCAGTTGGAAATGAAAAAAAACATGGCATGACCTAAGGAGACACACAATTCTACAATCCACAAAACTTGTGCTTCAGCTCAGACCTCACCACTAGCCTGCATTTATTCTATACAGTTGGTTGGATGTTTTTTTTTGTTTTTTTTTAAACCAACAGTAATCCAGAGAAACATTGTGTACTGTCCATATTCCAGAGGATTGGCAACTGGTCCATAGGTGGCACAGGGGCATATAAATTTTGGCATAACTGGATTTTAAATACATAAAAGTTTAATAATTATAATATAATACTCCTCCTGTGTACTGTAGTTCATTTTAGTTTATTTATTGAAATAGTTTTTAGCTGTGTTTAATTAATTTCAGTGTGTATATGTTCACTTTATTGTCATGAGGAGCTGGTAAAATGAATATAAATATGCATCACACCTGTCTTAGTTCTGTTTTTTTCTATCAGAATTGTTTTCATTTTCACGTCCTAACGTGATTGTGAGAAGGTTGTATGTCTACGTGGGTTCTCTCTGAGTACCCCGGCTTCCTAGTAAGTTGGTCGATCTGAATCCCATGTAGGTATGAATGTGAGAGTGGGTGGTTGTTCGTCGATATACAGTCGTGGAAAAAATTATTAGACCATCAAAAGTGATCAGAAACAATGGTTTTGCAATCAAGTACTAACTCCTGTGTGTGTCATGTGACTAAAACAGACAGAAAAGAAAACATGGAATCCCTAAAAGCACTGTTTTTGTCAGTACAATGCCATAGCTATTGATGTAAGAACTGAAGTGATTTTGGTTATTATCAAGAAAACCATGGAAAATGTCTAGATATCAGCTCTGAAATTAAACTCTTATGAACTATTGTTGTTGTTATCATTATATTTGTCCAAACAAATGTACCTTTAGTTGTACCAGGCATTAAAATGAAGAAGAAACTGAAGAAAACAAGGGTGGTTTAATAATTTTTTCCACGACTATGTCAGCCCTGCAATAAGCTGGGGATGGTCCAGGGTGTACCTCGCCTATGCAGATTGGTACCCAGGATAGTCTTCGGTAACCCATCTCAAGGACTAAGCAGTTCAGAAAATAGATGGATAGAAGTGATTGGATGATTTTTGTCAGGTTACCAAGTCATGAGTGAAGTTTTCAAGACTCTAGAACTATAGTGAAACAGATGATTAACCTACTCCAAACACCACACGTAAACTTTTATCCTGTTCAAGCCATCACACCAATTTTTAGTCTTCCCCACTTCTGGGTTTTACATCACGATTTTCATTTAATAGAAAACCAAGGAAAACACCACTTCGCTACGTGGCTACATGGTAATATCACGCTCCATTTAGGTGCTGATTTGTGGTCAAGGGGTTTCCTTGTGGGGTTGACACCTTAGAAGTAAGGGTTTGAATTATGTAATGTGCAGGAAGGTTTCTCTTTTTTTTCTCCAAAAAAAGAAGAAAATAAACCCACTTCAACAAAGACAGACTTCAGTCAAACATTACATTCAAAAGCTTGTGATGACTATTTATAAGATGTGTGGATCATTGATCAGAATCTGCACAGCAATTTTCTCCCTGCCATCACCCCCATCCCCAAAATTTGTTTAGCAACAGCCACAACTGTTCCCAAATCCTTAAAACAGCAAGGAATTTAATGCTATTAAACTGATGAATTCATGTATTTCACCTACTTATTTTGCTCTGAACGACAAATAGACATTTAACTCTGGTGTCATGCACAACAAACCCCGCCCCTCACATGTATTGTAGCTTATTTTGGCATTGATCCAGCTGATGTCATCATGTCTATGCATGTGCCGATGTCAGCATATCAATTGCCTCTATATATGTGCCAAATTTGAAGTAAATTGAAACAAAATTGATGTTTTTATAGATGTGAAATTTCGCTTATTATAAGTAAATGGGAGAAAAAAAAAAGATTTAAAAAAAATTCTTTAAAAATTTTAACTAATAACTACTTTTTCAAAAATGTAATAACATCTAGTCTAGGTCACTGGCAATCTATGAATCAAATTTGGTATGAATTCAACCAATAGTTTTGCTGCTAAAGTGTTAACAAACAAACAAAGAAACAAACCAAAACCAATACCCCTTGCCTCCCTGTCGGGGGGCGGGGTAATTATACATTTATTAAATCCTTGCTCAATTTCCAGGTATTTCTTGTTTTTGTCCAGAAAATTTTAATTAACATGTTTCGGTAATGGATATGTTCTGCTTTCCTCCGGTATATAAAATAAATTAACAACAGTGGAAATTCCATCTCTTCTACCACACTCTCTTTGTTCTCAGTATTTCCTCCTCCTTTTTCTACCACCACAGCCTCATAAAGGGTAAAATAGGTTAAGACATGCTTTTTTGGTGTTAAATTGGGTCCCGCTGACAACAACAAACCATATTAAATCATGTCTTGTTATTTGTTTAAACACTCAAAACAGAAATTCACATAAATACTTATGTAATACTGCCAGCTACAAAAATAACTCTCCATGTGTTTCCATGGCTAACTTTTCACCATTTATCTGTAGTAAATCTAGAAGGTAGTTTTGTGCAAGGGTTTACAGTGGCATGAAGAATGGGTACATCTGCCTTGGAGAAACACAAATATGCATTTTGATTTATGAGTCTGGAAATGTGAGTAAAAGCTGTGTTTTGGTGTCAAACTCAATAGGGAAATGACAGCGATGAAACCAAATCAAAACGTACTAGAACATCATAATAACAACCATGGAACAACACCTTCCTTGATGAATCTATTTAATGTGATTTCCACACATCCTAGATTAGACTAAACCAATCACAACTATTGATCTGATCTATGGGATGGGTCAGATGTGGTTTGATGTGGTCTGAAGACTGCCATCTATAGTCGCTTTTCCATTGGACATATGCGCAAAACTGTACTGATATTTACTAAATGTCGAAAAAACAGTTTATTTATTATCGCAAGAAGCCATTCCATAAAGATTACGACAAACAGAAATATCATGTTGATCTACAGATATATTCATTATTATTATATATTATCCCTCTCTCCCTTACTAAATAAATTAAAAAAAAAAAAAAAAAAATCAGTTTCCTGGTGTGTCCACACATACCGCACCATGTTTCTTGTAAAACTCATCTTCTTTGCTTGTTGTAACGTCCGTCAACATCTGTTTTTTTAAATTCACGTGATTCTAGTTGCGGAAAAAGGTCTTTCCATTGCAGTTTTGCGTGATATACCAATTGCGCTAAAAAGTTTATAAATGTTCACAAGGTTATTAATTAAGCTGTAAAAATGTTATAAGTCATTATTAAACACTAATGAACATAAACAGTTTCTCTACATTGATTAGGATTATGATTTGGCGCGGTCAGTGCAGATTCATCCTGTTTTTTTGTCCCTTATTCAGTCAGCATCTTGGACCACTTATTAATGAGATACTAGGGTTTATAACAATGGCTTTTCTAAGATTTAAAGGGGTCATATTTTCCCTAAACCCACTTTTATTAGTCTTTGGTACATTTATTTGTGTATTTGGGGACTTTAATAGTTCCAAAACGTTTGAATTTGAACCCTCCAGGTGTTGCAAAGCTCTCTTTATATTCATTTTGGTAAAAATCGAGTGAATTCCTACAACCCGTTTTAATTCCTGCTTAATTTGTTACGTCTATAACTAGTTACATCACAACATTTGCACATATAAGGTCAAGACTTCTGATGAACATTTCTCAGAGTACGACATAATTGTTTGTCAGCAGCAGCGGTTGTAGTCCATACTGAAAATATGTCCAAACTTCGAGCCGATTACCTAAAATGTTAAGTTGTTGGTTGTATTAACAAACACAAGTGCCTGAATGGGACAGAGCAGCTCAGCCAACAACCTGGAGGGGGAGGGGCATGAAGTGGCTCATGTGCATTTAAAGGGCCAGCGCTCAAAACCACCTTTCTGGTGTCATTACTCAGAAATAGGGTTGAAGATGGACCTGTGGAGTTGAATTAATGAAGAATTCAGACCCAAACATAGCATTTACAGTTTATGTAGACCACAGGGAAATGTTTAAAAATGCATAATTCCATGTAAAAACAGCTAAATATCACTCCTTTAACCCTATAACACCAAACGTATCATATTTGATACATGAGTTCTGAAGCCCTCTACATCACAGGTGTCAAACATGCAGCCCAGGGGGTCAAATCCAACCCACCAAAAGGTCTAATTCAGTACATGGGATGAATTTGTGAAATGCTAAATTTCACTAAAGATATTAACAATCATTTTTAGTTTAGGAGCCAAATTCAGCCCAATATAATCTTAAATGGGACAAAACAGTAAAATAATATCATAATAACCTATAAATAATGAAAACTCCAAATTTTTCTCTTTGTTTTTTCAGGTCAAAAAGTGTTTAATTAAATGAAAAAGTTTACATTTACAAACAGTCCTTGCCTGAACAAATATGAACAATATGAAATGTTTTAAGAGAAGTAAGAGCAATTTTTTTCCTAATATTATATCTGTTTTTAAACATTTTGTGGCTTTTGTAGATCATGGAGGCATAATATTGTTAAAATTGCACTTATTTTTCTTAATACATTTTAGTTTGTTCATAGTTCATGTTTTTCACGTTTTCTTTCAAGGATAGTTTGTAAATGCAAACATTTTCTTGATGTAATTTTACTTTTTTCACTCTAAAACATAGTGAAAAGTTTGGAGTTGTTATATTTATTTTTTAAATATATATTATTATGTTATGATTTTACTGGTTCTGGCCCACTTCAGATCATATTGTGATAAATGTGGCCCCTGAACTAAAACGAGTTTGACACCCCTGCTCTACATGGTCAGTGTGATTTTTTTTTTCTTGGAAAAACCTGATATATACAATTAGATACATGCAATACACAGATAATCCACTAGGGGGAAGGAATTCATTCACCAGAGGCCTTTCCAATGACATTACAAGATTATCATTAATGAGGAAGGAGGAAGAACTTTGCCAATTTTGAAAAGGAATTACCAATTTGTTAGACATGTTTGTGTTATATTATGTTTTAGTTTTTTGCAAAAATAATAATATTTGAGCTTTGAGACCCAATGTATCAAATATGATACAAAATTGAAACTCATACATGGAAATTTGGGGGTTGCTCAGGCTCCAGTTTCAAAGAACTGGAATTATCTGTCCAAAAAATAAACCCACAAGAAAGTACATTTGCTACAGATAACTTTGATTCTTGTTATTTTACACTGTTGTTCTTGTTTTATAATGTGCTACAGCTTATGAATATTCTACAAAGTGTTTATGATATAATTTATAAGCAAATTATAAGCCACTTATAAGTCTTTTATAAAAGTAAAAAACATGTAGGTTAGTGCAGCTTTAAAGCACTCAGGTGATAAAACTTTATTGTCTTGCAACTGCAAAATGATAGTTTGCATTGGTCACAATAAAACCTGTGGTAACACCTCCCCGTGACTTAAGGGGATGTGCCACTGACTCAATTTTCTTCCAATAAACCAATCAGTCATACACGAACCCTCGGGCCAGGAAACAGTGTGATGCCTCGCAGCTCTATGACAGCAGTCTCGCTAAATAACACACTATGTACTTGCTCCTTCAATAAAAAAAGATCAGCTGGAAAATGGTCAACACAGCAATAAAAACCCACAAAGAGAGAAAGACAGTCTGCATTAAAACAAGCTCCAACACAGTGACTGCCATGGTGGCTGCATCTCCCTCTCTCTCTCTCTCTCCTCCGCTAGGGTATCATTATCCACTTAATTTCATCCACCCAGGGTTGGTATAATGACCACGTTGAAAATCCCTTATCGAGCAGAATTTCAGAGCTAATCGCAAATCATGGAAGCTCCAAAGTATCAAGTTAGTGAAACAAAAGAGGAATGAAAAGTGAGGGGGAAAAAGGGAAGAGATGCAGCAGGACTTACAGCTCTGTATTTAGTGGCCACCTCATTCTTTTCCTTGTTGAGCTGCGTGTTCTGCTCCTCCAGCTCGCGGACCTTGGACAGGAGTCGGTCACTCTGCTCTATGGCTCTCCTCAGCTCCTCTCTCTCCCTCATCTCTGCTTCCTCTGTGATAATGTGCAGCTGCAACGACACCACAACCTGCACCTACAGTTTTTCTCATGCACACACTCCAATTCATGCACAGAATGCTGGGCTGGCTCGCTCACTCCCTCTCACTTTTGTTCTGAAGTCAAACTGTGTGTATAACCCCCCCTCACATCTTCTCTCCTCCATCCACATCTGACACACACATACATGCCCTCCAAAAGACATCCACATGTATGCACACACATTTCCTCACTTCTCTTCAGACTGGCCTCCTGCCATTTTTTTTTTTCTTCTCACTAGTACAATAAGATTTGACCATGTGGTGCTCTGTAATGTTGAGCAATAAAGTAAAAACAATCTCTTAGCACAATGATTTCCAACCTTTTTTGCCTCGTGACTCCATTTTAACATCACAAATTTCTTTTAAAATTTTTATTATATTTATTTTTATTTATTTATTTATTTTTATTTATTATATTTCCCCCCCCCTTTTTTTTTCCTTTTTTTTATTCCTCTAAACAGCACTTTGGTCCACTGTGGTTGTTTTAACCCTTTCATGTATAGTGGTCACTACAGTGGACAGCTATTCTACAGCTGTTCTCTTGTATATTCACGGGTTTTGTTATAGTTCCATATCAGCACCATCCCATACATTGCAATTCATACCATTACTGTAACTTTGCGGTTCATGACAAACCTGATCTGCAGTAACATGTAAATCAATTGCTAATTGTTATTAGGCTGTAATTAACAGTTTTCTTAAACAAAGTTTTTTTTTTTGTTTTTTTTTTTTTGCATTTTATCTCCATGAACTGAGTTATGACTAGTATTAGAGTATGTTCAAATGTGAGAAAACATCAGATTAGCAGTATTAAAAATATTTTTATTTCATAGTTTTCACACAGTGTATCACTTTCTGATACTGCGTTTTAAATGGGTGTTTTTGCTTCAAAAATTAAACACATGGGGAGCAACTGAGTGGACATTTTTGTAACTCCATGAAAAATAGGTTCATTAAAAAAAATTCAATCGCATTATTTTTTTCATGCCTAAAAAGGGATAAAAACACTCAGGAAAAAAAAAAAAAATCCTGGCTAGGGTTCTTATAATTCATGCATGACAGGGTTAAAGTGCTTTATAAATAAAGTTGGGTTGGATTAAACATTTCTGGTGACCCCAGACTTTCAAAACGGAGACCATTTTTTTGCTAAAATTAATTTGGTTTTGATCATGTAAGGGTTAGTATGTGTACTATGTTGCAAAAAAACTTTAATTTTAGACGACATTTAGGCTATATAATGTATATTATTATGGACAGAAGCAGAAAGGCCAGGTGTAGATTACTGCACAAAGTGAAAATTTTATTTTCCTTAGTCAGGATATGTACAGTCAGTCCAGCTTGGATTTACAAGGCTGACAATTAATACTGAACAAACATGAACTCAAACTATGAATTATGAAAGAGCTGCAGCATCTGAAACCGACCACAATGAACATTTGAAAGATAAACAGTACCACAGTGCTTCAGTTTCAGTTTGTCATGTCTTTTTTTGTATTGTGATTGTCTCTCTCAACTCACCATATATTTTTTAAATTCAATCAATTACTAGAAATTTCAGGCAGCCCCATTTGAATTCTAGGCGACCCCACATGGGGTCCCGACCCCAAGGTTGAAAAACACTGTCGTAGTTTGTTCAAAGACATTTTTTTATCTTTTTTTGGCCTGTCTGGTTTTTGTGCTTGTGTATATTTCTTTTCTTCTTTTTGTGTTCCGTTTGCCCATTTCATACGTGTGAGTTTATGTGGATGTATTTGTGGGGATGCCACCTTTATGGGGTGGGGGTATGTTCACAACTTTTGTAAGTAATGCCTTAATGATCTCATTGTTGTTGATATGAAAAAATGATCAATAAAGTTGTTAAAAAAAACAAAAAAACATAAGCAGAACTATGGTATAAATCTCAGATCAGCTGTAAGGTCGTGCTTTTTCAAAAATAAACGAGTCAGTTAAAACTCGGTTTGGATTGTGGAAAAATAAATGTCATTGCAAATTGAGGGCAAGTATGATACGGTTTGGATTTTTCCAAAGCGTGCCATCCCATATTTAGTCTAAACATAGGCTTCAGTTGTAATGAAACCTGCAATTTTAATCACATATATTAAGCCTCATTTCTGGATTAAAAAAAAAAAAAGTCTTGGAGAAAAGGTGTGAGAACAGGCTGACATTGCTGTATTTTAGTGGATTTTCTTCACAGAAAAAATAGAATTTAAAGCAAAAAAGGAGTTGGCTTTTATTTCACAACACATAAAATGAAAACACTGTGTTCTTTTCTTTTGGGGTCAAAAAGGGAGGAATATTTAGCTAACAAAAAAGGTGTTTTTTTCATATTCTGAGACCAGATGCAGTCACTTACAGGGCAAGATAGCAAATCAGGACAGTGCTATGCAAGAAAAAAAGAGAAAAGTTCAGAGAAAAGGCCTATTTTTGTTGTCTAGAAGGGACTTGTCACTGTCATTACTCACAGCTCAGTGGGTTAAAAGTATTTCATGGGATTTAGGATTATTTCCAAAACCATTAGGCTCATTACAAGGCCCAGTTTTCTGTGAAACTACTCATCAACATCTGAGTGAGGAGGAGGGAAAAGTTGTTTTTGTTATCTGTAACTTATCTTTAACGGATTAAATCGTCCTCCCTTTTCTTTTTTAATGAACACATACTGTCATCGCAAATTTATAATATTTCAGATAAAAATCTACACCGACTGCCTCTTGATTCGAAGTGGATTCAGTTCACTGCTGTTAATAATGAATGTGGAGTTATTTCTGTTACATCTGTCTCATGTCTGACGGTTCTACACAGCTGTTACACTGCAGTTCTAAAATATTATCCATACCTTAAATAACCATGTGTGGTCTCAGAATATGAAAAAAAATAAAATAAAATTACATATTTAATTTGTGATTTCTCTTTTTATTTTTTATTTTTACAAACCAGAAAACACCTACACAAATTTCCATACATACGTTTTAAAACATGAAATAATTTTAAAATACAAATCAATTAACTGCTCATGTTTGTTTTTTAATGTCCATTTTTAAAAAGTAACAAATAAGGACTTTCTTTTTCTTAATACTTAATAAAAATGCAGATAGATGTGTATTAAACACACTTATTCCTTAAATATCTTTCTTAAACCTCAACAAAGTTGCCTAAGTCTTGGCAATTGTAATTGATCATAATTTGTCAAATAATCTACTTTTCAGAGGGATCGTACAGTTAATGTTATTAAAAAAAATTAACAGCACTGCTAAAAGTTTCCCATTTAGTTAACATTCATGTTAAAGGGCTGGTGCAATTACAGTATTTTGCAGACGAGTTTTGCGGGGGCAGAGTGAACAGGGTGTGGGAGAAGAATCCGTTTTTTTCAGTGAAACGCATTTTTTTTTAGTTCCCTCATATTTTCGCAACTTGGCACGTTTTTGCACATTTCTGCCATTTCACTGCATAAAAATCACATAAAAATATTCTATCATATTCTATCGCATAATCAAGGATTTTTCTGGAGGGACTATATAACCTACTGTATATTCTATAAGCAGTGAAAACCCTTCAGTTCAGATTGTAAACTGTGCTTTTACCGAAAACACTGCCATGATTTTGTGCAGATCATTCAACATGTCATCAAAGACCACACATTCAGAAATACCAAACCGTAAACCACTCCTAGCACTTCTTAAGTCATCCATGTGCAGTTACCTCCACCACTTCAGCACTTCAATCCTGTTAAGAACTACAAATTGTTCAGTCTTATCACCACATGGTACGGAGGCCAAAGATCAGAGGTGCAGTGTTTAGCTGTAATGTACAGATACATCCACTCCCTATCAGCACTGTCCCACCAGGAGGCCAGACCACATCAAACCAGACTCACAAAGCCCTGACAGACCATAATAAACACCGTAATGTTCTGTACACAATGAGACATGGACCAAATCTGGAGTTTAACCCTGTAAAGCAGGGGTGTCAAACTCATTTTCTTTCAGGGGCCGTATTCAGCCCGATTTGATCTCCAGCGGGCCGGACCAGTAAAATAATAACATGATAACCTATAAATAATGACTACTCCAAATTTTCTAGTGCAAAAAATAACATTAGATGATGAAACTATTTCCATCCAAAACAAAAAAGATGTGAATAACTGGAAAAAATGAAATTTATGAAGAAAAACAAGTACAATTTTATCAATATTCTGCCTCAACTTATGATTTATACATGTGCATTACAGATCAGATCTACCAAGACACAAAGCAGGCAGAATATTGTTAAAATTGCACTTATTTTTCTTTAGACATTCCAGGTTGTTCCTATTTGTTCAGGTTGGTGACATTTTATTGTTAAAGGATATCAGAATTTAATGTTCTTTGCAATAAATCAAAGAGAAAAAATTGGTGTTGCCATTATTAACAGGCATGATATTGTCTTTTTTTTTCCACATTAAACCAAGAAGAAAATTTGGAGTCATTATTTCTAGGTTATTATGGTATTATTTTTGAGTTTAATGCCCTTGACTGTTAATATCATCAGGCTAATTTTTGCATTTTGCACTTTGTAAATTCATCTCACGGGCCAGATTGGAACCGTTGGCGGGCCGGTTTTGGCCCCCGGGCCACATGTTTGACACCTGTGCTGTAAAGCCTGAACCATTAAATCCTTGACAGAAAAGTCCAATTCTTTGAAACTGGAGCTTTTATTGGTCCTTCTAAACAACCCCCCAAAAAATTGTTTTCAAATATCAATTTCCATGTATGACTTTCAATTTTGTATTATATTTGACACATCGGGTCTCAATGGTCAAATGTTATTTTTAAACAAACAAAAACATAACACAAACATGTTTAACAAATTGGTAATTCCTTTTCAAAATTGACTAAGTTCTGCCTCCTTCCTCATTAATAACAATCTTGTAGTGTCACTGGAAAGGCCTCTGGAGAATAAATTCCTCCCCCCCAGTGGATTATCAGTGTATTGCATGTATCTAATTGTGTACATCAGGTTTTTCAAGACAAAAAATATCACACTGATCATGTAGAAGGCTTCAAAACTCAAATACGTATCAAATATGATATGTTTGGCACTAAAGTAAAATCACTTCTGTCTAGGGATCTTTTTGAAACTGCGATCCATGCTTTTGTAACTGCTAGACTTGACTATTGTAATGCACTTTATTCTGGGTTGAGCGAAAATGCTCTTTCCTGACTGCAGCTGGTTCAAAATAATGCAGCTCGGCTTTTAAAAGGGACACTTTAAACATAAGCATATCTCACCAGTTTTAGCTTCACTCCATTGGTTGCCAGTGCGTTTTCAGAGTTGATTTTAAAATTCTTCTCTTTGCTTTTAAATGTTTGAATGGCCTTGCCCCCTCCTACCTGTAGAACCTGATCCAACCCTACAACCCTCTCGTGCCTTCAGGTCAGCAGATCAGCTGCAGCTTGTGGTTCCAAAAACTAGAAAGAAGCTTCACAGGGACTGGGCCTTTTCTGGTGTTGCCCCAAGGCTGTGGAACCAGTTGCCCTTATGCTGCATTTCCACTATGTGGTATTGGCTCGACTCGACTCAACTCGACTCGGCCTTTTTGTGTTTTCATTATGAAAAAGGACCTGGAATCTGGTACCCGGTACTAGTTTTTTGGTATCACCTTTGCCGAGGTTCCAGGACTGGGGACCAGATACTAAAACGCGACGTGTAAATACTGCAGAACACCGATTGGTCAGAGAGTTGTCTCTCTGTGACCCGCCGTTTTACTAAAAACAGATGTGGAAGTTGACAGTAAATATAGCGGTAGGTTAATCCACATGATGACAGCCCGCAAAACTACACCATGGTTTGTCGAGGAGGTTCAGACGTAAAAATTCAGCATGAGCTTGACAAGACAACACGCAACAAGCAAGTTCATCAGCAACTCTCTGAGCAGACGACACAGAAGTAATGCACTGCATCGCTATGACAACCAGGTACTGTAAAGTCTGTAGTATCCCGTAATGGAAACGGTCTCCAGGAATAGGACCTGGTACCAGAGCCGAGTCGAGCAGATACCACGTAGCGGAGACGCAGCATTAGATGTCAGCCAGGCTCAGTCTCTGCCTGTATTTAAACCACATCTAAAAATGTATTTTTTCTCGTTGGCTTTTAATCAATGAGTGAGATGTTTCTTTTTTGGGGTTTTTTTGGGGTTTTTTTATATTTCTTATACTGTTTTTATCAGATTTTAATTTGTCTTTGTTTTTATGATGGTTGTATTTTGTTGTTCCTAGCCTGCTTTGCACCCTGTGTTATCACTGTTTTTACTTACTTATTTATTTCCTTGTTTAATGATTCATGTACAGCTCTTTGGCCAGCTGTAAAGTTCTTAAACTGCTTTATTAATTAAGTTGGTATGGTATGGTATGGTATGGTATGGTATGGTATGGTATGGTATGGTATGGTATGGTATGGTATGGTATGGTATGGTATGGCATGGTATGGTATGGTACGGTATGGTACGGTATGGGATGGGATGCAGAGGTGGGTAGAGTAGCCAAAAATTATACTCAAGTAAAAGTACTGTTATTTAGAAAAATATTACTCAAGTACAAGTAAAAACTAGTCATCCAAATAATTACTCAAGTAAAAGTAAAAAAGTACTTAATGAAAAAAATACTCAAGTACTGAGTACTTCCTGAGTAACATCATATTTATTGTTCTTTTAAATTCAACAATTAATAAATTAAATGTTAAAATAAAATATGTAAAATATAAATGGGAACAGCTAGTTACAAATATACCTCGTAATAATCATTCTTGGTTCCATCACATTAATATCTAGTCTGCTTTTATGGAGGCAGATACTGTACATGGTTTACTATTTACTTTTACGAGTTAGCCTAGATATCTTTGAACATATGTTCCCCTTCTGTCAAGTCATCTGAGTTTTTGGTGGAAGTATTTCTAACAAAACAAAACAAATGGTTCGTGCATTAACAACTGACCAGAAATAAAAGTAATGAGCGATATGTACATCATCGTAACGGAGTAGAAGTAGCTTTTCTTCTTCATAAATATACTCAAATAAAAGTGGAAAAGTACACGGTGGGGAAGCAAAATTTACAATATTTTGAGGCAGGGATTGAAAGACAGTGTATGACCAATTAGTTTATTGAAAGTCATGAGAATTTATTTGCCACAAGAAAATGTACATAATAGAAAATGTTTTTATTCTATGTGTCCTCCTTCTTTCTCAATAACTGCCTTCACACGCTTCCTGAAACTTGCGCAAGTGTTCCTCAAATATTCGGGTGACAACTTCTCCCATTCTTCTTTAATAGTATCTTCCAGACTTTCTCGTAATAGTTTTGCTCATAGTCATTCTCTTCTTTCCATTATAAACAGTCTTTATGGACACTCCAACTATTTTTGAAATCTCCTTTGGTGTGACGAGTGCATTCAGCAAATCCCACACTCTTTGACGTTTGCTTTCCTGATTACTCATATGGGCAAAAGTTTCTGAAAAGGTATGGATAATAGTGTTAGGTATGATTATGACATCAATATATGTTTGGTTTCAAAACAATTGACGTAGTGCCTGCTGAGAAAAAACAACTAAATGTTCATTGTAAATTTTGCTTCCCCACCCTGTATGTTGTATTACAAGTACTCTCAAAAGTAAAATTTATGTAAAAAGTTACTTAAGTAAATGTAATGGAGTAAATGTAATGCGTTACTACCCACCTCTGATGGTATGGTATGGTATGGCGTTATATTGTTAACAAAGGAATTTGTCACTTTCACTCCCCATCACAAGAAACGGTGCTGAAATATTGTGTATCAGTCGTTTTTACGCGTCTCATTTTCTCTCTACACTTAACAAGATTCTACAAGTGACTTTAATTTGAAGGCAAAAAAATGGTAGTTTCCCTGGAAAAACAGATGGGAGCTGATTTTCCATAGTGAGATCTGAAGAAGGAGTAGAAGAAGAGGTTTAACAGGGAAAACTGTGGTGTAGCAAAACAGACAACACACACACACACACACACACACACTAGCACACAAAGTAAAACCTGTTGCTGCTTGAGCCATTGGAAAAGAGCTGTCATTAGCTCAGCTCTCTCAACCCTGACAGCGAGTTTATCTTTCCAAACTGACAAACTGTACAGCTTTAGGAAATTAGCCAGGGAAATGCGGTGTCACCTTTCCCTAAGTGTGCGTCGGTAATTGCCATGTTGTCCAAATAAAATTTAGCTCACGTGTGCCTAAAGCGTCAGGTGTGTATATACCCGCTGACACACCTGAACTTCCTTTTGCTTGTGTCGGTTAAATACACAATATATTTACCTGTCAGTGCAGGATTTGCCTTCGCACTCAACATTAATCTGGCAGAAAAGCAGAGGAAGACGAATGTGACACATCAATGGTTCACCTTTAGCATGATCACAGGGCTCAACCCCGTAAGCCGGCGCTATTGTTAAAAACACACCAGCCAACTAAAATGAAATACTCCCTTTGTTACCACGCCGTGCCTCTTTCATGATGAATGCAAGCTACACTTAAAAAAACTATTCATGTTTTGACTTGACGCACAGAAGTGTTTGTCCGATCAGACCTGCAGAGCAAACACGCACTTACGCTTATCCTTCCCGTAAAACAAACGCTCAAGTGTCAGATTCTCCGTAAAAAAAAAAAAAAAAAAAATCTGAGTCTGATGAGTTTTAAATGCGACGCTTTTCCAAATATTTTCCTTGACATTGAAGTAAATTCCCCCAGTAACTGTGTCTGCTTCTGATTCCTTGCATTCCTAGTCTGAGTGGAGGTAACTGGGATATTAATCTCCTGATTTCCATTCCTGTCTTTTATTTGAACAGCTGTTCGCCATCTCAGCTCCCATTCACACCTGTGAGGCGTTCACATGCTAGGCTACTCACTATACACTACAGCCGTTCACCCAAGTGCAAATTGTCCCGGTTGGATACGCAGATTTGACCAAATAACAGTTTTTAAAGGAAAAGTGAGAACGTGATGATAATATGAAAAGATCTGTAACAACATTCCACCAAAACAGTTTTCCGAAGCTGCTGCAGAGGAAGAAATTTTAACACAAACGGTGACAGAGTTTCTGTTTTTGGCAAATTAACATGGAACTAATACTGGACGGTGGTTTGTGCAAAAGTTACTTTTGGGGCTGGGTGATATAATCAAGATTTTAAGTTTTGGAAATTGTGAAAAATCGAAACAAAAAATCGAAAAAAATGGAGATTGTGCCTCTTTAGACCTTTTTTGCTTCATAACAATTCTAAATGCAACAGTTTTGCTTCATATAGTACACAGTTATACAAGAGAATAGGGTATTTTATAGATAGTATTACAACAGAAAAAAGCATTATATATGGTTTTACAGGAAAATTGAGGACTTTATATAGCCTATAGTATTACAACAAGATAAAGTACTATATATATAGTATTACAAGAGAATATTTTACATATTCCAGTAGTATTTTTCAATGTTTTGGAAAAAAACAAAACAAAAAACTCACAGCTCTAATTTCTTACAGAGAAAAATATCTGTTTAAAAATTAGATTTGGTAAACTGTTAGCCAGCTAGCCTTTTAGTAATAATAATAATAATAATAATAATAATAATAATAATAATAATAATAATAATAATAATAATAATAACTTTTTTGACAAATTTTTCTCTTCACTTTAATGCAAAAAAAGTTAAATTACAGTATAAAAATATTTACATTTACAGACTGTTTTTTCACAAAAGATAGATAGATAGATAGATAGATAGATAGATAGATAGATAGATAGATAGATAGATAGATAGATAGATAGATAGATAGATAGATAGATAGATAGATAGATAGATAGATAGATAGATAGATAGATAGATAGATAGAATATCCTCTAAAAAATTTGCTAAAGAACTTACTCAAAAAAAAAAAAAAAAAAAAAAAAAAAGAATTCCTGTACAACACTGTAAACAAAGACTTCTAATTTAAGAATCTGTAGAAAAATTAAATGTATCGTCAGTGTACAGTATTTACACATTTCAGGGCAAAGTGATTTAAAGTGAAACAGTGATTATGAAATATGAATAACCTTGAATAGCCATGAACAACCTGAAATTTCATCAGAAAAATAAGTGCAGTTTTAACAATATTGTGCTTCTACAAAGTCAAAAAACATTTAGTAAAAGGCATTTGGATCCAAAAAATACAGCATTTAACCAAACAATCAACACAACTGGTTAAAACTCAGAGATACCCTTGATTATCAGTGTCTTCTGGGGGCCATACTGAACCCTCTGAACAGCCGGTTTTGGCCCACGGGTCGTATGTTTGACAACCCTGATCTACATGATGAATGAACCCATGAAAACCCAAACAGTGACTGTTGACAAAAACCATCTGCGGATTTAAACTGTTTAATACCTGTTGATCCACTAATCCTGTCAATACATGTAAATAATTGTTGTAAAATGCAGTTTGTCATCTTTTCATGGTCATCAGATATGACCCATCAGATAGGCTCCGTAGTGAACGTGGAAACACCGTCATCTTCTACAACATTGATTCACCAAGAAAAACTATGGAGTTTGATCAATGACAGTGGATGAAGACACTGGGTTTATGTTCAGTTAATGATAGATTTGTTTGATAAAGACCGTTTTTCTTCAGTTTTCTCTGTTTTTGATATAATAACCAGCAATTGTTCTCTGAGCTTTTATGAACATCTACATGATCAGTGAATCAAATGTAGGAAAATACCTGATTTTTACAGAAAAAAACACAACAGACAGAAGACAATATTACAATAAATGGTGATAAATTGCTAAAGGTTTAAAAAAAAAGAGAAAAAAAATAATTTGGGAACTGCCACAAAAGTAACACTGGGTCTTTATAGGTTATTTAAATATATGAAAATACCTGGTTTTCACTGAAAAATGCGAAATTCAGTGGATAATATTATAATTATCATAATAAATTGTGGTATAAGACTCAGGAAAGGTTAGATGTGGAACAAAATTTATCTGGAAGTCGCCACAAAAATAGCTCTAGGTTTCCAAGGCTTTAAATATAACCTAACTGTGGTTAAAACCATCATCTTCAAGCTACAGGAGCCTTAATCAGGGGAAAAAACATCGGAATTGATCAAATACAAACTTGCCTTCTGCAGGTTTCACTTCACTGTACAAAAAAAATATAAATACAGATGATATTACGCCATTTCATGCTACTGTGAAAGACAAAAACTTTTCTCAAGCTACACGTTGAGTCACAGTCTACAGCAGTAGAGCGACATCTGAGGAAATCTGAACAGCGACTGGTAACTGCAGGTGTCAATCACATATTTAACCCTTTACCTGCCTGGAAACACCTGTGATTAACTAAGAGGTAGATCAGGGGTGTCAAACTCATTTTAGTTCAGGGGCCATATTCAGCTAAATTTGATCTGAAGTGGGCCAAACCAGGAAAATAACAACAAAATAACCTATAAATAATGACAATTCCAAATTTTTGTCTTTGTTTTAGTGTAAAAAAAAAAAAAAACCCATTAAATTATGAAAATACTTACTTTTATAAACTATCCAAAAAAAATAACTGAAAAAACTGAAATTTAAATTAAAAAACTTAAGAAAATTTAGTGCAATTTTAACAATATTATTCCTCAACTTATCATTGCTCCATGTGCATTATGGATCAGATCTACAAAGACACTAAACACTGAGGAACAGGCAGAAAAATTATTAAAATTGTGCTTACTTTTCTTGAGACATTTCAGGTTGTTCATATTTGTTCAGGTTATTCACATTTTAGTGTTACAGGATAATTTGTAAATGTAAATATTTTCATAATTTAATGTTATTTTTTTGCATTAAAACAAAGAAAATAAAATTAAGTTGTTAATTCTAGATTTTTTTTGGCTTAATTCAAGATTTTTTGCTAAATTTGAGATTTTTGGGGGGGCTTAATTGAAGATTTTTTTTTTTTTTACTTAATTGAAGATTTTTTTTTTTGGCTTAATTCAAGATTTTTTTTACTTAATTGAAGATTTTAATTTTTTTTTGCTAAATTCAAGATTTTTTTTGCTAAATTTGAGATTTTTTTTGGCTTAATTCAAGATTTTTTCACTTAATTGAAGATTTTTTTTATTTAATTGAAGATTTTTTTTTTTTTGCTTATTTCAAGATTTTTTCCTTAATTCAAGCTAAATTTTTTTTTTTTTTTTTTAATTCAATTCAAGACTTTGGAATTTTTGCACTTGGCAAAAACATCCCAGGGGCTGAACTGGACCCTGTGGCGGGCCACATTTGGCCCCTGGGCTGCATGTTTGACACCCCTGGGTTAGATGTTCTACAGCCAAAAACAACCAAAAAAAAAACATCCACAGCAGTCAGTAGAAGCCTTTTTTTCCTTTCAGACCAGTTGAATTTCAGTACGCTGAAAGGTGGTGCTCGATAAAACCAAAAAACTGTCAAACACTGCAGCTTTAAGTAAGTGCAAAACACCAAGATGTTACATTAGGTAAATAAATGACTTAACGTTAACAACAAAAATCTAATTACAGCTCATTGTCTGCATATAGAACAAAGTGTTGATATTAGTTCCAGCTGTACTGACTGGCCACTTTATTAGGTATACTTTACTAGTACCCGGTGTACCTAATAAAGTGGCCAGTGATTGTATATTCTGCTGCTGTTATGGACGCTCCTCTGTACACCTCAGCTGTAATCAACGGTTATTTGAGTTACAGTTGCTTTTCTATGAACTTGAACCAGCTTCCCATTCTCTGACATCAATTAAAACATCCTTTTCACCCACAGAACTGCCAATCACTGGATATTTTTCTGTTTTTTTTTTTTTTTAACCATTCTCTGTAAATCCTAGACACTGCTGTATGTGAAAATCCCTCATCTTACTTCCCCATTCAGATGCTTGGTTTTAACTTCAGCTGATCATCTTGACCAGTGTCTGTGTGATTGGATGCACTGAGTTGTAGCTATACTCACTGGCCACTTTATTAGGTACACCTTGCTAATACCAGGTGTACCTAATAAAGTGGCCAGTGAGTGTATATTCTGCTGCTGTTATGAATGTTCTTCTGTACGCCTCAGCTGTAGCTAGTGGTTATCTGAGCTATTTACAGTATGACAATGCTGCTGTGACCCATGACATAGAATACAATAGAATAGAATAGAATAGAATAGAATAGAATAGAATAGAATAGAATAGATCTTTATTGTCACTGTCACAGAAACAATGAAAATCAGTTCTGCTCTGTTCTGTTTAGCAGCAAAAACACTTAAAAAAGACTATATTGAAATATTACACAAGTACTAAAAAATGTAGGCATGTACAAAAAGCTACAGGATGAAATATTAAATATACAAATACTACTAAAGCACAACTAAAACTACTGAAATATAAGCTAACTCTGTACAACAGATGAGAAATATGTACAACAAATAAAGATATATACAGGCAATATAGGACATATATCAATGAAAATCACCATTTTCAGCAACAGAACTGCTACTCACATGAAAATTTTCTCCTTTTTGGACTATTCTCTGTAAACACTAGTGATAATCCCTTGTAAAATACTCACTTAAATCACCTTCCTTCCCCATTCAGATGCTTTAATGGTGATTTTATGATGGTTTAACTCATAAAGACCCAGTGTGACTATTGTGTCAGTTCCCAAATAAATTTTTCTCTCTATTTAACTTTTCCCAAATGATTTATCCCCATTTTATTATATTATCCTCTGCATTTTTTTTTAGTTAAAATAATCTATTATTCCTATATTTAATTTACTGATCATGTAGATCAGGGATGTCAGACTCATTTTAGTTTAGGGGCCAGATTCAGCTAAATTTGATCTGAAGCTGGCCGAACCAGTAAAATAATAACATAATAATATATAAATAACATCAACTCCAAACTTTACTCTATGTTTTATAGCAAAAAAAAGTTAATTTACATTATGAACAGGTTTACATCTACAAACTATCCTTTCAAAAGATGTGAATAACATGAATAAACTGAAAAAATAAGTGTAATTTTAACATTATGTCTCAGTTTATCATTTACACATGTACATTATAACTTACAGATCACAGTGGATCTACAAATACAAAAAACATTTAGTAACAGGCAGAATATTGTTAAAATTGTACTTACTTCTTTTAAGACATTTCAGGTTGTTCATATTTTTTGCAAAATTATACTTTGTTTTAGTGTAAATACATGAAAAATATTTACATTTACAAAGAGAAACATTTGAAGTTGTCGTTATTTATATGTTATTATGATAGTATTTTACTGGTCCGGCTCACATGAGATTGAATTGGTTGGAATGTGGAACCTGAACTGAAAGGATTGTTCATATCTTAGTGTAATTTTTCCATTTCACAAATTCATCCACAGGGCCGGACTGGACCCTTTGGCGGGCCGGATTTGGTCCCCGGGCCGCATGTTCGACACCTGTGATGTAGATGTTCATCAAAGCTCAGATTAAAGTTGAGGTTTATCTATGGTGGCCGACAAGGGCCAAACATATTGCAATGGCCCAATGCATCTCAGTACAGAGAAAACAGCTGAAAGTACAGAAACGATACAAATTCACAAACTCAAACAAAAGTCTAAATGAGGTATAAAAAGAGGAACGTGGTGCAAATGAAAAAATGCGCTGCAAGAAACAAAAACACATGCATAACACTGGTCAACAACAAATTTATTGTTTAAGTTTTTTGAGCTGATTTAGGATAATTTTGGTGTGCTTAATCCAAAAATCACATTAATTTTGCTCAATCAGGTCAACTTTCTGAACTATGCTACATATTGGCTTTTTAACATTTTTGCTTACATTTATGAGCATTTTCACATCGTATGATACAAAATTCTTTCATATTTCTTGCAATAAACGAGTTCTGAAGATTTTACATTTGCCAATTTATGATTCATGTTTTTTTTTAATATTACAGGTGAATGAAATGGCTTCGACTAGAAGACCTTACAAAAATAAGCCTGACGTATTCTGCTACAGTTTGAAACACTTAATAAATACATCCTGTTAGAAAATGATTTTTTTTTCTCTTAAAACCTATTTTGGGTGAGAACTATATAAAAAATCAACTGATAAAGTCACAAAAATGTAATGAATTTTGTGAGAAGATCAAATTTTTCAAAATCAAATTAGCAAAAAAACCTGACCTGATTGAGAAAAACAGATGTCAGTTTTGGATTTAGAGGTGCAAAATGGTCCTAATTCAGTTGAAAAAACCTAGACAACTTGCAAAAAACATTTTTTTGTAACCCAGTGCATCAAATGCTCTGCAAATAAAGAGATGATACAAAGCACAAAACAATTCAAACCCAGAAAACATCCGTAAACGAAAAACGCTGCATAACCAGTCAGTACAATGGAAGCGTTCTAAACCTGTAGGGGGCGCTGTCAGCAGAACAGCTCAATGCAGAAACACAAGCTGGAGAGACAGACAGAGAACAGCTGACTGACAGTGTTTCAAACTACAGTGGGAACAAATTGAAGTTAGGACGTAACGCGGTCATGTGACTTTTATTTGAGTCTATTTGACACTAGTCTGTTGTCTATAAACGCTGGCTAGCTGCAGGTTTGGGACACTTCCGTTATAGTAACTAGTCAGGCAGCGTTTTTCATTTGCAGATGTTTTCTTGGTTTGCATCATTTCTTTTTCTTTGCAGAGCATTTGATGATTGTGCATGTGTTTTTTTTCTTGCAGCGCATTTTTTCATATGCACCACGTACCTCTTTTAGACTTGTGTTTGAGTTTGCGAATTTGCATCGTTTCTGTACTTGCAGCTGTTTTCTCTGAACTGGGACACATTGGGCCGTGTTTGGCCCTTGTCGGCCACCGTAGTTATTATATCAAAAACAGAGAAAACTGAAGAAAAAGTGACTTTTTCAGCAAAATATATCATTAACTGAACCTAAACCCAGTGTGTCCATCCACTGTCATTGATCTAACTCCATGGGTTTAACGGATGAGTCAATGTTGTAGAAGATGACAGTGTTTCCATGGTAACTACAGAGCCTACAAGGTGGGGAAGCAAAATTTACAATATTTTGAGGCAGGGATTGAAAGACAGTGTATGACCAATTAGTTTATTGAAAGTCATGAGAATTTATTTGCCACAAGAAAACTGACATAATAGAAAATGTTTTTATTCTATGTGTCCTCCTTCTTTCTCAATAACTGCCTTCACACGCTTCCTGAAACTTGCGCAAGTGTTCCTCAAATATTCGGGTGACAACTTCTCCCATTCTTCTTTAATAGAATCTTTAAGAAAGTCGACATTGCTGTGTGATGTTCTATTGGTAGCATGTTCTAAAACGCCCCAAATAGCAGAATCCAGAGCAGGGGTCACCAATCCTGGTCCTCGAGGGCTACAATCCTGCATGTTTTAGATGTATCCCTCTTCCAACCCACCTGATTCAAATGACAGGCCTATCATCGGGCTCTGCAGAAGCCTGATAATGACCGTCAGGTGTGCTGGGAGAGGGATACATCTAAAACATGCAGGATAGTAGCCCTCGAGGACCAGGATTGGTGACCCCTGATCCAGAGGGTTTAGATCTGGGCTAGAAGGCGGCCATAAACATGATTCCCAAAAATTGCTGAAGTTGGATTTGTTGCTGTTGTCAACAAGTGTTTTGGTGTTCTTGTGTAAGATTTTAACTTCAAATCATATTTTACTGCATTTCTAATGGTCTTGTTGCCATTTTTCTCATGGATTTGGTTGGATCCTTTAGGATTTTGGATTTGAGAGCTTTAATAAAAGCTTTGGTATGTTTTTTGTTGCTTCCTCCACTTCCAGACTTTTTCGTAATAGTTTTGCTCATAGTCATTCTCTTCTTTACATTATAAACAGTCTTTATGGACACTCCAACTATTTTTGAAATCTCCTTTGGTGTGACGAGTGCATTCAGCAAATCACACACTCTGACGTTTGCTTTCCTGATTACTCATATGGGCAAAAGTTTCTGAAAAGGTATGGATAATAGTGTTAGGTATGATTATGACATCAATATATGTTTGGTTTCAAAACAATTGACGTAGTGCCTGCTGAGAAAAAACAACTAAATGTTCATTGTAAATTTTGCTTCCCCACCCTGTATGAGCATCCAAATGGGTCATATCTGATGACCATAAAACATGACAAACTGTATTTTACATCAATTATTTACATGCATGGATAGGATTAGTGTATCTAAGGTTATTAAACATTTTAGATCAGTAGATGCTTTCCGTCAACTGTGTTTATTTGGGTCTTTATGGGATAATGACGGTTTTAACTTCAGCAGATCGTCTTGACAATGTCTGCACGATTAAATGTAGTGAGTAGCTGCCGTGCGATTGGCCAGTTATTTTCACATTTGTAAAGCACAATGTCTGATATAATATTTCTACTTATAAAACAGCTGCTTTTAGTGTTGCATATTCTAGACAGTGAGAGTACTTCCAAAACCACTGCTGATCTCCTGTTGGAAGACACTTCTGAGCCTGGTTTTCAGAGCCTTGCATCAGTTACACTGGGCGTCCTCTTTCATTCTGTTACTGTTTGCGTGTACTGTATAAATGCTCCGCAGGGAATTGGCCTGCAGGGTGAAGCCTGGCCTCTGGCTGAACTCTGGATCCAGGTCAGGCTGGAACACACAGCCAGTCTTTGATCACCGAAGCACCTCGCGGTTCACTCACACTCGACCGGTCGACTGGCTGCAGGTCAGCTACGATAATACCAGCTTATAAATCATATCAATGACATGATTGTTGTGCAGTAATTACACCGGGGAGATAACTCTGCAGATTTTAAAAACAGCGCTCTATCGGGTGCCGGTCATTTTCATGAAAGGGCTGACTGGAATACCTGGCATAGCTACACAACAGTACCGGTAGATTATAGACAACACTGACGGTGGTCAAGTTGACATGAACAAACCCAAACATGGCATTATCAGGAAATCATCAGGATTCTTCACAATTTAGCTCCTTTCAAATTTCTCCAAAGATGAAACAGGTAGAAGCACATAAAAGTACAAAGTCTGTCTCTGACCCCTGAAAACGGTAATGATGCCCCACACGCTGCATCATCAAAAGAGAAAACCACACTTCTTTTCATGTTGTTCAAGCTGCTGGATGACCGGCGCTACCTGTATATGTATGTGCATGTGCAAATATGAGCAGAGGCATGAAGAGACAAGAGCCAGACCAGCATTCATCCACTGAAAGAACCATCATGGTCTGCACATACAAGAAGGTGGTCCATGTGTGCAGTCATTTATCAAACACTAGTCATGTTGAAAGCTCTCTAATGCAGTGGCTCTCAGACTTTTTACAGTGGACTACCCCCTGAAATATATACAGGGTGGGGAAGCAAAATTTACAATGAACATTTAGTTGTTTTTTCTCAGCAGGCACTACGTCAATTGTTTTGAAACCAAACATATGTTGATGTCATAATCATACCTAACACTATTATCCATACTTTTTCAGAAACTTTTGCCCATATGAGTAATCAGGAAAGCAAACGTCAAAGAGTGTGTGATTTGCTGAATGCACTCGTCACACCAAAGGAGATTTCAAAAATAGTTGGAGTGTCCATAAAGACTGTTTATAATGTAAAGAAGAGAACGACTATGAGCAAAACTATTACGAGAAAGTCTGGAAGTGGAGGAAGCAACAAAAAACGTACCAAAGCTTTTATTAAAGCTCTCAAATCCAAAATCCTAAAGGATCCAACCAAATCCATGAGAAAAATGGCAATTGAACTTGAGGTAGACAACAAGACCGTTAGAAATGCAGTAAAATATGATTTGAAGTTAAAATCTTACACAAGAACACCAAAACACTTGTTGACAACAGCAACAAATCCAACTTCAGCAATTTTTGGGAATCATGTTTATGGCCGCCTTTTAGCCCAGATCTAAACCCTCTGGATTCTGCTATTTGGGGCGTTTTAGAACATGCTACCAATAGAACATCACACAGCAATGTGGACTTTCTTAAAGATACTATTAAAGAAGAATGGGAGAAGTTGTCACCCGAATATTTGATGAACACTTGCGCAAGTTTCAGGAAGCGTGTGAAGGCAGTTATTGAGAAAGAAGGAGGACACAGAATAAAAACATTTTTCTTCACAATTTTCTTGTGGCAAATAAATTCTCATGACTTTCAATAAACTAACTGGTCATACACTGTCTTTCAATCCCTGCCTCAAAATATTGTAAATTTTGCGTCCCCACCCTGTATGTTTTTAGCCAAGTACCTCCAACTCTCACTTAAGCATTTTTGATTGAAAAAACGGGGCAAAAGTTGTTCCTGTGCCAAAGGTGACTGTTTTAATTTTCAAAACTTTGTAAACAAGTAACATATTTAACTTGGCTAAAATTTGCTTAGAGGTCTTATTTATGTCTTTGTGCATAAGAAATCAATATAAGTGAATCCCCAAAGGAACGTTGTGTCGGTAAATGCAAGTTATGCAAATTTACAGGATTTCAGTTCTGTTGCAACATGTTGATGGTCATATGAACTATGTTTTCAGGTCAAAAATGTCCAATTTCATCACAATTAATGCTATCTTTTCATGTCACAAATGGCCAAGTTATATTTGAACTGAATTTACCTGAAAAACAAATATTCTATTCTTTCAGATTCCCCAATTTTTTTTTTTTACAAGATTCTATCCTACATATCACATGTTTGATTTTTACAGGTTGCAATATGGAGTATGGTGCTGATCCATCCTGCTTATGTTACACCAATACATACATTAACTCTTTCATGCATAGTGGTCACTACAGTGGACAGCTGATCAAAGGTGTTTTCTTGAATATTTATGGATTTGTTGTTTTGAGCATCATCCCATACGCTGCAACTCACACCATTACTGTAACTTTGCTGCAGATAAACCTGATGTGCAGTAACATGTTCGAATGGAAAATACTGCTAATTGTTACTAGACTGAAATAAACAGTTTTGGGGTTTTTTTAAAACGAAAATTTGTTTGTTTTTTTGCATATTATCTCCATGCAGGTATATTAAAATGTGAGAAAACATCAGATTAGCAGCATTAAAAATGTTTTTATTTCATATTTTTCACGTTGTATATCAGTAAATACATGTTTCATTGCTTCTAAAATTAAACGCATGGTGACCAGCTGAGTGAACACTTTTTGTAACTCCATGATTAAATAGATTCATAAAAAAAATCTACTGCATTGGTTTTTTTTTTTCATGTCTGAAGAGGAATAAAAACACTCCGGAAAAAAATCTTGATAAAGGTTCACATAATTCATGCATGAAAGGGTTAAGAATGTCACATGTCACTTTTTAAATCAACTGTTTTCTAAAAATAAGCATTTTTATAAAGAAATAACAATTCTATATTGTTATTTACTCTTTAGTATGATGATAAACTATACAATAAATAATTCTGATCCTAGTTTTTGCACAGGGATCATTTGTGGAAACGGTGACATGGCTGCCGAGCATCAGTATGATGGGATCTGTAACAACCATGTCACATCCGTCCACTGCCACATTTTGTGTTTTTGTGTCAGCTGTTATTGTTTTAGATCCACAATACTAACATTTATGAATAAAAGGAGAATTAGCAATAGTAAGTATATAAGTTTATTACTAATAAAGTACTGGTACTGACCAGAGGATCATGGGTAATGTCACGTCCGTCCACCAGCAAAAGTTTTCACATACACGTGCTATTCAAAATCCAATATTTCTGAAAATATAGCTTCCACTGTCAAATAATATCAGTAGTCTGTGCACAAATGTATTAGTATTATTTCAACACAGTTCTATGCATTTCTTACAACTTTTTTTTTTTTTTGACAAAAATGGCCACTCATTTGACCCCCTAAGTAAATTTTCGCCGTAAACTGAAATATATTAAAAATAACAAATCTTTATAAGTAAATTGTAGAAATAAATGAGTTGGTCCTTAATGAATAAATGAACCTTTCATCAACATAAAATAATGGCTTAATTTCTCAACTAAACTCATCTTGAATAATATAAAATAGAATTGTTTTTAAAATGTTACCAAAGCTTAGGGGGGGTGGGGGGGAGCTCTGAGTTTATAAAAATATTGAAATGAAATAAGGTCAGGAGTGTCCGTTTTATTATATTAATGTATTCATTGTGTTTCATATTCCAGCATTAATTCCCATTGTTTATGTTGTATTCAGTACATGATTACTTATTCAGTGTATTTTTCCCAAAAAATGTCAAGTACCCCCATTTTAGGAAGACTGCTCTAATGGACCTAGAGTTCTATATGACCAGTTAATCAATATAACAATGGAATCTAACGCTGAATGCATTTACATCTATCACCTATTTAAAAGTAGCAGCAAAAGCACACACTGGCTTCTACCTGTATGTTTTTATATGAGTAAGTGTCTGTTTGCAGTGCTCTTGATCCTCATTCTTTAAAACTAATGCTACATATTTGCAAGATGCAAGGCACATGTGAATATTAGAGGAAGTTATGGAGATGTGACAGGGTCAGAGGTCAACAGGAAAACACAAAATAGTAACCTGCTGGAGTGTTTAAAGACCTTCAAAACCTACAACAATTTTTTTGCCAGTCTCCCAATTAACCCCCCCACACACACACACACACACACACACACATTTAACCTTTCCTAAGTGTTTTATCATATTGAAATGGATGAAGTTGATCAGTAATATTGCAATTATTAAATGAATGACGATGAAAGTTTGGCTTTAGCTTGGTCTCTTTCAACCTTTTTTGAGCAAATACGCCCCCCACCCCCGAAAAAAATTGCAATGGGGGTAGGGGTAGTGTACGTGATGTACCTTATTATGGAGGACCCGGGGGGGGACAGGGGGACAGGGAAATTCACCATTGACATAACATGCTTGATACTGATACTTATACAGACTAACGCCCCCCATTTCAGTCTCAACACACCCCTCTCAACTTTCTCATTCCAAACGCCCCCTATCGGTGTCCCAACGCCATTTGGGGGTCAAGTTTTCGCGTTAGCATTAGCTTAGCAATGAACCTTCACACAGTGCACACAAGGGTCATTTACAGATGAAAACTAACCCCAACCATACCGAACCGAACCCTAACCTTAACCATTTAACACCCAGGCCTAACCTTAAGCAGATACAAGAACCTTGATTAATCGCTTAACCGCTTTGCAAATTATATTAATGTAAATATTTTAAAAATAACTTTATTTTTAGTGCACTGACCTCCACTTCCAGTGGGTTACTTCCTTAGCATTAGCCACATTAGCTGAAGGCCTTAAACATTTTCAGCCTATGCTTTTATTTTTTGTGGTGGCCTTAATTTTAAAGCAAGAGACCTTTTGGGTAAACAGCGCCCCCTTAATTGAAATTTTGGATGATGTTTTTTTTTTTTTTCTTACAGTGGATAATTTTTTGGGATATTGTCTTTTTTTTCTTATAGTGGATAATATTTTGGGCTGTTGTCTTTTTTTTTCTTACAGTCGATAATTTTTTGGGCTGTTATCTTTTTTTTCTTATAGTGGATCATTTTTTGGGCTAGTGGATAATTTCTTGGGCTGTTGTCTTTTTTTTCTTATAGTGGATCATTTTTGGGCTGTCGTCTTTTTTTTTTCTTATAGTGTACCATTTTTTGGGCTAGAGGATAATTTTTTGGCTGTCGTCTTTTTTTCTTATAGTGGTTAATTTCTTGGGCTGTTGTCTTTTTTCTCTTATAGTGGATAATTTTTGGGCTGTTGTCTTTTTTTTTCTTATAGTGTACCATTTTTTGGCTAGTGGGTAATTTTTAGGCTGTTGTCTTTTTTTTTCTTATAGTGGTTAATTTCTTGGGCTGTTGTCTTTTTTTTCTTATAGTGCATAATTTTTTGGGCTGTTCTCTTTTTTTCTTACAGTGGATAATTTTTTGGGCTGTTCTCTTTTTTTCTTATAGTGGATAATTTTTTTGGGCTGTTTTTTTTTTTTTTCTTGTATGGGTAATTTTTGGGCTGTTCTCTTTTTTTTTCTTAAATGGATAAATTTTTGGGCTGTTGCACCTCTGGGCCACTGCAGTCCTCCCTCAATTCCTCTTTTTACAGAAATATAAACATAAATATGTCAAAGCAAATGGCACTTCACTTGCTGACGTTAACGATAAGAAAAAAATGCATAAAAATTATTAATTCATGTAAACCGTGCGATAGGATTTTGAACCATATTACATGTATACTCGTGGCTGTTTTGTCTAGTGTTTCATTATTTGTGATTCTTTTCTTGGGCCAAAACACAGAATTTGAAATCTCTGTGACGGGACATTTTAGAGACAATGTGACAGATTAGTGTTGCTAAATGACTCACATTTTTGCTTTTAACCCTTTCATGCATAGTGGTCACTACAGTGGACAGCTATTCTACAGCTGTTCTCTTGTATATTCATGGATTTTGTTGTTCTTTTCATTATTATTATTTTTTTTTTTGCTCATATTTTTATTAAACTTTTAAGACACTACGTCTTTTCTGACATGAATTGGTAATGTTATATAGATCTCTCCTGAGGATAAACCCCCAGAATCACAAGCCTTCCCCACAGTTTCCACACAATTTATCAGTAAATACATGTTTCTGTGCGTCAAAAATTAAACGTGTGGTGTCCAGCTGAGTGGATATTTTTGCAACTTCATGAAAAATAGGTTCATAAGAATTTTTTTGTCATTATTACTTTTTTTAATGTATTTTTACATTTTTTAAAAAATATTTTTATTTTATTTATTTATTTTATTTTTCAGGAAAACAAAAAATCAATCACATTGTTTTTTTCATGCCTAAAGAGGAATAAAAACACTCAGGAAAAAATTTTGATTAAGGTTCTCATAATTCGTGCATGAAAGGGTTAAATTCATTTTTTGCTTTAGTTGGACCGTAAGGGATTATCCAAAACAAGGAGCTACTTTATATTGAAATAAATGTTTGAATGGCAATCAATTAAAATTTGTAAATTATTGTGTTTTGACCCTCTTGTGTTTGCATTCCTCTGCGATCTCTATGTTCGTCGATGACAACATGTGACATATGCATCTCTATTAACCTGTTTAACCCTGACCATATTTTCAGGGGAAAAACGCCTAAAAAGACATACCCAAAGTAAATGAAGAATTACTTCACAATAATAAGGTTCATATGGATGTTCTTGGTGTCTATGGACATTTAGAGACCTCACAGAATCTATTCCCATTGTCTAAAATATTGTATCTATTACTATGCCTGAGTAAACTGTAACAAACTAAAAGAGAAATTAGAATTTTTTATCCTCGCCTGTTTTTTTTCAGCTGAATTGACGACAATACGCATAAATTAATTGTTCGAATCAGAGATTTTTCATAGTAAACTTTAGTGTAGGTGGAAGCTAAGCAGAGAGTTAGTTCATTGTCAGATATGAGCACAAGTTGTGCTTTTAATTTTGACAGGCAAAAAAAACAAGTCAGAAATAATCACAACAGGATAGCCATTGCTCTGCCAATGGCTCTCACTCAGGGTGCAACTTTATAAATTATAAAAATACAGAAAAAAATAAACAAAAAGTCCAATAAGCATTGCCATACACATATTAAGTCAAAACTATACAATAACTACATACATAATAACTACACAATAACCCCGCTGAATTTTTGAGCATAAAAATAACACATTTACAACATAGTACCCACTACCCATAATGCACTGCGGCAAACATGCCACAGTATATTTCACCCCACAAAGATTAAAAATCATGTTTGAACATTAAAGTTTGCACTAAAACATACTTTTGATGTACTTTTATTAACATTAGGGTCTAAACTTTGAGCAAAAGTTGAAAAAAACATCCATTGTCCTGATTTATTATATTTTTATAGTAGATGAATATTAATATAATTTCTTAGGCCCGCGGGTGGGCTGATAGGGCTAAATTATAACATATAACTGCACTGAAAAACACTGAATATGGTGCAGCCCCTTTTACAACTAGTGTGTCATAAACAGTCGCCACATGCAAATACTCCCTATCCTCTGCTCTCTGACGCCCCCTATTGAGTGAAGAGCTCCACTTTCTATACGATGTGGATGGGCTGCAAACAGGAGCCCAATGAAATGCAACATGCTGCAGAATTAAGTGACAAAAACAAAGCTCAGAGAATGGAAAATAGAAGAAAGGTGTGAGGTGTGAACAAGGCAGGGACAGAAACATGAGGAAACACCCAAAGGAGGCAGGTTGTCTTACATGTGCCAGGGGTCTGCTGTGGAGGGCGATGGTGGGTCTGTACTGGTGGAAGTCAGTCTGGATCACACACACTCTCTTCTCCATCCTCACAGATCACAGACGCCCATGCTGTCTTCACCCGAGTGGGCTCTGGGGAGGAAGTGAAGCATGGGGATGTGTGTGCTGTCCTGAGGCTGTGGGTGTGTAAATATGTGTGTGTTCAAGAAAAAGAGAGAGAGAGAGAAAGAGAGAGGGAGAGGGGTGTGTGTAAGTGTGTGTGAAAGTGTGTTACGCCTGCTACCTGACCCTGACAGCAACAGGAGGGAGGGAGGTAATGAGCAAAAGCAAAACACCAGTGAGCTTGAACAACACACACACATATACACACATATACGCTATAGCTCTACACACCCTCCCACTCCACCCCTCATGCCAGACACGCATGCATACACACACTACTCATGCTTTAAGTCGAGCTGCATTCTGACAGCGGTTCAACACAAAGAGACAACAACAGCTCCCACCACACACATTCACACCTCAGTGCATTCCTGAGTGGGTTAATAACACCCCAAATTAGTACTCAGATATATTAACTATGAGTCACAGCAAACAACAAGTGCAGTATATGAGGAAAGTTTGTTTGCATGTGCATGTACGGAATGTTATATTACACTTTATATCATTAAACACACTGCTGTTAAAACACCCAATAGGAAACCAGTGAGTATTTACTGTATGTAGGGAGATATTTTTTCATTAATTGTTGGAGAATAAAATAAATCCATAAAAAAGTATTTATTAAAAAGCTTGTATTTTACCATACAGGGGTTGGACAAAATAATGGAAACACCTTCATCTCAAGATGATAATGCCCCAATCCATACAGCTAGAATTGTTAAAGAATGGCATGAGGAACATTCTAATGAAGTTGAGCATCTCGTATGGCCGGCACAGTCCCCAGACCTCAACATTATTGAGCATTTATGGGCAGTTTTAGAGATTCAAGTAAGACGTTGATTTCCACCGCCATCGTCTCTAAAAGAGTTGGAGGGTATTCTAACTGAAGAATGGCTTAAAATTCCTTTGGAAACAATTCACAAGTTGTATGAATCAATACCTCGGAGAATTGAGGCTGTAATTGCCGCAAAAGGTGGACCTACACCATATTAAATTATATTTTGTTGATTTTTTAAGGTGTTTCCATTATTTTGTCCAACCCCTGTATGTTCATGATAGGTTTACAGGTTGGTCTGCTGCCCCCTAGTGGTCACATAAATAAAGATACTGCTTTAACTGTCAGAATAACTTTTTTTGTCGCACTTTAATTGAGTTGAATGAAAAGTGCTTTATAAATGCAATTCATTATTATTATTATTGTTGTTGTTGTTGTTGTTGTTGTTGTTGTTGTTGTTACTTCCGCCAAGGAGGTTATGTTTTTGCCAGCACTGGTTGTCTGTCTGTCCGTGTGCAAGATAACTCAAAAAGTTACAGACAGATTTGGATGAAAATTTCAGGAAATGTTGATACATTGAGGATAGAAGGAAAGGTCATTTCAAACACCAGTTTGCACGGACAACTTTGAAGCCGATGTGTGTATCAGTGGTTGGTGTTCAACTCTGGAATTCTCTTTATAATGAGCTGAAGGAATGTAAAAACATATTCCAACTGAAAAAAGTGTATAAAGAAAGAACAATGAGATTATATGAACAGTTATAAGTTTTTCCATTTGGCTTCGTATTCGTTTTGTATTTTGTGACATATTTATTTACTTGCTTTGGATTGGTAAAATGTTTTTGCATCATTTCATGAGGTTTATATTTACTTATGTTTTGTACTTTCTGGATATGTACTTTTGCACTTGGTTTTGTATTCATTTGGTACTTTTTTTGGATGTATTTAGTTGGTTTGTCTGACTTTATAGAGTATGATTTTATAGCTAGTTGTGTATGGTTAACCATTAAGGTTATTATTATTTAGAAGGGGGCAGAAAATATAAGATTTTCTTCATCCTGCTCCTTTTCAAGCATGGGTATGTATATGTTTGTTTACTTGATGATTATTGAATGTTTACTGATGAAATGCACAACCATGAACAAAATAAAATAAATAAAATTAAAAAAAAAAAATACTGGCACAGGGGTGGTGGGACGGGCATTGATCTGCCTTGGCGGAGGTCTGTGCTCTCCGAGTGCTTTTCTAGTTATTATTAGTAGTAGTAGTAGTAGTAGTAGTAGTAAGATATGCCTTTATTAGTCCCACACGGGGAAATTCCAGGTTTTACAGCAGCAAAGTACAACAGCACACAAGAGTAAAAGAAGTGCAAAATCAGAAATAAAGACAAATCAAAAATCAAAAAAGCTATATATAATTTACAGCTATGCACATGCTGACCATGCCAAAGGTTGGATAGGATATGGTTTAATGCACAAAATTATTTGGAGTAGTATTTATTATCAGTAGTATTTATTATTATTATTATTATTATTATTATTATTATATTTGTGTGTCCATTGAAAGAAAAGGTCAAAAAATATACTGGTCACTCACAGCTTTACTAAATCAAAAGTGCTTGACTTGACTTGTTATATCATCACCTTCCTAAAATAATCTTTTAAAATAACTTTTTCTTCTTCCTAAATCATCAAATACTCCATTTCTGGTTAAGTTTTTTGCATTTCTTGAAAAATCTGAAAAATTATTTAGGCAATTGTTCAGGAAGGTGACAATATGATTTCTCTTTTCTTGAGTTTGATTTTTTTTTAATTATTAGCATGTGCTGCAATAACTGAGGCCTTCTATCCACTATAGCATACATAGATACAGATAATCTGAATCTGAATAGAGTTAAATATAAGTCTGAACTACAGAGTCTCACTGGTTCCACACTGATGTTAGTGGAGCATCATCTGTAGGGCTTTAAAATGATCAGATTATGTCAGTATTACTATGAATGCATAACAATCGACAATATGCATACAGTTACCACTGCTTTGTGCAAAAGTATGACATTAAAAACAGCTGCTAAAATGTAAAAATCCCACTGCAGTGAATGTCTCACAGCTTCTGCTTCTGGATCAGAGCACAGGTCATAATCTCATCTTAACCCATAAAGACCCAAACAGCCACTGTCAGTCAAAATTATCTACTGATCTAAACTGTTTAATAACTTCTGAACCACTAAACCTGTTAATACATTGAAATAATTGCTGTAAAATGCATTTTTTCATCTTTTCATGGTCATCAGATATGACCCATTTGGATGTAAGAAAAGTTAAATATACCAATAAACCAACTAAATAAACCAATTTTTGGAAAACAGAACACAACTCTAACAACAAGCACTTAAATGTCAAAGACAAAGCATTGTATGTCATGTATAATTTCATTAAAAAAAAAAAAGACAAAACAAAGAGACAAAAGCAGATCCAACAGTAGAAGTAGAATTTCTCAAGTACTAAAACTCACTGAATGAGACAAAGAAGAGCAAAATAAAGTTCACACTATGAAGTGATGGTTATGTATTTTGTCTTACCTGTGCTTTTTTCTGATCAGAACAGTTTTCTGTGAACAAAGCCTCTGTTTTCAGCTGATCCATTGTTTTGTGTTACATTGAAATGATTCCCACTAGAAACAAATGGATCAGGATTTAAGAGGTCTTAAAGACCTTAAGCTATTTTTGTGAATGATGTTTTCTCTATATTTAACCTTTTCTAAGCAATTTATCACGATTTATTGTAATATTATCCTTTGCATTTTGCATTTTTTAGTGAAAATCTAATCATAAACAAACAAACTAACTAACTAAAACCACTTATTTTTATTCATCAGAACATGTGAAATTTGAGGCCATTAAAGTGAACATAATATCAAATATTATCTCCTGCTAAATCAGTCTGTAATCATCTTTTTTTTTGTCTTATCATGTCGTCATTTATAACCAGTTTGATTGTTTTATTTCTTAGCTATTTAGATTTCCACCTTTCCCCTAAGAAAATAACAATATACATGTTTTGTAGTTTATATAAAATCCCTCTGGCTTGTAGCACCAGTAAAATGTGTTGAGACTTATTGTTGTTATTCTCTCCATTATTTTTCTAAACCCAATGAAATCAAATTAGAATTGTCATTGTAATGCTATAGTGAAAAGTAATTTACCAGCATCTTCCTTGGCAGCTGCAAAACAAAATGACAATAAAAACAAATAATATAAGAAATTACAAATAATAGTTCAATCTAATTATTAACCCATAAAGACCCAGTGCTACTTTTATGACTGTTCCCAAATGAATTTTTCTGTATACTTAACCTTTCTTAAGCAATTTATCACCATTTATTACACTATTATCCTCTGTATTTTGCATTTTTTCAGTGTAAATCATGTATTTTCTGACATTTAGTTACTGATCATGTACATGTTCAAAAAATCCCAGATTAAGTTTAGGGATATTGTATCAGAAACAGAATAAACTGAAGAAAAAATGACTTTTTCAGCAAAGATATCAATATCTGAACATAAAAACAAGCATCTCCATCCACTGTCATTTATCAAACTCCATGGGTTTTACTGATGAGTCAATGATGTAGAAGATGATGGTGTTTCCATGTTCACGTCATATCTGATGACCATGAAAAGATTAAAAAAAAAACAAAACTGCATTTTGCACCAATTATTTACACGTATTAACCCTCCGGTATCCCATCCAGCAAGGCCCTTACTAAGCACTTAAGTGTGCCTTTTTCGCACACTTGTGGAATAATGTCAAATTTTTTTTTCATACAGTTTGTTTTTAATTTTTTTTTTACACTTTTTTCTATTTCATCAACTTGAGCTGTAAATAAAAATACCAAATACTCAATAATTGTCACATTTTTTTTTAACCCTTTAAATGTCAAGTTTGTAATGTAAACAAATAATTTTTTTAGATGCAAAAAACACAAAAAATTATTATTTTTTCAATACACTACATAAAAATTGGGTTAACATATTATTTGATTTTTGCAGCCTGGCATATGTCAATGATTACCGGCAACATTGGTGCATTTGCATTATTATTTTTGGCGCTAGGTCAAATGTTCCAAAATACTAGGATTTGTCACCAAGTGTGCGTAAAATGCACACCTATAAATCAAACTATTAAATATTATATATTGATTTATTTTTCTGCTCTAATTTGATTTTATTTTTGTAAATCAAGGTCAGCCCTAATCATAATCATACATATCAAATGGAAGAAACAGTGCGTTTTAGGCACACTTGGGAGACAGATGCTAGTCTTGTAATTTTCTTTTGTTTACAATGTGCAAATTTTAGTTGGTGGCCAGAATTTTAAAGATCATACAAAAATGAACAACTTTTGAATTCTAATCTTATTTAAATTGTGAAAAATAATATGAAGTTTTTTAAAACGAAGAGCAAAGTGTGCCTAAAAGGCGCACCCGTATACCGGAGGGTTAATAGAATTAGTGGATCAACAGGTATTAAACATTTTCTTTCAGTGGATGGTTTAGGTCTCTGGTGCCTGTTTGGGTCTTCATGGGTTAATGTAGGATTAGCTGCTTACAGAAATGTTCTAAAAAATACTGTTTTAAGCCTCCATTTCTCTGCTGTGACTGTGAATGTGTCAGTTACTCGTCTCCTTTGTGGCGTCTGCCGGCTGCAGGCGGCAGCAAATCATGCATAAAATGATATGTTTATTTTACAACAAGGAGAAATGACAGCACAGGGTAATTTATCTTGTTTCATCTTGACGGTATGAAGGGAGCAGGTCATTTAGGTTTTAATCAACCTGGCAGTGGAAAGTTTGGATTTTTTTTTTTTTTTTTTTTTTTTTTTTTTTTTACAGGCTTATTGTTAGAGCAGGGATCAGATGACAGTTGGTTTCTGGTTTGTATTTTTCAAAGCGCCGAGTCGAGCGGATGTCAGCATGTGTGCGGAGCTCAAGAATTTGACCTACGCTCATAAAAAAACCCCTTCTTTATGTCACAGTTCATTTATTCTGTCAGTGAATGTACAGTATGATGTCAAAGCAAGCTTAAGTCACATTTAGATTTCAGCTTAGATTAACTTTTACATGTGTCAATGAAAAAGTACCTCAAATGAAATTTAAATGTATTCCTATTAAAAAAAAAATGTTAATAAAATTGTTTCTGACAGTTTCTGTAAATAGACTTCTATCAGATATTACACTGTTTTGTGAAAAAGAGATCGTACAATATTAAATATCAGTACCTCCATCATGTTTATTTTCCTTTCATTTGATGCCTGTCTGCGGCTTTGAATGTTCAGCTTCCACTATTTTCATTTAACTCTTAGAACATGTCACCACTTTTTTCCTCTTTTTTTTTGCAATTACACAATCGCATATTTTAAGATAAGCAATAACACTTGATAACTTCAGGAATATTTCCAAAGATGTCAACATAAATATGGAAAATAACAGACCTAATGTTGTCATCTACATGATTTTTTTTTTTTTTTTTTTTCTTAAGATTTTTAGCTGTATCTTAACATTTTATCTTGAAGTCCAGTGCATTCCAGTTGTGCACCATGGGACCTCATTTATAATCAAATGCATGTATAGATTATTTATCTTATATTCTATATTTATATAAACTAATAGATTGTGGGTTTTGTAAAAAATACAATTGAGATAGTCATATGTAGTATAAATTACAAGGGGTTGTATATAACTCTAAATTATAGCACATAGTAGTTATGTAGTGGATTATGATGTAGAATTATACACATGATAATGATTATATTGATTGATATAATCTGTACATGTTGCATAAATATAGATTCATGTAAGTAATGACTTGAATTTGTGATTGAAATTAATAAGCTTTTGTTGAAAATAAAATAAATAAATACATTTATTCATTTATTTGTATTGTTCTACATTTTCAAAATAAATATTTCATTAATTCATGAGTAATTTTTAAATTCATTTTGATTTGTGTTGTTGTGTACGCATGTGATGTTACAAGTCAAGAAAATTGCGGTTTTGTGTAAAAACTGCCTCAGTTTTGGACTGAAAATACACAGGATGACTACACACCTTATCATAACTTTCTCTCTTCAAATTGATGTATTAATGTTGGTTGTTTTATGTCTTGTTCTGTCACCTGCCTAGGGACTACAGATGAAAAGTAGTTATCTTTAATAATTTTGGCATATTTACATGGGTGTATTTTTTATACAGCAATGTTCATAAATATGCATGGTTCCTGTTATATAAACCAATAAATGAAATAAATAAATAAACTTTTTCTAATGCAAAATGTCAGAATGCACAATAAACACATTTAGGGAAAAACACACAGTGAACACAGAGAAATTTGGATTTATTTATTTATTTTTGTCAGAAATAAAAATCTGAGAAAAAAAAAAGCTTGTGAATGACTGAGGCCGATGGGAGGAGGACAGAACAATAGTGTTGAATAATAATAGTGAGTTTTTGGACAAAAACACAAAATTAACTGTATGTAGCAAATGTTTCATTGTCTTTGAAGCAGTGGTGTAGTCCAGGGTATATGGTGGTATATGGAGTAGACCTACTTATGTTTCAGTCAGCAGTGCGTATATCCACTTCTAAATCCCCCTGATGTGCACCATTCAGTAGTATCCGAGCCAAATTGCTCATGTTTTTCCGTAGGATGGTGAAGCCATGACCCGCCCTACTCTGCCTCTAATTGGCTAAGACTTGGTACCTTCACTGATTAGATTGGTTAACTTTAGGCATGAGGACTGATGAGCCAATCAGAGGCAGAGTAGGGCAGGTCATGCCAAGGACAATATTGCTAATTTAGTGCCAGGGCTTTGCTAAGAGCTGGCCACATCTGGAACCTGATTGGCCACCTCAGGTGCCAATGCCACCCCAGTTGATTGACAGGTCACTGCACGTCTCATTGAAAGATTTGCGATTATTGGAAATGTGAAAAAGAAAGGCAGAATAAACGTCTTTCAAATGAGTGACATATTGAGACAACCTACTTTCATGGAATATATAATTCTGAGGTAAGTTTTAAGGACCACACATTTAGAGAAGAGTTTTTTTTTTGCCAAAAGTTCAACTATTTGAGTAAGCTAATGTTATGAAAGGCTAACGTTATGAACAGCTAGTGCTATCCTATGTTTGCCTCATGTTGACTACATTTACATTCATGCAGCTGCTTGTGTGACCAGTAATATCTACAAACTGAAGTCATGATAATTTTATAATAGTGAGCAAATTCTTCTGATGGATTTTTGGGTAAACTAAATAGAGTAGTCTTGTATGCCACTGTTCCTAAGATGCCATTTTTCTGGACTACCCACCCACTTTTCGGGGGACCACTACACCACTGATTTGACAGATGTGTATTACTTACATTCACTTAAAAACTTTTTTCAGGTTTTTTCCCACTGCTTTTATGTGACCTGTGTGAGAAAACTTACCTCATCTGTCCTGAAATAGTCGAATTTTCTTTGACTTTACCATTTTTTTCACAGATGTGCTTTGTCACATTTAACAAGTAAACACTCACAACTTCTTCTCAAACTTGAGTGTTGGATGTGACAAAAAAAAAGGATACTTATAAGGTGGAATGGAAGAAGTGCAGACATTTTCTCAGGCTGCCTTTTCTAAAACCGACCCTCAGCCTCCTAACAGCTAATGACCAACCGAAGCGCTAATATCACTCAAACCATTCTTTGTCTTAGCCCTTGTCTGAGTGAGAGCTTTTCAAAATCAAGAGGAATTGCTGTGCTGCCCTCTTAATGTTCTTGTAGAGCTTACGTTTGGCAGGGGTTTACTCTGGCAGGGAGCCACATCTTGAAGAAAGCCACCTACTGTTGTGCGGAGACGCTGTGGGGCGGTCGACCCACGGCTGTCCACGCACAAGCACTCAAATCCATCACCACAACCATAACCACAGAAATATGTAAACCCTTTAATGCTCACCTTTCCGACTGAGATAGGGATATACCTGTGGTTATGTTTGCTGAGACGATTATGGGATGTAATCTTAGCCATCTGCCTTGCTATGGGCTAAGTCCACAAAATGGTAAAGCGCAACATAAAAGCAAAGTTAACCCTCCGGTATCCCGTCCAGCAAGGCCCTTACTAAGCACCAAGTGTGCTTTTTTGGCACACTTGTGGAATAATGTCAAAAAAATTTTCATACAGTTTGTTTTTAATTCTTTTACACTTTTTGTCTAATTCATCAACTTGAGCCGTAAATAAAAATACCAAATACTCAATAATTGTCACATTTTTTAACCCTTTCAATGCCGTGTTTGTAATGTAAACAAACCATTTTTTTGGATGCAAAAACTCAAAAAAATATTTTTTTCAATATACTACATAAAAAGTGAATCACATATTATTTGATTTTTGCAGCCTGGCATATGTCAATGATTAACTCTAACACTGGTTAATTTGCATTATTATTTTTGGCGCTAGGTCAAATGATCAAAAATACTAGCATCTGTCACCAAGTGTGCCAAAAATGCACACCTATAAATCCAACTATTAAATATTATATATTGATTTATTTTTCTGCTCTAATTTGATTTTATTTTTGTAAATCAAGGTCAGCCCTAATCATACATATCAAATGGAAGAAATAGTGCGTTTTAGGCACACTTAGGAGACAGATGCTAGTCTTGTAATTTTCTTTTGTTTACAATGTGCACATTTTAGTTGGTGGCCAGAATTTTAAAGATCACGCAAAAATGAACAACTTTTGAATGCTAACCTTATTTAAATTGTGAAAAATAATATGAAGTTTTTTAAAACGAAGTGCAAAGTGTGCCTAAAAGGTGCACCTGGATACCGGAGGGTTAATAGAATTAGTGGATCAACAGGTATTAAACATTTTCTTTCGGTGGATGGTTTAGGTCTCTGGTGTCTGTTTGGGTCTTCATGGGTTAATGTAAGATTAGCTGCTTACAGAAATATTCTAAAAAATACTGTTTTAAGCCTCCATTTCTCTGCTGTGACTGTGGATGTCAGTTACTCGTCTCCTTTGTTTTTAATTTTTTTTTTTACACTTTTTTTCTAATTCATCAACTTGAGCTGTAAATAAAAATACCAAATACTCAATAATTGTCACATTTTTTAACCCTTTCAATGCTGTGTTTGTAATGTAAACAAACCATTTTTTTGGATGCAAAAAACACAAAAAAATAATTTTTTCAGTGTACTACATAAAAAGTGGATCACATATTATTCGATTTTTGCAGCCTGGCATATGTCAATGATTAACTCTAACACTGGTTAATTTGCATTATTATTTTTGGCGCTAGGTCAAATGATCTTATTTCTTGCACTTCAAAAATTCTATGCATAATCAAATATTTTAATGCGCGCTGTTTTTATATTTATTTTTATTTTATTGTATTTCTCTCAAATTTCATTTTATTTCTTGATGTATAATCAAATCTTAATGTATTTTAATATTGTATTTTTTCAATCAATATGAAGCACTTTGGGCTACAATTTCTGTATGAAAGGTGCTATACAAATAAAGTTTATTATTATTATTATTATTATTATTATTATTATTATTATTATTATTATTATTATTATTATTATTATTATTAATAAAAATACTAGCATCTGTCATCAAGTATGCCAAAATAGCACACCTATAAATCCAACTATTAAATATTATATATTGATTTATTTTTCTGCTCTAATTTGATTTTATTTTTGTAAATCAAGGTCAGCCCTAATCATACATATCAAATGGAAGAAATAGTGCGTTTTAGGCACACTTGGGAGACAGATGCTAGTCTTGTAATTTTCTTTTGTTTACAATGTGCACATTTTAGTTGGTGGCCAGAATTTTAACCCTTTCATGCACAGTGGTCACTCCAGTGGACAGTTCTTCTCCAGCTGTTCTCTTGTATATTCAGGGTTTTGGTTGTTTTAGTTCCATATCAGCTGACACGGTGGACACTTATGCACCATCCCATAATACACTGACATTCAGACCATTGCTGTAACTTTGCTGTTCTTGATAAACCTGATTTGCAGTGACATGTTTTAGTATAAATCAATTGCTAATTGTTATTAAACTGTAATTGACAGGTATTTTTTAAACTTTTTTTTTTCTTGCATATTATCTCCATGCAGTGAATAATAACTAGTATTAGAGAATGTTCAAATGTGAGAAAACATCTGATTAGCAGCATTAAAAATGTTTCTATTGCATAGTTTTCCATATCATTTTTTGTTATTAGATTTTAAATACATGTTTCTTTGCTTCAAAAATTAAATACATGATGTCCAGCTGAGTGGAAATTTTTGTAACATTTTTTTTTTTTTTTAAATCGAACACATTGGTTTTTTTTTGTTTTTTTTATGTCTAAAGAGGAATAAAAACACTGCAGAAAAATTTCTTGACTAAATTTCACATAATTAGTGCATGAAAGGGTTAAAGATCATGCAAAAATGAACAACTTTTGAATTCTAACCTTATTTAAATTGTGAAAAATAATATGAAGCTTTTTAAAACGAAGTGCAAAGTGTGCCTAAAAGGTGCACCCGGATACCGGAGGGTTAATACAGGATCATAAGGTGCAGTGAAAAATACTTTTCCATGAAGCAGCAGGATAATCACCAGCTTTTACCTGTTAATTGTAGTAATCCAACTGCCTTCTATCACAGTGTAATTATAGTGTTTGATTTGTTGTTTTTTTTTTTTCCTGATGTCAATCTATAGAGTCTGTAATTTTGCTTTGGGAGCAGGTCTGGGATCAGCCACATTCAGATCAACGGAACAAGGAGACAGAGGCTGATTTTGATCTGGAGTCAGAGTTTAGACGGGCCATCTCCGCCGTCGACCTACGTCCTGCTCCAGCTTGTTGGCGGCTGCTCGTCTGCCTGTACATGACACACGTTTATGGAATTTGATTAATTAAAGGCTCCGTTTGGCAGCTGCGTCTTGACATAAAGATTACAACTCTGGCTAAAAAAAAGAAAAAAAAAAGAAAAAAAAAAAAAAGGGGGCCTCATTTTTATCAGATTTGCATCCACTGACATCTCACATATGTTGCGGTTTACATTCACAAAGGCACCGGAGGGATCGCACTACAGGAGCGTTGTTAACAGAATGATGGGATGTCGTGGAATGTGGCAAACTAAAAGAGCCAACGTATAAATATTAAAGGTTCAGTTTGTAAGATTCATTCATGCTCATGATCTTAAATGTGAAAGGCTGTACTGCAAAAACAGCTGTAGAAACAGGCCAAATACAGTTGTGGAAAAAATTATTAGACCACCCTTGTTTCTTTCAATTTCTTGTTCATTTTAATGCCTGGTACAACTAAAGGTACATTTGTTTGGACAAATATAATGATAACAACAAAAATAGCTCATAAGAGTTTAATTTAAGACCTGATATCTAGTTATTTTCCATGATTTTCTTGATAATAACCAAAATCACTTCAGTTCTTACCTCAATAAATATAAAACAGTGCTTTTAGTCATTCCATGTTTTCTTTTCTGTCTGTTTTAGTCACATGATACACACAGGAGTTAGTACTTGATTGTATAACCATTGTTGTTGATGGGTTTTGATGGTCTAATATTTTTTTCCGCAACTGTATTCTAACACAAACCAAATTACGTTGTATTAAGCAAAAGAATGAGCAAACTTTGACAATGAAATATGATGGACTTCCAAGCATTGGAAACATAGTTATTTAATACAAAATATTCTTGTACTGATAAGCTGTGCATGCAGTTTTGGTCTTAAAATGAAGGAAATAATCTTGTTCATCTGCTGGAATATTATATAAATCATTGTTTTAAATGGTTACTGGTTGAATACTATTAACTAATAACAAAAAATTAGATGGAACACTAACTAAAAACAATAACGTCTTCTTGAAATAAAATGTGTTTTCCCCACTAAAAAGGCATTTTTACTTGAAATTAATCTTTTGTTGGTTGTTTGCTAACCTTGTCTTTAAGCTAATGGTGCTAATGGTGTGTTACCACAGTTGTTGTGAACAAACCAGTCCCTCCAGGATTTCACAGGATTTTTTTTATGATTGTTGTGGCCGAAACTGCCTGATTTTGCAGCAGCTTTTCCAAAAAATTCCGATGAAAGTTGTGATGATTTGAGGCTTCATTTATTAAAGTCACAGGAACATTGGCATTTGCAAATGACCTAGGAAAGTCTTTTTTGAGTTTTTAGCCTTAAAAAGCACCAGGAAGCAATGATGTTAAACGAAACAGGCTTTTTTTCATTCATTCATTTATTTGTTTTGAGCAGCCAATGAGAGCGTAGCGTCACAGAACGCCAACCAATGAGAGCGCAGCGTCACAGAACGTCAGCCGATGAGAGCAAAGCGTCACAGAACACCAACCAATGAGAGCGCAGTGTCACAGAACACCAGCCAATGAGAGCGCAGCATCAGAGAACGCCAACCAATCAGAGCGCAGCGTCACAGAACATCAGCCAATGAGAGCGCAGCGTCACAGAACGCCAGCCAATGAGAGCGGAGCGTCACAGAACATCAACCAATCAGAGCGCAGCGTCACAGAACGTCAGCCAATGAGAGCGCAGCGTCATAGAACGTCAGCCAATGAGTGCGCAGCGTCACAGAACATCAGCCAATGAGAGCGGAGCGTCACAGAACGCCAGCCAATCAGAGCGCAGCGTCACAGAACGCCAACCACTCAGAGCGCAGCGTCACAGAACATCAGCCAATGAGAGCGCAGCGTCCCAGAATGCCAGCCAATCAGAGCGCAGCGTCACAGAACGTCAACCAATCAGAGCGCAGCGTCACAGAACATCAGCCAATGAGAGCGCAGCGTCACAGAATGCCAGCCAATGAGAGCGCAGCGTCACAGAACATCAGCCAATGAGAGCGCAGCGTCTGATTGGTTGATGTTCTGTGACGCTGCGCTCTCATTGGCTGGCTTTCTGTGACGCTCCGCTCTTGTTGGCTGATGTTCTGTGACGCTGCGCTCTGATTGGCTGCTCAAAACAAATAAATGAATGAATGAAAAAAAGCCTGTTTTATTTAAAATCTTTGCTTCCTGGTGCTTTTTAAAGCTAAAAACTCTAAAAGACTGTTCTAGGTAGTTTGCACATGCCCATGTTCCTGTGACTTTAACAAAAGAATCCTGAAATCATTACAACTTTCACCGAACTTTTTTGGAAAAGCTGCCGCAAAATCAGGCATTTTAGGCCACAGTAATCAAAAAATAATCCTGTGAAATCCTGGAGGGACTGCATATTGAACCTTTAACACTGCTTGGGGAACTAATGCATCTTGCGCTCAGTGATAAGTTGTATTTACACTGTGATTTGCCACTGGAGTTCTTCAAACCTGCACAGTTCCATGTCTGCAGCAGTGAACCCTGGGTAATCCATCTGCCTGCATTGTTATGCTATGTCTGGAAGACAGAGTACCTGTCGACTGCTGACTCCTCTGCTCCAGCTCTACATAGCTGTGAGAATTATCTGTCATGAATCATCATATGCATGTGTTTCTGCAGAGTGGGGTATTTACTTATACAGACAGCTGGGATGAATGGACGATGACATAAACATCTTCCAGAGTGGAGGAGTGCTCTGATCTCATATGAGAGCCAATAATTATCTGACCCTGAAGGGATGCGACCAGGGCCGTCACCATCATGTGTTGTAGTAGATGATTAAGTGTCTTAGAAATAACTTTGACTAACGATTTGTCTCTTTAATCATCGTAGTACTGTTATCATAGAAGCTTTAGAATATGCAGTACTTGTACATACACCTTACATTTCTGTTCCATTAAAAGTGCGATTTGAGCCAGAAATGGAATATACTCTTCATGACTTTTTCATTAGTGTATTATCACTTAACCCTCCGGTATTCGGGTGTGCTTTTTAAGTACACTTTGCACTTCGTGTTAAAAAAATTCATATTTTTTTTCACAATTTAAATAAGGTTAGAATTCAAAAGTTGTTCATTTGTGCATGATCTTCAAAATTCTGGCCACCAGCTAAAATTTGCACATTGTAAACAAAAGAAAATTACAAGACTAGCATCTGTCTCCCAAGTGTGCCTGAAACGCACTATTTCTTCCATTTGAACCACTGTTTTTGATCTGAAAGCCATTAAGGCATATATCCTGCTTTTACTGATATCTGGGCTTCATTTGAGAGGGGAGGGTCTAAATTAATTTATTAACGTTAATGTTGCTGTTAATCATTGACATATGCCAGGCTGCAAAAATCAAATAATATGTGATCCAAATTTTATGTAGTATTTTGAAAAAACAAAACAAAACATATTTTGTGTTTTTTGCATCAAAAAATGTAGTGACATCATGATGAAAAGAGATCGTTTAAAAGGTTAAAAAAATCTAAAATGAATGATTATTTGTTGTGTATGATGATTAGGGCTGACCTTCATTTACAAAAATAAAATCAAATTAGAGCAGAAAAATAAATCAATATATAATATTTAATAGTTTGATTTATAGGTGTGCATTTTACGCACACTTGGTGACAGATGCTAGTATTTTTGAACATTTGACCTAGCGCCAAAAATGATAATGCAAATTAACTGATATTGGAGTTAATCATTGACATATGCCAGGCTGCAAATATAAAATATGTGATCCACTTTTTATGTAGTGTATTGAAAAAATATATTTTTTTGTGTTTTTTGCATCCAAAAAAATGGTTTGTTTCCATTACAAACACGACATTTAAAGGGTTAAAAAATGTGACAATTATTGAGTATTTGGTATTTTTATTTATAGCTCAAGTTGATGAAATATAAAAAAGTGTAAAAGAATTAAAAACAAGCTGTATGAAAATTTTTTTTGACATTATTCCACAAGTGTGCCAAAATGGCACACTTGGTGCTTAGTAAGGGCCTTGTTGAGCCGCATTATGTAATAAATTCCCATTATGTAATACAAGTTCAAAATGTAATAAGAATGTCACGTCCTCTTGTAATAAAGCCGCATTATGTAATAAACTGACGCATTTTGTAATAAACTACCTCAATGCATTATGTAGTAAATTTCTTTGCATTATGTAGTAAGTTATCACAATTTGAGAAATTTATTACAAAATGCACTTGATACATTTTTATTTTCAGGAAAATGTAATGTGCTAAATTAATCTTTAAACTGTGTGGTTAAAGTTCTGATTACATTACCTGTAGCTTCTGCGACTAATTTCTTCTAAATTACTCTGAAATTATATTAATTTGGATTGTTATTACATCATGAACCATGTTATTAAATTTTTTTAAAAATAAAAATGTGTCAAGTGCATTTTGTAATAAATTTCTCAAATTGTAATAACTTACTACATAATGTGAAAAATTTTACTATATAATGCCTTGAAGTAGTTTATTGCAAAATGCATCAGCTTATTACATAATGTGGCTTTATTACAAGATGACGTGACATTCTTATTACATTTAGAACTTTTATTACATAATGGGAATTTATTACATAATGCGGCTCAACACACGTGTTTGACACTGATTAGTGTGTGTTTATCGGCAAAATACATTTTAGTTACAAGTTAGCCACCAAAGGTTTGACGGTTTAGCTCTTTTTTATTTCCAGAAATGTTGTTTACATTGTTGAAGACACATTCCTGAGTTGTTGTTTTTTTTTTTTTTCAACTGGCATAGACACCTTATATTGATCAAAATATTTTAATTTGCCTTAACCCTTTCATACACACTGGTCACTACAGTGGACAGCTATTCTACAGCTGTTCTCTTGTATATTCATGGATTTTGTTGTTCTTTTCATTGTTGTTGTTGTTTTTTTACACATATCTTTATTAAAGTTTTAAGACACTACACATCTTTTCTGACATGAATTGTTAACATTACGTAGATCTCTCCTGAGGATAAACCCCCAGAATCACAAGCCCTCTCCATAGTTTTCACACAATTTATCAGTAAATACATGTTCCTGTGCGTCAAAAATTAAATGTGTGGTGTCCAGCTGAGTGGACATTTTTGCAACTTCATGAAAAATAGGTTCATAAGATTTTTTTTTTTTTTTCATTATTATTGTTTTTATGTATTTTTCATTTTTTAAAAATTATTATTGTCATTTTTTAATTATTATTATTTATTTTTCAGATGAAAATTTTTAATCGCATTGTTTTTTTTCATGTCTAAAGAGGAATAAAAACACTCAGGAAAAAATTTTGATTAAGGTTCTCATAATTCGTGCATGAAAGGGTTAAAAAAGTTCCGTTTAGAAATAAATCCATTTATTGTTCAACATCAGCATTTTCTACTTTGTGTGTGCATGTTGGAGTGTGTGTACTAATTGCGAATGTAATGCTAATAGGTAGGCTATCATTAGCACTACTACAACTACTAATCTGCAGGGCTACTTCAATTCAAGAGGGCAAAAAAAAATCTACTTGAGTGTCGTTATTACGTAATGAACCATGTTATTACATTTTCCTGAAAATAAAAATGTGTCAAGTGCATTTTGTAATAAATTTCTCAAATTGTAGTAACTTACTACATAATGTGAAAAAAATTACTACATAATGCACTGAGGTAGTTCATTACAAAATGCGTCAGTTTATTACATAATGCGGCTTTATTACAAGATGACGTGACATTCTTATTACATTTGGAACTTTTATTACATAATGGGAATTTATAACATAATGCGGCTCAACACTACTATTCCAACTTGACTTCAGTTTCAGAAAACATGTACAGTATCTTCCAGATGCAAAGGACTGTGGGAACTTGCAAAACTGTAAAATACCTTCTGTAGTATGAGACGTTTTGAATAAAAAATGCTTCAGATATACTTTTTCTTATCCATTATGGTAGTTTATAGAATAGTGATGGCAACAAAACATTTGTGTGTGTTGGATGTTTTTATACAGGTGAATGATTTTGAACATTATCTCCCATTTATAATTATGACACAGAAGCAGATACTAGCAGATCTGCGTCTTTCACAGTGAGTTCACATGGTTCTGAAGGCAGATATATGGTTTTCAGAGTGTTATACTGCCCTCTAGTGGCATCCACAACCCCCAAAACACAGTTCGTGTTAGTGGCTGCTCAAGGAAATGAACCTACAGTTGCTGAAAAAATTATTAGACCATCAAAAGTCATCAAAAACAACAGTTATGCAATCAAGTACTAACTCCTGTGTGTGTCATGTGACTAAAACAGACAGAAAAGGAAACATAGAATGTCTAAAAGCACTGTTTTTGTCAGTACAATGTCATAGATATTGACGTAAGAACTGAAATGATTTTGGTTATTATCAAGAAAACCATGGAAAACGGATAGATATCAGCTCTGAAATGAAACTCTTCTGAGCTATTTTTATTATTATCATTATATTTGTCCAAACAAATGTACCTTTACTTGTACCAGGCATTAAAATGAACAAGAAATTGAAGAAAAAAAAAAGAGTAGTCTAATAATTTTTTCCATAACTGTATAGCAGCAGCAAAAATCAGATAGTTACTTATATTATGTCAGTTTATTGTTCAGTCTATGAAATATTAACATTAGACAAATAAAGTTCCTGTGTAATGTATTTAAACTTACAATTTTATGCTTGTTTTGACCAATCCTTCTTCAGAATTACATGTTTGGTTTATTTGATTCCATTTCATAAGGTTAAAAAATGTAATCCTCACATGTATGCTTAATCTATTACTATAATACTGCATAATTACATTACATTCACTACATCACAGCTTTAATTAGAGGACAGACATTAAATATCTTGACGAATCTTGACTGTATATTGTACGTATATTGTCTTCAGTAAAAAACAGAGCTTGTCCATTTATCAAATAAATGGTTAAATTGAATTATATTTTTATTGACCTTCTATATGAGATACCCCTGCTTTTAACATGAACCATAGAACAAATAATTCATTCAATCCTTCTTTAAAAAACATTTTCCTTTTACTGAACCAACGTAAAAGTGCTGAAACAACCCAACAAGTGAATAATACACTTTTGGACCACTAGATGTCGCCATTTTACCTGTTCACAGAGGTTGATTTGGTATAAATGTGTATTTAGAGACATCATACTTCATTCAGAATGATATTAATCAGGTGTCTTGTAGATGGGACTACTATTATTATCATTACAATGCCCCCTGAAGGGGAGGCTAAGGGTATTGTTTTTGGTTCGGTTTCTTTGTTTATTTTTTTCCCCCATTTATTTATAATGGGCAAAATTTCAAACGTCTGTAGCAGCAAAACAGTTTTTTGAATTCATACCAAACTGGGTTTATAGATTGCCAGTGACCCACAATAGATGTGATTACATTTTGGGAAAAGTAGGTCAAAGTTCAAAATTTTTATGAATTTTTAAATTCTTTTTTTTCCACATTTACTTACAATGGGCAAAATTTCAAATCGCTATAAAAACGTCAATTTTAACTGAATTTACTTTAAACGTTGTAGAAATAAAGAGATTAATTCTAGACAGCACTCTGCAAAATATCTAAGTGATAGCTTGTTTTTCAAATTTTTTGTAAAATTTTTGAATCTTTTTCTTTTCCCATTTACTTATAATGACCGAAATTTCAAATGTCTATAAAAACATCAATTTTTGTTTCAATTTACTTCAAGCTTGGCACATATATAATATTTTATATTTAAGAAATATTGAATATGAATGAAAGAGTGGAACGATGCCAAAATAAGTTACAATATGTGCAAAGGGTAGTGTTTGTTATTATTATTATTATTATTATTATTATTATCATTCTTCTTCTTCTTCTTCTTATTATTATTATTATTATTATTATTAATAATAATAATAGTAATAATAATAATAATTTTACATACTAATTCTTACTTTCTGAGACTAATGAGCTGTCTATAGGGGGGTAGAACAATTCTAATAATGTTCAATATGGAATTTTTAGAAGTGAAAAAGACACTACACATATGAGAATGAATCAGTTTTGGCATCTAAGTAATGTTTTCCATCAAAGAACAATTTTTTCTTTTAAAAAAATCTTTGGTATAGAAACTATGATCGTCAGCTGGAAAAAACAGTAGATGGCACTTGTGTGTGTCTTGGTCCGTCTGCTAATTCAGAGATGATATCAACATCCTGCTTCTACTCTCCTCGATATACAACCACGTTTTTATCCGTTTCGTGAATCTTAATCTCATAGAGGAGGTTGGGTGGCAGCGCCTTGGCCATGTTGTCCCAGATGTAAACAGCTACGTTCTCAGTTGTACTAAAAGAGCAAAAAAAAGAAGTGATGAGTTAAAAAAAACAAAACAAAACACAATATAACACTGTGTGAAGAAGCTGCATCGGAGGGAGAAGACACACCTGACAACGTTGGCAAAGTATGGGACGTCTTTGTCCAGGTTTTTATGGTCCAGAGGTGTCATGATGACATCCTGTAGAAAAAACAACAACTATTAGATCAAGCAATAAAATCATAGAAGCTTTTTACTCTATTATTTGGTTTTTATTATTGGTTCTTATTACCTCCGCCAAGGAGGTTATGTTTTTGCCAGGGTTTGTTTGTTTGTTTGTCTGTTTGTTTGTCTGTCCGTTAGTGTGCAACATAACTCAAAAAGTTATGGACAGATTTGGATGAAATTTTCAGGGTTTGTTGGAAATGGGATAAGGAAGAAATGATTAAATTTTGGTGGTGATCGGGGGTGGGGGGGCCCACGGGGGGCGCCACTGATCAGCCTTGGCAGAGGTCTGCGCTCTCCGAGTGCTTCTAGTTCTAATTGTTCCAAAGGCTCTACTGTTAGATTTCTGGAATATTTGTAATGTTCTGATCATAAACCAGAAGTAACTGTCTGGTTCTTCAGCTCTCATTCAGGAAGAAAAATTATCTTTACACTTAAAATACTGATTTGATATTTATCCTGAAAATAACTGATGACAACTGACATGAACATTTTGGACGTACTGAGACTGAGTAGAGTGGCACTGGGTAAAACATGCTGAATAAAAGCTTTTTTTTTTTTTTTAAAGCTAAGACTTTTTTATACTGGTTTGTACAGTAGAGTTGACATTTCTAAATGATTAATCTGGTCATTTTCTACATAGACTCAAATGACAGCCAAAATGAAAACACTGTCAACAAGTGTTTCCAGGCACAACAAACCCCGACCCTCACACATATTGTATCTTATTTTGGCATCGATCCAGCTGATGTCATCATGTCTATGCATGTGCTGATGTCAGGATATCAGTTGCCTCTATATATGTGCCAAGTTTGAAGTAAATTTAAACAAAAATGATGTTTTTATACACATTTGAAATTTTGCCCATTATAAAAAAATGGGAGGAAAAAAAGATTTTTACAAAATTCATAAAAAATGTGAACTTTGACCTACTTTTCCCAAAATGTGTTGACATCTATTCTGGGTCACTGGCGATCTATAAACCCAATTTGGTATGAATTCAACCAATAGTTTTGCTGCTACAGACATTTGAAATTTCACCCATTATAAGTAAATGGGGAAAAAAAAAAAGATTTAAGAAATTCATTTAAAAAAAAAAAAAAAAAAAAATCTTTGACCTACTTTTCCCAAATGTAGTGACTTCTATTCTGGGTCACTGGCAATCTATAAACCCAATTTGGAATGAACTGGGTTGTGCTGCTAGAGTGTCAACAAACAAACAAACAAACAAACAAACAAACAAACAAACAAACAAACAAACAAGCCAAAAACAATATCCCTTGCCTCCCCTTTTGGGGGGGGGGGGGATGATTAATCTGGTCATTTTCTTCATAGACTCCAATAAAAACTAATGGAAAATGGAAACACTGTCAGCAGTAGCTCTAGTATGACTGTTTTACTGTATCGTGCATCTGTAACAACAACAACAACAACAACAACAGATGCAAATATCCAGAGCCCTGTTTCTTTACACTTGTTTTGCTGAAACAATTACAAGTTCAGAACTAAACTTGGCTCTACTACTCAACTTCAGAAAAAACTCTATAAATTCATACTGTAATCTGTTGCTTGAGCAGTTGTACTTCTTTTTGCATTCTTGTTTACAATATTTATCCAAACCCATAGGGTAAATATCTGTTTAGAAAAATGTTTGTTAGTTTGACAGGAAAACAACTTAAAATCAAGTTGTTAGTGTTAGCAATGTCAACTTTTCAGGCATTAATGAGTCAGATTTGTCAGATGCTGAGCTTGTTCTGGAGTTCTGAGGCAAAAACTAACAAACAAATCAATAAAGAAGTCGACGATGCAGATTTATTTTTACTGCACAGCTGAGAACAGTACTGGATCTGTGTGTTTTCATAGTGTGTTCTGTTTATATCTGGATTTTTTTCACATAATTCCACTGTGTTGCAGATATGTACAAAGTCTGTATAGTTTTTATTTCCATTTTTATTATTATTATTATTATTATTATTATTATTATTATTTATTTATTTATTTTATATAGTTTGTTTCTTATCTTTATGTATGCACACTTTTTCTTGCACTTTATTCTGTTGCTGCCTTGACCATTGAATTTCTCTGTTGTGGGATCAATAAAGTCTAATCTAATCTAATCTAATCTAAGTAATGGGCTACTGGGGTAATTTTACCTCAATGCATTTCTTCAGGTCTGTGAGGTTCATGACCATGCCGGTAAGACGATCAATCTGTGGGTAGAACAGGTGGATATGAAGGTCAAACACACCTGTTAGACATCCTGTAGAACATGACAGCGGTGCATACAGGTAGGAATTATAAGAGAAGTGTTTTACCACAGACACTCAAATGTAAAATGCACGTTTTTGTCAAAAATATATAACTTTGACACTCACCTTTCCACGTACGGTCACTTCCACTGTGGACAGAAATGAAAACAGTGAATGAACTATCTCTATTCCTTTCACTATCTCATTGTTTTTTATATAATAATAATAAAGTATTGAACTGAACTGAACACGATTTATACTGTGACACTACTGTGGAGTTAGCACATTATAGTTAGCTGCTGTATACTTTGATATACTTTTATACATTCCTTTATCTATATTTTTTAGTACATGTTTTTAATTCTATAATGAGCCATTGCAACAAAATTTTATTCTGTGTACAACTGTTGTTGTAATCTGAATGAGAATAAAGTCTACGTCTAAATGTATTATATTATATTATATTATATTATATAGAATTCTATTGATCCCTTCAATGGGGAATATTATAAAAGTAAAAGTAATAATCATAATAATCACTAAATAAATAAATAAATAAATAAATTAATTAATAACTATAAGAACAACAACAACAAACAAACATTGCACACATGATAACAATAAGCAACATCACACATCTGAAAATGCACAGATCCCACTGATAGAACATCACTATCACTATCAACTCAACCTCATCTTGTCACAAAAAAATAATAATAACGTATGTCATAATAAATATCTGCAGTATTTTAAAGCAGTGTTTAATTTACTGACGAACCTTTGTAATTGTGTCCGTGCCCGTTTGGGTTGTTACATTTCCCATACACTCTTTTATTCTCCTCATCACTCAGGTGGATGCTGGGAAGAAGAAAAACAAGGTCAACATGATGAAAAAAAAAAAAAAAGGGTCAAAGGTTAAACAATAACCGTTGCTTTCAAAGACAAATGTTGACAGTTCAGAAGTTAAAAACAGTGTTGTTCATAAACTTGGAATAATTTAGTTTTCAGATACATTCTTCTTTTTATTCCTGTTTCTACACATAATCACCTTTAACCAGGTGCAATGATTCCATACTAAGTCCTAGTTACACTTTATCTGTCAAGTATAAATCACATTGTCACAATTATTTTATGGGAAGAAGTACAAATATTTTATCATAATTTTATGGACAACAGTGTAATTTCCCAAAACTTTTTTTCCATTAAAAAAAACAAAAAAACAACAACAATCGATTAAAACTTAAACATGCATAAGTTTCCTTTGCTTAAGTGGGTACATAAAATTTTGTTATCATGGTACACAAATTCACTTTCACCTAAACTTACCTTAGTCCAACTTTATGAACAATAGTGTACATAAGATAAGCGATGAGATCAAATGAAAAGTCATTGATCCCTCAACAGTGAAAATCACAGATTTGATGAATGAAAATTAAAAGTAAAATATCCTAATATTAAGGTAGGATGAGTGCAAGAAAATGTGCATGCATCTAAATTTTCAAATTTCATTTTTTTGAAAATTCAGTTTGTGTTTTTGCAAAAAATTCATTTTGCAAAAACACAAACAATACAAAAACAATAAGTCAAAGTCAGTTTTATTGTTAGTTTTCCCATATGTACAACCCATACAGAAAACTGAAATTACAAAATTCTAAGACCCCAAAGTGCAAGATGATCATAATAGAAAAAACAGAAAAAATAGAATAGATTATACTATAAACGATAGAACTATAAACATAAAATATAAGAATAATCAGCAAGGGGGTTGAGGAGACAATAAATAGAAAGTAAAGGTGCAACAGTGATGTTAAACAGAAGTTACTGAATTAAAAAGGCATATACAGTATGTGCAATATGCATTAATGTAAATAACAATAGTAATAAAACTTCTTAAGTATTGGTATCATTTTTAATAGTGTTTGATTTGTTTGGGTTGCAGTTGAAATTGACTTTATCTTTTCCTGAGATGTTTGTGTGAAACTTTTAGTGGAAATTAGGGATGTAACAATTACCGGTATAACGATAAACCGCGGTAAAATTGCAGACGGTTAGTATTACCGTTTAAATTCTAATTATCATGATAACGGTGTTTGATTACCGCACTTTTAGGGGAAAAACCTTATGTAAAGATCTGCTTTTATGTCAAATATTTGAGTATAGTTTTAATGTATTACAATTTTGATTTTATATACCTAATATTTGGAACCAATATTCACTTTTAAAGTCTTTGAAAAGGTTCATTAAGTATCTTTGTGTAATTTATGCAATAAAGTATTTACAATTTTCAAATTGCATTTTTTTTTGTGTGTGTTTTCTGGTCTTTTATGTTGATATAGTAGGTTAAAGTAAAGAAATAGTAGACAGATGATATAGATGAAGTTGTACTGAAAAAAAAAGATCCCAAACATGGGTATAGTAAACATTTCTTTATACAGTATATAAAGGCAAAATGAAAAGTACTGAAAAATGGACAAAATAGGCTCAGACCACTAAGGGTTAATATTTGAATGTTTCTGCCAACAGAAGGTACATTGTGCCTATTATTTTATTTCATTTTATTTTTTTAAATACAACTTGGTTAAATTATTTCAGTGTGTGTATTAGTACTTTTTGAACATTTTGAGCACAACTTCAATACTACCACGATAACCATGATCATTTTGGTCACAATAACCATGATATGAAATTTTCATATCGTTACATCCCTAGTGAAAATGCATACTGATTTTTGTTGTTGTTTGTTTTGTTTTGAGTCATTGGTGTGCTTGACTTGAGAGCGATTTAGGATTATCCGATTGCACTTGAAGGCATCAGCGGCGTTCCCTGCGTCTGAAATAAACAACAATCTTCATCACAGTAGAATGAGTTTTATATGTTTTGTTAATTAAAATGCATAATACCGAGCACTGAATTTTATTGTTACTATTCAGTTCGATGCTGCTTTCTTTCCTCCGGGTTCTGGGTCTACAATAAACCGGAACCGGTGCGGGTCCAACCTGTGGAGTCGGTGGCACGCGCTGAAACACTGGATCCGGCTGATGTACCCGATCCGCTCCTGGGCCTGGGGGGTCTGTGAGGGTCCGGCCATGGTCAGAGACACAAGGAGACGACAATGCCGAGGAATAATCCACAGCAGGGCCCGGAAGGAGAGGGGGATGAAGGCGCACATAAAGCCCCATCCCCCGTGACTCAGACTGGGACGTGATTGGCTCAGACATGGGCGTAAATAGGGACGCACATGGAGCAGCTACTACCCACGATCACATGGGAAGCACGGTCACTAGTGGAACATTACATCCACTTATTATTATGACTTCATACGAGAAAATTACCGTTATTTTTATTTATTTATTTTTATTTTTTTCCCCCTCAACTTTATTTACACAATGCAGTTTACAAAACAGATCAACTAATCAACAACAGTAATAAACAATAACAGGTAATGCATAATGCTAGAGGCAAGGTAGGAAGAAAATAAATAATATAAATACATAAATAAGTAAATTAAGTAAATTAAATAAGTTAAAGAATAAACAAGAAAATAAGAGGTAGACCAAGTTTAAAAGAATTACAGTTTAAATTCATTACATAAGGCTTTGGTTTTCACAGCTTTAGAGTTTGTGCAAAATTTAACCCTCCGGTGTCCTGTCCAGCAAGGCCCTTACTTAGCACCAAGTGTGCATTTTTCACACACTTATGAAATAATGTCCAAAAAGTTTTCATACAGTTTTTAAAAAAAAAATTCTTTTACACTTTTTTCTATTTCATCAACTTGAGCCGTAAATAAAAATACCCAATACTCAAAAACTGTCACATTTTTAACCCTTTAAATGCCGTGTTTGTAATGTAAACAAACCATTTTTTTTCAAAGAACACAAAAAATTAATTTTCTTTCAAAATACTACATAATAAAAAGTGGATCACATATTATTTGATTTTTGCAGCCTGGCATATGTCAGTGATTAACTCCAACATCGGTTAATTTGCATCATTATTTTTGGCGCTAGGTCAAATTTGCAAAAATACTGGCATCTGTTACCAAGTGTGTGTAAAATGCACACCTATAAATCCAACTATTGAATATTATATATTGATTTATTTTTCTGCTCTAATTTGATTTTATTTTTGTTAATTTAAAGTCAGCCCTAATCATACATATCAAGTGGAAGAAATAGCGCGTTTTAGGCACACTTAGGAGACAGATGCTAGTCTTGTAATTTTCTTTTGTTTAAAATGTGCAAATTTTACTTGGTGGCCAGAATTTTAAAGATCATGCAAAAATGAACAACTTTTCAATTCTAACCTTATTTAAATTGTGAAAAATAATATGAAGTTTTTTAAAACGAGTGCAAAGTGTGCCTAAAAGGCACACCCGGATAATGGAGGGTTGATAGTGTCCAAGTAGGAATTTAAGTAGGATTTAAAGACCACAATGTTGGGTGTCTGCTAGCATGTATGAAGTTTTGCTGATAACAAAATGAGATTAATGCAGCTTATGTAACTAGACTTATAAATAATACTGAATAGATGTCATTAATTATTTTATCAAAATGTTAATTGGGAGAAGTAAAAAAAAAAATCATTATAATTTGTTTTATTGGTACTTTAACTATGTACAATTGCTGTAAGTACTGAAAACTGCAAATCCAGCCTAAAAAAAACTTCCTATTTGATATATTTTAAAGAGTTGTTCATCCAGGAGAGAAGAAAATAGCTGTTCTTAATGAGAAAGGATGTGTAAAAATTTTATATTCCCCGCCCACCGAAGGGGAGGCAAGGGGTATTGGTTTTGGTTCAGTTTGTTTGTTTGTTTGTTAACACTCTAGCAGCAAAACTATTGGTTGAATTCATACCAGATTTGGTTTCTAGATTGCCAGTGACCCAGAATAGATGTCATTACATTTTGGGAAAAATAGATCAAAGTTAAATTTTTTTATGAATTAAAAAAAAAAAGAAAAAAAGTCCCCCATTTGCTTATAATGGGTGAAACTTCAAATGTCTGTAGCAGCAAAACTATTAGTTGAATTCATACCAAACTGGGTTTATAAATTGCCAGTGACCCAGAATAGATGACATTATATTTTGGGAAAAGTAAGTCAAAGTTAAATTTTTTTTACGAATTTTAGAAATCTTTTTTTTTCCCATTTACTTATAATGGGCGGCATTTCAAATTTCTATAAAAAAACAAATTTTTCTTGAATTTTCTTCAAACTTGGCACATATGTAGAGGTAATTGATATGTTGACATCAGCACACACATAGACATGATGACATCAGCTGGATCGATGCCAAAATAAGCTACAATACATGCAAGGGGTGGGGTTTGTTGTTCCTGGCACCACTTGTTATATTTAAGTCCCCACCTGGATTTAACTCTTTAAGACCTAGAACTATTTTTGTGGTGACAGAGGAACATTTACAGCAATAATAAGATAACTGAAGTAATTTTCCTAATTAAACTGATATAAATTCAAAATTATGTTATAATTATAAATTATAATTATAAATGTTGACCTCATCAAAGTTAAAATACAGAGGAGGGGTCAGATAAAAGAAGATATGAGAATTAAAATGATGGAGAAAAAAGGCATGAAATAAGGTGGATATGATTTTAAAGATATAACAAGCAAAAAAAATGTTTTAAAAGACAAAAAAAGACAAAATGATGATAAAAAAATGCACAAAGAAAAAATAAAAAAGCAGTTTTTGACAGAAGACAAGACACCAAGATACAAACAATGTAAAAGATGTAATATTAATATATTACATAATAATATACTGATACTAAATATGTAACAAGACAAAAACGTGAAAGATGCAATGAAATTTAAACAAGGCAAATGACAAAGGAAGCCAAAAAAAAAAAAAAAAAAAAAAAAAAATTTCAGAGATTGTTTTGACAGTGGAAGAGTCAGTAAAAATGTAGATCTATTACAATTCATGGTGTATTTTTGTAAGTTTGGATCCAAAGGAGAAACAATATTTTTCTCCACTGCACTGATGAAAAAGAAGTTTATATGAAAACATACATTTGTGGAAAAAAAATCAACATCCCATTTTCTTCTCACAAAAACCCACATTTGACTGGATCCCACAAACTGCACAGAACAGGATGTCTTAAACTTCTCTGAAACGTCTGTAAAAACACACAAAAAAATCAGTTTAATCACCTACTTTAACTTGTTAATTTTTTCTATGTTTGTTAAACAGCATGTTTAGTTCCTGAGCTTGTTCAACTCACCACGGCAACTGATACACAAACACAGCAGGTCAGAGCTGCAAGGTCGACCAAAAGACCATGAGAACAAGAAACAAGGTCTATTTCTGTGGCAGCAGATGAGTAGATACAAACTAAATATAATAAATCCATTAAAAATGCACCAAAAAAAGACAGAATTTAAGAGTTTAAATTTAGAGGTTCCTACGTGACCATATGGTAATCTGATTACTGAGGGGAAAAAGGAGTATCTATGAGGATTACTATTAGTCTATATTTGTTATGTAGTGTAAGCATGAGGAGGTTCCAACTGGATTAAAGCTATATCTGCCAAACAGGTCAGACTGGTGTCAGGTTTGTTATTGTTTATGATAATATCTTTGGTTGTGATATTGTATTTAATATTTATACTATCAGCATATTGTGCAAAAGGACAGCATGGACTCTGTGTAGGACTTGTACAACACGTCTATTAAGGTCCTGTCCTTGTTATTTGTAGATAACGCTGGGTTACAAAAAAATGTTTTTTGCAAGTTGTCTAGGTTTTTTCAACTGAATTAGGACCATTTTGCACCGCTAAATCCAAAAATGACATCTGTTTTTCTCAATCAGGTCAGGTTTTTTTGCTAATTTGATTTTGAAAAATTTGATCTTCTCACACAATTGATTACATTTTTGTGACTTTATCAGTTGATTTTTTATATAGTTCTCACCCAAAATAGGTTTTAAGAGAAAAAAAAATCATTTCACCATTGTACCTGTTAGGTACAATGGTGTATTCACTGCAGATGTAGCAGAATACGTCAGGCTTATTTTTGCAAGATCTTCTAGTCGAAGCCGTTTCATTCACCTGTAATATTAAAAAAACCATGAATCATAAATTGGCAAAAGTAAAATCTTCAGAACTCGTTTATTGCAAGAAATATGAAAGAATTTTGTATCATATGATGTGAAAATGCCCATAAATGTAAGCAAAAATGTTAAAAAGCCAATTTGTAGCATAGTTCAGAAAGTTGACCTGATTGAACAAAATTAATGTGATGTTTGGATTCAGCACACCAAAATTATCCTAAATCAGCTCAAAAAACTTAAATAATAAATTTGTTGTTGACCAGTGTCATCATTGGATTTTGGACAAAACCTGTAATGTATAGAACTTTTTTTGTTTTTTAATATATTTTATTGATTTTCCCTTTTAATGAACATACGGTCATAAACACAACGATAATATAACACACCAAACAAACAGAAAAACCCTTCTAACCCCCCCTCCCACCCTCAATAAGATCTACGGTGAATAAAATCAAATATTGATAATAATATCAGTATGTGCATTATATATTGAGCATACACACATTTCAGTGAACATTAATATGCATACAGACACATGCATCAAATGCATTATAAGTCCATAAGTCGGTCATCCTCTTCATTTCTGTTTCTATTCCCTAATAATAATACTCAAGCCACAGAAGTAATGAAAAGAACTGATTAAAAACGGCACAGCTTATGTGTTATTGTATCTTATGTGTACAGGATTAATTAACTGGGCATTTATCTTGTTTGTATAAGATTAATTTTTTAAAAAAATCACCTTTTGGGTCATGATACTAAAGATATCGGTTTGTGTTTTGAGAAATTCCAACACACTTAATGCACATGTTTGTGGATATTATGACACAAACAGCCCAAAATAATAAGACATTTGCATTCATACAGCCTGGGCAAAAGACAAAAAAGTCCCATATTCTATTATTTAGTCTTAGCCTTATGTAGCCTATAGCGTTTTATTACTCACTACTTTTTTTTTATCAACGTTCTTTTTATTGGACTCAAGGTAAAAAAAAAAAAAAAAAAAAAAGAAGTGACAGTCATACAAGAAAAAAACAATACTTTTGGATTTTCCATATAACATACACTATATTGCCAAAAGTATTTGCTCACCTGCCTTGACTCGCATATGAATTTCAGTGACATCCCATTCTTAATCCATGGGGTTCAATATGACATCAGTCCACCCTTTGCAGCTATAACAGCTTCAACTCTTCTGGGAAGGCTGTCCACAAGGTTAAGGAGTGTGTTCATGGGAATTTCTCACCATTCCTCCAGAAGCACATTTGTGAGATAACACACTAATGTTGGACGAGAAGGCCTGGTTCTCAGTCTCCGCTCTAATTCATCCCAAAGGTGTTCTATCGGGTTGAGGTCAGGACTCTGTGCAGGCCAGTCCAGTTCATCCACACTAAACTCTCTCATCCATGCTTTGAGCACTGGTGCACAGTCATGTTGGAACAGGAAGGGGTCATCCCCAAACTGTTCCAACAAAGTTAGGAGCATGGAATTGTCCAAAATCTCTTGTTTTAGCATACCAAAAGATTTTGGACAAATGGTCAACAATTCCCATAAACACACTCCTAAACCTTGTGGAAAACTTTCCCAGAAGAGTTGAAGCTGTTATAACTGAAAAGAGTGGACCAATGTCATATTAAACCCTATGGATTAAGAATGGGATGTCACTTAACCCATAAAGACCCAGTGCTATTTTTGTGGCAGTTCCCAAATAATTTTTCCTCTATATTTACCCTTTCTTAATGATTAATTTACTGATCATGTAGATGTTCATTAAAGCTCAGAGTAAAGGTAAGGGTTCAAAATCAGAGAAAACTCAAGAAAAAGTGACTTTTTCGGCAAAGATATCAATAACTGGACATAAAAATAAGTGTCTCCATCCACTGTCATTGATCCAACTCCATGGGTTTTAGTGGTGAATCAATGTTGTAGAAGGTGACGGTGTTTCCATGGTAACTACGGAGCCTCTGAAAGTCCAAATAGGTCATATCTGATGACCATGAAAAGATGACAAACTGCATTTTACACCAAATATTTACATGTTTTGGTAAGATTAGTGGATTAGAAGTTATTAAACATTTTAGATCAGTACATGGTTTTTGTCACCGGTGGAGGTTTGGGTCTTTATGGGTTAAGTTCATATGAATGCAGGTGAGCGAATACTTCCGGCAATATAGTGTATATACAATACCCACCCCATCCCTCCCCCTACCCTACAAAGTCCCGGGTAACGCATCCCAAGTTACTCACTACTTTTATTATCATTTTTATATTGTTTGTCTTTTGCATTATCTTCATGCATGCACATTTTTTCTTGCTCTTTATTCTGCTGCTGCCTTCACCACTGAAAAACCTCAATAACGTCTAATGTAATTCAGATTCAGATTCAGACTACTTTATTAATCCTCGAAGAGCAATTCAGTTCACAGTTACCCTGCCTTACTGAACATCCAAACAATTAGGCACAAACAAACAAGTACAAAACATTTATAGCAGCATATGACAACCACATACACATTCACCTGTCAGTACTCATAAAACTGCAACCGGGCAGTAAGTTCAACAGTGAAATGAAATGACTAAGATGCTAAAAAAAATAAAATAAAAACACAATGAATAGCAAACCAAATCAGCTTCAGTCACTTCCCAGCGTTAAGCAGCCTGATAGCTGAGGGAATAAATGAGGTGGAGTATCTGTTTGTTTTCCTAGGGGGTGTACAGTAGCACCGCCCAGAGGCCATGAGAGAAAAGTCGGGAAAGAAAATGTGTCCAGGCTGGTCTATAATTCCTCTGGCTTTCTGAACCACGCGTTTAATCTTATGTAATGTAACGTAAGGTGCACTGATAAAAGCTTATGTTGCCCCACAACCACTCCGCTTGTCTGGTACAAAACAATCCAGGCTCTTTTCATGGGTCGTTCCACGTTGGTGGAACGTTCTACCGAGCTCTACGAGAACCGAGGCATCCCTGCCTATCTTCAAGAAGCTCCTGAAGACCCAGCTTCCTGTCCTTGCACTGTCAGACATTCCATTTTAAGTATTTTAGTAAGGTTTTTCCCAGGATTATCACAGATTTTCCCAGGATTATCTCTGGACCTGCTGCGGTGGTCCTGCCTCTCTCCTGCCTTCATCATCATCACTCACTTATCCTCAACTGCATCCATGTGTCTCCCCCTACTCCTCCCTTCTCCTCCTCTCCCCCAGTCTCTATCTCTATCGCTCTCTCTTTTTCTCTTTCTTTACCCTCTCTCTTTAACCCCAACTGGTCAAGGCAGACGTCCATCCTCCAGGAGTCTGGGTCTGCTCCAGGTTTCTGCTGTTAAAGGGAAGTTTTTCCTCGCCACCGTCACCAGTCACAAGTGTTTGCTCCTGGAGGGTTCTGTTGGGTTTCTGTAAATTGGCTTAGAGTCTGGTTTTGACCAACTCTATATATAAAGTGTCATGAGATAACTTTTTTTGTTGTGATCTGGTGCTATATAAATAAAATTTGATTGACTGAGTGATTTGATTGGTTTTCCCCTGTAAGTTGCTTTGGAAAAAAGCATCTGTCAAATGCATAAACGTAATGTAATCCTATGTAGCTTTGTCTCAATAAGCTTATGCCATGTCACAACATTTATTTGCATCATTTTTTAACCTAAAAACATTGCTGAACCTAGACTCTTCCAAATGAAACAACCCCAGATCCTAACACTGCCCTCACATGCTTGTATTGTAGGTGCTAGGCATGATGGGTAATCACTTCAGGGTCAATTGGGACCCATTAGACCACATGACTTTTTTCCGCTGACACACAGTCCAATGATAATGCTCTCTCAAAAACGATGGTTGTTTAAGAAATGAGAAGCTACTAAATAACTTTAACGACTGCAGTAATTATCCAATTGAATTTTTTTTTCTTATTTTCTGAGTTAAATCCAGCTGCCGACTTTTTGTTTTGGCTGGGATGTGCATTTTTGGTTCGTCATTCTTTCTTTTGCCTCTTACATATTAGACGTACGGAGCTGTTTTATCTGCTTTTACTCATGAAACTGTGGTGATACTTAAGCATTAAGCACAAACTAGGACAAATTTAGCTTCAAGGAGCGATCTATCCATGTTGAGTGGATGTGGAGGGTGTGGAATGGATGCTAATGTAGAGAAGAACAGCTGTTCCGACTCCTAGAGCAGCACTGGATCACATTTGGCATAAATTGAATTATGTGCTACGAGCGATGTAATTTTAGAGCAGGATTTATTGAAAGAAATACTAATTCTAGAAGAGTTGCACAGATATTGTTGATCTCTAATAGATGGCTAGAGGCACCAACCTTTACCGTCGTATTCAGATTCATTACAATCGTGTCAGTAATAAATGCGAAACTGCATCAGTGAGGGAAAATGATGCAGGTTGGTGGATTTTTTGTTTGTGTTTGTGGGAGAAACTGTGGAAACGCAGGGAGATAGATGAGGAATGATATGTAGCACAGATTTCCTGGTGGAACTGAAGCGTGAATGCAGCTGCTAATGACTTTTCTGGAACCAGATGAGAATTGTGGCCTCAGGATTAAATGCTTTGTTGGCCCAGCTGTACTATCACATTGTCCTGATCCAGATAGGAGACAAATTGTCCCTTGAGAATCAGCTGGTTCTATGTCCACTTTTTGTAGAAATGGAGTTAGGCATATCAGGACATTCTAAAATCATTTAAGTTTATGTCCCAAAGTGCTTAGCTCCAAGCAAAACATCTACACACACTCACACCTAGAAACATTTAGTTCTATGTCCTGAGTAGCGCTCATATCAAATCAGGTAGTTCTATGTCCAAGAGAACCCAATTAAGGGCCATACCTGGATCATGTGACATTCGCTCAAAATGGCCGTGGAGCACATGTAAAGCACAAAATGAGAACTCCTGTGAATGTATATTTAATTTTGATGCAATTTTTGCATTTTATACACTTTTTTTCTAATTTTTATTTTTTATGTTATAGATTCTGGTCAAGTGGGCAATGTTGTCCGGTGTCAGGTTCAAATGATAATGTGGCTCATTCATCGACTTTTATCTATGAGTGTAAGAAGAATTTTCAGTACTCATCAATCCTCAGTCTTAAAAAGGTGGTTCATGGTGTTCCACATCATTTGCCTCCATTCCACAACTAATTCTCCTGCCTTTGAGGATTCAAGTATGGCTGGAAAATGGTTGTTTGCCATGAAAACTGAGTTAACACAATTTACTCAGCTACTCCAGGTGTCCTAACACGTTTATTCACTGTTCTACCTTTAATGAAAAAGGATAGATGTGCTCATTTTAGTTGTCAACCTTAAATACATGTGGATTGGAAAACACTAGCGAAGGATGGTTTTTTATGTTGCATTTTGTGACATCAGTATAAAATACATGCAATCACTGACTAAAACGTTCTTAGTTTGTTCATAACTTTTTTAAAAACAACTCTGGTGGACATAGAACTTCCTGATTTCGATCATAAGTGACACCTGTAAAGGCACCAGGTCCTATGTTGGACATCGAACATGTTGACCAAGGGCAACTTACATACCTTGGAATCAGAAAGTTCTATGTCCATTTTTGACTTCTTATATCTCTAAGCCTATGGAGATTTAGAACATGTTTAGGGTACCTTCCACAGTCAACACTATTCCACAGAAAAGATGATTGATAACTCTCCAAATATCAGAGATCCGACAGGTGAAATTTTCAAACTGTTTTCTCAAAATGAGAAAAAGTGGACATAGAACCAGCTGATTCTTAAGGGATGAAATGTAAGGAGGAAGCAGATGGGTGTGGTTTAATGCCAGGATGACAATAGCACCATCCATAGAAAACTACGAGCTCACAGTAGCCACTTTTACACTGGGGCAGCATGGTGGTGTAGTGGTTAGTGCTTCCGGTTCACAGCAACATTTTCAATTCTTATTTGGATCTGAGTTGACTTTACCTGATCTCTCCATGTCTCGCAGGTTTCCTCTGTCAATTAAACACAAGAACATATTAGTCAACTCTGCTGTCGATACCCTTTACCGCGGTGCTGATGAAGATCTAGAGTTGGTTCCTTCAATGGCAGCTAATTGCTAATGCTAATGGTCTTACCAAGATGGTGGTGCTGATAGTAGCAGCAGTGGCAGCGGCGGCTCACCTCTCCCTTACATTCAAACTCCGGGCAAATGTGGCCCAAATTCGATTTTTTGCCCCTATGTGTCCTGTATCCGATCTGTTAAAGATAGTTTGAACAACACAAATCCGATTTTTTCAAATCCGACCCAGGCCACTTTCATATATGGTCCTATGTTATGTTCTAACGCACCTTTATTTTTCCCCCTTTGTCTTTTATGGGTTTTTTGTTATAATTCTTACTTGATACTTTTGGGTGATTATTGCTCTGTTACTTTTTTGCCATGATAACATTTTTGTAAAATATTACGTATTTAGTGTGTTTTTTAAATAGGTGGCCAATTGGTTCTCCCGCCGGCAAAGCCTATAAATTGCACTGGCGCTGGGCTCTCGCTCTCTCTCGCTTCCTGCTCTCTCCTCCTCCAGCGATGCCGGTGTCCGGAGCGCGCACGTCGAAGCGCGCATCCGCTCCACTCCACTCCACGCAAGTTGTTACATGCCAGCGGGGCTTTTGTTAGCTTTTGTTAGCTTTTCTCTTTTTGTTTGGCCAGGTGGATCCGGACATCCTGTTTTCACTTTTCTTTCGTTAGGACTTATTTTGTGGTTTGATTTTTTTTTTTTTTTGATAGGGTAGCGATGCGCTGGCAGCTTCTACGGCCCTGTATAGGGTTGGCCTGTCCAGCGCACCATCCTTATGTTTATATTGCCGGTCCACTCTGGTCTTTTCTTTTGTTACTTTGGGCACGAGGTTTAAAAGGGGTTTTGATTCAGCTGAATTAAAATCAGCTTGTTTTCAACAAAAGAAGAGAATCGACGAAGAACGAAAATAAATGCAACACAATAAAATATGTTCTTTCGAATTATACTCCTTGACTCCTGGTGTCCTTTGTAAATATGTTTCACCTTTTGGGTTGTAACACCCTAAATCCGATATGTATTTGATAATTTGCAATGCGACCTCAGTCTGAGCGGCCAGGTCACATTTATCCGACCTTTACGTCATTGAAATGCGTCAAACGTCACAATTCTGCATCCCAGGAGTGTTACTTCCTTAAACTGCGTACGTGTCTGCCTGGTCACGTGGTGTTACTGTATGTCAGGACCTCTTTTGTGCATGTGGGTCACTTCAGGGTCGCATTTAGTTCATACTCAAAACTGATATAAGTTGCATTTAATGTGTAATATGAACAAGCGCGCAAAAAAATTGGAATTCACAAAAATATCCGAATTGCACACTATGACTTGCTGTCTGAACAGTGTTGTTTATGAACATTCTAAGTTTACTAAGAGAAGCCAACAGCTATTGTGCGCTTTTGTATAGTGACAATAACTGTTCATATTCATTCGTAACGCTAGGTGCTGAGTGTTTTAGGATGGGTAAAATGCAGAGACTGAATTTCCCTACAGGGATATTAAACCAAGTTAATCTTTAACCTTTATAGATATGAGCAAATGATGAAAAACCACTATGTGACACAATTTCATCATGGTGTTTAACCCATAAAGACCCAAACAGCCACTGGCAACCAAAACCATCTACTGACCTAAACTGTTTAATACCTGTTCATCCACTAATCCTATTAATCCATGTAAATAATTGGTGTAAATAGTTATTCGTCTTTTCATGGACATCAGAAATGACCCCTTTGGACATTCAGAGGCTCTGTAGTTACCGTGGAAACACCGTCATATTATACAACACTGATTCACCAGTAAAACCCATGGAGTTGGATCCATGACAGTGGATGGACACACTGGGCTTATGTTCAGTTAATGATATCTATTGCCTTAATAGTCACTTTTTCTTCAGTTTTCTCAATTTTGATATAATAACCCTCAGCTTTAACCTGAGCTTTTATGAACATCTACATGATCAGTGAATTAAACATAGGAAAATACATGATTTACACTGAAAAAACACAAGATACAGAAGATAATATTATAATAAATGGTAATGAATCACTTAATTAAAGTTAAATATAGAGAAAAATATATGTTGGAACTGCCACAAAAGTAGCACTGGGTCTTTATGGGTTAAAGGAACAAAAGGAGGAAAGTGAGTTCACACAAGAAAATATTTATTACCAGTGGAAAAAAGCAAATTTTAATGGAGTATGCTGCACGTAAACCAGAGTAAAAGAGGAATATCCATTATAATTGGCAATGTAAACTGTTTATATTGTATGTATTGTATTTTTCAAAATCAGGGACAAAAAATATCTTAGTGTGCATGTAAATATAGTAAACATACATGTATATGCACTAAATATTCTAGTTTTGTGAATGTAAAACATGCACAAAATTGTCTTTCACTTGTTTTCCCATTTCATGCTTCAGGTGTGAACTCTGCCTCCATCTTTGTTTTTTTTAATTTACTTTCTAGAAAACATCAGCTTTTTAATATTTATTTATTTATTTAAACATTAGGTGTGTTTCATGTTCTGACCAGAAATGTAGACTTATGTCTGGACCATCCAACTCCATCATCTGACTGGAAACAGGACCTGTGAGTCACAACCTGCAGTAAAACACAGAAATTACATAAATTTTTCCAATATACTATAGAATAGAGAAGAAGTACAGTAACATATAGTCAGCCTCATTCAAGGTTGAAGGAAAAACTGTGGATGTGGAGTCGAAGAATCAATGGTCCACAGTAGTCTGCATCTGAATAAAGCAACAATAGTTAGAAGTAAATAGACAGAGTTTTAAAATGTACAGATCAAAAAGAAAATTCCATAAACATGAATATATACATTACGTCGCCAATTGAATCCAGTGGAAAGAACACAGGTACATGAATCTTTTTTTGTGTGTGTGGAAAACTTACATACTGTGTTTTCAGTCCAAATTGATGAAGAGAAGACGACAATCCTAACAGTTGAACAGCTGTTTTATTTGTGCATGTACACTGTTGTGGTTCTATATGTACGAGTCAAGTGTACACCATCAGATATGGACACATTTTATATAGGAATAGAAAAAGATGGAAAGCTGTTGCAGCACAAAGAGCCTTTAGATTATATTCAATATTTACATTCAGACAACAAATACATTGTATTCATATTCACATTTCATCCAGATGTGGTGTCATATGGATATTTCAAACCAGGTTAATGTAGCCAGTATTTTACATAATATACTGTATAAAACACAGATGATGCATTTGTTTAGTGAGTTTTACTCCACGTACAGACACTGTATGTGAACTTTATATATAATAGGATTTGTATGTTTTTAGTTGTAGATGATGGCTTAGATTGTGACAAAAGGAAATGAGTAAAATTACATTGTTAGAACAGGAAATTACATATATCTGATGCTTCACAAAATTTAACTCAGTTCCATTTTTGCTTTAATGTTTGGTTTTGTTTCCATAAACTGAATTAACCCTCCGGTAACCCGTCCTGTAAGGCCCTTACTAAGCACCAAGTGTGCCTTTTTTGGCACACTTGCGGAATAATGTCAAAAAAAGTTCTTACAGTTTGTTTTTAATTCTTTTACACTTTTTTCTATTTCATCAACTTGAGCTGTAAATAAAAATACCAAATACTCAATAACTGTCACATTTTTTAACCCTTTAAATGCCATGTTTGTAATGTAAACAAACCATTTTTTTGGATGCAAAAAACAAACAAACAAAAACAAAACCAAAAAAAAAAAAAAAAAAAAAAAAAAAAAAAAAAAAAAATATATATATATATATATATATATATATATATATATATATATATATATATATATATATATATATATATATATATTTTTTTTTTTTTTTAACAAAATACTACATAAAAATTGGATTACATACAGGATGGGGAAGCAAAATTTACAGTGAACATTTAGTTGTTTTTTCTCAGCAGGCACTACGTCAATTGTTTTCAAACCAAACATATATTGATGTCATAATCATAGCTAACACTATTATCCATACCTTTTCAGAAACTTTTACCCATATGAGTAATCAGGAAAGCAAACATCAAAGAGTGTGTGATTTGCTGAATGCACTCGTCACACCAAAGGATATTTCAAAAATAGTTGGAGTGTCCATAAAGACTGTTTATAATGGAAAGAAGAGAATGACTATGAGCAAAACTATTACGAGAAAGTCTGGAAGATACTATTAAAGAAGAATGGGAGAAGTTGTCACCCGAATATTTGAGGAACACTTGCGCAAGTTTCAGGAAGCGTGTGAAGGCAGTTATTGAGAAAGAAGGAGGACACATAGAATAAAAACATTTTCTATTATGTCAATTTTCTTGTGGCAAATAAATTCTCATGACTTTCAATAAACTAATTGGTCATACACTGTCTTTCAATCCCTGCCTCAAAATATTGTAAATTTTGCTTCCCCACCCTGTATTATTTGATTTTTGCAGCCTGGCATATGTCAATGATTAACTCCAACACTGGTTAATTTGCATTATTATTTTGGCACTAGGTCAAATGTTAAAAAATACCAGCATCTGTCACCAAGTGTGCATAAAATGCACACCTATAAATCCAACTATTAAATATTATATATTGATTTATTTTTCTGCTCTAATTTGATTTTATTTTTGTAAATCAAGGTCAGCCGTAATCATACATATCAAATGGAAGAAATAGTGCGTTTTAGGCACACTTAGGAGACAGATGCTAGTCTTAGAATTTTCTTTTATTTACAATGTGCAAATTTTAGTTGGTGGCCAGAATTTTAAAGATCATGCAAAAATGAACAACTTTTGAATCCTAACCTTATTTAAATTGTGAAAAATAATATGAAGTTTTTTGAAACAAAGTGCAAAGTGTGCCTAAAAGGCGCACCCGGATACCGGAGAGTTAAACTGATCTTTACTGAATGATTCCCTTTCAGAATCATTTGAAATTGTAGAATCTGCCCAGAACCATTTACCACAATTACAACAACAAAAAAAAAGACTCAAAGTAAACTGTGATTTTTGGCCCCTGGAGGTTTTTGGTTCCTCTCACTCTCTGAGAACCTACTTCCAAATCATTATTTCCTTCTTACTAAGGTGCTGCTCATAGAAAACCGTTCACTCAGTTTGCATTCGTCCATGTCGGTGGGAGTTGGAGGAGGTTAAATGGATCAGAACTCGCTCTCCTCCAGTATCTCCTCCATGGTTTCACCCAGCGTTATCTCGCCATCGCTGCTCGACAGACTCTTCCTGGTGATGAGGTTGAGTCCCGTTGCATCACCGCCCTTCAGCCTCTGACCTTTAACCTCACTCACACCAAGTATTCTACCGCCTCCGTGTACAGCCACCTGGAGCAGGTGAGGGTGTGTTGTGGAAGCTCCGCCCTCGTCATAGGATTCGCTCTGTCTGGAGCAGTGTGGGTGTCGCCCGCGGGTACATTTCCACAGGTGTTTGAGAGGTGTGCTCCGAAAACAGCTCCGGACCTGGAAGTGGTTGGTGAACAGGAAGAGCTGCCAGCGCTTCTTCAGTTCAGCTTGAACCTGAAAGTAGACGAAGATGATCACGAGTTTGTGTCCGTAAAGGTGTAATCCAATACACTTTTTATCAAAATTAGTAAATATCTGTGGTTCTTTATTTAATGTCAAACCATAGAATGTGTTCTATTTAGTGGAGAATGAAGCACTGGTGTCACATTTGTTTTCTGAAATCCCATTTTGAAGCCAGTACTTTGCAATTTGACCATCAATTTATTTATTTATTTATTTGGAGTATGAAGTGCTCATATTTGGACAAAATTGGCAGGATGTGGCAGAAATCAAATGGATCAAGTATTTTTTAAAGAGAAGTTCAGCGTAAAACAATGGAAACAATGGCTTTTCTGAGCCAGTCAGTGTATGATAACTTTAAGATACTCCCACATTGGTTTAATTTTGGAGTCAAAATCCTTACCCATTCATCCTGGGTCTGTAAATGGGAAAAGAGGCTTGAAGTGGTCTAGAAAATAACAAATAAGGGGCATTTTATGTGTATATAACCCCTTAATGTGGTAATTCATATACAGTTGTGGAAAAAAAATGATTAGACCACCCTTGTTTTCTTTAATTTCTTGTTCATTTTAATGCCTGGTAAAACTAAAGGTACATTTGTTTGGACAAATATAATGATAAAAACAAAAATAGCTCATAAGAGTTTAATTTCAGAGCTGATATCTAGTCATTTCCGATGGTTTTCTTGATAATAACCAAAATCACTTCAGTTCTTATATCAGTAGCTATGGCATTGTACTGACAAAAACAGTGCTTTTAGGCATTCCATGTTTTCTTTTCTGTCTGTTTTAGTCACATGATACACACAGGAGTTAGTACTTGATTGCATAACCACTGTTTCTGATGACTTTTGATCGTCAAATCTTTTTTTTTTTTTCCCGTGACTGTATAGTATGTTAAAGTATTTAAAAGTATATTAAATTTTTGCTTTAGCAGATGCTAAATTAAGTGGAGATTGTTCATTTAACTATAGCATACAATAAACAGAAATTTGGGTATGATACAAATTTGTGACAACAGGCGTATTGGTCAAAAAAGTCATGTCTCATGAGATGGAAATGGCATTATTGATGCCACAAAATTATTTTCAGTGTCCTGATGAGATACATATGGAATATGCCTGAACCAGCATTTGGGGGAGTACATACGCTATCGCAGCTGAGAACTGAGGGGTTGAGAAATGGAGGCGGTGAAAAATAGGGAATTGAGAAGAGCCCTGTCTGATCCATGGAAAAAAAACATTGCTGTCCATTTGCAGCCTCTTCTTGTGCTTTTGTTCTCTTTACTACAGCCGTGCATAGCCTATACCTACACTTCCTGAAAACACTATACAGCCGAGTTTATTTGCTCCAAAGCAGTTTATGTACATTTGTTGATTTGTGTTTTATTTTTTAAAGATTCTTTAGTGTGTACATAGCTACAGAATGTTTTGAGTCAACATGAAAACTATAAATTAGAGCAGAATAAAAAAAAGGCTTTAAATATGAATGAATGTATGAATATGAATATGTCTGAACCCATAAAGACCTAGTGTTACTTTAGTTTCAGTTCCAAAATCTTTTTTTTCTCTATATTTAACTTTTCTCAAGTGATTTATCACAATTTCTTAAGGTATAATCCTCTGTATTTTGCATTTTTTCAGTGAACATCAGGTATTTTCCTATATTTAATTCACTGATCATGTAGATTTTCATAAAAACTCAGATTAAAGTTGAAGGTTATTATATCAAAAACAGAGAAAATGGAAGAAAAAGTGACTTTTTCAGCAAAATATATCAATAACTGAACATAAACCAAGTGTGTCCATCCACTATCATGGATCAAACCCCACGAGTTTTACTGGTGAATCAATGTTGTAGAAGATGACTGTGTTTCCACAGTAACTATGGAGCCTCTGAACATCCAAATGGGTCATATCTGATGACCGTGAAAAAATGACAAACTGCATTTTACAATAAATATTTACACAGATTGATAGGATCAGTGGTTCAGAAGTTATTAAACCTTTTAGATCGGTAGATGATTGTGGTCGTCAGTGGCTAAAAATATGAAAAACACGTAGAAACGTACCTCTCCATTGGCAAAACAGTAGAGCACAGCGACCAAAAACCCCTGCAAATCACAATTTAAACGCCATAAATTAAGATTTTGTAGATGCAAATACAAGCATTATTTAATGGTTACTGTAATATGATATAACGTTACCTGAAAAGAACTTAGAGTGAGGTTGATGAAGTTCCTAGCGTAGCGGCTGCTGCCTTCTATGCATTCGTCTATCAGCACTGTAAAGACCACTTCATGGATTCCCAGCAGAGGAATCAGGACCAGTGTTGCTCTGGCCAAACTGACAGGGAACGACCAAAAACATACAGTAAATATTGTGTAAATGGGGCTTTTTAGGACATAATACAGTCAAATATAGGCATGAGATCCAGAGGGAAAGGCATAAAACCATGTGGGGGGAGGACTGGGTGAATGCTATGCATGGAATTCCCTATTGTGATGACATTTATGGTTGAGGGAAATAGGCCTTGTGGGGATGGCATTTAATTTAATGCCAGACATGGGATCCATTAACATTTAAATGTTAAACCGGGAGCTAACTGTACTGATTTAAGCCATCACTCAGGGAATAACACTCAACGGTAGAGTAGAATGGAAGTAGAAATACCTGTATCTATAGTCGGAAAACGTCACCTGGTCTGCTTTTAGTTTTGACAGCAGCAGCATCAGAATCTTGATGAATATAAAGAAAATGACCTGTGGCAGAAATAGAGGCAGGAGTCAGAAAACAGTGATTAGAAAAGTAAAAGTCCATATTTTCTTGCAGCAAAACTAACTATATCATGCCTCATCTTGGCATATACACATGTGCATTACAACTCACAGGTCACAGTGGACCTACAAAAGCACAAAACATTTAGTAAAAGGCATAATATTGTTAAAATTACACAATTTTTCTTGATGAATTTACATTTTTTGTGAAAAGATAGTTTGTAAATGTAAATATTTTCACAATGCAATTTTATTTTAAATTTTTTTTTTTTTTTTTTTTACATTAAAACAGAGAAACAATTTGGAGCTGTCATTGGTTACAGCACAGGTGTCAAACATGGGGCCTGGGGGCCAAATCTGGTCCGCCAAAGGGTCCAATCCGGCCTACAGCATTGATTTATGAAACTGCAAAAATTACACTGAAGATATGAACAATCAATGGTGTCAAAATCAGCTTCCGCATACAAACACATACAGTCCAATTAGATTTCAAATGGGTCAGACCAGTAAAATATTATCACAATAACCTATAAATAATGACAACCCCAAATTCTTTCTTTGTTTTTTTTGGTGTAAAAAAGTAAAATTACATGAAAATGTTTACATTACCAAACTATACTTTTACAAAAAAACATGTAAAAACAAATGTCTTAAGAAGAGTAAATGCAATTTTACCAATATTCTGCCTGTTACTAAATGTTTTGTGCGATTTAATGCACATGTGTAAATAATAAACTGATAAACCTGAGGCAGAATATTGTTAAAATTGTACTTGTTTTTCTTAAGACAATTCAAGTTGTTCATGTAATTCAGATTTTTAAGGAAACTTTGTAGATGTAAACCTGATCATAATATAATTTTCCTTTTTTCACTATTATTATTTTACTGGTCTGGCCCACTGGAGATCAAATTGGGGTGAATGCGGCCCCTGAACTAAAATGAGTTTGACACCCCTGGTTTACAGGTTTTTATACTATTATTTTACTGGTCTGTCTGTGGCCCCTGAACACCCTTGACTGATAATACCTTCAATGTAATATTTGCACCAAAGTTCTAAAAAGTGACCAAATCTCTAAACACTGAATATCTTTAACCCTTTCATGCATAGTGGTCACTACAGTGGACAGCTATTCTACAGCTGTTTTCTTGGATATTCATGGGTTTTGTTGTTTTAGTTCCATATCAGGCAACATAGTGGACTCTTAGGCATCATCCCATACACTGACATTCATACAATTATTGGAACTTTGCTGCTCTTGATAAACCTGATCTGCACTAACATGGTTTAGTGTAAATGAATTGCTAATTGTTATTAGACTCTAATTAACAGTTTTCTGAAACAAAATTTTTTATCTATTTTATTTTTGGCATATCCTCCTGAGACCCAGCAATGCATTTTGTCCTCTGTAGGGGACAAAAGTTTGACAGTTTAACTTTAAAAAATACTGTCCATTGCAAAGGAAATTCTATTTAAAAAAAAAATAAAAATCAATAAATAAAAATAATTTTTAAAATGTACGTGGAAAAAAAACTATTGCATTATGTAGTTTCCAATCAAGACAATTTTTAATGTAAAAAAGCTAAAATTGTCAATTTCCTGGATCTCAGGAGGATATTTTCTCCACGAATTGAGTAATAACTAGTATTAGAGTATGATAAAATGTGAGAAAACATCAGATTAGCTGCATTAAAAATGTTTTTATTTCATAGTTTTCACATTGTAAATCACTCTCTGATGAGTTTTAAATTCATGTTTCTTTGCTTCAAAAATTAAACACATGGTATCCAGCTGAGTAGACAATTTTGTAACTCCACGAAAAATAGGTTCATAAAAATTAAAAAAAAAAAAGCAATTGGATTGTTTTTTTAATGCCTAAAGAGGTATAAAAACACTCAAGAAAAAAATATTGACTAAGGTTCTCATAATTCATGCATGAAAGGGTTAAAATGTAAATGTAAGACAGCATGAACTGTTCCTACTTTTAGTTTCAGTTGGCTGTCATGCTACTACATTGTACAGTAGCTTTACTATCACGAGCCCTCACAAGACCAGGACTGTTATAGCGCATGAAATTAGTGTGAAATTCACATGATTAATGCAACTCACAGGATCAACATGATGCATATTCAGACTTAAAGTTAAAAAAATGACTGAAGAGATAAATTCAATAATGGGTTCAGATGCAGGAGGAGACCTACCAGCACTGACAGAGTGATGGGACCTCTTATAATCCACCAGAACCATCTGTTCACAATCGACCAGCATCTAAGGACAAACAGCGTTCAGAGGACAGATTAGGAGATGAATGATCAAATGTACAGCGAGAATAACTGTGATGTGAAGGTTTATTCACTTACTCTGTGTTTTCATATGAAATCTTAACCACCGTCCATGGCGTCACAAACAGGACAGGCGTTCCTGAAAGTAACACCAACAATAATAACACTGGTCAACAACAAATTTATTGTTTAAGTTTTTTGAGCTGATTTAGGATAATTTTGGTGTGCTGAATCCAAAAATCCCATTGATTTTGCTCAATCAGGTCAACTTTCTGAACTATGCTACATATTGGCTTTTTAACATTTTTGCTTACAATAATGGGCATTTTCACATCATATGATACAAAATTCTTTCATATTTCTTGCAATAAACGAGTTCTGAAGATTTTACTTTTGCCAATTTATGATTAATGTTTTTTTTTTAATATTACAGGTGAATGAAATGGCTTCGACTAGAAGATCTTGCAAAAATAAGCCTGACGTATTCTGCTACAGTTTGTAACACTTAATAAATACATCCTGTTAGAAAAAGATTTTTTTTTCTCTTAAAACCTATTTTGGGTGAGAACTATATAAAAAATCAACTGATAGAGTCACAAAAATGTAATCAATTTTGTGAGAAGATCAAATTTTTCAAAATCAAATGAGCAAAAAAGCCTGACCTGATTGAGAAAAACAGATGTCATTTTTGGATTTAGCGGTGCAAAATGGTCCTAATTCAGTTGAAAAAACCTAGACAACTTGCAAAAAACATTGTTTTGTAACCCAGTGTAATTATTATAGTACATTAATGAAACAACAGAACTTTTACCATTTATTACACATTTACTTCAACCATATGATCTCTACAAAAGTAAACTGACATGTATTCTATATTATTATTATTTTATTATAAACAAATAGCATTAAAAAGACTAAAACTCGCAAAATGAAAACACTTCATTCCTCTACTGCAGGGGTGTCAAACTCATTTTAGTTCAGGGGCCACATTCAGCTTCATTAGATCTGCACTGGGCTGAACCAGTAAAATAATAACATAATAATATATAAATAATGTCAACTTCAAACTTTTCTTTATATTTTACAGTGGAAAAAAGTCAAATTAAACAATAAAAATGTTTACATCTACAAACTGTCCTTTCAAACAATGTGAATAACTTGAACAAACTGAAAGAATAAGTGTAATTTTAACAATATTCTGCCTCAGTTTATCATTAACACAAGTTCATTATAACGTACAGATCACAGTGGACCTACAAATACACAAAACATTTAGTAACAGGCAGAATATTGTAAAAATTACATTTATTTTTCTTAAAACATTTCAGGTTCTTTACATTTGTTCAGATTATTCACATTTTTTTTGGTGAAATTATACTTTGTTTTAGTGTAAGTACATGAAAATATTTACATTTACAAAGAGAAAAATGTGGAGTTGTGTGTATTTATAGGTTATTATGATAGTATTTTACTGTTCTGACTCACTGGAGATTGAATTGATATGAATGTGGAACTTGAACTAAAAGAATTGTTAATTTCTTAATATCTATTTTTGCATTTCACACATTCATCCAAAGGGCCAGACTGGACCCTTTGGCGGGCTGGATTTGGCCCCCGGGCCGCATGTTTGACACCTGTGCTCTACTGTGTCTGTACTTTGCGTGAAATTGGTTCGGAATATTATAGATAGATAGATAGATAGATAGATAGATAGATAGATAGATAGATAGATAGATAGATAGATAGATAGATAGATAGATAGATAGATAGATAGATAGATAGATAGATAGATAGATAGATAGATAGATAGATAGATAGATAGATAGATAGATAGATAGAATTAGGGGAAAAAATGGACAGAAATGCACAAACATAAGCAGCAAAATCAATGAAAAATGAACAAAAAGTGACTAAAAATCGAAAATAAAAACTGAAGCAAATGAACAAAAGTAAGTACAAGTACCACAATGAACAAAAAGAGCAAAATAATTAACAAAATGAATAACAATGAGAAACATATGCAACAAAATGAGGATAGACAGATAGACAGACAGACAGACAGACAGACAGACAGACAGACAGACAGATAGACAGACAGACAGACAGACAGACAGACAGATAGATAGATAGATAGATAGATAGATAGATAGATAGATAGATAGATAGATAGATAGATAGATAGATAGATAGATAGATAGATAGATAGATAGATAGATACTTTATTGATCCCCGGGGGAAATTCAAATTATAAAGTTTATCCAGGATTTTAAAACATGTTAAGTTTTTTTGTTTTTTTTTTTTTTTAATATAAATATCAGAATTAAAAAAAAAAAAAAAAAAGGGCAAAACTACGAAGCTTATGTGGCTCCTCAAAACATGGAGCCTACATTACACTTCTTAAACAAGGAATCCAAAGTCTAATCCAGGGGTGTCAAACAGTCAAGGTTGTCAAAATCATTTTAGATCAGGTTCCACATACAAACCAATGTGACCTCAAGTAAAATAATTACATAATAACCTATAAATAATGATAACTACAAATTTTCTTCTCGAAAAATTATGAGACAATGTGAGTAAGTGAAAAAAAAAACCCATTACTCTATGAAAATATTTACATTTACAAACTATCCTTTATTATTTTACTGGTCCGGCCTGACTGAGATCTATAATTGGGTAAATGTGGCCCCTGAACCAAAAGGACTTTGACACCTCTGGTCTAAACCACTGATATATCAACCTGTTTCATGGCAGAGCTTCGTTCAACTCTCCCTCATATTAACAGAGTGCAAACTCCAAATTGGTGAAAACTGGAATTTATCTTTTGTAACAAGTAATGATACTGTGCATTAAAAATGTGTCAGGGTAGAAGTATGCAACTGAGTTACGAAATGTAGTGAAGTAAAAACATAAGTAAACAGAACAAGTGTTTCCAGGCACAACAAACCCCGCCCCTCGCAGGTATTGTAGCTTATTTTGGCATCAGTCTAGCTGATGTCATCATGTCTGTGTGTGTGGTGATGTAAGCATATCAATTTCCTCTATATATGTGCCAAGTCTGAAGTAAATTGAAACAAAAATGATGTTTTTATAGACATGTGAAAATTTGCCCATTGTAAGTAAATGGGAGAAAAAAAAGATTTTAAAAATTCTTAAAAAAATTTAACTTTGACCTACTTTTCCCAAAATGTAACCACATCTATTTCGGGTCTCTGGCAATCTACAAATCAAATTTGGTATGAATCCAACCTGTAGTTTTGCTGCTAATGAAATTTGAAATTTTGCCCATTATAAGTAAATGAGGGAAAAAAAGATAAAAAATAAAAAAAATCGTAAAAAAATTTAACTTTGACCTATTTTTCCCAACATGTTAAGATATCTATTTTGTGTCACTGGCAATCTATGAACCAAATTTGGTACGAATTCAATCAATAGTTTTGCTGCTAGAGATATTTGAAATTTTGTCCATTAGAAGTAAACGGGGAAAAAAAAAAAGATTTTAAAAATTCATAAAAAATGTGAACTTTGACCTACTTTTCCCAAAATGTAATGAGATCTATTCTGGATCACCGGCAATCTATAAACCCAATTTGGTATGAATTCAACCTATAGTTTTGCTGCTGATGAAATTTGAAATTTTGCCCATTATAAATAAATGAGGGGAAAAAAAAAGATAAAAAATAAAAAAAATCGTACAAAATTTTAACTTTGACCTATTTTTCCCAAAATGTTAAGACATCTATTTTGGGTCACCGGCAATCTATGAACCAAATTTGGTATGAATTCAATCAATAGTTTTGCTGCTACAGATATTTGAAATTTTTTCCATTAGAAGTAAACGGGAAAAAAAAAGATTTTAAAAATTCATAAAAAATGTGAACTTTGACCTAATTTTCCCAAAATGTAATGAGATCTATTCTGGATCACTGGCAATCTATAAACCCAATTTGGTATGAATTCAACCAATAGTTTTGCTGCTAGAGTGTTAACAAAGAAACAAAGAAACAAACCGAACCAAAAACAATCCCCCTTGCCTCTCCTTCAGGGGGCGGGGTATTAAAAAATACTCAGTAAATTACAAATTCTTCCAAAACATACTTGAGTACAGTAGGGAAGTATTAGTACTTTGTTACTATATAAAACTGTTCAGTTCCTACTCACCCCATCCTAGCAGCAGATACTTCTTCAGGAGGCGTCTTTTGGTCAGTACAGCCGTGAAGAGCAGCGTGTGAAGGAAAATGGCCTCCACCAAGAGCCAGAAGTAGTTACAGGCCACAAAGTACTCCATGCACACTTTAGAGAACCTGCACATCAGCACTATCTGTTGAGGAATATGAGAAGAATGGAATGATACACTACTGCTACAAAGAATCACAAACACTTGACTTTGTGTTGAAACGCAAATAATTCTCCACTGGTGATTCTACCGCTGAGCTGGAGTATTGTTTCCATCCGGGGTCGTCCTTGGGTAAGTTGGAGTACATGACGTATAGTATGATCTCCTTAGAAATGACAGCCACCGCTCTCAGGATGAACGACACAAACAGATTCATGTGGATGTAGTTCCGGGTGCAGTGAAGCTTCCTGGTAAACAGATACAGCAGAAATATGAGGAGGACATTGATCTGTGTTTCCTATGCAACGGTAAGAGCATTACAGATGACGATCGTCAGGATGAAGAGTGAGTGGGGGGTTCATAATATGATTTTTAATGAATAACTGAATCCACAATCGTCTTCTTATATTTCAGTGCCTCCTCGTCTCGGTAGTCACCTACAGTTTTTTCAGACTATACGAGTGAAATGACATGAACTAACTTGACATCTTCACGTCAAAGACAATGCAGTAACCTGAGTATGCATGAGTTGAACATGAACAAAACAACTGGATATCACAGTAAGTAATGAGGACATGATGTTTAACCCTATGACGCCACATGTATCATATTTGATACATGAGTTCTGAAGCCCTCTACATGATCACTGTGATATTTTTATTCTTGAAAAACCTGATGTATACAATTAGATACATACAATACATGGATAATCCACCAGGGGGAGGAATTCATTCACCAGAGGCCTTCCCTGTGACACTACAAGATTGTTATTAATGCGCTTTTTTTTATCTTTATACTATCACTGTGTTCTTTGGTTTCTCATGACACGTTCTTATGTCTTGGGCTCACTGTTTGTATTCTTGCAATGAGACTCCTTTCCAGTAATATTGTATAACCCGAAATACCTCTGCTCGATTTAATTTGTTAAATGAAAATGAAAATAAAAATTTGATCGCAAAAAAAAAAAAAAAAAAAAAAGATTGCATTTAATGAGGAAGGAGGCAGAACTTTGCCAATTTTGAAAAGGAATTACCAATTTGTTTGAGATGTTTGTGTTATATTATGTTTTTGTTTGTGCAAAAATAATAATATTTGAGCTTCGAGACCTGATGTATCAAATATGATACAAAATTGAAACTCATACATGGAAATTGATATTTGAAAAAACTTTTTTTTTTTGGTTGTTCAGATGGACCAATAAAGGCTCCAGTTTCAAAGAACTGGAATTTCCTGTCAATGATTTAATGGTTCAGGCTTTACAGGGTTCATCTTTAAAACAATGAAGAAATAAAGAAAAACAAACATCGTATTAAGATGTCAAAGCTTTTATATTCTCAAAATATAAGAGTTTGACTGTGAACACCACTGAACATTGCCATAACAACCAAACTGTACATATATCTGTTTCCACACAGTATAAATTTACTTGTTATTGTAGTTTTTAATGTGTTTGTGTGTGTTTACTTTTTATATGTGCTGCCATTTTGACGATGCTTTTGTTGGATGTACACACAAGCTATATCTTGACCGGTGAAATTGTAAAGTTTGAAAAAAAAAAATGAAAAAAATTGTCTGTTTTTCATTTGAGTTGCATGTGTGAGAGGATTTACAAGTTGAATAATCATTAAATTATTATTGATGTGGAAAAAAACTCTAAGATCCAAAAGTCATTCTGTGTCTGTCACATACTTTGCAGTCATTAGTTTAATCAGGAGTGTTTTATGCCTGAGGATATTTTTCTAAACACATATTTTCGTCCTTCATTTAGAAAAAAAAAAAAAAAAATCTGCTTACATATCATGTTGTACAAAATATATCTGTCCACCATATAAACACAACTAATGATACAAAAAAAAATAAATAGAAGCACTAACATAATTTTTTCCTTGCTGCAGAGTATGCAATATTAACACTTCATATAACATCTTTGCAAGAGTTCTGCGGTAAATTTTCTAACGTATTCAAGATTCAAGAAGGTTATTGTCACATACATATACACATATACTGAGCAATGAAATTCTTACTTTGCGTGTTCCCTTCACACAATCAACGTAAACAATTAAAGTCAACTACATTGAAATCAAGGAAATAAACTGTACTCTAAGCAAGGAAAAATAAATATGTAAAATAAAATAGTACTCTGTCCAAAGAGTAAGTGTATCAAGGTGCAAAAAAACAAAAAAAAAGATTATGCAAAATACAAAATACTGTCACAGTGGTAAGACACTGAATACAAATACAGTCACAGAAAAAAATATTAGACCACCTTTGTTTTCCTCAATTTTTGTTCATTTTAATGCCTGGTACAACTAAAGGTACATTTGTTTGGACAAATATAATGATAACAACAAAAATAGCTCATAAGAGTTTAATTTCAGAGCTCATTTTCCATGGTTTTCTTGATAATAACCAAAATCACTTCAGTTCTTACATCAATATCTATGGCATTGTACTGACAAAAATACTACTTTTAGGCATTCCGTGTTTTCTTTTCTGTCTGTTTTAGTCACATGATACACACAGGAGTTAGTACTTGATTGCATAACCATTATTTTTGATAATTTTTGATCGTCTAATATTTTTTTCCGCAACTGTATTGTTACTGTTGTTTATTACAAATGTGAGTTGCAGTCGTTAGTTACTTCTTCATTGACCCTCAAAGTGCGCAAATATAACTTGCACATAAAAATTTACCTAATAGAAAAATGACAATTTTGCCAAAAGTCTAACTTTTTGATTAAAAGTTTTTGCGCTGGTAAGAGGTGGTTTTTCGGGCGTAGTGCAAATGGTATGTCACGCAAAACTGCAATGGAAAGATCTTTTTTCACAACTAGAGTCAGATGAATTAAAAAACTAGACGTTGACGTATGTTACAACAAGCGAAGAAGAAGAAGAAACATGTCGCGGTATGTGTGGACACACCAGGAAACCCAATCATTTTTTAATTTAGTACAAGATAGAGGGGTAATATATAATAATAATGTATAATATCTATAAATCAACACCATATTTACGTTCGGCACCATGTTTATGGAATGACTTCTTGTGTCATCTCACGATAATAAATAAACAAATCATCGCATTTGTGATTTAATGGATAAACCGACACTTCTGTTTTTCTGACAGTTAGTAAATATTGGTAAAGTTTTGCACAGACGTCCAATGGCAAAGCCACCAGTGATTCAGTAGTCTGATGGTCCATGGATAAAAACTGCTCCTTGTCTGGTTGTCATGAATAAACATATTTTAGACAAAAAAAAAAAGAAAAACAAACAAGATCCAGGGGACTCTAGAAATAACTTTTAATAGTCCCGTTGTCCACTGCTGGATGACCACTGACCTCAACATCCCCATAAGCAGAGTGGCCAGTGTGAGGGAACTCAGGGACAGGGAGTAGCCAATGATGGAGATGAGCCTGAGGGCTGTTTGACGCAGCATTCTGTCCTCCTGGAGACACACACACACAAAAAAAAAAAAAAAACACACACATACACACCGTTAGACAGAAGGACATAGACTGGAACTACACAACCTCAGATGTGTCTAAGAGAGGAGCTCTGGGACAAGAAAGTCTAACTCAGAGGTGTCAAACACGTGGTCCGTGGGCCAAAACCGGCCCACCAAAGGTTCCAATCTGGCCAGTGGGATGAATTTGCAAAGTGTAAAAATTACACTGAAGATATAAACAGTCAAGGGTGTTGAATTTGTTTAAGTTCAAGTAAAATAATATCCTAATAATCTATAAATAATGACTCCAAATTTTCTTCTTAGTTTAATGTGATAAAAAATATTACATGATGCCTATAAATCAGGGGTGTCAAACTCATTTTCTTCCCGGGGCCACATTCAGCCCAATTTGATCTCAAGTGGGCCGGACCAGTAAAATAATAGCATGATAACCAATAAATAATGACAACTCCAAATTGTTTTAGTGCAAAAAAAAAAATGATATTCAATTATGCCAATATTTACGTTTACAAACTATCCAAACAAAAAGGAAGTGAATAACCTGAAAAAAATTAAATTTGTTAAGAAATATAATTGCAATCATCAATATTTCGCCGCGACTTATCATTTAAACATATGCATTACAGATCAGATCTACAAAGGCACAAAACATTTAGTAACAGGCAGAAAATTGTTAAAATTGCACTTAATTTTCTCTAGACATTTCGGGTTGTTCATATTTGTCCAGGTTATTCACATTTTATTGTTAAAGGATAGTTTGTTAATGTAAACATTTTCGTAATTTAATGTTTTTTGCACTAAATCAAAGAGAAAAAATTGGTGGTGTCATTATTTATAGGTTATAATGATACTATTTTTGAGTTTGATGCCCTAAATTGCACTTTGCAAATTCATCCCGTGGGCCGGATTGGAACCTTTGGCGGGCCGGTTTTGGCCCCCGGGCCGCATGTTTAACACCTGTGCTATAAATAATGACAAGTCAAAATTTTTCTCTTTTAGTGCAGAAAAGCCCCATTAAATTATGAAAAGATGTACATTATCAAACTATCCAAGCAAAAAAGAACTGAATTACCTGAACAAATACAAACAACCTGAAATGTCTATAGAAATTAAGTGCAGTTTTAACAATATTCTGCCTGTTACTAAATGTTTTACATCAGGGGTGTCAAACTCATTTTAGTTCAGGGGCCACATTCAGCCCAATTTGATCTCAAGTGGGCTGAACCAGTAAGATAATAACAGTGAAAAAAGTAAAATTATATTATGATCATGTTTACATCTACAAAGTTTCCTTAAAAATCTGAATAACATGAGCAACTTGAATTGTCCTAAGAAAAACAAGTGCGATTTTAACAATATTCTGCCTCGTTTGTTCACATTTGTTCAGGTTATTCACATTTTTTTGTGAAAGTATAGTTTGGCAATGTAAACATTTTCATGTAATTGTACTTTTTTACACCAAAAAAATGAGAAAATTTGGGGTTGTCATTGTTTATAATTTATTATGATAACATTTTACTGGTCTGACCCACTTGAAATCTAATTGGCCTGTATGTGTCTGTATGTGGAACCCGAATTAAAAGGATTTTGGCGCCATTGATTGTTAAAATCTTCAGTGTAATTTTTGCATTTCTCAATATTCATCCCGTGGGCCGGACTGGACCCTTTGGCGGGCCAGATGTGGCCCCCGGGCCGCATGTTTGACACCTGTGTTTTACATGATAAATTAAAGCATAAGATTAAGAAATTTCTTCTTTTTTTTTTTCAGGTTTTTCAATTTTTTTTTTTTTTTGTTTGGATAGTTTATAAACGTAAATATTGTCATAATTCAATATTATTATATGCACTAAAACAAAGAGAAAAAAATGAACTTGTCATTTTTTACAGGTTATTATGCTATTATTTTACTGGTCTGTTCCGCTTGAGATCAAACTGGGCTGAATGTGGCCCCTGAAAGAAAATAAGTTTAACACCCCTGCTCTAACTGATGGTTATTATAGATCAGTTGTCGTAAGTCATTTGTATCAGTGGAAACAGGGGAAAAGGAAGCACACAAATCATCAAATCCAGGCTTTTGGCGACAGCGCTTTAAAGAAGCTGATATTTCACGCCCTGCTCGTCCTCACCGTGTCTTTAAAGTAATGGTGCTCCTGACATTCAGAGTCGTCCCTCCAGGGCTCAGAGGAGTTGTCCTTCTGTCTCCATGTCCCGTTCTCCAGGCATTCTCGGTGTGTCCTCCTGAAACTGTCTGTAGGTCAGTTAGAAGACACAGCAAAGTCAGACATTCTCTGTGTCAAGACCTGACTAATGCAGGTAGATTTGTCCATGTAATCGTATGTCTAAATGACACATTAGGCCAGGTTTTGTCTCAACATTTATTATCAAGGAGTTTGCATGTTCTCCCTGTGTCTGCGTGGGTTCTCTCCGGGTACTCCAGCTTCCTCCCACCATCCAAAGACATGCACTAATAGGTTAACTGGTTAATCTAAATTGCCCATAGGTGTGAATGTGAGAGCAACTCTTTGTCTCTATATGTTCAGCCCTGAGATGAACTGGCAAAATGTCCAGGGTGTACCCCGCCTTCGCCCCTATGTAGCTGGGATAGGCTCCAAGCGACCCCCGTGACCCTAGTGAGGATAAAGCGGGTTCAGAAAATAAATGAATGAATGAATTTATTATCAACACAGGAACTAGTGTGTCCTTTAAAAGCAGTGAAAAAAATAAGGTGATGCTGAAGTGACTGAGTTTCCATTGATCAGATCTTACAATGTCTATATAAAAATGTTGGTTTTGGTCTCAATAACCAATTTTTTTGTCTTCATGATAACTTTACAGTGGGTGAATTTCTACGAAACTAAGCTTAGCCCTTTATCAGGCAAGTAACTATTTTTGGCTTCTTTTTTTCTTTTTTTGTGTGTATTATTATTTTTTTCTTCCTTGAATTTTCATTTCTATATTATGTTGTGCAAAGAAGTCAATTAGTAGCAATCGGAGGCTTGTACCATTTCCATATTTGAAATAAATCGATTAAAATAATAATAATAATAATAATAATAATAATAATAATGTTTATGTTTATGCATTTGGCAGACGCTTTTTTCCAAAGCGACTTACAGGGGAAAACCAAATAAATTACTCAATCAATCAAATTTTATTTATATAGCGCCAGATCACAACAAAAAGTTATCTCATGACACTTTATATATAGAGTTGGTCAAAACCAGACTCTAAGCCAATTTACAGAAACCCAACAGAATAATAATAATAATAATAATAATAATAATAATAATAATAATAATAATAATAATAATAATAATGTGGATGTTGACATGTGTCTGGATCAGCACTTATGTTGGTCTAATGTTCTAAAAGTGATGTTCTAATGTTTTAAAATACATGCTTCTATCACCTTACATGTAGTTTTCTTGTATTTTTTTTATACATACTTCTTGTATTATTTTTTTTGCCACTTATGGGTAAGGAACCAAATATAGTAACTTCACTGACCTTGATTTTCTACATGACAATAAAAAATTTTGAAAAATTTGACAATTTTGTGAAATTTTTCAAAATTTTCAAAAAAAGAAAAATTTAGATGTTAATTTTTGTTCCCTGTAATTAAATGTTATTAAATGTTAAAAGTAAATAAAGGTTATTAATTAAGCTGTGAACACTTTATAAGTCATTATTAAACATTAATGAACTTAAACGGTTTTCATACATCGATTAGGGTTATGATTTGGCTAGGTTGGTGCAGTTAAATCTTGTTTTTTGTCCCTTATTCAGTCAACATCTTGGACAATTAATGAGATACTAGAGTTTATAAAAATGTGTATTCTAAGATTTAAAGGGGTCATATTTTGCTAAACCCACTTTTATTAGTCTTTGGTTCATTTATTTGTGTATTTGGACCCTAATAGTTCATAAAGGTTGAATTTGAACCCTCCAGATGCTGCAAAGCTATCTTTATGTTCATTCCGGCAAAAATTTAGTGGATTTCTACAACCTGTTTCAATTCCTGCTTAAGTTGTTACGTCTATAACTAGTTACATCACATTTGCACATTTAAGGTCAAGACTTCCGACGAACATTTCTCACAGTATGACATAATTATTTATCAGTAGCAGCGGTTGTAGTAAAAACTGAAAATATGTCCAAACTTTGAGCTGATTACCTAAAATGTTCAGTTGTTAGCTGTATTAACGAACGCAAGTGGTTGGTTCATTTGCATTTAAAGGGCCAGCGCTCAAAATAACCTTTCTGGTGTCATTACTCAGAAATAGGGTTGAAGATGGACCTGTGGAGTTGAATTAATGAAGAATTCAGACTCAAACATAGCCTTTACAGTTTATGTAGACCACAGGGAAATGTTTTAAAATGCGTAATTCCATTTAAAAAAGCAAAATATCACTCATTTAAGTGTTGAAACATATAAAACAAACATATTACCCTCTTTGATCCACGGTAAGTAAGAAGGACAGGGGATGGACACGTTCCCAGGAGATGAATGAGGCCAACATGCAAATGTGTCGAAGGTTCCTTTACAGTACACATCTGCAACACGAAAAGCAGCATCTCAAATTTTTCTTATTAAATTAAAGATGATTAACCCATAAAGACCCAAACAGTTACTGATCTAAACTGTTTAATAACTGTTGATCCACTAATCTTATCAATGTATGAAAATAATTGGTGTAAAATACAATTTGTCATCGTTTCATGGTCATCAGATATGACCTATTTGGACGTTCAGAGGCTCTGTAGTTACCATGGAAACACTGTCATCTTCTACAGCATTAATTCACCAGTAAAACTCATGGAGTTGGATCAATGACAGTGAATGGAGACACTTGGTTTTTGTTCAGTTAATGAGAGATTTGGCGAAAAAGTCACATTTTTCTTATGTTTTCTCTGTTTTTGATATAATAACCCTCAAATGTAATCTCATCATGATTATTAAAGTACCTGATCAGTAAATTAAATATCGGAAAATACTTGATTGTTACTGGAAAAATGCAAACTATATGGGTGCTTCTATAAAACTGGTCCAAAAACAGGACAGAGGGGTTAAAAATTCAAACCAGATGTAGACTCATGTTATCAAGCAAGTTTGGACGCAACTATTTTTCAGATAAAACACATTTTTATATCATTTTACATTATTTTTAAAGGTAGGGTAGGAGATCCAGGAAAAAATGGTTCAAGCAAGCTACATTTTGAAAATACACAATTCAAAAATCCAAACCCCTTTCTTCAGACATCCCCCCGAAGCCACGCCTCCAGAGTACCAGTTTGAGCTTGCAGAGGGAGGAGGGACAAATGGCAGTTGAGTTTGATAGACATATCACCATTCAGTCATTTTGATGGGCCAGTTAAAATGATTGGATGGTGTTTTTTCAGTCCTGTCCGTTCCACAGGCGACTACATTTTTTTTTTTATTTATGTGTTAGAGCATTTAATTAATTGGTTGCAGTTGGGGTGTGAAGGGGATTTTAAGGAATATAGTAAAAAATGCTCCAGGAAAACATCTCCTACCCTACCTTTAATACAAAAATCCACGTGTAACATGGTCAAAAGGATACAAAAATTACAAGCTGCTTTTTTTTTTTGTATATGTATGTTTTTATTATATCGCAGGTACATTTTGGGAATCGAAGTAAATATACAAGGCAGAGTGTTTGACAAAAATGAAAGCTATTGCAAAATCATTTGCAATTTATATGTGTTTAAATGGGCAGGTTCTGTATGTAACGCAAGTGGACACGATGGGTTACATCCAAAACCTGGAATGAGACTGAGATTTATGAAAAGCCCGCATGTCTGGATTAAAAAACCACTAGGATCATCAAATTTAACACAGTGTCTTTATTTATATCAGTATATAAGCCATGCTTTCCAGATCAAATGCACTGACATATGGGCAGCTTTTCCTGTCCAATTTTGGTCCTATTTTTGGCCCCAATATTTGATTAAAAGTTCAGTAATTTTGGGATGGGATGGCTTGGAACAAGAGTATAATTTTTTTGCATTTTTCTGAGGTCATCATTAGGTACATCCTGGGGGGAAATATGTCTAAATTTCTCTTTTATTCTTGGGTCTGAAAAGATGATAAAGTGCCAGGTTCCAAAATGAACCCAGTTTCAGAGAAGCACCCATAGAGGATAATATTATGATATATAGTGATAAATCACTAAAGAAAGATTGAATATGGACAAAACGTTCAGCAGGACACTCACCATTGTCTGAGAATGAGTTTGTTGCCAGAGTTCTGCTGCAGTTCTCCCAGTATTCAGTCCGTTTAGCGATCAGACTTTCAAGCACTGAGGCCGTTACCTGAAATGGATTTAGAATGAATCTAAATTACATATGAGACATAACAGAATAGGAGTACTTCACTTTTTTCATTTACAATCCCAGCACAAAGGACTGACTATGAATTCAGCCACAAGTTTTGCTGCTGCAGACATTCATCTGTAAAACTCTGCTGGGTAAACTCCCAGAATACCTCAGTAATCTTCTTTCTGTTAGCTCTAGTAGTTTTCATTTACGTTCCTCCAGGTGGTTACTTCTGACTGTTCCCCGAGTTCTGACAGACTTTGGAAAAACAGCATTTTCCTGCCATGCACCATGGTCATGGAATAATCTTCAAAAACTGTAAAACTACACATATTCATTCCTATTAATGATTGTAAAAGTGTCATGGAGAATGCAGTGAAGGAGGAATGTCACTGTTTTTCTTGATGCCATTATGGTTGAATAGTTGGTATTGTGTTTTATTACCGCCACTAGGAGGTATTTTTATCACTTTGCTTTGTGTGTGTGTTTGTTTGTTTGTTGGTTTGTTAGTAACTTTACAGGAAAACTATTCCAACCATCTTTACCAAATTTTACCCACAGATCGGCCTAGGCTCTGGGACGAACCCATTAAATGTTGGGCCAAGTAGGCCAAAGTTCAAGGTCACAGCAAGGTCACAAAATCTCAAATTTTCCTATCTCTCATCATTGAGCAATTTTTGAAAATTCATAAAAAAATTCAAAACAACTCCGATGAGCCTCCAATTTGATCCACCTGTAGCTTGTAACAATATCTTGTATCTGGCACAAAATTTTCCACATCCACTGTGGAATGTGGACTCTGTGGACATTTACATTTAACACTGAAAATCCCATTTACGACACATTTTTCATTAGAACTCAACAAATATTGATTGGAATTTAATATCATTTGACAGACACATGACTGGTACCGAGCTTCAGCTTTTTCTGCTGTATGGAACAACCCTGAAACTGTTTAATTTAAAAAGAAATAGGCGATCCACACATGCACACCGTTCGGGGTGCTTGGTCACTACAGTAGACAGTTATTCTACAGCTGTTCTCTAAAATATGCATGAGTTTTGTTGTTTTAGTTCCATATCAGCTGACACAGTGGACACTTATGCACCATCCCATACACTGACATTAATTTAATTTAATTTATTTATTTCGAACATGCAACAAAACAAAAAAAACAAAACAAAATAAAAACAAAATAAAACATTCAAATGGACAGAATCTATCCCCAAGCACATACAAGTCTGAATTTTGCATGATCGAAAAGGAGTAGGAAGAAGTATAAACTTATTTAATCCTACCCCTTAGTGCTTTTACACCTTTATCACTAACTTGATACAAGAATCATATTACTATAACTTTGTTGTTCTTGATAAACCTGATCTGCAGTGACATGTTTGAGTGTAAATCAATTGATAATAAAAATTGGCAATATGATAAAATGTGAGAAAACATCAGATTAGCTGCATTAAAAATGTTTTGATTTTATAGTTTTCACACAGTATATCACTTTCTGATATTTGCATTCCTTCCTTCAAAAATTAAACATATGGTGTCCAGTGGAGTGGACATTTTTGGAACTCCACCAAAAATTATGAAGGTCGATTTGTTTCTTTATTGCTTTAACCAAATATATATATATTTTTTTTCATTAAAAAAAAAAAAATCACTTCAATCAAAGAAGAAAAGTGTTCAAATGCAATTTTTTTGGGTCGAAATTGTTTTTTTCATTCAAACACTTTTTTTAATTGAAATTGTTTTTTCACTCAAAGCAATAAAGAAACAAATCTACCTTCATAAAAAAAAACAAAACAAAAAAAAACAGGTTTGTTAAAAAAAAAAAAAAAAAAAAAATTCAATTGCATTTTTTTTTCATACCTAAAGAGGAATAAAAACACTCAGGAAAAAAATCTCGACTAAGGTTCTCATAATTCATGCATGAAAGGGTTAATGAGATTTTATAAGCTTTTAATATCTAGGTCTGTGTGTGCATCTTCTGTCTGAATGTGCTGTTGTATAAAGGTTGCAGTTTTTGCATTTAACCACTAGATGGGGGTGTTTAACCAGGACTGTCTTCATTGTACAAAGAGGACACTTTGACTTCCACCTGTGTGTAATGTTTAATTCATATGGACAATTTATCAGCCTGGTTAAATACATTAGTGTCAATCCTGCAACAATGCAAACACACCTCTCTATTTAGTCGTGATGTTTTGGTAGTTTAGGCAGTGTGAGAGTGTTTCCTGGACTAAAGGTGATTGTATTTGACAGCTGCTGTGTTAACTAACGCACAGTCATAAATTATGAGTCATCCTTAATTTGCCGTCATTACAGAAATAAATGAGCTTTTCTTTGTCTGAGATGCAACCGGAGGCCTGTGTCTGTTATTATTCAGCGCAGAGGCTGAGGACAGCGGCGTCCCTCACAGTCTTCACACCCCAGTGAGGAAACAGCTGAACCCTGATCAACACCTTCTCCGGGTCTGAACGCCGGCTTATCCACCACCTGGGCCTCAAAGGTTTCTCACGTGAGATGGCTGACAGAGGACGTTTCAATTCACTGATGCTCATCTTGTCTAGAAGCTGAAAAACACAAGAGCTGCCGTCTACCTGTCGTCTCCCACGGGACCCAACCTGTTTGGAAATCCAGTCCTTGGATAATTCACTCCAAGATGAAAGCGGTTTTGTTCTAAAACTATAAATGTTCCATGATTTTATCTTGTTTTGAAGTATTTTTTTTTCCTGGTCTCCCTTGATAAAAGCATTGTTTTTATTCATGATTTTCAAAACAACTTGTTTTTCAAGCACAACACATTAAATCCTATTTTCAGGGAAGGATTTATAATACTACAGAATATGCATATGAGCGGTGAGACCCTATGTATCCCAAAATCCAGAGCAAAAAAGAATGTATTTAGGATGGAAACAGTCTTTGTTTTTTATTTCTCACTGGTAAATTGTCCCTGTTGTGTTTTGTGAGAAATTCAGCTTGTATAGTTGCCTCAAACTTGGTTCTTTTGTTTCATGGGTGCAACTTTATACATGTTTATAACTATATTGTAAACATTTTACCTACTGATCTAAACTGTTTAATACCTGTTGATCCACTAATCTTATCAATACATGTAAATAATTGGTGTAAAATGCAGTTTGTCATCTTTTCATGGTCATCAGATATGACCCATTTGGATGTTCAGAGGCTCTGTAGTTACCGTGGAAACACCATCATCCTCTAAACATTGATTTACCAGTAAAACCCACATAGTTTGACTGATGACAGTGGATGGAAACGCTTGATTTTACATTCAGATATTGATATCTGTGCTGAAAAAGTCCCCTTTTGTTCAGTTTTCTCTGTTTCTGCTATCATAACCTTCAACTTTAATCTGAGCTTTTATGAACATCTACATCAGGCGTGTCAAACTCATTTTAGTTCAGGGGCCATATTCAGCTAAATTTGATCTCCAGTGGGCTGAACCAGTAAAATAATAAAATAATAACCTATAAATAATGACAACTCCAAATTTTTGTATTTGTTTTAGTGTAAAAAAAAAAAAAAAGCCATTAAATTATGAAAATACTTACTTTCATAAACTATCAAAAAAAAAAAAAAAAAGCTGAAAAAACTGAAATTTAAATTAAAAAAACGTATGAAAATTTAGTGCAATTTTAACGATATTCTGCCTCCACTTATCATTCGTCCATGTGCATTATGGATCAGATCGACAAAGACACTAAACACTGAGGAACAGGCAGAAAAGAGTTCAAATTGTGCTGAATTTTCTTTAGACATTTCAGGTTGTTCATATTTGTTGAGGTTATTCACATTTCAGTGTTTCAGGATAATTTGTAAATGTAAATATTTTCATAATTTAATGTTATTTTCTGCACTAAAACAAAGAAAAAAAAATTGTTGTTAATTCTAGATTTTTTTTTTTTGCTTAATTCAAGATTTTTTTTACTTAATTGAAGAGTTTTTTTTTTTTTTTGGCTTAATGCAAGATTTTTTAAAACTTAATTGAAGATTTTTTTTGGGCTTAATTCAAGATTTTTTTTTACTTAACTGAAGATTTTTTTTTTGGCTTAATTCAAGATTTTTTTTTACTTGATTGAAGATTTTTTTTAGCTTAATTGAAGATTTTTTTTTTTTTTTTGCAAAATTTGAGATTTTTGTTGGCTTAATTGAAGATTTTTTTTTACTTAATTGAAATTTTATTTTATTTTTTGGCTTAACTCTAGATTGTTTCCTTAATTCAAGCAAATTTTTTTTTGCTTAATTCAATTCAAGACTGTGGAATTTTTGCACTTGGCAAAAACATCCTAGGGGCCGAACTGGACCCTTTGGCATTTGGCCCCTGGGCCGCATGTTTGACACCCCTGATCTACATGATCAGTCAATTAAAAATAGGAAACTCAGATAAGATAAGATAAGACTAAAATAAAGGGTGATAAATCACATAAGAAAGGTTAAATACAGAGAAAAAAAAATATTTACATCGTCATAAGTTTCTGTGTCATATGCATGTACACAATTTTATTCTCATTGACCAAACATACAAAGCCTTAGAATGTCTTTAGTTCACATTTTTGAATTTTAATACGTATAAATGGCATACTTGTAACATAAATATATATCAGATAAAGTGGACAGGTGTAAATGGTATTAGTTGACTTTGACTTACAACGGAAAAGACTAAATCAGAGACATATTAATGAGTTTTTACAACCTAATTATAAACCATTTATAAAAGGCCATTAAAAGTAAATTTGGCCTGTGAAATTTTGCTGTAAACACTGATTTTCAATAATATATCATCAATGCATATGGAAAGTTCTTCAGCAATCACCTAATTCTGACAATGTCTAACTTAATCCAACAGATTGCAGATGATGCATTTAAGGGGTGATGCAGTTTAGACTGAGTTTCATTCACATCCTTAATGCAAACTAGAAGAAAATCCGTCTTTAACCCATACAGACCCAAACATTCACCATCAACCAAAACCATCTACTGATATAAAATGTTTAATACCTGTTGATCCACTAATACTATCAATACATGTAAATAATTGGTATAAAATGCGGTTTTTCATTTTTTCATGGTCATTTGGACGTTCAGAGGCTCCATAGTGAACGTGGAAACACCATCATCTTCTACAACATTGATTCACCAGTAAAACCCATAGAGTTTGATCAATGACAGTGGATGGAAACGTCTGATTTATGTTCAGTTAATGATGTTTTTGACTGAAAAAGTCACTTTTTCTGAAGTTTCCTCTGTTTTTGATATAATAACCCTTAAACGTAACCTCAGCAGGATGATTAAAGCACATGATCAGTAAATTAAATAAAGGAAAATACCTGATTGGCACTGAAAAAAGTGCAAAATAGAGAGGATTACATTTTGATAAATCACTACAGAAAGGTTAAATAGAGAGAAAACTTCATTTGGGAACTGACATAAAAGTAGCAGCGAGTCTTTATGGGTTAAATAAAGTCTAATACATGCATTTTGTCCTGTACTTCTTCAACAGTCTAAGTAAAATTTCCCTGAAACAGTGGATGCTACAAAATGTGACTAAATTAAAGGTGTAGTGTGCGTCCACAGGCACACGCCCATGTGTAGATTTACCTGGTAGTTGTTGATGATGCATTTAAGGGGTGATGTAGTTTAGATTGAGTTTCATTCACATCCTTAATATAAACTAGAAGAAAATCCATCTTTAACCCATACAGACCCAAACATCAACCAAAACCATCTACTGATGTAAAAGGTTAAATAACTGTTGATCCACTAGTACTATCAATACATGTAAATAATTGGTATAAAATGCGGTTTTTCATTTTTTCATGGTCATTTGGGCGTTCAGAGGCTCCGTAGTGAACACGGAATCACTGTCATCTTCTACAACACTGATTCACCAGTAAAACCCATAGAGTTTGATCAATGACAGTGGATGGAAACATCTGATTTATGCTCAGTTAATGTTTTTGACTGAAAAAGTCAATTTTTCTCAATCTAATTATAAACGTAATCTCAGCATGATGATTAAAGCACATGATGAGTAAATTAAATAAAGGAAAATACCTGAATTGCACTAAAAAAATGTAAAATACAGACGATTACATTTTGATAAATCACTACAGAAAGGTTAAATAGAGAGAAAACTTCATTTGGGAAACGACATAAAAGTAGCAGCGAGTCTTTATGGGTTAAATAAAGTCTAATACATGCATTTTGTCCTGTACTTCTGCAACAGTCTAAGTAAAATTTCCCTGAAACAGTGGATGTTACAAAATGTGACTAAATTAAAGCTGTAGTGTGCATGTGTAGATTTACCTGGTGGTTGAAGATGATGAAGAGCAGTGTAGTCCAGGGCCTGTTGTGCCAGGTTGGCAGCAGGGTTGGCATGATGCTGTTTGTTTACATTGAAAGCAGTTCTGGTCGGTTTGCCTCTTTACACCTCAGCCCTGGACTCTGCAGGCCGCTCATTCATCGTCGCTCTATCTTCAGTCTCAGACTCAGCACGACTCATTTGGATCTGAGCTCCACTTCCGTTGCAACAGCAGAAAATAGGAATCTACTGAAACAATTTGAAGCTTTTTTTTTTTCTTTTCAGGAAAAGCTTCCCCTTTGGATGTGATGGTTAACTGGTCTTGGTATCCAGTAGTTTCCCAAATTATACCTGTAGTTTCTTGATCTTTACAAAAAAAAAAAAAAATCCAGGATATTTTATGGTACTTTGAACTTGCTGCTGTTTGACCTGTCAAAGAAACTCACATATGATGTTGTTTTCATGTAGAAGTTTATCCTAAGTGAAGATCTCGACAGCTTCGATCTTCCCGTCCGTGACGCCCCTGAGGCTGTGAAGAAGGTGGATCTGGCTTTACTCCCTATAGACGGAGCACAACTGAGAGCGTCTGTGGTTCCTCACCAACAGATCGCCTCTCCCACCTCGTCCTCCCCCAACCAATCAAGATAAGACCCAGGAAGAGCCGCTTCATAACTGGACTAACGTCGTCTGGGTAAAGTGATCACACAGGAGCAGTTTGGCCCAGCGGCTGAATCGAATACACCAAAAGGCCATAGGGCGCTTAGAGATAAACCCAAACAGCCAACACCACCTGGAGTGGAGACAGGAGAGAAGACCGAGCCCTCCCTCTGTTTAGCTCTCCTTCCGCAGCGACTGGGTATCAGCCTGACACTAATGGGAATCTAGTGTAAACTAACAAGACTGAAGCCAAACAGAAAACCAAACAGGGGGAAAAGAGGGTGAAAGTGTCCTGCTCAGACTCATGCTATGAATGCAATCAAAACTATTCAAAATATTAAAACACACGTTCTGAAAATGCTTTAGGAGGGACTGAAAAACAATAAACTAGGAGTGTCAAAATTATTTTAGTTCAGGGCCCACATACCTGATTTGATCTCCAGCAGGCCAGACCAGTAAAATATTAATATTATAACTTATAAATTATAACAATTCCAGATTTTGTCTTTGTTTTAGTGCCACTTTTGCCACCAAATTAAAGACATGGTTTGCAGACAACTACACCTGTACACTTTAAGCCAGGGGTGTCAAACTCATTTTGGTTCAGGGGCCATATTTAGCCCATTTGATCTCAAGTGGGCCAAATTAGTAAAATAATGACTTAATAACCTATAAATAATGGCAAACCCAAGTTTATCTTTTTGTTTTTAATACAAAAAACCCCAATTAAATTATGGAAATACTTACATTTTACAAAAAACACGTGAATAAAGAAGAAGAAGAAGAAATTTCATTTGAAAAATGAGTGCAATTTGAACAATATTATGCCTCGACTTATTATTTATACATGTACATTTACACACAGTGTTACATAAATATTTGGTAACAGGCAGAATATTGTTAAAATTTTGGAACTAAAATTTGAACAATTTATACAATATTGCATCTCTTATTATTAACACAACTACAGATCACAGTGGATCCATAAATGCACAAAACATTTAGTAACAGGCAGAATATTGTTAAAATTGAACATTTCGGGTTGTTCACCTTTGTTTTTATTTATGTATTTATTTGCATTTTATTGTGGGAAAAATAGTTTTGTAAATGTAAATATTTTCACAGAATAATCTTATTTTTTTCACTTACATTTTTTCCACATAATTTTTCACAAAGAAAATCTGTAGTTGTCATTATTTATGGGTTATTGTGTTGTTACTTTTACTGGAGATCACACTGGTCTGTATGTGGAACCTGAACCAAAATGATTTTGACAACCAGGACTGTTCAGGTTAATTTTTGCACTTTGATCCTGCGGGCTGGAATGGAACCTGTGGCGGGCCAGATTTGGCCCGCGGGCCGCATGTTTGACACCTGTGCTTTAACCTATGGCTCTGTGTTATTTGTGTCATGATCATGGATGTTGTCTGTCCATATGTGATGTTTGTTTACATCCCTGTCTGTGATTCTGTGTGGATGTATTGTGTGTGATTATATGGTAAGTGCTGCTGCGTTTGTACGTTTGGATTATGTGTGCTGTCTCTGTATAACTGTACTGATGATTCACTGTTCTCTTTCATCTTTTTATTTTGATTGATTTATCTTCTCTCTTATTTGTCTTAACTCTCCCTTTTTAATTAATGTGCTGCAATATATTGTTATTTTTAGGGTGCCTATTGTCATACAGCCGGGGACTACAGCAGGATACTAGCCATGTTGGCTAGAGCTGCCCCTTTTTACTGTTATTGAGACAGTTCAGTAATTGGGATTGTCCATGATATAATAAATTACTACTACTACTACTACTACTACTACTAATTAAAAGTATTATGAAAATGTATATATTTTGGCTAAAATTTACTTAGGGGGTCAAATGAGTAGCCATTTTTGTCAAAAAAAAAGTTGTAAGAAATGCGTAGAACTGTGTTGAAATAATGCTAATACATTTGTGCACAGACTACTGATATTATTTGACAGTGGAAGCTATATTTTCAGAAATATTGGATTTTGAATAGCACGTGTACGTGAAAACTTTTGCTGGTGGACGGACGTGACATTACCCATGATGATCTGGTCAGTACCAGTGCTTTATTAGTAATAAACTTATATACTTACTATTGCTAATTCTCCTCTTATTCATAAATGTTAGTATTGTGGATCTAAAACAATAACAGCTGACACAAAAACACACAATGTGTCAGTGGACGGATGTGACATGGTTGTTACAGATCCCATCATACTGATGCTCAGCAGCCATGTCACCGTTTCCACAAATGATCCCTGTGCAAAAAACTAGTATCAGAATTATTTATTGTGTAGTTTATCATCATACTAAAGAGTAAATAACAAAATAAAATTGTTATTTCTTTATAAAATGCTTATTATTAGAAAACTGTTGATTTAAAAAGTGACGTGTGACATTCTTAATGTATGTATTGGCGTAACATAAGCAGGATGGATCAGCACCATACTCCATATTGCAACCTGTAAAAATAAAACATGTGATATGTAGGATATAATCTTGTAAGAAAAATTGGGGAATCTAAAAGAATAGAATATTTGTTTTTCAGGTAAATTCAGTTAAAGTATAACTTGGCCATTTGTGACATAAAAATATAGCATTGATTGTGATGAAATTGGACATTTTTGACCTGAAAACATAGTTCATATGACCATCAACATGTTGCAACAGAACTGAAATCCTGTAAATTTGCATAACTTGCATTTACCAACACAAAGTTCCTTTGGGGATTCACTTATATTGATTTGCACAAAGACATAAATAAGACCACTTTGCAAATTTTAACCGATTTACAAACTATTCTTTCACAAAACACGAATAACCTGAAATTTCTTAAGAAAAATAAGCGAAATTTTAACAATATTACGCCAAACATGTAGTAACAAGCATCTGCAACTGAAAAATATAGTATTTAACTTTAGATCAAAACAACTTGTCAAGTTCAGTGATGCCCTTGACTGTTAATATCTTCTGTGCCATATTGGACCCTCTGGGGGGCCACTTTTGGCCTGCAAGCTGTATGTTTGACACCCCTCCAATGGGGTTTGAGTTTGTAACTAACCAACTAGTTTCTAACTTTTTCCTGAACACGTGATGCACCTTGCATTTGTCTACTGCCTGCCATGATGTCAAAAACATCGTATAATCTTGTCCCATCACAAACCATTAAAATAAAAACACTATTCTATGTTAAAATATGTTGATTTTCATTGAAATAAACTGGCTGAGGTCAGAATCCTCCATATGCTCCTGGGCAGTTTTTGACCATCTGGAGAGCAGATTTCAGGATTTTATAGATGTTTGTTTGCATATTTGATTGTTCAATAGGCTTTCCCATTAACTGTGTCCTTCATAAAGTTTAGAGCTGATTGGACTGAATTTCTGAGTCTAAAAGAAAAGTAGATGTTGATCTCAGACAGCTTCAACAAAGACAAAGGTTGCAATATTTTGTGGAGTGCAACAGAAAAGTTAACTGTCTGATACGCAAAGAAATAACACTATCACTAATAGATTTTTAAGACCAAAGAAAGATTTCTTTTCTTTGTTTTGTGCGAGGTGTAAAACTGCCAGGAGAGCGAGGAGGAAGATCTTCTGCTGATTCGAGGATGACTTTTAGGGGAATCAACTGTAACCTTCATCTCGTGTTGAATATGAGAAAAATAAGAAAGACAAACTCATCTACTGGCAAACTGAAAAGAGACGATTACAGATTTTAAACACATTTACCCACAGCTGGAAATGAATCAGTCCTGGTGCAAAGACGGCTTAGCAGTTAAAACCACATGCAATTATCAAAATGTGTAGAAAATACTGCAAACTACTGCATTATTTGAAATCATCACAAAGCATATTAAATTTGCTTATGTAAGTAAGTAAGTTAGTAAGTAAGTAAGTAAGTACGTAAGTAAGTATGTATGTATGTATGTAAGTAAGTAAGTATGTATGTATGTATATATGTATGTGTATATGCATGTATATATGTATATATATATATATATATACACACACACACACACATATATATATATATATACATATGCATGTATGTATGTAAGTAAGTAAGTAAGTATGTATGTATGTATGTATGTATTTATGTATGTATGTAAGTAAGTAAGTATGTATGTATGTAAGTATGTATGTATATATGTATGTGTATATGCAAGTATGTATGTATATATGTATGTATGTATGTAAGTAAGTAAGTATGTATGTATGTATATGCATGTATGTATGTATATATGTATGTGTATATGCAAGTATGTATGTATGTATGTATGTATGTGTGTATGTATGTATGTATGTAAGTAAGTAAGTAAGTAAGTATGTATGTTTGTATACATGTATATGTATATGCATGTATATGTGTATATATGTATGTAAGTATGTATGTATATATGTATGTGTTTATGCAAGTATGTATGTATGTATGTATGTATGTGTATATGCATGTATGTATATATATATGTATGCAAGTATGTATGTATATATGTATGTATGTATGCATGTGTGTATGTATGTATGTATATATGTATGCAAGTATGTATGTATATATGCATGTATGTATGTATTCATATGTGTATGTATGCATATATGCAAGTATGTATGTATGTATGTATGTATTTCTTTATTTGCTTTTAAGATGATACATTAGCTACAACAAACCAGTTTAATTTTTTGGATGCATTAAAGTTTCAGTGCCTTAGATTCAAACTGATTTTATGACATCAGAACCGCTATTTTTTCATGATCTGTTGAGACATAAAATTAATTTTTGAATGTATTACACTAAAAAAATTACAAATTGACACTTTAATGTCTTATCATCACATAATTCAGTTTTAATATATAGTAAAAAAATAAAGATATTCTAATATTCTAATATTGTTTTAAAGCTGCAGGAACCAAAATTGTGGGAAAAGGCCAAAATTGGAACATAAACTCCTTTTTCTAAACCAATTAAGAGAATTTTGGTTCATTTCATTTAATCGCATTCCATTTTCCAAGCGTCCGAGTCACATCCAGAATGTGACAGAATCTGATCAGTGATTGGCGATTCAACCTGTCAATCATGTATTTAAGTCATGGGATAGACTTTCTGTTGCTTTAAAGGACAAAGAGTAGTCGCAGATGTCTTGTGTCTTCCAAAACCACTTCATTTCCAATATGCTAAAGGGTAAATATGGACTCCCTGCTCAGTGATACTAAAAATCTATCTTCATCAAGTCACAGAACATTTGCAGTAGTTTGTGTGGATAAATAAAATATCCCAGAATGCATTCAGCAGTAGTGAAAAGCTAACAGCTCTTAAAATACATATCTATGTGCACATTAATCCATATGATCGCCAGGGAAATAGGGGTGAATAACAAATTATCCAAGGACGAAATAAATAGAAAAATAAAAGAGGCACTTTTTGAATGAGAGAACAAATTTTAGTAATTCATCATGCAGAATTGTAATTGTATTTTTATTACATGTGATATAGTTTCCAAATGTCCTCTCAGTACAGATGTGACAGAATCCATTGTGGGGGGAAAATATATAGGATATTATTGTGTTTTAACACCGCGGTCGCCATGCTGTTATTTGTGACTGTGATTTACGAAAGAAGAGTTCAAATTGAATTCCTTTCTGCCTCCATAAGCATGATAATATAGAATTGTGACAGGGCCATGTGTCTATATAGTGCATCTCATAAACACACAGTTCAGATGAGGTTTAGAGCGGAGTACACGTACATACGTCAAAAACATCCCGGTGTAATTCTGGGAGATTTAAATGGCAGTAAAGCAGATCGTGCAGACATAGCCTCGGGTGCTGAACTGAGCAGGAAAGGAAAGGATGAGGATGAGGAGGATGAAGTGGCTGCTCAGGAGGTAATGTGAGAGTTCAAGTGTGCCCATTTGAAACCCACCTAATGGTTTAATGCTAAATGAGTTAGTAAAGGTTGTCCTCACTGGAGCCATCTGTCAGCCGCTGTTAGAGGAGGATCTAAACAATGGAACTGCTATCACTGTCTAACACCACTAAAGCCCTTAAAGCAGCAGAAACTATTATTATTACCTCCGCCAAGGAACAGTGGAGGTTATGTTTTCATCAGGGTTTGTTTGTTTGTTTGTTTGTCTGTTAGCAAGATAACTTAAAAAGTTATGGATGGATTTGGATGAAATTTTCTGGAAATGCTGATACTGGCACAAGGAACTACAAAAGCACTCAGAGAGCGCAGACTTCCGCCGAGTCAGATCAGTCCCCGCCCCCCCAGCATCATCATCAAAATTTAATAATTTTTTCCTTGTGCCAGTATCAACATTTCCTGAAAATTTCATCCAAATCCATCTATAACTTTTTGAGTTATTTTGCTAACAGACAAATAAACAGACAGACAGACAGACAGACAGACAGACAAACCCCGATGAAAACATAACAACATGATTAAATTTTGGTGGTGATTGGGGGGGGGGGCAGTGGCGGCTGCTTGTCTTTCAGACAGGGGAAGCTCATTGTCGGCTTACATAAAAAAGAATGGTCAAGTTATTTAAACATAAATTCATCCCTCCGTTCCTTTGTAAGAAAATGGTCAGTGACCTTATCGTACCAACTAAACAAGAAAATGCTGAAATTATGTTAAATTGAAACAAGGAAGTACAATGAGTGTGTTTTATTTACAGTGCAAGAAATGAACAAGTAATTTCGTAGTGGTTTCTCTCTTGATTTCACAGCAGAATCCGCGATGGTATTAAACTGAACTGTGTCAGTGAAGGAGTAGATCTCAAAATAGCTGTCAATCAAACGGGATTCAGCCTTTCGACTGATCCTCCAATCAGCACGTGGAAGCCCAGCGTCCAGCCCGGCTGAGCTCCGCCCACAGCTCCATTCACCCCCAGAGACGCCCGGCGTCCGGAGGTGGGACAACATTGTGGCATTTATCCAATTACCGTCCAGTTTTGAGGGAATGAAAAAAACTGTTCCACTCAGTCCCATTGAAGTGCATGGACGCTGAGTGTCTACGAGAAAATGCACTGAGCAGAGATCGAATGAGAAAACAGCGCAACGGGAATGTATGAGAAGTGAACAACATGGAGTCCGATGATTTGTGATAAAGCTGATTCTGAACAAACTCGTCTGTGAGATGAATGTGTTCTAACACATTTGTAGACAATGAAATGTCAACACAACCGTACATATTCAACCATTTAATTTGAGTAATTTTAGGGGAAGTCAAACTTCCCTTGCAGTCTATGAGAAATTGCCTCTTGGGGGGGCATTACAATAGTTTTTGAAAGACGACTTTTAGTGTAACTGATTTCACTTTGGCACTCACATTTTCCATGTTAACCCTTTAATCCCTTTGCTTAATTCAAGCAAAAAAAAAAAAAAAAAAAAATCTGCCAATGGAACAAGTGAAATTTATCTTGGTAAGATTTCTTGAAAAAAGATTTTCTAGATCTATTGTATAAAAATAAGTTCCTGTATCTCACTAAAAAGTTACTCTTTAGGTGATTATGTCTTATTTTAAGTGTGATAAGGTATTTTGACTAGAAATGATAAAAATACACTTGATGAGATTTTGATTTTTTTCTGAAGTTACTTTTTTTTTAAGTTACCAACAATAAATACAATACAAGTTCTCAAGTCCATAAAAAATAACATGTTGCAGGTAACTGGACTTAGTTTCATAGAAGAGGTTTCTCAGGCTTTCTAGTTGTACAAAGACAATATCTTGTTACTATAAATGGCAGCTATTACAGTTTGGTCACAAACAATAAATTGCTACTGGACTATGTGATGACACAGGTCTTTAAATATCTACTCAATACAGCAGGCTTTCTGCCCTGAAGTGTCATTAATAATCCACAGTCCCATAAACAGTGACAGAGTTAATCAGAGACAGTGGAATAAAAGCGGTTGTTGTGTTGGCAGTTTGCCTTGGATGGAGGCTTCATGTCATTACAAAAGAATGAGGAACTTTGAGCTTTTAACCAGACAGTGACTCAATCTAAACTTTTCAAGGTGAAGTTACAAATGTACAGCTGTAGACAAAAGTCTTTTATGCCTTCATAGCACTATTATGGTCGTACCCCCCCGTTAGCCATCATTAGATTTTAACAGCAGGAGGAAACAGAAAAAAATGTACAGTCTCACACATTTATGCTGCATAAATCCACTGGATATTCACAGTGGGATTCACCATATACAGTATAAATATTCACAGTTGCACGGTTAAGCTGTGTTATATCCATTTTTTCAAGTTCAGGCAGAGAATCCAGTCCCCCTTGATTTGTCTCATTCCAAACAATATTTAATTCTCAAGTGGTTTCCCATAATATCTGAGTTTTGATTTATACATAGAATAGTCACAGGAGATAAACAAATGAGGAAGAGTGAAGAAATGGATGGCCACAGAGTTTACAGGATTTAGCTGATGTTGAGAGAGCAAAATATGATGGATTTCATGTAAGAAAGATTTGCTTATGTGAAGTTTGAGTTGGGGTTTGTTGGGCTGCTCATTTGTGGATGGAATGCCCTTTAAAATAATGTCTACGTTGACGACTCAGGTCAGTTTATGCCAGTGGTTCCCAACCTTTGTTGGCTCATGACCCCATTTTAACATTACAAATTTCTGGCGACCCTAGACATTCAAAACTGAGATTTTTTTTTTTTTTGCGAAAATTAATTAGTTTTTGATCATGTAATAGTTTGCTATACTATGTTGCAAATAAATGTTAATTTTAGACGACATGTAGTTTATATAATGTGTATTATTATGGACAGAGGCAGAAAAGCCAGGTGTAGATTACTGCACAAAGTGAGAATTTGATTTTCCTTGGTCAGGATATGTACAGTCAGTCCAGCTTGTATTTACAAGGCTGACAATTAATACTGAACAAACAATAACTCAAACTATGAATTATGAAAGAGCTGCAGCATCTGAAACCGACCACAATGAACATTTGAAAGATAAACAGTACCACAGTGCTTCAGTTTCAGCTTCACAGTTTGTCATGTCTTTTGTATTGGGATTGTCTCTCTCAACTCACCATATATTTTTTATTAGTAAGTTTTTTTGTTTTTTTAATCAATTACTAGAAATTTCAGGTGACCCCATTTGAATTCTAGACGACCCCACGTGGGGTCCCGACCCCAAGGTTGAAAAACACTGGTTTATGCCCTTGAACCTTTCTGCTCATCTACAGTGGTAACATCAGCTACCAGTGGTAAAATATCACAAATTAAAACATTTCAGTAAGAAATTTAATCATTTAGAGCAGACCTGGACATTGTACAGCCCGTGGGCCACATGTGACCCAATAGCTGACCCTAATCTATGTAAATAACTGGTGTAAATGTAGTTTGGCATCTTTTTATGGTCATCAGATATGACCCATTTGGACGTTCAGAGGCTCCGTAATTTGCATGAAGTCAACAAATTAAAAGTCAATGAAAATATACAGTATATCATCGTAACAGTCACAACCAATACAACGGCACTGCTTTTATTTTGAGGGATCTGCTAAATTAATGTTTATTTGCACATACTTTCCATGCATATCTTAAGGCTCATGCACTGATTGGTTTGTTGGTCAGCTAACAACAAAAAACAAAGATTGATTCAGAATGCAGAGTTTTTAACAAGACATGGACTGAAAGTATTTCCTCACTGAAGTCTGGGGATGGGAATCGTTAAGAATTTAACGATTCCGATTCCATTATCGATATTGCTTATCGATCTGATTCCTTATCGATTCTCTTATCGATTCTCATTGGGTGAGGGAATAAAAGAGTACAAACGGGTGTGTTTGCATTAACTGTCTTTTATATTTCCATCTCTGCACAGAAAATATAACATATACAGTATGTACAAATAATAATAACAGATGACGCCGGGCCGGTTGGGGGGGGGCTGCAGTGAAAGTGAAACTAAAGACGCTTTACTAATTCCTCTATTGCCGCAATTCTACTACGTGGAACCAGTTCGACTCGGCTCGGCTTGTCTCCCGTTGTTATGCACCTCATTTCCTTTCCCTTCTTCCCTTCAGAAACTTCTATTTGAAGAGTTACGACGTTTGTTGCCCACACCGGAACCGGCCCGATGTTCACTCTGCTGCTACATTCACAAACGCTGCTGAGTATCAAATACGTGACATTCCTGTAAATGATTCATATGTGGACAAATGTTTGAGCAGATTGGAGGGATTCCACCCTTTTGAAGACATGGAAGCTTTGCAAGTGTTCCAAGTAAGTGGACCTGGTGTCGTCTTCTTAGACTGTTTCAGCCTCAACGCCATGTTAGCTACGTTCTGACCAAAACGATGCAGCGTACGTGTGACGTCATCGCGCATGCACAGTGAAGATGGAATCGATAAGCAGAATCGTTAAGCAAGCACAAAAACGATTCCAAGGAATCGAGCTACTGGGAACCGGTTCTCAAAAAAGAACCGGTTCTCAATTCCCATCCCTACTGAAGTCAGAGGTAAAGAAAAAGAAATGGAACTGAGATATGCAAACAAAGGTGGATGGATTTATTGTTTTTCATGTAAAGTTCATGTGGAGCTGGTTTTGCACATTTTTGAAAATGTTTTTGTGAATATTCATTAAATAGTTGTATTCTGTGCTCACCATTTTCATTATATTGTTTCATTTATTGTTCTTATAGATATATACTGAGCAGAGCTGCAGGTGAATTGATCCCGCCCTTAACCGTCAAAGTTTCTCATGTGGCCCCATAAGAAAATTAATTGCCCATCCGTGATCCAGAGTTACTAAAACTGGCTTGTAGCCTATGATTTTTATTTATTTGTTTACATACTGTCCATATTATTCTGTTGTTTGATTTTTCTATGACTTCAGGAAGTAAAGGCAAAGAGACATTGCGGAAAATGACTGCAACAGATGCCTCTGGACATTGAACCAAGCCGAGGACGCTGGAGTTCATGGTCACTGCCCTTAACCACTCGACTATAACACTTTTTGTTTGTTTGTATTTGACTTGTTTTCATCTACAAAAACGGACATTTGTCAGGTTGTAAGAGATGTCAGCTGTGTTTAGGTCGGAATTTGTGTTTCCAGGAAAGCTGGAATATTACTATATACAGTATATGTATGATAATGAGATGTACTTTGTACTCATTAAAAGAATTTTTCCATTAATCTCCATGTACAGAGTCATAACATCCATACCTCCTCATGTATAGATTTATGCTTCTGTGACCAGCTGCAGACTATGCCCTGGATCTTTGACAAAACTACAAAACCCTCATGTCATTATAAATATAAATAAAGTGGTCATAATCAGAGGGCCATTCATTTATGAGAGGTACTTTCTATGAGGAACTTGGAAAAAAAGGTGGTTGAAGGAGGATTCCGCCTTTTAAGAGGGTTCACCAAAAGGGAGTAATTGTAATTTATTTAAGGAGCAGAACTTCTACTTGTGGATGAATATTTTCATTTTGCTATTAACACTGCTCTTATTTCTATTATGTGCATTGAGGAACATTGTGGTGGTGTGTTAGAATGGGAAAGATATTACAGTTGTCCTTCACTATAAGGCGGTTCACCTTTTGCAGCCTCGCTGTTTCGCAGATTTTTTTTAGTGCAATTTTGCATTCATTGTTTTTTTACAGCGTATGAACGTGCATTGTGTTCTGCGTCCTGATTGGCTAAGGGAGAACCCGTGCATTGTGTTCTGCATCCTGATTGGCTAAGGGACTGTCGACCATTGTCAATCAATCTCCTCCGTGCCGTGTCTCCTGTACAGTACAGAATGCGTTGGGCTTGCCATATTTACATAAATGTTCGATCGCTTGCAGTGTGACTCTGAAGCGCTGTATGTTTGCAAGTTTTCTCCCCGACAAAACCCACAATGTCGACGAAACGTTCTGCACCGACAAAGGCACCTGCGGTCACACCCAAAAATTGTGTGGTGAGGGGTTTTACAGCCTTAAAACATATATAATAATTGTAAAAAATAAAGCTGACTACTTCGCAGATTTCGCCTACTGCAGGTTATTTTTAGAATGTAACCCCCGCGATAAATGAGGGACCACTGTAAAATACATCATTTAACCCTTAATAGACCTTGAACTATTTTTCTGGCAACTTCTGGCAATGATTTTTCTCTACATTTAACCTTTTTTAAGTGATTTATCACCATTTCTTATAAAATTATCCTCTGCATTTTGAATTCTTCAATCAAAATCAGGCATTTTCCTATATTTAACCCTTTCATGCACACTGGTCACTACAGTGGACAGCTTTTCAAAAGTGTTCTCTTGTATATTCATGGATTTTGTGGTTTTAGTTCCATATCAGCCAACACAGTGGATCCTTATGCATCATCCCATACACTGTAATTCATACCATTACTGTAACTTTGCTGTTCTAGATAAACCTGATCTGCAGTAAGATGTTTGAGTGTAAAAAAACTGCTTATTGTTATTAGACTGTAATTAACAGGTTTTTTTTTTGCATATTATCTCCATGCAGGTATGTTAAAATGTGAGAAAACATCAGATTAGCAGCATTAAAAATGTTTTTATTTCATAGTTTTCACACAGTATATCAGTAAATACAAGTTTCTTTGGTTCTAAAACCAAACGCATGGTGTCCAGCTGAGTGGACATTTTTGTAACTCCATAAAAAATAGGCAAAAAAAAATCAATAGAATTGTTATTTTTATGCCTAAAGAGGGATAAAAACACTCAGGAAAAAAAATCTTGATTAAGGTTCTCATAATTCATGCATGAAAGGGTTAATTTACTGATCATGTAGATCACAGGTGTCAAACATGCGACCCGGGGGCCAAATCTGGCCCGCCAAAGGTTCCATTCTGGCCCGCAGGATGAAATTGCAAAAATTAACCTGAAGAGTCCAGGCTGTCAAATTCCTTTTGGTTCAGGTTCCACATACAGACCAACTGTGATCTCCAGTAAAAATAACAACACAATAACCCATAAATAATGACAACTACAAATTTTCTTTGTGAAAAATTATGTGGAAAAAATTGAAGTGAAAAAACTAACATTACACTGAGAAAATATTTACATTTACAAAACTATTCTTTCACAGTAAAATGCAAATAAATACATAAATAAAAACAAAGATGAACAACCTCAAATGTTCAATTTTAACAATATTCTGCCTGTTACTAAATGTTTTGTGCATTTATGGATCCACTGTGATCTGTAGTTGTGTTAATAATAATAAGAGATGTAATATTGTAGAAATTGTTAAAATTTTAGTTCCAAACTCCAAAATTTTAATAATATTCTGCCTGTTACCAAATGTTTATGTAACACTGTGTGTAATGTACATGTATAAATAATAAGTTGAGGCATAATATTGTTAAAATTCCATTAATTTGTCAAATAAATGTTCTGTTTTTTCATATTATTCACATCTTTTTTTGTAAAATGTAAACATTTTCATAATGTAATTGGGGTTTTTTTGTACTAAAACAATAAGAAAACTTTAGATTTGTCATTATTTATAGGTTATTAAGTCATTATTTTACTGGTCTGGTCCGCTTGAGATCAAATTGGGCTAAATATGGCCCCTGAACCAAAACGAGTTTGACACCCCTGATGTAGATGCTTGCAGAAGCTCAAAGTACAGTCAAAATTGAGATAAGAGATAATCTTTCTTTGTCACGTACACAATTATACAAGTACAACTCACAATGAAATGTGTTTTATACCTGCATCCACTTTCAATAGAAAAAAAATGTAAAAATAAAGGTTCAATTAAAAATAAACATGAAGGTTCAATAGAAAAATAAGGTTCTGAAATATATGTACATATACATAAATAAATCAAATAAGCAGAAGGAACACTGTTATATATTATATACGGTGCATGTGTAAAATTGTGATATTGTAACAGAGAAAACTGGGGAAAAAGTAAGTTTTTCAGCATAATATCCCCTTAGCTGAACAATAAAAGAAGCCTACAACCACTGTCATTTGTCAAACATGGGTTTTATTGGTGAGTTGATGTTATATGGGACAGTGTGCCTTCCCATGCCATCCTAAAAATACCTTGTAAAACTTTCTACATCTCCCCCTGCTGAAGTGTATGTTATATTGTGAGTTTTTTTTTTTTTTCTGCTTTCCTTTGCTGTCATACATCCCTTTCCCACAGACAACTGAAGCCCTGAAGCCTCTACCAGTTCCCAAACAAAAAGAGGAATTTTGCAGCCTGTTATTGTGTCACTGTGCTGTTTTGTATTCACTTCTTCAGCAGATGCAAACAAACAAACAAAGCAAAATGAAAAATCCTTGTGAGCCCGGTGGTTCTGGAAAGTTTCAGTTCCACTTTGGAAAATGAATAAGGTTTTGCAGACTCCACTGGTGGACATAGTGACGGAACACTTCAGATTTAAGATGTTAACACTGATTCTTTACATATATTACATGTTAGAGGAACTTAAGCAATTGACTCTGCTTCATCATAAAAGTGTGAAAGCTCAAGACGACTTTAACCCATAAAGACCCAAACATCCACTGGTGACCAAAAGCATCTACTGATCTAATATGTTTAATACCTGTTGATCCACTAATCTTATCAATATGTGTAAATAATTGGTGTAAAATACAGTTAGTCATCTTTTCATGCTCATCAGATATGACCCATTTGGATGTTCAGGGGCTCCATAGTTACCATGGAAACACTGTCATCTTCCACAATCTTGATTCACCAGTAAAACCCATGGAGTTGGATCTATGACAGTGAATGGACACACTTCGTTTTACATTCAGTTACTGATATATTTGCTGTAAAAGTCACTTTTTCTTCAGTTTTCTCTGTTTCTGATATAACAACCCTCAACTTTATCTACATCAGTAAACTCAAAATGAGGAAATGCATGAAACTTTCTTTAAAAATCACTGAAAAAAAATGCTGAACACAGAGGATAATATTATAATAAATGATGATAAAACCTCAAAAGTACCACTGGGTTTTTATGGGTTAAAACAGCAAGTATTGCATTCAGCCTTTTTGCCAATTGTGGGTTTTTGGGCGGTATCGCTAGTATGGAGTTTTTGCAGCCTGTTATTGTGTCACTGTGCTGCTTTTATTCACTTCTGCAAACAAACAAACAAACAAAGCAAAATGAAAAATCCGTGTGAGCCCGGTGGTTCTGGAAAGTTTCAGTTCCACTTTGGAAAATGAACAAGGTTTTGCAGACTCCACTGGTGGACATAGTGACAGAACACTTCAGATTTAAGATGTTAACACTGATTCTTTACATATATTACATGTTAGAGGATCTTGAGCAATTGACTCTGCTTCATCATAAAGGTGTGAAAGCTCAAGACGACTTTAACCCATAAAGACCCAAACATCCACTGGTGACCAAAGCCATCTACTGATCTAGTGTGTTTAATACCTGTTGATCCACTAATCCTTCCAAAACATGTAAATAATTGGTGTAAAAATACAGTTAGTCATCTTTTCATGGTCATCAGATATGACCCATTTGGATGTTCAGAGGCTCCGTAGTTACCATGGAAACACTGTCATCTTCCACAATCTTGATTCACCAGTAAAACCCATGGAGTTGGATCTATGACAGTGAATGGAGACACTTTGTTTTACATTCAGTTACTGATATATTTACCGTAAAAGTCACTTTTTCTTCAGTTTTCTCTGTTTCTGATATAACAACCCTCAACTTTATCTACATCAGTAAACTCAAAATGGGAAAACCCTTACCTAAAAGAAGTATGTTCAAGTGTACTTCAAGCATACTTTGTTTAAACTAAAAATAATAGAGTATGCTTTAATTTACTTTCTATGCACTTATCAGAGATATACTTAACAAAGTTAATGTTAAGTATATTTGGCTTGTACTAAAACTTATACTAAAAGTCTAAGGATATTTAACTTATACTTGAACTTTTGATTGAGATGGGGTAAATATGTATTATATTGAAATAATAGCATCCCAAAAAGTTAACTTTAAATATACGCCAAAGTGTACTTTCATAAACTAAAAAGGGGATTAGAAGTTTGTTACCAGTAAACTAATAGTATACCTAGAAGTTTACTTTTAAGTGTACTTCAAAGTGTACTTTCATAAACTTAAATATGGCCAGTTTAGTCCCAAGAAGTTTACTTGTAAGTACACAAATAGTATATTTGTGTCAGTATACTTTGGGAAGTGTACTTAAAAACTTAAGTATACTTAATCAAATGAACTTGAGGTATACGTCTTTTTGGTAAGGGAATGCATGAAAACAATTTAAAAATCACTGAAAAAATGCTGAATACAGAGGATAATATTACAATAAGTCATGATAAATCACTTAAGAAAGATTAATTTGAGTGAAAAATTCATTTGGGAATGACCTCTAAAGTACCACTGGGTCTTTATGGGTTAAAACAGCAAGTATTACATTCAGCCTTTTCACCAATTGTGGGTTTTTGTGCGCTATCGCTAGTATGGATGTGTTTCTGTTTGATGTTTTCATGTTTGGCATCACTTGAAGTTCTATTTTTATGGCGGGAAAACAAAAGCTGTCTCCTGCTGGGGGATACACAATGCATGAGTCTAGCGAGAGTCAACAAAAACCATTAATTTGTGGATTTGGGCCAAAAGAATTAGCTGTAAGATGCTAAAACCCCGTTGAGAGCTTAGCGACTGTTGTCACTGTGAGTCACCTCTTCATGATACCCAAGTCATGTGATCCCTGAGCAACATGACAAAACTAAAACAAGTCATATCATCCCATCCACCACTGAATTATGGGCACAATGGGGCCAATGACAGGAGGCATGTCGAGATATAGTGAGAGCTAATGGTAAGTATGTTAAAGGGAATTCCATGTGGTTATATACGATCTGTCTGTGTTATTCGCTGAATTCCAGGGGTCATGTACTGATGAACTATTACCACATCTGCTTTGATTAACAAGTATTTCCAAGAAAGCACCCATAGCAGCCTTAGAAACATGTTTTCACTTATATAAGGGCACATGGTCTCATAAATAAAGGCAGTCATTAAAAAGCTTGTCCACGTATACAAGTTAATTCAGGTTCTTTGGAGGTTAATGGTGCATCTTCTAGACAATTTCTTACTGCCAGTGCAAGAAAAGATAAGACTCAAGAGTAAATGGACTGATTTTTACAATAATTTGGATTGAATTCCTCCTTTCCTTAAAGGTTATGTGCTGTTTAGTGCTCAGTTTGTATTGTTTTCTAGATTTTTGTTAACAGCTGACTATTTCCTATTTCTATGATATTGGTCTACATGTCTTGCACAGTCACCTGGTTAATGTATCTGGTATTTAGTCATATTAATACCACACATGCTTACTCATTTGCACATATTCCACCAATACAACTTCTCTAATAACAATTTGCATTTTATATAATGAAAAAAAAACAAAAAAAAAACCCCAACCTAAATTACTTTGAAGCCTGTTTCAGAATAATACCAGACATTTTTTCAGGTCTAGCACAATGATAATGAAGGTCGGAAATGTTTAACCCTATAACACTGAACATATCATATTTGATATATGAGTTTTGAAGCCCTCTACATGATTAGTGTGATTTTTTTTTTTTTTTAAAACCTGATGTATACAATTAGATACATGCAATGCACGGATAATCCACCAGGAGGGAGGGATTCGTTCACCAGAGGCCTTTCCGGTGCCACTACAAGATTTTCAGGAGACAGAACTTTGCCAATTTTGAAAAGGAATTATCAATTTATTAGACATGTTTGAGGTTTATTATTCATTCATTCATTTTCTGAACCCGCTTTATCCTCACTAGGGTCACAGGGGTCGCTGGAGCCTATCCCAGCTACATAGGGGCGAAGGCAGGTTTATTATGTTTTATTTATTCAAAAGTAATAAAATTTGAGCTTTGAGACCAGATGTATCAAATATGATACAAAATTAAAACTCATAAATGGAAATTGATATTTGAAAACACACATTTTTTGTTTGTTCAGAAGGACCAATAAAGGCTCCAGTTTCAAAGAACTGGAATTTTCTGTCCATGATTTAATGGTTCAGGCTTTACAGGGTTAATTACTACTGCATTATGATATAAAATTATTTTATGATAATTCTTATGATTGTTGTGACATGTGGCTCAACTTTTACCAGTGTGTTGAATAGCTTTAGTTTTTATTTCAGGATAAACTTTATTGTCCCACACGGTAAATTTGTTTTGGACAACAGTGCTAAACATTGCTGCTTGCACATTTGGACATATATGGTAAACAAACACACCCAGTCATAAGATTTTGGAGTCAGCATAATCAAAATTATGTAAAGCACCTAATCTATGAATTGCACCTTCCCCTCCAAGGTAAGATAGAAAAAATACAATTAATTAACACAATGAATTAATTTAAAAAGTTGAGAGTGATTCCATTCCTTAAAACCATTCCCTCATTTTCAGTGCCAAGGATAAAATAAATAAATAAGTAAAGTAGTTACGTAGTTGTAAGATCAAATACATGATAGAAGCAATAGGAATAAACATAAAATCAAGACTGAAAACATTATAATAGTAAAAACATGGGTAGTTTAAAAACCAGCCCTTGGGTAAGCTTGAACAAGAAAAAAAAAAAAAAAAAAAAAAAAAAGAGGGCTCAGGGTCCATTCATCATAGCAGGCTTCTTATTTAGCAGCACTATAGATGTTGGGAGAAAAGAGAGCTTATAAGAGTTGGTTTTATACCCCTATTTAGTGTAGTGTTTTAGTTTTTTGAGGATTATGAGATAAGCCTTGAATTATAGATACTGCGAAAAGTAGGATGAATGATTGCATGACATTTATAACTATTGTTTAATAAAGGTTCACATGAAAGATTTGTGCACTTTTATGAAGTCGGTAGTAGACTGTGATGAGCTGAAAACAGGTCATTTCTAAGATAAGCGGTGGCTAGTGTTGCACATTGATGTTAATCTAGAGGAGCACAAGTGATATACTGAAGGTTTTAGCAGCGAGAATGGAGATCACAGAATCTTTTTTTTTTTTTTTTTTTTTTTTTTGCCAGTGTTTTTTCGACAATGTTTTTGTATGCAACTGCACTGTTGTGACCAAGTAATCTCCTGTGTGGATCAATAAAGTTTGTCTGAGTCTAAATCTAAAAATAGCTCTGAATCTTCTGCCCAGAAATCAGTGAACAGGCTGCAAGAAAGACAATTATCTTAGAACTTGCTTTAAACCCGCTTTACACAGGGGTGGCAATCATTGAGAGATTGTTGAGTGATGAAAAAATGGCCAGATCTTTCAATGATCTTTCAGTGAGCGCCCAGCGATCACCAAGATCTCTCAATTACCGCGTTTCCACTGCATGGTATCGGCTCGACTCGACTCCACTCGGCTCAGCCTTTTTGCGTTTCCATTACGAAAAAGTACCTGGAATCTGGTACCCGGTACTAGTTATTTGGTATCACCTCCGCTGAGGTTCCAAGCGATACTAAACCGTGACGTATAATACTGCAGACCACTGATTGGTCAGACAGTTTTCTCTGTGACCCGCCGTTTTACAAAAAACAGATGCGGAAGTTGACATTAAATATAGCGGTACATTAATCCACATGATAACAGCCCAAAATTACACCATGGTCGGTCGAGGAGATTCAGTCTTTGGTGGTCGACGTAAAAATTCAGACGAGACAACACGCAACGAAAGAGTTTTCAGCAACTCTTTGAGCAGATGACACGGAAATAACGCGCCACATCGCTATGATGTCCAGGTACTGTAAAGTCAGTAGTATCCTGTAATGGAAACAGTCTCTAGGAATACCGAGTCGAGTAGAGCTGAGTCGAGTCGAGGTGGTTCTACATAGCGGAAACACGGCAAATGATATCTCAATGATCATCTAGTGATCTCCACGGTCGCCATGATCTCCTCAAAGTTATGACTTGGTCCAAAACAATCTCTCAACAATCGCCAGAGGAAGTGATCTCTTAACAAATGCTCAAGGAATCCACAATGATCTCATCGATCTCCCAACAATCTTTTAATGAACACCAAATTTTAGAGAGATGGTTGAGAGATCAATGAGGGAATGGGTATGACTATCTCAATGATCCCCCCTTCCTGATCTGACTGACCAGACAGTTTAAAGTAGGGGGCCAAAGGTGCACAAGGATCTCCCAAACATTTACACAGAAATTGATTTTTCGAGGCTTAGGAAATTGTTGAGAGATCGGGCCAATTTTTGATCGCTCAATGGTCACCCAACGATCTACATGCTGCGTAAAGGAACCCTTAGCGATCATCAAGAACTGACCAACTCCCGGTACAAACATATACCCAACGTAGCCATGCAAGCACTTGTGAGTGTTATGTTGAAACTACAGTTGAAGAACTTCATAAATTTGTAAAATAGTTATATAATAACTTCTGTTTCTCCCAGAGTCAAACTGACCTTGTGTTATGAACATCTTACATAAATCTGACCTCAGCCCACACACAAATATCCATAAATCTAGGGAGTAAAATGAAAGTTTAAAGAGGTCAGACATGAACGTGGCCGTGCGTATCACCCCAGTGCAGGTCTGTGCTTTGCAAACGCAGCGGGTGGTGGTACTGGTCTTACATGTATTAGGTAAACACAGCACTGCAGATGTTTACGATATTGCGCAAATGGGTTCCAAAGTGTTTAGCGCACAGGACAGGTGCTATGTGGAAGGTTAAACAGGTTGCCGGTTTGTAAACTGTTATGGTCTGTGTTGCCTGCAGGCCTGCCCTGCTGTTTGGGAGTTGGAGCTTTTGCCATTTTCAGGGGAAGAGTACAAACATTTCTGGGTAAAGAAGCATCCTGATGTGAAGATGCTGTTCGGACATTAGCTGACTGAGGATGAGTTGCAAGAAAACATGAAAAAGAAGTGGGAATGTGAGCATGTGAACCCTTTATTGGGCCATAATGTCCTAAGTAATGCGTTTTCGGGCTCAGTAACATTAACATCACATTATTACCACAGGATTATTTCTGCATGACTGGACTGGTGAATCACACTTTCATTCAGGATCATTCCAACCATTTTCAGGACTTTTTTTTTTTTTTTTTTTTTTTTTAACATTGCTAGTCACATTGTTTAAGTTTCACTGTGTTAGGCTGTTGTATTGTGAATATTTTTCGATTCAAATGTATTTTTAAAAAACATATTACATATAGTTGTGGAAGAAATAATTAGACCACCAATTGTTTTCTTCAATTTCTTGTTCATCTTAATGCCTGGTACAACTAAAGGTACATTTGTATGGAGAAATATAATGAAAACAACAAAAATAGCTCATAACAGTTTAACCCTTTCATGCATACTGGTCACTACAGTGGACATCTATTCTACAGCTGTTCTCTTATACAGGGTGGGGAAGCAAAATTTACAATATTTTGAGGCAGGGATTGAAAGACAGTGTATGACCAGTTAGTTTATTGAAAGTCATGAGAATTTATTTGCCACAAGAAAATTGACATAATAGAAAATGTTTTTATTCTATGTGTCCTCCTTCTTTCTCAATAACTGCCTTCACACGCTTCCTGAAACTTGTGCAAGTGTTCCTCAAATATTCGGGTTACAACTTCTCCCATTCTTCTTTAATAGTATCTTTAAGAAAGTCGACATTGCTGTGTGATGTTCTATTGGTAGCATGTTCTAAAACGCCCCAAATAGCAGAATCCAGAGGGTTTAGATCTGGGCTAGAAGGCGGCCATAAACATGATTCCCAAAAATTGCTAAAGTTGGATTTGTTGCTGTTGTCAACAAGTCTTTTGGTGTTCTTGTGTAAGATTTTAACTTCAAATCATATTTTACTGCATTTCTAACGGTCTTGTTGTCTACCTCAAGTTCAATTGCCATTTTTCTCATGGATTTAGTTGGATCCTTTAGGATTTTGGATTTGAGAGCTTTAATAAAAGCTTTGGTACGTTTTTTGTCGCTTCCTCCACTTCCAGACTTTCTCGTAATAGTTTTGCTCATAGTCATTCTCTTCTTTCCATTATAAACAGTCTTTATGGACACTCCAACTATTTTTGAAATCTCCTTTGGTGTGACGAGTGCATTCAGCAAATCACACACTCTTTGACGTTTGCTTTCCTGATTACTCATATGGGCAAAAGTTTCTGAAAAGGTATGGATAATAGTGTTAGGTATGATTATGACATCATATACGTTTGGTTTCAAAACAATTGACGTAGTGCCTGCTGAGAAAAAACAACTAAATGTTCATTGTAAATTTTGCTTCCCCACCCTGTACAAATCATGAATGAAAGACCCTGAAAGAATGTCATGACATCTAAAGGGACATTACATAAGAAAACATTTTGTGATTACTATAACTGGGTGGATTTTGTTGATCGGCTAAAATTTGCTTAGAGGTTTTATTTATGTCTTTGTGCATAAGAAATCAATATAAGTGAATCCCCAAAGGAATTTTGTGTTGGTAAATGCAAGTTATGCAAATTCACAGGATTTCAGTTCTGTTGCAACATGTTGATGGTCATATGAACTATGTTTTCAGCTCAAAAATATCCAATTTCATCACAATTAATGCTAGATTTTCATGTCACAAATGGCCAAGTTATATTTGAACTGAATTTACCTGAAAAACAAATATTCTATTCTTTTAGATTCCCCAATTTTTCTTACAAGATTATATACTACATATCACATGTTTTATTTTTACAGGGTACAATATGGAGTATGGTGCTGATCCATTCTGCTTATGTTACGCCAATACATACATTAAGAATGTCACACGTCACTTTTTAAATCAACAGTTTTCTAATAATAAGCATTTTTATAAAGAAATAACAATTCTATATTGTTATTTACTCTTCAGTATGATGATAAACTATACAATAAATAATTCTGATCCTAGTTTTTGCACAGGGATCATTTGTGGAAACGGTGACATGGCTGCCGAGCATCAGTATGATGGGATCTGTAACAACCATGTCACATCTGTCCACTGCCACATTTTGTGTTTTTGTGTCAGCTGTTATTGTTTTAGATCCACAATACTAACATTTATGAATAAGAGGAGAATTAGCAATAGTAAGTATATAAGTTTATTACTAATAAAGTACTGGTACTGACCAGATCATCATGGGTAATGTCACGTCCGTCCATCAGCAAAAGTTTTCACATACACGGGCTATTCAAAATCCCATATTTCTGAAAATATAGCTTCCACTGTCAAATAATATCAGTAGTCTGTGCACAAATGTATTAGCATTATTTCAACACAGCTCTATGCATTTCTTACAACTTTTTTTTTTTTGACATAAATGGCCACTCATTTGACCCCCTAAGTAAATTTTAGCCGTCATGCATTATTTATTTCTTGACTTTGTATTACTAAAATACACACAGATTTTCTGATTGATCGACACATAATATGAAATATTATAGGTCAGGAACACGATTGACTCATAGTGTGAATGTTATTCCTATATTAACATTAGCATTGTGCGCATTTGTGTCTACACACAGACATACATAGTACATCCACAACATGCGCACGTATCCCCCATGTGTTTACATTCTTTCCGAGGCATGAGTGATGGTCAGCGAGAGGGAAAGGGGTGTGTGTGTGTGTGTGTGTGGGGGGGGGTGGCGGTGGCTCTCAGCCGGAAAAACAAACAGGCGAAGGGCCGGTGCAGAGCCCAGAGCCCGGGGACGCTCAGGAACATCCTGTCCACAGATCTACGTGGGTCAACACCAGACTCAGCTCCAGGCACAGCATCGCTCTGTAGCCAAACAACAGCATCAGAACCACGTCAAGGTAGAACACCACCCCGAGGTCCAAGGTTGCTTGGAATCCACAGAAACGATTGGTTTAGTGCTTTTACAAATGTAAGATAGAGGAAAAATCCATGAAAACGCCATGAGTCATAGTTGAGGTTTTGGAACATTTGTACTGCAGACATGTTTCTCCTGTTTTTTTAAGGACCACAGCCTTAACCTGGACAGGGTGTAAACATAAGTTTGTCTGTTTTGTAAGAAAAACCCACAGGGTATCTTTAATGGAACACAACATGAGCAGCGGCTTCAGTTATTGCTTCCAGGAGGGTCACAGCAGAAGACAACAACAAGATGTGTTCTGCAATTTGGGATTCCATTTGTTTTCTGTAACTGCAGTAGCACTAACCCAGTCTGCTGTGGTAGTTGTCTGTCCTTGTATCACTCCAGAGATGTCCGGCCCAAGGTCATTATAGTTAAGACCAAAACTAACACTAGCACTGAAGTGATGTTGCTAACTGAAATAGCAACAAAAACAGCAACCTACCGCAGCATTGTGACTATTCTACAGCCTATTATAAAAGCCGGGCGACACGGTGGTGCAGTGGTTAGCACTCGTACCCAGGGCCAGATTAACACTTCATTGTACCCTGGGCAACAATATTCAAGGGCCCCATCATCACAACCCCAGGATCCCTATAATCTGGCAAAATACAGAATAAGTTCCAGGAATATATGTAAATATACCCCATACTTCAATATCTAACTATTATCAATTGCATTTTGATGTACAAATGTGTAAATGCTCGTAGAACTACAAGTGCACCACTATAGCCTCTTGTCAAGGCCACTCACTTGCATATGATGATATGAAAACAAAACACATTAGCATCAGTATAATCTAAAATTGATCCACTACATTAGAAAGAGAGGGAAGTGTCCCCCATTTTCACAAAAAATAAATAAGAAAACATTTCCAAAGTATCCAGTGTTTATTTAAGAACACTTTTTGCCAACACAAATGTATTGAATCGTCAGAAAAAGCCCACAGACAAAACACAAACATAATCTGATAGAATCAGATATGAATTTTAAACAGAAATCCCCAACAAGAGAGTTAAAGTAAGTGCAATGTAAACATCTTGAAATCTGCTTTCTCTCAGCAATAAACATATCTCAACATTTTCATGGAGCCACCACAAGAAAAAAATAAATATAATGCAGTATAATCTGCTAAAATAAACATTTTGGTCCCAGTTTAACTTTTAAACAGAAAACACATCACAATTCAAGGCATGTCAAGGCAAGGGTTAAACATTTTAATACTAAATACTACATATACTAAATACTATAAACATCTGGAAAACTGTCAATTTCTCTCAAAGAAATACTTATCCGACCAATACAAAACTTCCCACTTAGCTGCTTTTCCGTGTTTGCAATGTTTTGATTCGCGTACATCGCGTATGTCGCGTAGTTCTTGACGTCTCACATCCCGCTCAGTGCACGCACGTTGATTTGCGTCACCGCTGATTCGCTTTTTGGACTGACCAATGAGGAGAGGGTCTCAGCTCACGGTCACAGACAGCAGGAGCAGGGTTTCTGTGCAGTGCAATGGCTCCGGGCAGCGGACAGTTTCATTTATAAGCAAAAGATAACCAGATATTTTCGTTATGCCCGAGCTACCCAGGGCCCTTCAGAGGTCGCGGGCCCCTGGGCAATTGCCCAGTTGCCCATATGGTTAATCCGGGTTTGCTCGTACCTCACAGCAAGAAGGTCCTGGGTTCGATTCCAACACCAGTCGATGGGGGTGGGACCTTTCTGTGTGGAGTTTGCATGTTCTCCCCGTGTCTGCGTGGGTTCTCTTTGGGTACTCCGGCTTCCTCCCACAATCCAAAGACATGCACCAATAGGTTAATTGGTTAATCTAAATTGCCCATAGGTGAGAATGTGAGAGTGGTTGTTTGTCTCTATATGTTCAGCCCTGCGATGAACTGGTGACTTGTCCAGGGTGTACTCCGCCTTCGCCCCCATGTAGCTGGGATAGGCTCCAAGCGACCCCCGTGACCCTAGTGAGGATAAAGCGGGTTCAGAAAATGAATGAAAAGAAAATGAACTATTATAAAAGCCAAGTGGTCTCTGTGTGCGTGTGTATGGACTCACACAAAATCTGGGAAGAGCTGACTGCTGCAGTTTGGCATACTTATGTGTTTTTGGTCAAGGAACAACCTAGCGAAAACGGCAAATTGATAAGACCAGTATTTTGGGAGATACAGTACAATTGAATGAATGAATAAATGAATGAATATTTTTTATTTCAGTTATGTACAAAGCTCATACACATTAAAAAAAAACAAACAAACATAAAATTAACACAATTGTTAACTGAAAAAGGAAGAAGCTGAAGCCAGAGGATTATTTCTGCTTCTCCTATTCCCATCCTTCCTCCAACTCCACACCTGAAGTTGCAGCAGATAAAACATTCACACAAATTATTCTACATTCGGTTTCTTAAGTCATTTTGAAATCATATTTCTTTCATAGCCCTTGATAATTTGACAAATTAAAGCTTTTTTGAAACTCGACAGCGAGCTACACAGTTTCACTTCATCCTTCAATTTGTTCCATAATTTGACACCAATAAAAGAAACGCAGTGATATTTAACGTTTGTTCTTACTTTACATGTTTCATACACAAACATCCCTCTTAAATTATAATTCCCTTCTCTTAACTTAAAAATTTTCTGAATACAAACAGGAAGATTTTTACTTTTAGCACGAAATTGCATTTTAATCATGTTGCTATACCCAGAAGGCAGAAGTCTCCCTAAATACCCAAAACTTGAACCATATGCCACCACCATATGGTTTTGTAAATCTTAACCTATAAAGACCAAACATTCATCACCGACCAAAACCATCTACTGATATAAACTGTTAAACACGTGTTGATCCATTAATTCTATCGATACATGTAAACAACTGATGTAAAATACAGTTTGTCATCTTTTCACGGTCATTAGATATGACCCATTTGGATGTTCAGAGGCTCTGTAGTGAACGAGGAAACACTGTCATCTTCTACAACATTGATTCACCAGTAAAACCAATGGAGTTGGATTAATAACAGTGGATGGAAACACTTAGTTTATGTTTAGTTAATGATATATTTTGCTGAAAAAGTCAGTTTTTCTTCAGTTTTCTCTGTTTTTGATACAGTAACCCTCAACTTCAATCTGATCTTATATGAACATCTTCATGATCAGTTAATTAAATACAGGAAAATACCTGATTTTGACCGATAAAATACAAAATAAAGAGGCTAATATTATAAATAAATGGTAATAAATCACTTAAGAAAGGTTAGATATAGAGAAAATGTCATTTGGGAACTGACATCTAAGTAGCACTGGATCTTTATGGGTTAATGTCTTCCTTTTTTTCCACTCTATATTCCATAAGTAAAATTAAATGCACACATCATTTTCTAAGTTATTTTCTAGATTTATTTTGTTACTTTGGAAAGTGTTTCTGTTGAGATGCGTCAGACAAGTCAGGGGAAATTAAAGTTTAATTTCTTATGGTTAGATTGTCTAATATAAATTAATGTTCAGTCTAATTGTTTGGGTGTTCATGTGTGGTTTGTTCAATAATAAGACGCTCAAAAACAAAGTGATTTCATTTGTTTAATCATGGAGATAATAATACTCAATGTTTGGGGGCTATGTTAGCGGTATCACTTATTAAAACAGAAAAGACATATGCATGCTTCAGTATCTGTTTTTCATTTATTTGTGCACTCCATTCACTTCAGTACATAGCACTGAACCATTCTAAACTAAAACTAAATAAAAATTCAACAATTGCGTAAAGTAAAATTAATTCTGAACTTATAAAACTGTCTTAAACCTTTAACCCCTGACGTGTCTGTGGTGAGTGTTCTGAATGTATGATTTATTTTAAATATTCATAAAAATTTAACCATTTGGTCAATAGGACAAATTTAAAAATATGCTGATTGAATCGACCTTGTTCTTTTCATAGACATCTGAGCATGCTCAGTGCACCCCCTGCCACCTGTGGAATGGGGAGCAAAACACAGACCAGCGAATGAGACCGACTTGCTGTAAAAATAGAAGGTTTGCACGTTTTTTGTTTTGTTTTTGCTTTTTTACACTTTTCCTTGTGGGGTTTTTTGTTTGTTTTGTTTTTACTGTTGTTTGCACTGCTGTCGTGATTTTCTTTTCTCCTTTTTTTTTTTTTTTTTACTGTGCTTTTAGCAAGTTTTGACCTTGTAACTGCTTTTTGGAGTTCAACCAGGTGCGAAAAAAACAGCTGGATTGATTTAGAAAAAAAAGAACCCCAAAACAAAAACTACTGGGCCAAAATTCCAATAGTTGTTGTTCAGTGTGTTCCAGTTCACAGTTGATGCTCAACATCCATCCATCCATCCATTTTATTTATTTATTTATTATTTTTTGTTTATTTTTTGTTTTAAATTATACATTTACATAAACATGTACTTAGACATAAAGAATCACACAGACACAATACAAAAAACAAACAAACAAATTATACAACAGACCTGCAGACCTATTAAACACAAAAAAGAGAGAAAAAAACAAAACAAAACACAACAAAAAACAATAACAAAATAAATAACATTATCAACTCATCTTTACAATGTTCAACACCCTAAACCTCTTGCTAATATACATTTGGAGTGACTTATTTAGTAAAAACCTGTCAAACTTCAATTTCTCTCAGATTTTTTTTTTTTTTTTTCTGTTATTCCACCCTGTTTTGACCCTAAAACACACAATAAAACAAAACCACTGAAGAAAAGGAACACAAGCACATACTCACAGCAGCTTTTATGAACCTGAAACAGACACAAATTCACAGCAGAACGTTTACCTGAAATAATGTTTTAGGGGTTAAAGGGTTAAAAAGTGGAAATCTGACAGTTTAAATAAAAACTAACTCTCTCCAGGAACATGTCTTGTACTTTTCCTCGTCATGCTCTTACCCTGGGATCAGTATACAGGGTGGGGAAGCAAAATTTACAATGAACATTTAGTTGTTTTTTCTCAGCAGGGACTACGTCAACTGTTTTGAAACCAAACATATATTGATGTCATAATCATACCTAACACTATTATCCATACCTTTTCAGAAACTTTTGCCCATATGAGTAATCAGGAAAGCAAACGTCAAAGAGTGTGTGATTTGCTGAATGCACTCGTCACACCAAAGGAGATTTCAAAAATAGTTGGAGTGTCCATAAAGACTGTTTATAATGGAAAGAAGAGAATGACTATGAGCAAAACTATTACGAGAAAGTCTGGAAGTGGAGGAAGCAACAAAAAACGTACCAAAGCTTTTATTAAAGCTCTCAAATCCAAAATCCTAAAGGATCCAACCAAATCCATGAGAAAAATGGCAATTGAACTTGAGGTAGACAACAAGGCCGTTAGAAATGCAGTAAAATATGATTTGAAGTTAAAATCTTACACAAGAACACCAAAAGACTTGTTGACAACAGCAACAAATCCAACTTTAGCAATTTTGGGAATCATGTTTATGGCCGCCTTCTAGCCCAGATCTAAACCCTCTGGATTCTGCTATTTGGGGCGTTTTAGAACATGCTACCAATAGAACATCACACAGCAATGTCGACTTTCTTAAAGATACTATTAAAGAAGAATGGGAGAAGTTGTCACCCGAATATTTGAGGAACACTTGCGCAAGTTTCAGGAAGCGTGTGAAGGCAGTTATTGAAAAAGAAGGAGGACACATAGAATAAAAACATTTTCTATTATGTCAATTTTCTTGTGGCAAATAAATTCTCATGACTTTCAAAAAACTAACTGGTCATACACTGTCTTTCAATCCCTGCCTCAAAATATTGTAAATTTTGCTTCCCCACCCTGTAGATGTGAACTGTACAGACATGACCTGTGTGTTCACAAATGTAGATCTGAGGTTATGCAAACAGAGATATCCTTGACTTGGGTAGTCATGACACCACATTTCCTGATCTGACTCAATATAGACACAGGGTGAGTAAATATGAACCAGGAGGAACAAGGAAGGACCAACTATACTGCATAGATAGTGTTGGTCTTTTCCTATAAGGATAAAAAACACTGTTATATTTTGACATTATGTGGTTGCAGTTTGACTTTAATAATGGCTCAATAAGTCACGGGAAATTGATATTCCTCCATCACGTCTTGTGGGCTTGAGCTTTTTTCTTACTTACGGACAGCTTTATCTGACCCGAGTAGCTGAAGGCGCTTTCCAATTGAAGCCAGGCTCCTGTGGCGGGACATAACATCGGCCGTTGAGGAGGTTAACAGGGCCGTGACACAGGACTCAACCCTCTAATTCCCTTTCAACAGCTGCAGATGTCCTGAGGCTCAGATGAAGCAGAATGAGACGGTTTCCACTCCTGCTCACTTCTACCTTTGCCAGATTTTAAAACCTCTACACAAAATGTCTTTTTGGGGTTTTATGTAGGTAACAGCAACTATTAAAAAGTATATAAATTGGTATATAAATGGTTCACTTGCTTGATACTCTGATCTGTTAATGAAATGCTGAAAACAAATAATCTTGTACACTGTAAAAAAAAAAAAAAAAAAAAAAAAAAATCCTGTTGTTTTTACGGAAAAAAACTGGCAGCTGTAGTTGCCAGAACAATACTGTAAAAAACACATCCAACCGAAAACGTATTTACGGACTAACATGTAGATTGAACATTTTAAACATGTAGATTTAACACTAGATTTAACTGGTAAATGGACTGCACTTATTTAGCGAATTTTCTCCACCTACATGGTGTCCAAAGTTCTTTCCAAAACCACCAGGTCCAACTGGGAACAGTTTAGGCTTCAGTGTCTTCCACTCGGACATATGGACAGTCTGAGCCAGGATTCGAACTACCAACCCTTTGGTTATAGGATGAGCCGTTCTACCAACTCTACCAACCCATTTATTTACAAATTTAAAATGTTAAATTGTTAATTGTAAATGTTTTTTTTTCTTTTATAAATAACTTTTTTATTCAAAAAAACAAATAGGCCGTTATTTCAACATTATGGTCTTGCAATTTAAATGGCACCACATTGTTTTGCAATTTAGTTTTATTTTCTAAAAACAATAGAAATACATCATTTCTACATACAAATCTGGTTTTGTTAACGTACTCTTCCTGTAAGAACTACAGCTACAGTATATTTGATTTAATCGTTAACACAAAAATCTTTTCAAATAAACAACTTTGCATTGTATTGTCACTAACACTTTTTTTATGTTGCAATTTTACAACTTTGTGGTGTTAATTCTACAGTCATTTTTTACAGTGTATATTTTTAAATTATACTTTATTAAGCAAAACTGAAGATAACATTGTTTTACATATTAAATCGAAGTGTAAATGTGAGTTATTGGTTTGAGAAAGTAGCATTTGGGTGACGTTGTTGATCTTAGATTATTTTACACCATTGAATTATTGTTAAATCACAAATTGTTTCCAAATTGTTGATTCCTGTATTACTTAGCCTTATAATTTAATGTAAATGAGACAGCAATAGGGTCATTTACTTTATATCAGCAGTGTTTATTTCCTGGTTTACTGTACATTATGAGGTGTTCCGTTTTCAGAGTTTCAAAGGTTTGGTTGTTTCGTATGATAGACAGTGATGTAATGTTGCAAGCTAACAAGAATGCAATCAAAACACAAGGTTCCATTCCCACATTTTTTGAGAAAATGTCTAAACAGTAAAATGACCAAGATTTAACCAATAAAGACCCGGTGTGAAATTTGTGGCAGTTTGCAAATGAATTTTTCTCTATATTTGTCCTTTCTTAAGTGATTTATCACTGATTATTATAATATTGTCTTCTTTATTTTGCATTTCTTCAGTAAAAATCAGATATTTTTCTACATTTAATTTATTTTATTTATCACTGACTGAGCATAAACCAAGTGTCTCCATCCACTGTCATTGATCAAACTGCATGGGTTTTACTCGTGAATCAATGTTGTAGAAGATGATGGTGTTTCCATGGTAACTACGGAGCCTCTGAATGTCCAGATGGGTCACATTTGATGACCATGAAAAATGACAAACTACATTTTCCTTCTTCTGTGGAGTTCTGGTCAAAATGCCTGCAACACTGACATTTTACACAGATAATAAACTAAAAATCTAAAAGCATAAAGACCTAGAGTTACTTTTGTGGCAGCTCCCAAACTGATTTTTCTCTCTATTTTTACATTTTTAAAGTAATTTATCACCATCTATCATAGTGTTTTCCTCTGTATTTTGTGTTATTTCAGTGAAAATCAGGTATTTTCCAATATTTAATTTATTCATCATGTAGTTTAATTATCATGCTGAGTTTACAGTTGAGGTTATTATATCAAAAACACAGAAAACTGAAGAAAAAGTGACTTTTTGAGACACTAACTGAACATAACCAAGTGTCTCCATCCACTGTCATTGATCCAACTCCATGGGTTTTACTGCTGAATCAATGTTGTAGAAGATGATGGTGTTTCCACGGTAACTACGGAGCCTCTGAATGTCCAGATGGGTCATATCTGATGATCATGAAAAGATGACAAACTGTATTTTAACCCTTTCATGCATGAATTATGAGAACCTTAGTCAATATTTTTTTTTCTGGAGTGTTTTCATTCCTCTTTAGGCATAAAAAAAAAACATGCAATTAAAATTTTTTATGAATGTATTTTCATGGAGTTAAAAAATGTCCACTCAGCTGGACGTTTTTTAACTCCATGAAAATGTAAATAACTGGTGTAAAATACAGTTTTTCATCTTTTCATAGTCATCAGATATGACCCATTTGGACGTTCAGAGGCTCCATAGTTACCGTGGAAACACTTAAACACATCTTCTACAACATTGATTCACCAGTAAAACCCATGGAGTTGGATCAATGACAGTGGATGGACACACTTAATGATAGATCAGCTGAAAAAGTCACTTTTCTTTTGTTTTCCCTGTTTCTGATTTAATAACCTTTGAATTTACTCTGAGTTTTAATGAAACGCAACATGATCAACAGATTAAATATAATAAAATACCTACTTTACACTGAAAAAAACGCTAAATACAGAGGATAACATAATAATAAATGGTGATAACTCACACTGGTCTACAAGGAAAATGCTTCCAGAATAAAAGTAATGAAATTTCACCACATGAGAGTCACTGATAAAGAAAAAATAAAGTCAAAAATGCTGGTTGGCTGAACTTTCCAAGATACAGCCTTGGGTCAAAATGAGAAATTCAAGAATTAATGAGAGAATGGGTTTGACTCAAAAGGAATATTTGTCTCAGAGCTACAAGATCTACTTCAAAACACTGTCTGCACATTAGAATACATTCACTTTACAGGTTCTATTTAGTGGAAGATTTATAAAACTATTAAATAAATGTACATAAACCAATATATATGTGTAATAACACTTAATCATATACCTTGAAAACATCAGCAAACCGGCACTTTTGCCATTTATTTTCCAATTAATATTATTAAAATACGTAACATTTAGCACATTTAATGTCTGAAGCAAAGGATTTCTAAAAAATTGTAGACCTGTGTCACTTAAGAAAGGTTAAATAGAGAGAGAAAAAAAAAAAAAAAAAATTGGTAACTGCCATCAAAGAAGCGCTGGGTCTTTATGGGTTAAATATTAGTAACATTTTATTCCCTAGCCTTTATATTCACTCATGCAGATATTATGCAGGTACTGTTATAGAAGTTCAGGTTAAATTACATTATAGAATAGCTGCCCACTGTAGTGACCACTATGCATGAAAGGGTTAAACCAATTATTTACATGTATTGATAGCATTAGTGGATCAACAAGAATTAAACATTTAACCCTTTCATGCATGAATTGTGAGAACCTGGGTCAAGATTTATTTTTTGAGTGTTTTTATTCCTCCTTAGCCATGAAAAAAGACAATGTGATTGAGTTTTTTTTTCTATGGAGTTACAAAAATGTCCATGGATTTAATTTTTTAAGTAAAGAAACATGTGTTTAAAACCCAATATCAGAAAGTAATATGAAAACAATGAAATAAAAACATTTTTAATGCTGCTAATCTGATGTCTTCTCACATTTTAACATATTCTAATGCTAGTAATTACTCACTTCATGGAGATAATATGCAAAAAAAAAAAACTTTTTGTCTAACAAATAACCATTGATTTACACTCAAACATGTTTGTGCAGATCAGGTTTATCAAGAACAGCACAGTTACAGTAATGGTATGAATGTCAGTGTATGGGATGATGCATAAGTGTCCGCTGTGTTGGCTGATATGGAACTAAAACAACAAAACCCATTAATATACAAAAGAACAGCTGTAGAATAACTGTCCACTGTAGTGACCTATGCATGAAAGGGTTAACATCATAGTTCTGGACGATCATGGATGTTTGGGTTTTCATGGGTTAAGAATATTTTCTATCAATTTTGAACGTTTTCCTGTCATATTTTCGTAGATTCTCACTACCATATAAGCATTTTTAGGATTTCGAGCCGAATTTCAGCAGCTGTAACACACTCTGTAACTGTTAAAATGGTATGAAATGCAGAGTAATATTATTTACACACTCTGGCTTTTGTGGGAGGCTCACTGGAGATGGAGAGAGAGAGATTAGGTTTGGTATATGAAAACAGAAGGGGGAGGGAGGGAACGGAATGGGATGAGGGGTGTTGTGTCAGCACAGCACTCAAGATTTATCATCCATTTACATTCTCCCAAACACACACTCACCAGTCTAAACACTGGACAGAGATTCCTAAATAACCTCACATGGTCACGTTCACAATCGAAGTTTTTTTTTCCACTATAATTTTTGATCTGCCAATTGTCGTGCATGGCCGAATTTATGAATAAAGTACAAACAGTGTATTTATAAGCAACGTTAAACAGACATTTGGAGGCCACAAACCATTAATGATAATTTATTAGCAATGGCAGTGACTGTAATCAAACATGTTTATCTATCTGGGTAGTTTATATTTAGGAGAGGGGTCATGAAAAGTTGCTGACATTGAGATTGTTTTGGTCCAGCTTGGAGATAACGATCAAATAATTAATATTTTAAAGGTTTATCTGCTCATCATGGCAGCTCAGTATACACACACTCCAAAGAACTGGACATTGTGTTTCTGTTTCATCATAGAAAGTTGCTCTGTTTGGTCATGAGAAGGAGATAGAAATGCACATACCAGAGCGTGAGGATGCATCGAAAACACTGCGAAAGGACACCAAACGGATCATAAAGTCAGCAGTGATTCAGTGCCGCTACAAGGTCAGTGGAACGACGTCTGGTACTAAAATGACAGATCGTAATTTAGGTTATATGAACATCTGTTCGGAAATGTTCAAGGTCAGATACATCGACTCTACTCTGGCCCCTGCTGACCTTCCATTTCACTCACTTTCTGTCTATTGTACAAATATCAAACGCTGATTTATTTAGTAAGACACACCATGTACACACAACATAGGCAGAAATATCCCCTTGAAACACAACATTACTTTTTTGTCCTCTGTAGGGGACGAGAAGGACAGCTTTACTTAAAAAAAAATCTATCTGGAAAATAAATAAATAAATGTTGTAGAATGCTGTTTTTTTATTTGTTCCATAAAGACCCAGTGCTACTTTGTTGACAGTTCCCCAATGATTTTTTTTTTCTCTATTTTCAGCTTTTCGTAAAGCTGTGTATGAGTTCCGTCACCAATTTTTCATCAAATTTGTAAAACTTGAGTCATAACCTAAGTATCACACTGCAAAAATCAAAATCTTACAAGTGTATCTTTCTCATTTCTAGTCAAAATATCTCATCATATTTAAAATAAGACAATCACTTATAGAGTAACTTGTGAGTGAGATACAAGAACTTATTTTTAGACAATAGATCTTGAAAATCTTATTTCAAGAAATCTTACCAAGATAATTTTCACTTGTTCCACTGGGAGATTCTTTTTTTTTGTTGCTTAATTCAAGACTTTTTTTGCTTAATTAAAAAAGATCTGCCAATGGAACAAGTGAAAATGATCTTAGTAAGATTTTGTGAAATAAGATTTTCCAGATCCATAGTCTAAAATATGTTCTGATATCTCACTGAAAAGTTACACTTTAGGTGATTATGTCTTATTTTAAGTGTGATGAGATATTTTGACTAGAAATGAGAAAAACACACTTGGTAAGATTTGGATTTTTTCCAGTGAATTGATAAATGTCAGTACAGTCAATATTTAATAAAGGAAAATGCTCTTAATATATAAACACTAAATAGTGTTTCTAGGTATACTACAGACCACGGAATCCAAAACCACATTAAATCAGAATTAGAATCTGAATACTTTCATGATCCCTGGGAGAAATTGGGTTTGCTACAGTTACTCCAATCAAGATCTGAACTATAAGAATAAAGGTTAAAAATATGACTACAACATAAAAACAGGGCAATTACAAAGATTGTCTAACTAATGCAGACATTACAGCAGATAAATGATTGTCTTATTTTAAGTGTGATGAGATATTTGGACTAGAAATGAGAAAAATACACTTGGTAAGATTTCGATTTTTGCAGTGCACGAATCCGTAAGTCTTTCCGTGATTACTCACCTAAATCTCTTCCCTCACGGTGAACAATTTTGAAGTGTACTCCACCATAAACAACCCATTTGTTAACAAACAGAGCCAGTGGGTCACTTAGTCATTTTCAGAAATTTGTCCCGACGTGCATTGTGGGAAGTGGAGCTCCACCTGGCTGCATTATGGCTGTAGCGGCAACATACATGGAAACGGCTTCATTGCCTCTTGCTACTGCAGCTTTTTGTCAGTTCTTTTGGTCAGTTCTAACCCCTGCAGACCAGGAACACCCAACAAGACCTGCACCTGTGGAGATGCTCTGACCCAGTCATTTGGTCGTTACATTTTGGCTCCTGTCCAACTTACTCAGATTCTTAGGGTTGTCAATTTTGCTGCTTCTAACACATCAATTTCAAGGACTAAATATTGACTTTCTGTTTAATAGATTACAACCATTGTAACAAAACGATCACACTATTACCACTTCATCTGTCTGTGGTCATAATGTTAGGGCCAGCTGGTGTATTTGCTAAAAAAGCATGTTTTTGTAGACATTAGGGGTGTCTCCATCCAGTTGTTTTCATTTGTATTTCCAATTTGCTTATTAAAAACCCAAAGTGAAAAGATTGTAAATAAAGTTTTGTACATTTTACTGCGGGGGAAAAAGTCAGTGAGCTGATAAAAGTGAAATGCAATGGAAGCAATGGAAACTAATTTAGCGAATAATTACATTCCTGCCTGTGTGGATGAATTAGAAGAGTGCAACTTTTACTGAATGCAGATGAGAAATGTACGATTATTTCATGGATGTGAGAGTGAATGGATGTTTGTCAGTGTATGTCTGGCTTGTGATGACACTGCCTTTGCCTGCTAGTAGCTGAGATAAACTCAAGCACCCCTACAAACCTCTATGCAAGGACAATGCGATTCACAAAATGAATGAATGAATGAAAATATTTCATGTAAACACTAGAAACTGCTATAAACTTATTAACGGCGACAAAGTATCTGCATTTTGACATGTGTAGAGCAAATGGGGTGCCATAATGTACCATATACTAAATACTGACATCGATGAGCTTACTATACGTTATAAGTCAGTGGGTCGACATGGTTTAGTGTCCCACATGAACAACTGGTCAATATGAGCAAACTGGACTTCATGGGAGGAGGTCAGCATCTGAAGATTACTATTTTTACAGATAACATACACACATATGCAAAAGTAAATAGCACTCTGCTCTCTTTTAAGACTTTATAGTCACAGCACCTGACGAAAAAAAAATGCAAGTAGACTGTGCAACTTTGCAGAAAAACTACAGTTTTATATTTACGTTGCAATTTTTATTTATGATTAAATTGAGCTAACAAATTGTTCGTTAGCAACTTTAAATGTGCTCGTTGAAGGGTTTAAAAATAAATACTGGACGTGGATGGGTTGTCTGTTAGCTCCACTTCCAGTTACTACAGTAAGCTAAGCTAAGATAAGCTAAGTGAGGCTAATTACCTCTAGTTTTAACTGTAATGTGATATATGAACTTCCTGACACGATTTTCAAGCAAATTTTATCTTCCGTACTGCTGAACTTCAGTCTGTCAGTATTCTCTGAAATATCGTGGACCAAATGTGTGGAATAATCTAAGACCTGAGCTTCAATCAACATCTACTTTATCATTGTTTAAAAAGAATCTGAAAAGGACTTTAATTCATGAAAAAATGTAAGGCTGTGTATCACTTGATTTGTATTTGATGATTTGTAATGTGGATTACATTTTTATTGTTTTTACTTTAGTTTATTATTTCAGTTATATTGTATTTTTTATTCTTTTTTGTTTTGTTTTGTGTTTTGTTCATTTCGGGGGAGGTATTCATATAAGCCTTCTTTTTGGCTTCTAACCTCTCCTGCACAATTTTGTTACTTGTTTGAATGTTGTTGTTTTTTTGTTTTTGTTTTTCTATTGCTGTTTTTATTTTGTGCAAATAAATTAAATTAAATTAAATATGGTTAATCTCAAGTGTGCAAACCAGTGTTTAAAACCACTAAACTGCCCCTTAAAACCTAGTTAAGCCTGGGATCCATTATGATGACAGGTTAATCCTGTGTACAGGATAGAGGTAAGCCTCTGTGAAACTGAACCAGAACATTTCATAGAGTCCAGATACTGTTGCATCACTAATAACTAATATACTGTAGCAGCAAATGCAGCAAATCAAAGTGATATATTACTAAGTAGAAAAGCAAATGGTTCCTGGGTTTATATTCTTAACACAGCTGAGGGAAAAAACTGTGTTATTATGGGTCTAAAGAAGATAAAAATGCAGGCTCGTTGTAACATAAACATGGTAATTTTCTGTCCTATAGAGTATGCAACAGTCCAGCCGTGTGCACACGGGCCCCGGCAGCTGCTTCCACGTTAATGATTAAAACCATTCCAGGCTCCTCCATCTCTGGGGCCAATGAACTCTGTGAGTGGGGAACATGTCGAGCGTGGTGGGCTTAGAGCAGAGAGCGATGGTGAAGTGTCTGCCTGGAGTTAAACAAAGAGCCAGACCAGAAGCTCTGTCAAAAGGATTAGAGAGTAGTTACCACAACATCAGGGACACACATCCAAGGACCAGATCCTACTGTAAGCACAAAGTGGTGGCTGTGTTTCACCTTGGCCAAGTTTACTGACTTTGCTTTTATTTTATTATTTTGGCAGTTCAAACAGCTCAGACTTACATATATTCTCTGCCGTGTGTCACACTGATGGCGCAAATGGCATCAACAAGTCACTAGTGGTATGTTTAAAGGATTCAATGTGTGGTGATTAATAAGTAGGACATTATCAAAGTTACAAGTCTTCCTTTAAGTGGGTGGTGTGGGTTTGTATGGGTAAGCTGGTTTCTGTGAATGGAGGGTTTATTGCACAGCCTTGTATCTGCAGCTGAAGGTAGTATTTAAAAAATCTGGTATGAAGGTCAGGGTCATAGAGCTGAGTTAAATGTAACGCTGTAATGTGTGCTTGTAAAGACGGTTGTTTGTGAATGTTTATAAGCTGTATTTTAATCTAATGGTGGATTGTTGGACACTAGTGTGATGGAGAATGAGGGCTTTAATGGAAAAATTAAGTTGAGTTCTCTACATGGGTGCTTCTATGAAACTGGTCCCTTAAAACAGGACATGGGGGCTAAAAATTCAACCCAGATGTAGACTAATATTATGAAGCAAGTTTGGGAGCACTTTGGGTCTAGTTTAAAAATAAATACTTACTGAGATAAAAGAGAAACTATTTCTCATTATTTTACATTATATTTAATACAAAAATCTGCATGTAACACAGCCAAAAGGACACGAAAATCACGCGCTACTATTTTTTTTGAATATCTTTTTATTCTCTCACAGGTACATTTTGGGAATTGAACTAATTATACAAGGCAGAGTGTTTCACAAAAATGACCGCTCTTGCAAAATCATTTGCAATTTATATGTGTTTAACTGGGCAGGTTCTGCATGTAACGCAAGTGGACACGATGGGTTACACATGAAACCTGGAATGAGACTGCTGATTCAGGAAAGACCCACATGTGTGGATTAGAAAAACTACTAGGATCTTCAAATCTAACACAGCATCTTTATTTATAGTGGTATATAAGACCATTTAAAGCAAAGTTTTCAAAAATAAAATGCACTGACACCTTGGTAGTTTTTATGTCCCAATTTTGGTCCTATTTTTGGCCCCAGTATTTCATTAAAAATTCATTAATTTTGCGATGGCTTACAGGAAAATTATAATTTTTTTTACATTTATCTGAGGTCATCATTAGGTACATCCTGGGGGGAAATATGTCTAAATTTTTCTTTTATTATTGGGTTTAAAAAGCTGGTAAAGTGCCATGTACCAAAATGAACCCAGTTTCATAGAAGCACCCACATAGATGAGTCTGCATGCATGAAAATCTTATTAAAACATGTACATTTATACATATTATGGCATATATATAGAGGCAACTGATATGCTGACATCAGCACACGCATAGACATGATGACATCAGCTGGATCGATGCCAAAATAAGCTGCAATACGTGCGAGGGGTGGGGTTTGTTGTTCCTGGCACCACTTGTTGCATATTTTAAGACATTACCAGATAATTGCACAGGTGTTTCATTTTACTACCCCATAGTTTGTGTAGTACTACCTGGGGTGCTGATAAGGGGAGGGGGGGGTAAACATGACAAATTCATGGGGCCCAGAATTTGTGGGGGGCCTGTAGAGCAGAGGAGGAGGTCCAGTGGATACAGGTTAGAAGTTGTGAAAATTTCGTGTATGGTCTGCTGTATAAGAGAGGCGTAGAAGTCGGGAATGGGACATTGAAAGCATGTTAAGTTTCAGTTTTGTTTTCATGCTAGCATAAGTGACGTTATATATGGACCCCCCCCGAACAGACTGACAAGATACTGAATTTTATGAACGGGCCCACAACGTTTAGCTTTCATGGGGCCCACAATTGGTAGCGGTGCCCCTGAGTATTACTTAATATGAATTTACATTTTTGTGTGTCTTTTGTAAATTTTCTTGTTTATTTTCAGCTTCATAAATTAATGAGAAACACTTTAAAAGAAAAAGACAAATAAGTGAATCTCAACTGTGATTGCACATCTAGGTTTTTAACTCTTAACTCCGCAGATGTAAAGGGACAGAACATTAGGCAAAGGTTGGTTTAGAAAGTCGGTTGCTAATAATCTCAGAAGGAAAACGCTCCACAAACAGTGCCATAGCCTGTTAGCTTAGTTTCAGTAAGGACTACTTATTTGGGAGAAAATTCCACACGCTGCTGGCTAGTTCATTCACAGTGAGATCTGCAGTTTATCCAGAGTGACAAGGACGTTTTTTTGGAAAGGCAGGTTATGTAAATGTAATTTCTCTTCAGCACCTCAAACAAAGTTCCACTCACCCCCCATGTTGTGTAGAAGTGTCAAAACTTAATACGTTGAATCTCGTAAATTAAAGTAATCCCCAAGATTTTAGCTTAAAACTCAACTGCACGTACTGTATACGATATTGTGAAATATATCTTTAAGATGTGATTTTCCACTTGGCATACCAATGAGTGCCAACGGTTTTGGCAACATGCTATCAGACTATCCTCCCACATCATGCCCCTGCTCTGGGTTCATCTTTTCACACTTGCAAATCCACATTCTCTCATTTAAGATGCAGCAATCTCAAAGAACTTTTGGCCTCTGGTTCAGAATATTTAAAGAGATTCCATGTTCAGTTGATTTGCACTCCGTCACTGGAGATGGATTCAGCACCTAATGAGAAATGATTCAGGAAGAAATGTTGATACAAATCAACACACATCCTGCGTTCCTTCAGAATTTCCCTTCGACGAATATCCTAGCATAAACACTATCAATTTTGTCTCTGTTTTCAGGCCAACGTCCAACCCTCTTGGTCGAGCTGTTTCTGTGTCATTACTTCCATCCTGCCCAGATTTGGCCACTTGTGTCTTCCACTTGGAAACAGGAAGACAGCCTCTATTTTTTTCCTCTTTCTTGCTAACCTCAGTTTGTACAAGAACATGACCCTGACCGCAGACATGACTAAGGACGTGTCTACTCGCAGGAATCTTTCTATTTAGCATAGAAGGTGGGGCTGAGCTCCAGCCCATTCCAGACTCTTTTTTTCCGAGAAGGATTACTGGCTGAAGATTCATTGAAGGGTCCTTTTGCCATTACATAATAGCTGGGTTCACTTCGTCTCCTAAAGAAGAAGAAGAAGAAAAGATCCCACGGCGTGTCCACAGAGATGAAGTGCAGACCTATAACGGTGTCAAATGTCAGTGTTTACCCCTCCCAGACTCTGCATTTCCAACTACCAACATCACCACTAGGTCAATTTAGCTAAAAGCAGTGTGGTAGGTCTTCACTGTCCGGCCCTTTTCACCTGTTGTTGCTCAAGTGGAAAATCACTGGATTCAAACAAAAACTTTGCAGGAAGCGTGAAAGCTTCACATCGACTCGGAGGCTTCTCCCATGGCATCAGTTAAAGGTCAACCAGACTTCTCTGTTTACTTCATGCAACTCTCACACTCAATTTGATGACGTCTATCCTACTTTCCTCAGGGTTCACACTGCCACCTGCTGTACTCTGTACTACTGTAGTCCCTGAGCAACAGTCACGTAACAAATAAAACACATGAGCAGCAAGTATATGATATGGAAACTTCCCCTTTAGCTCCATGCATTGACTAATTATTAATTAATGATTGTTTGATTTCTTGTCGACAGCCTAAGACATAAGAAGGGATTGAGAAAATTATTAATTATTTATAAGTTGACTTTGATCTTAAAGCAGCAGAGACATTAAACAAACAGTATGGTGCATTTAATTACATTAATACTAAATGGAATTTTTCTTTTTAGCTCTATTTTCTTGTGTTTTCTTCGCTTGCAAACATCACATAATGACATGGGGTCATCGACTTCACAAACCTGAAAGTAAGTTTAATAATGGTAATTAATTTAATCCTATCATTTTCTGCCAATCCTCTTTTTTCAGAATTATTAACAATTTCTCAGAGTTTAATTCAGTGTAATAAATGATTTACTTTTTACTATTTACAGATGGATAGAGGCTATGTCCATGTGCAACCCCTCATGCTTAGCACTAGAAAAAATTATTTAATTCACTGATCAAAACAGAAACAACTGGTAACTTTTAACTTTTCCTCGCCAATTACTCAATGAAGGCGATCTTAAATAAATAATAATAAATTTTTGTTCATTTTTCATTGATTTTGCTCCTTATTTTTGTGCATTTCTGTCCATTTTCCCCCTAATTTTGTGTATTTTTTGCTGTTTTTTTGCTTACATTCATCATTTGTATTCACTATCTATCTATCTATCTATCTATCTATCTATCTATCTATCTATCTATCTATCTAGCTAGCTAGCTAGCTAGCTAGCTAGCTAGCTAGCTAGCTATTTTCTAGCTAGCTAGCTATACTCATTTTGCTGCATATACTGTATTTGTCATTGTTATTCATTTTGTTAATTATGTTGCTCTTTTTGTTCATTGTGGTACTTCTACTTACTTTTGTTCATTTGCTTCAGTGTTTTTTTTTTTTTAATCACTTTTTGTTCATTTTTAATTGATTTTGCTCCTTATGTTTGTGCATTTCTGTCCATTTTTCCCCTAATTTTGTGTATTTTTTTGCTATTTTTTTCACTTATATTCATCATTTGTATTCACTATCTATCTATCTATCTATCTATCTATCTATCTATCTATCTATCTATCTATCTATCTATCTATCTATCTATCTATCTATCTATACTCATTTTGCTGCATATACTGCATTTGTCATTGTTATTCATTTTGTTAATTATGTTGCTCTTTTTGTTCATTGTGGTACTTGTACTTACTTTTGTTCATTTGCTTCAGTTTTTATTTTCTATTTTCTGTCACTTTTTGTTCATTTTTCATTGATTTTGCTCCTTGTGTTTGTGCATTTCTGTCCATTTTTTCCCCTAATTTTGTGTATTTTTTTACTTACATTGATCATTCGTATTCACTATCTATCTATCTATCTATCTATCTATCTATCTATCTATCTATCTATCTATCTATCTATCTATCTATCTATCTATCTATCTATCTATCTATACTTCAGTTGCGGGGTTTTTTCTAACATTAGCATAAAACAGACACTTAAAGCATTTCAATTAGCATGCTTGAATTTTCCGTACTGAACCTATGAACTGACTGGAAACAACAAGTTACAGCAAGTTCTCATTTTGTTAATTAATCTAAAACAGTATTTGTGATAAAAGCCAAAGGTTTAAGCCCGCAAACGGTTATTTCAGACTGAGAAAAAGTCTTGTATCTATCAGAAAACCCTCAGACGTTGGGAGCCTGTTTTTCACTGCATAGATGAGTGTTTTCTTTGAAAGCACCTTAGGTCTTAATGTGTTAAATTAAATGTGTGAACTACTTTTCTTTTTTTTTTTTTTTCCCACTGAATTGTGCAGATTTTCCCTCGCAACCATCTTGGCCTGAATAACCACTCTCTATATCTAGTGATGAATGGCTGCAGAACCCCTAGACACCTCTTTTACAATGTGCAAGTACAGTAAAATGGACGGAAACATAATGTAATTCTTTGTCGATGTCTTCAAATTTTCTCTCTCCTTCTTTGCTTTCTGTTATTCTGGTTCCTCCCCTCTTTTTTTGCCTGCAGAAAATGCATGATAAACAACTCGATGTGACAGAAACAGCAAAAAAAAAAAAAAGAAATACTGATGCAACCATAACAATTCGAGTAAATGAATTTCTGCTGCTTACAGATGACTAAAATGGACACGATCTGAAGGGGGCACTGTTGTACCTATTGTCTGGGATCTGGATGGAGTGTGGGAAACGGTGACACACACATGAGGTTCGGTTTGATAGTCACCACATGTAGCTCTGAGGCTGCAAACAGAGCACCGCAAACTGTCAATTCTCTGAATATTTCCAAGAATAAAATGATCATTCCTTTCCCCTGTCCTTCATTTTTGACATTTAAATTACCGGCACTTGATTATGTCCTAATTATCCATCTTAATGAGTAATTATACATTGATTCAGAAAGTTATCGGAGGCAATGTCATCAGTGACAGGCAGACCGTGAGTTTACTGAAGCCACAGCGTGAAGCCATTCCCCTCCTGCTTTAGCTTTAGTAATTACAATTAAAGCAGCAACCGTAATCGCATCTTAAGTACCCCTCAAAATAGAAGCGATGACTCAGTAAACACATACAGTAGGATGTCGAGTTAAATACAAAGATGCAATTTCAAGATAAGCTTCATAAAAAAAATTCTCATGCATGTGAAACTGTCGCGAGTCATGCACCTGATTCGAGTTTAAAGGTCGATACTTTCTAAATAAACTGGGGTTAAGGTGAGGTTTTATGTGGGGATGAAGTGTCACCGAGCTGCTTTGAAGAAGTGTAATTACTTGATCTCTGGGTGACTGCGAGGATAATGAAAGAAAGCATGATGATAGATGAGGAGAAAGCAGGGCAGTGTGTGTGCAGAGTGGGTATGTTCTTTATCAGACTATAAGATGGGTGTAGTCTCCAGTGGATCAGCATGAAACGAGCACAGAGCTAATAATCTGAGCGAAGAATCTGAAAGGGAAGCGTTCTGCCGTCTTTGTATCATGTTCACCACAGTGTGATGCTATTATTGATACGTCTGTCTACAGAAAACCAGTTGAGTCAGACTTCAGATGTTATAACGCTCACTACTGTGTCTTATATAAATCTATCTCCAAGTCATACGTTGCTTTTTACTGCCCAGGCATTGTTACGTAAACTACCGCCCTATATCTGTAACCGTTAACTCAGAGCCAAGGTTATTATCGAAAACTAACGAAATGACCAAAACTAGAATTGAAAAAACATTTTCGTGAACTGAAATAAATGAAAACTACAGTTATTCAAAACAAATGAACCCATTTCATGACTCATTGCTTCAGTTCTCAAGCATAGTATTTGTTGTTGATAGAGCAAATACAACCGGAGATATGATGTCTTAAAACAATGATACACTGTAAGTCCGGATAAGTAGAGTTTACTCGATAAATTTGAGGCAAGTGATTGCACTTAAATGATTTCAGTAATGATCGACTAATCAATTGGATTAAGTAGGTTCAACTTTAATGCTAAAAGTATTGAACTTAAACTATTAAGTAGAAAACACTAAAAGACAAGTTATTTGTACTTAAATCGGTTGTAAAATCAACCCCACTATCCAACCATTCAACTCAGCATTTTAGGTTACACTGACTAATTTTCTCAATAGCAGCCAGATTAATTTATCATTGATTAAACAACTTTTTTTAGGATAACCAAACTCATAATCCTATTCCTGACCAAAATAGTTATGAAATTATTCAACTTAATATATTGTAGCATGAATGGAAGTTAGCTCAAGCGATTAGAGCTGCAACCGATTAATCGATTAGGTGCTTGAAGCGAATGCAAAAATTCCTGATTCGATTAATTGACTCGAATTGATTGAAGGGAAATATTCTATTGCAGTTTTCCTGAATTGAAGCTTCTTTGTGCATCACAATAAGCGTCCATGTGAAACACAACAGTGGAACCAATGTTTAACAGCAGAGAAATGAAGGAAACAAAGCTTTGATTCAGGAGAATTGTGGTTGAATGATTTTTTTGGATCACTTTGAGTCGATTAATCGACTGCAGCTCTACAAGCGATATAGTGTTATTATAGCACTATAAAGCAAGCGTTAGATTTAGAAATCTAGATAGAAAAAACCCCGAAAACTAATAAAAGCTAGCAAACCTGCTCTAAAAACTAATTAAAACTAACTGAATTAGAGAAAAAAAGGTCTAAACTAAATAAAACCGAAAGTATAATGAAAAATCCAAAACTATTATAACCTTGCTCAGATGCCTGGTAAAACATTTTCTTTTCATGCTCCATCTATGTGGACTGAACTGCAAAACTTTATCCCATTTTTTTATAGATAGATAGATAGATAGATAGATAGATAGATAGATAGATAGATAGATAGATAGATAGATAGATAGATAGATAGATAGATAGATTTACTTTATTAATCCATTTTCAAATTCAAAATATGGTCACCCCTCCACAGAAACAGTCATACAACATCAACAATAAATAAATAAATGCAGACTGTAAATACATAAAAATAAGTTAGATCACAGGTGTCAAACATGCGGCCCGGGGGCCAAATCTGGCCCGCCAAAGGTTCCATTCCGGCCCGCAGGATGAAAGTGCAAAAATTAACCTGAACAGTCCAGGTTGAAAAAATCCTTTTGGTTCAGGTTCCACATACAGACCAATGTGATCTACAGTAAAAATAACAACACAATAACCCATAAATAATGACAACTACAAATTTTCTTTGTGAAAAATTATGTGGAAAAAATTTAAGTGAAAAAAATAACATTACACTGAAAATATTTACATTTACAAAACTATTCTTTCACAATAAAATGCAAATAAATACATAAATAAAAACAAAGATGAACAACTCGAAATGTGCAATTTTAATAATATTCTGCCTGTTACTAAATGTTTTTGTGCATTTATGGATCCACTGTGTTCTGGAGTTGTGTTCATGAGAGATGTAACATTGTAGAAATTGTTTAAATTTTAGTTCCAAATTCCAAAAATTTAACAATATTCTGCCTGTTACCAAATGTTTATGTAACATTGTGTGTAATGTACATATATAAATAAGTCGAGGCATAATTGTTAAAATTGCACTAATTTTTCAAATGAAATTTCTGTTTTTTCAGGTTATTCACATCTTTTTTATAAAATGTAAATATTTTCATAATTTAACTGAGGGTTTTTTTTTGCATTAAAACAAAAAGAAAAACTTGGATTTGTCATTATTTATAGGCTCTTAAGTCATTATTTTACTGGTCTGGCCCGCTTGAGATCAGATTGGGCTAAATACGGCCCCTGAACCAAAAGGAGTTTGACACCCCTGAGTTAGATTAAAAGAAAGTAGAATTAAAAGACAACATGTTTAATATCATTAAATGTATTTTACAGCCGTTAGGAATCCTGTTACTGCTTTACATAATCTTTATAGATGAGTGAATATAGAAATGTTCGGTATGGTCAATTTGTTTCTTTTTATCTTCTTGATTTCTCATTTATTCTTGTTTTATTATCCTTTATTAACTCATAAAAACCCAAACAGCCACTGGCGACCAAAAGTTTCTACTGATCTAAACTGTTTAATACCTGTTGATCCACTAATGCTATCAATCCATGTAAATAATTAGCGTAAAATACAGTTTGTCATCTTTTCATGGTCATCAGATATGACCCATTTGGACGTTTAGAGGCTCCGTATTGAACGTGGAAACACCGTCATCTTCTACAACATTGGTTCACCAGTAAAACCAATGGAGTTGGATCAATGACAGTGGAGGGAGACACTTGGTTTATGTTCAGTTAATGACTCAAAAAGTAACTTTTTCTTCAGTTTTCTATGTTTTTGATATAATAACCCTCAACTGCAAACTCAGCATAATAATTAAACTACATGATCAATAAATTAAATATTGGAAAATACCTGATTTTCACTGAAAAAACACAAAATACAGAGGAAAACACTATGATAGATGGTGATAAATTACTTTAAAAAGGTTGAAATATACAGAAAAATCTATTTGGGAACTGCCCCAAAAGTAGCACCGGGTCTTTATGGGTTAATTGCTTTTAGATTTTTAGTTTATTACACTTGTAAAATGTCCGTGTTGCAGGCATTTTGATCAGAACTCCACAGAAGAAGGAAAAAGAACACCCTGGATTAAAACCAGATTAATGAATAAATAATAGGCATGAAAAAACACTGAAAGGTAGCAGCAAGACATAGCATTTCATTTGGTCTGAGTCATCTCTTTTTAAGTATCCTTTATTTATCCAGAAGGTCCCATTCTGTTCTGAGTTCTGATCAAAATGACAGCAATTAGCAGTTTTAAATAGAAAACAATCATACAGTATAAATTACACTAAGCAAATACAATGAAACATAAAAAGGTTAGGGGAGTAAAAGAAAAAACAAAACACAACAAAAGAAAATGCAAGAAAAATGCAAATAAACCAAACCAGCAAAATCTGTGACTCTCACCATCTACAGAAATTATGAAACGCAGCAGCAGCAAGTTTCTTTCAATTCCAGTTTCTAAACTTACACCTATACAATTCCCAGGCTACAGCAGCTTTCACCAAGTAAGAAGTTAGAATAAAGAAATACTTGAGAAAATATTTTCCTTGTTTGCTAGGTAGTTGACAAGGCAGACAGGTGTAGAACTTCTACTTATCTACAGCCAATATGTTTTGGAAAAATGGACTCAATCCATGCGTTTCCATGACAGCTTTTATTCCTGGTTTAAACTGATTAAAGGTTAGATCCTATTTCAGATGCCCATGTAAACACCTTATTCCAGTTGAAAAAGAAAAGTTCAGATTAAATTTAAACCTGATTAAACTCACTGGTTTACTCCACCTTTGAATCTGGTCTAAATTATTCCTCAGACAGAAGAATATGCAATGCAGTCTAGTCAACCCAAACCGTTCCAGTGGACTATTCTGATGGGATCTACCAGCCTGGAAAACCCTGAAGGAATAGTTCACCACTTGTTTTTTATTTATTCGTCATGCACTCATGAGTTCGATAAGTGGGCAAAACAGTTTGCACTGCAGTGCACTGACTGCTCTGTTCTCGCAGCCCTTCCGTTAGCTTAGCTTAGCCTAGTTTAGCATAATTGCTTCATTCCTATGGTCAGACGTAGCCAGGCTTTTATGGGTGATTTGTAGTATTTTATGAGTGATTTTGTGAAATTCAGTTCTCCCTAATCATTACTTTAGTCTGGTGGGGTCAATATGATCACAAATTGAGGCTCAAATCATGGCCATGTGACTTACTGCAGTAATAAAATCTTGGGAAATAAAAACTAATGCAAAGCTATAACAGTAAAGCAAAGCTAATTTAGCGCATGCATCCCTTCCAACAAAAAGATTTTCCAACTTCCATCAACACAACAGTCCCAAGATTGTATGAGTGCAGTAAGTCGCTGATCTAAAGAAATAATTAGGGAGAATCGGATTTCAGAAAATCACTTCCAAAAGACGACAAATCACCTTTAAAAAACTGGCTACGTGTGACCATGGAAATGCAGTGACTATGCTAAGCTAAGGTTACAGAAGGGCTGCAAGAACCAAATAAATGTTTCTCATGTCAACCTTTATTTGGGTTTAACATTTCCATGTAAACAGAAAAGAAAGTACTTCAGTTCCCAATTAATTTCTTCTGGAAAAATAAATCAGATTTAAAAAACATCATGTGACTGTACCCCATGTGGTTGTTTTGCTGGTACAAGTCATTTATTTAACCTTTATTTAACCAGATAAAACCTACTGAGATCAGGATCTCTTTCACTAGGGTGACCTGGACCATCATCACCATCTATATTTTTTGTGTTTGTAATGATACGGCACAGTTTTTATAATTAAAACTGATTACTTTCAGATCCCCTGGCTGTGAGTCCTGGATGTTCATAGGTCCCAAAACACCAGTTTGAGAACCACTGCTGTGTTAATGTCAGAGCAATTTTGCATGTATTTATCTCATAAATGTCCCTCAATAACTTTGGGAAAAGGAGGTGAAGGTGACTGTTTACTTTCTTTAAAAAGTACATTATTAACAGTGAGTCGTGTGTTGTAGGACAAAGACGAATGCACAGATCCAGGAAGCAAGGTTATAATAGTTTTGGATTTTTCATTATAGTTTAGTTTTATTTAGTTTTGACTTTTTTTTCTCTAATTCAGTTAGTTTTAATTAGTTTTTAGAGCAGGTTTGCTACTTTTTATTCATTTTCGTTTTTTTTCTAAATGCTTAGTTTTAGTTTTGTCGTGTCTTTTATCTTTTTTGCTGTCGTATTCAAATAGGCTAAATCCCAGACAGGACTCTGCTGTTTCCTCCCAACTTTAGTCTCCATGTTTCCAGGTAGAGTGGGGACCAGAAGACGACTCTAAATGACAAGTGGCGACAAGTGATGGACCACGAAGTGTCGTATGGTGCCGCTAGCTAAAATTGCTCGAAGGAAATAAATCGATTTCATATCAATCCGACATTGACAAAGACGAAAAACGAAGGGAATTTTATCCATAATTTTTATAAGTTTTAGTTAGTTTTGTAAACACAATACAGTTTCAGTTAGTTATCGTTTTTTCTTTTAATTATAGTTTTTATTTATTTCACTTAACGAAAATGTTTTTACAATTCTAGTTTTCATCATTTCATTAGTTTTCGTTAATGATAACCTTGCCAGGAAGTCCACACACAAAACTTTAAATAATGAGGAGAGATATATAAAAGCCTTGAAGTCAACATGTTTTAACATTAAACAGTTTCAATCATCAGGACTACACAACACAACAAAGGTGTAACCTCCTTTATAAAGTATAACAAGTGGTGCCAGGCACAAGAAACCCCGCCCCTTGCATTTATTGTACTTTATTTTGGCATCGATCCAGATGATGTCATCATGTCTATGTGTGTATATTGCCTCTATATATGTGCCAAGTTTGAAGTAAATTAAAACAAAATTGATGTTTTTATAAACATGTGAAATTTCGCCCATTATAAGTGAATGGGAGAGAAAAAAAGATTTAAAAATTCATAAAAAATTTTAACTTTGAACTATTTTCCCCATAATGTAACCACATCTATTCTGTGTCACTGGCAATCTATAAAACAAATTTGGTATGAATTCAACCAATAGTTTTGTTGCTACAGACATTTGAAATTTTGGCCATTATAAATAAATGAAAAAACTTTTTTTTTTTTTTTTTTAATTCATAAAAAATTTGAACTTTGACCCACTTTTCCCAAAATGTATAGACATCTATTCTGGGTCACTGGCAATATATAACTGAAATTTGGTATGAATTTGACCAATAGTTTTGCTGCTAGAGTGTTAACAAACAAAGAAACAAACTGAACCAAAAACAATAGCCCTTGCCTCCCCTTCGGGGTGCAGGGTAATAACAACAGCCAATAACAAGACCCACATGTTCAACACATCTGGTAGACATCTAATTTTTAATTTTTGTGGTTTAATATTTGCATTTTAAGCTATAAAGTAGCAAGAAATACAATAGTTGTGCAGGATTCAACAACTGTCTAACTATCTCATGGTAGCTTGTAAATGCTAAAGAAATTGTGCATCCTGTTACTCATATTTCTTAAGGAGGGAGTGTTGCCTTCAGCCCAGCAGCTCTTTTCACTCAAGGCTTCGCTGCTGTGCATTATGGGTCATTAGCATTACTGTGGCTAGGCTAGCAGTTCTGTTTAAGTTGGTTTATAATGATTGTTTTGTGTTAAAATCCACTGGCAACCAAAATCATTTAATGTTATAAAATGTCGAATACCTGTTGATCCACTATTTCTATCAATACATGTAAATAATTGGTGTAAAATGCAGTTTTTCATCTTTTCATGGTCATCAGATATGACCCATTTGGACGTTCAGAGGCTGCATAGTTACTATGGAAACACTGTCATCTTGTACAACATTGATTCACCAGTAAAACCCATGGAGTTTAATCAATGACAGTGGATGGACACACTGGGTTTATGTTCATTTAATGCTATATTTTACTGAAAAGGTCAGACCCAGTACTACATTTGTGACAATTCCTAAATGAATGTTTCTCTATTTTTAACCTTTAAGTGATTTTTCACCATTTATTCTTCTGTTATGCTCTGTATTCTGCATTTTAAGCAAAAATCAGGCCTTTTCCTAAATTTAAAGTACTGATCATGTAGATGTCCATGAAAGCTCAAATTAATGTTGAGGGGGTTTATATCAAAAACACAGAAAACTGAAGAAAAAACTCACTTTTTCAGCAAAGACATCATTAACTGAACCAAGTGTCTCCATCCACTTTCACTGATCCAACTCTATGGGTTTTACTGGTGAATCAATGGCGTAGAAGATGACGGTGTTTCTATGTTCACTATGGACCCTTTGAACGTCCAAATGGGTCATATCTGATGACCATGAGAAGATGAATAACTGTATTTTACACCAATTATTTCCATTTATTGATAGGATTAGTGGATCAACAGTTATTAAACATTTTAGATCAGTAGATTCTTTTGGTCACCAGTGGCTGTTTGGGTCTTTAAGGGTTAAATTATTATACATATTGTGCCACATTATGCTGCTCTGTGTTCTGTTTTATCATCTTTACCATTCATGTTATCATGTATGTTGGACTGTCAAAGCTCTAACACCACAAATGAATTTATTGAACCACTGAATTTCTTTCTTTTGCAATGTAAAACGTTAATATGTTAAGTTACTTGATGATGAGAATGGGGGTTGGATTAACCCTTTCATGCATGAATTATGAGAACCTTAATCAGGATTTTTTTTTCCTGAGTGTTTTTATTCCTCTTTATGCGTGGAAAAAAAAACATGCCTAAAGAAAATTTTCTTATGAACCTTTTTTTCATGGAGTTGTAAAAATCTCCACTCAGCTGGACACCATGCATTTCATTGTTGAGGCAAAGAAACGTGTATTTACTGATATACCGTGTGAAAACTATGAAATAAAAACATTTTGAATGCTTATTCTAGGTCATTCATTTCTCAGAAAGGGTTAGTTGTTTGTTTACCTGCTTTACCAGTTTGTCTGATAAATGAATTATCTACAAAAATTATATGTGGAAGACAGTATGAACCTTTAGCAGACATTTTTAATGCTACTAATCTGAAGTTTTCTCACATTTGAACATGCTAATACCAGTCAGCACTCACATCATGGAGATAATATGCAAAAAAAAAGGTGGTTTTTGACTAATTTTTAGGTGGTTTTGGGTAATTTTTGGGTGATTTTTAGGTGGTTTATTGCATGATTTTTAGGTGGTTTTTACATGGCTTTTAGTGGGGTTTTTTTGGGGTAATTTTTGGGTGGTTTTTAGGTGATTTTTTGGAGTAATTTTTAAGTGGTTTTGTGGTCATTTTTGGGTGTTTTATAGGTGGTTTTTGAGTTATTTTTAGTTGGTTTTAGGGTAATTTTTGGGTGAATTTGGTGATTTTTGCGTAGTAACTTATCATTTCTACATGGAAAAAAACAAAAACAAAAACGACAACTTAAAAAAAAAAACACACACACAAACTGTTAATTACAGACTTATAACAATAACAAGCACTTGATTTACACTTAAACATGTTACTCTAGATCAGGTTTATCAAGAACAGCAAAGTTACAGTAATAGTATGAATGTCACTGTATGGGATGGTGCATAAGTGTCTACAAACAACAAAACAAACAACAAAATCCCTGAATATACAAGAGAACAGCTGGAGAAGAACTGTCCACTGTGCATGAAAGGGTTAAATAAGTTTTTCTTCTTCCCAGTCCTTTTCGAGTGTAAATGAATGATTTAGCAATTTTTTTTATCTTGCATGTATTCTGTAAATCACAGGTGTCAAACATGCGGCCCGGGGGCCAAAACAGGCCCGCCGAAGGGTCCAATCCGGCCCGTAGGATAAATGTGTGAAATGCACAAATTATACTGAATATATTAACAATGAAGGATGTAAAAATCATTTTAGGTCAATTCAATTTAAAGTGGGTCAGACCAGTAAAATACTATCATAATAAACTATAAATAATGAAAAACCCAAATTTTCCTCTTTGTTTTAGTGTAAAAAAAAGTCAAATATACAAAAATGTTTATATTTAGACTAGCCCTTTTTCACAAAAAAATGTGAACAACCAGAATAAATATGAATAACCTGAAATGTCTTAAGAAAAGTATGTGGAATTTTAATAATATTCTACCTGTTATTAAATGGTTGGTGCGTTTGTAGATCCACTGTGATCTGTAAGTTCTAATGTACATGTGTAAATGATAAACTGAGGCAGAATATTGTAAAAATTGCACTTATTTTTCTTAAGAATTTTCAGATTGTTCATATTTGTTCGTGTTATGTTCGAGTATAGTCCGTAGATGTAAACATTTTCATCACGGAGTTTGAATTTTTTTCACTCAAAAACAGAATATTTTGGAGTTGACATTATTTATAATAATAACTTTTTATCCTATTATTTATATTATTTTACTGGCCTGGCCCACTTTAGATCCTATTAGGCTGAATGTGGCCCCTGAACTTAAATGAGTTTGACACCCCTGCTGTAAATGCTCAAAATAAACAAAACAAAACAAAAAAAGTTACTGATTTTCCTACCAAAGCATCAAATATTTGCCGTCGACTAGTGACAAAGCCCCAGAGCCCTAAAAGTGGAACATGTACTAACTTCAGACATAGCAAAAACAACAAGAATAATTGTAAGTAATTGTCAAAATCATTAATATCTTCATTATATAAGGTTTAATCTCTTGAATGCCCGTGTGTCACACCATCTGATATCAAAGTTTAATTTGGAAGCGCTGATTACAGGTTGATAACAGAGCACACTTGTGAATGTCACCAATTAATTAAATGACTAAAAGTGTGAAATAGAGTGTTGTGAACCAGCTTTACTCCCCTAGAAACCACCTACACACAAGTTTCCTTTCGACCATAAATGATGTTATTGTCGTTCTGCAGTTTTCAACATAATAAGATGCAACTTTCAAAGAATTTTTTTGGGGGTTGATTTGTAAATGAGGCCGCTCTGTGAGTTTTATGGAAGGTTTTAGCAGCAAGGCAGAGTAAATACTACAGATAACCTTAGTAGTTGCAAATATTTGGATTTATTGTCACGGAAGGTTTTAGTCTGTAGAGAAATGAATTGCCAATGGCAGTCTAATATCAGCGAGTAACAGCAGTTTAACCGAGGAGAGAGTCCTGAAATCTGCAACGACGATAAACACAGATGAGTGAAATAAATCCTGTCACAAATTAATTTCCTGTCCCTGAAATCATTCCTGATTACAGGTGTCTTCCTCTCCATTATCCTTTCAATCATTGTGCACAATGTCAGTGGAGGGAAATGAAATCAGACCACATTGTGCTGAAGGAACAGACACAATCACCAAACTCTGCAACTGAATGACTCATAGAGGTTAGACTGGAAAATGGGTCAGTCTATTATTTGTCATCTTGCTTTTTTCATACAAAAACACATCTATCTTTGCAACTATCATTCCTCATTTCCCCCAACTGACTGCATTTTATTACAAGGTTTATGAATAAGACAAGAGGAGTCTGAAACGTATAGTCACAACTGTTACTTAACTTTCAACACTGACAGTCTTGATATGTTTAGACATACTCGACATGTGGAAATTATTTATGTTTTCCATAAACTGGGGGACGGGGGATTATAAAATGTAACGTAGATGAGTGATGACATTCCTTGAGCTATTACGGCTCCTCTTAAAATTGCGTCATTCTCTGATGAGATATAAGATAGAGAATTTAAATGATAAAGAGCTGGCTCTGCACAAACATTTGTCAGTTTTTATGAGTTCCGTTCCTGTTGCTGTGTTTTATAACATTAATTTTGCATTGTGGTATCTTGAAAGCGGCGCTACATGTGGGCGTAAAGCCACGATGCCAGTAATGAAGCAACTTCTAAAAGAGAGCAGCTTTCATAACAATGACAATGAAAACTAATGATTGCGTTATCAAATATTCATTGGGTTGTATGTGCAGGCACTTTCTGAGTATATTTCACATTTATTTTAATTATAATAACACAGAAGACTTTGCGTTTTGATTTTTGTGGTTTATATGAAGTGTCTTGACTATAAGATATGGCCATTTAACCCCAAAGGTATTAGTTTTAAAGGTTTATAATAGGTTTCTTTGGTTTGTTCTGTAGGCCTATGTGAACGTCTTCCATGCTCTTGTCTTAAGATAGGTATTAGGGTGGTCCAAAAATTTTTTTTTAAGATTCTCTAGATTAGAACCCTGCATTTGGTTCCATATCTGCCAAATTACTTCGGTCATAATTTTATGCAAATTAATTAATATTTAGAAGTTGCACAAGACACGTGAAGATTGCTCTATACAGGGTGGGGAAGCAAAATTTACAATATTTTGAGGCAGGGATTGAAAGACAGTGTATGACCAATTAGTTTATTGAAAGTCATGAGAATTTAAATCTTCAAATCATATTTTACTGCATTTCTAACGCTCTTGTTGTCTACCTCAAGTTCAGTTGCCATTTTTCTCATGGATTTGCTTGGATCCTTTAGGATTTTGGATTTGAGAGCTTTAATAAAAGGTTTGGTACGTTTTTTGTTGCTTCCTCCACTTCCAGACTTTCTCGTAATAGTTTTGCTCATAGTCATTCTCTTCTTTCCATTATAAACAGTCTTTATGGACACTCCAACTATTTTTGAAATCTCCTTTGGTGTGACAAGTGCATTCAGCAAATCACACACTCTTTGACGTTTGCTTTCCTGATTACTCATATGGGCAAAAGTTTCTGAAAAGGTATGGATAATAGTGTTAGGTATGATTATGACATCAATATATGTTTGGTTTCAAAACAACTGACATAGTGCCTGCTGAGAAAAAACAACTAAATGTTCATTGTAAATTTTGCTTCCCCACCCTGTATACTATAACAGAACTAGCCAAATGAATAAGGCATATTAAAATAATTTGTAATTTTATTCTCAAAATCAAACTGCAACTCGCATAAAAATGTTACTTAGAAAGTCCAGCAACCACTGTTGCTTTACTGAAATTAAAAAAAAAAAGTTCCTGTGTTCTTTGCCAACTTGGAGCCAGTACTGTTTGTGATCTTCATTTTTTGTTCGGCTACAGTTGAAGTCTTGAATAAGCTCCGCCCCTCTTTCAGCAACATCACTGACAACTTTTCTGGAATGCACAGTTTTAGCATCCTTCTGAAAGTCTTCATCATCAGCCCAGTCTTCTGGAGGAATTCTTAAGAATGTTTGTGGCAGATCCAAAGTTTCAAAGAAACGCGTGGTGCTGGTGATGACAAAATCACTGATCTGCTTCCCTTCATAATCTGATGGATTAAGGGCATCCCAACGCTTTAGTGGAACCGAAAGAACCTTCATTTTCCATCATGTTGTGAACCATTAGCTGCTTTTGCTCTTGTGTCACACTGGAGTCACAGAATGCCAGGCCAACCAGTTCTTCACTCCAGTACCACAGATGTGGGCGGCCTTACTTCATACATATATTGCTAGATGAAGCACTAAAACCTTGGTTTTGATAGTGCTGCTGCTTCTCTTAGCAGGTCGGCTCGGCTATGCTGAAAATGCACAATTAGTCAATTTCCCGGAAACTTCCAGCAACTTGTGCAACCTCTAAAGCATCTCATTTTTCTTCCAAATTTTTTCCTAAATCATGTTTTGAACGCCAAAACCTAATGCAGGGGTCTAATTGAGGTTATCTGAAACTTCATTTTTTACCAGGACTGTTGGACCACGTTACTAGGTATATACTGTGAGATTATTGGCTGCCCCGGATAAAACATAGCAATGTATTTGGTTATGACTACAAAGCTGAGGTCCTCTGGCTGGACAAAACGCTAATTTCTCTCAAACTCTGAATTTTTTCTGAACTGCTTTGTCCTCCTGAGGTTTGTGGATGTGCTGGAGCCCATCCCAACTGTACAGATGAACAACATTCACTCTCATCTTCAGATTTAGAGGGGTCATATTTTGCTAAACCCACTTTTATCAGTCTTTGGTACATTAATTTGTGTATTTTGGGACCCTAATTGTTCAAAAAGTTTGAATTTGAACCCTCCAGGTGCTGCAAAGCTATCTTTATATTCATTTTAGCAAAAATCAAGTGGATTTCTTAAATTGTTATGTCTATGTCTAGTTACGTCACAACATTTCCTGATGAACATTTCTCAGAGTACACCATAATTGTTTGTCAGCAGCAGCGGTTGAAGTAAAAACTGAAAATACATGTATGTCCAAAGTTTGAGCTAAAATGTTCCGTTGTTGGTTGTATTAACAAACACATATGGTTGAACGGGACATAGCAGCACAGCCAACAACCTGGAGGAGTGGGGTGTGAAGTGGCTCACTTGCATTTAAAGGGCCAGCGCTCAAAACAACCTTTCTGGTGTCATTACTCAGAAATAGGGTTGAACATGGACCAATGGAGTTGAATTTACCCTTTCATGCATAGTGATCACTCCAGTGGACAGTTATTCTCCAGCTGTTCTCTTGTATATTCATGGATTTTGTTGTTTTAGTTCCATATCAGCCAACACAGTGGACACTTTTGCACCATCCCATAATAATACACTGACATTCATACCATTACTGTAACTTTGCTGTTCTCAATAAACCTAATTTGCACTAACATGTTTGAGTGTAAATCAATTGCTAATAAAATTGGGAATATGATAAAATGTGACAAAACATCAGGTTAGCTGCCTTAAAAATGTTTTGATTTTATAGTTTTCACACAGTAGATCACTTTCTGATATTTCCATGAAAAATTATGGAGGTAGATTTGTTTTTTTATTGCAGTTTTTTGGATCTCAAATATTTTTTGCATTCGTCTTATTTTGTTACTTTTAATTAAATTTCTGATTATTTTATTGAATATTTAACCAGTTAAATCACCCAAACTTGCTTTACTTGACTTTGTTTTCTAGTAGTGGAATGAATCACAGTACATTTACTATGCTACAAGTACAAACCAAAAACAAATATTTTCAATAGAAAGAATAAATAACTAAATAAATAAATAATTCACTTAAATTAAAACAAAAAAAAAATAAAAAAAATAAAAACCTTTTCAATCAAAGAAACAAAGTGTTCAAATGCAATTTTTTGGATCTTAAATATATATATTTTTTGTATTCAACACTTTTTTTCTTTGATTGAAAAGGTTTTTTTTACTGCAAAATTTTTTTTTTTGTGATTGAAAATATTTTTTTATGGTTAGAGCAAGCAAGAAACAAATCTACTTTCATAAAAAATAGGTTCAATAAAAAAAATTCAATCGGACTGTTTTTTCATGCCTAAAGAGGAATAAAAGCACTCAGGAAAAAAATCTGGACTAAGGTTCTCATAATTTATGCATGAAATAGTTAATGAAGAATTCAGACCCAAGCATAGCATTTACAGTTTATGTAGACCACAGGGAACTATTTTAAAATGCATAATTCCATTTATAAAAAGCAAATTATCACTCCTTTAAGGGTGATTTAGATTGACCAATTAACACGGCATCCCCAAATGGTGGACTTTGATCCAAATTCGGACTGCAAGAGGCTTTCACCCAGATCGACAAGCGTTTTGACCAAAACAAGACACTATTTGGCTGTTTCTTTAATTGTCATTAAGAGACCTGTCTGTCTGTCTGTCTGTCTGTCTGTCTATATCTATCTATCTATCTATCTATCTATCTATCTATCTGGGTCATTACCTCTGCCAGGAGGTATTGTGATCACTTTGCTTCATGTGTTTGCGTGTTTGTCTGTTTGTTTGTTAGCAAAATAACTCAAAAAGTTATGGATGAATTTTCATGAAATTTTCAGGAAATGTTGACACTGGCACAAGGAAGAAATGATAAAATTTTGGTGGTGATCGGGGGGGACGACCACACACACACACACACACACACACACACACACACACACACACACACACACACAGATCTGTCCTGGCGGAGGTCTGCGCTCTCCGAGTGCTTTACTTGTTCCATATGAAATCAACAGATTTTAAGAAAAGTTCCCACCTGACCCTCTCAGATTTTTCTAAATTTTTACATACTTATAGAACATTATATATGATGGGAAAATCCAAAATTTCAAGGCTTAATTGTAAATAGTTCCAAAGTTATGACCATTTGAAGTAGGTAGGGGGTACCCTAAAATTGTGACCAAAATTAAGACTTGAAATTTTCAGCTATTTTCAGGCTTCTTTAACTTCTGAACAACAAGAGCTAGAGGTCTGAAATTTTCAGAATCATTTCACGGGAATCTATAGTCGTAAGAAATGTGAAAATATTTACTTAAAATTTATAATTGCATGTTACAGAGAATGACAAAGTTGAGATTTTATCCATCGCAAACTTCTAAAATGCTACTTTTGGCCACTCATTACACAAAAAACAATCATCATATTCATTAGAAATTCTATGTGCTATATCTTGGCTACTTAGGGAATGGATCTGTGTAAAATGAAGGTCCTATGTTATGTTATGTATGATAAATGAACAGCTGAAAATCTATCTATCTATCTATCTATCTATCTATCTATCTATCTATCTATCTATCTATCTATCTATCTATCTATCTATCTATCTATCTATCTATCTATCTATCTATCTATCTATCTATCTATCTATCTATCATTTTACTTCAAAACTGTGAAAATGTAAAAGAAAAGCCCATGCTGACTAGTGCTACAATGGAAATCAGGACCTTGTTGCCTTGAGGTGAATCTGCTGATCACAGTTGACCTCTTCATGAGTCATCACCGAGTCCACATTGTACCACCCCACCCCCCTTTGGGATTTTGTCCTGTACACATACATATGCCATCTATAAAAACACAATCATTAGCTTCATGGGTCACAACTATAACTTAAAGATACTATAGTAGATACTATTAATACCATAGCTTTGCAAAGATGAACATCATCTGTTTAATTCTTTAACACTGACTCGCATTGTCTGAAAATATCATATACCTCAGTTTATCAGTCATGAAATCTAAAATCTCAAAATCTCATAATGAAATGCTTAATGAATTGTTGCCTAATGAACTGTTCATGAATAAATATCTTTGCATTTATGAGTCACTTTCAATACTTGTTAATGTATTCCTTCTGTGTACATTTTTTTGTTGTTCTTTTTTTAAATGCTTTGGGTTAATGCCACAACACAATGAAATGTGGAAATTCCCTCAGGCTAAATCTGCAGAAGTGCCAGCTTACAGAAACTGGCCATAAATGACTGAAAATATCCATGAGAAAGCCTTCAAATCACTGCACAATATGACAGTGGGACAGCCCTGAGCATTCAACACGCCTCACAGTCTGTCATTCTGTAGGAGAAGACTCTGGGATTTCTTCTGCTGGCAGTTGATTAGTTGAGGTCGAACACCTGTAGAAGCCATTGGGTCCGAGTTCCCTTAAGTCCTGGCTGGATTCTGTCCCTGTTTTCTCCTCAGGCTCCCCACATCCTGATTTGGTTATATAGCTTTAGGTTTATCTTATATTTTGCACCTTACAATTTAAGATGCATAGACCTGCAATAAACCTGGCAACATGTCCATGGTGTACCTCATTTTCACATGTTGGTAACTGGCATAGGCTCCAGCGTTCCTCCTGAGGATTAACTGGTTTGGAAAATGAATGAAGGAATAAATTTAAGACACACATTCTTCACTCATGCACATCTTACACTTCTTAATTTATTGAATATCCACTTTTGTGTTGTAAATTCCTAATTTAATTGCTTTTAATTAGATTTAATGAAGTATACTTTCAGTGGATCATTATATTTGTTCAACTTTTTGTTGAAAAAATGGGGGCTCATCCGGGATACAAAAACAGTATTCACTGGGTACGGTTACATGATGTTTTTTTAAATCCAATTTATTTTTCCAGAAGAAATTAATCAGGAACTAAAGTACTTGCTTTTCTGTTTACATGGAAATGTTAAACCCGAATAAAGGTTTACATGAGAAACAAATATTCGGTTCTTGCAGCCCTTCTGTTACCTTAGCTTAGCATAGTCACTGCATTTCCATGGCCACATGTAGCCAGTTTTTTAAAGGTGATTTGTAGACTTTTGTAAGTGATTTTGTGAAATCCGAGTCTCCCTAATTATTTCTTTAGATCTGCGACTTACTGCCCCCATACAATCTTGCTGACAGAAGTTGGAAAATCTTTTTGTTGGAAGGGATGCATGCACTAAATTAGCTTTGCTGATTTTATTACTGCAGTAAGTCACATCGCCATGATTTGAGCCTCAATTTGTGATCATATTGACCCCACCGGACTAAAGTAATGATTTGGGAGAACTGAATTTCACAAAATCACTCGTAAAATACTACAAATCACCTATAAAAGCCTGGCTATGTCTGACCATAGGAATGAAGCCATTATGCTAAACTAGGCTAAGCTAAGCTAACGGAAGGGCTGCGAGAACAAGGCAATCGGTGCACTGCAGTGCAAACTGTTTTGCCCACTTACGGAACTCATTAGTGCATGACAAATGAATTAATAAAAAACAAGTGGTGAACTATTCCTTCAGGGTTTTCCAGGCTGGTAGATCCCATCAGAATAGCCCACTGGAACGGTTTGGGTTGACTAGACTGTATTGCATGTTCTTCCGCCAGCGCAGAACGTGTGCGTCATCGCAACAGGACAAGACAACGAGCATGTGCAGAATGACAGGAATAAAGTCCAAACGGAATAAAGGGTTTACATGTCCCAGGAATAATTTAGCCCGGATTCAAAAGTGGATTAAACCCATGACTTTAATCAGGTTTAAATTTCATCCCAACTTTTCTTTTTCAACTGGAATAAGGTGTTTACATAGGCATCTGAAATAGGATCTAACCTTTAATCAGTTCAAACCAGGAATAAAAGTTGTCATGTAAACACACGGACAGTTGCTTTTTTTCTGGAACTACTTTAGCATTTAATTGATTTGGTTCATGATCTTCCCCTCCACCAACTTGCATGAATATCAGTAAAATGTTTTTTGTGCAATCCTGCTTGACATATTGACTTAACTATTTGAGGTGCTTATAGTTCATCTACATCTCCAAACTTTTATTTCCTGACAAAGTGCAGACGAATTTTACTGTCCTACTTTCTCTGTTTTTTTTGGGGGGGATTTTCTTTAATGTTAAAGTGCTACAGACTTACAAAGTGCAAGACAAATCAGGCTGAAAACATTAAAATTTCTTTCTCATGCTTAATCCTGACCATTTTCAGGAATTCACGTCTTACTATTTGTTTCATCACTTTTCCTTACGTATCATTCCATGGGAAAGAGGAGGAGAGATTTGAAAAATGGGGCAGAGAAGTAGAAGAAAAAGGAAAAAAGAGAAGTGGGTGAAGAGAAGAAAGTTAGGCAATGAAGGGAAACAAAACGGCCAGCAGCAGTAGGTCATAAGAGCGGACTATAAGAAAGAAAAATTTACCTACCCACAACCATCTTCATCAGTGTGTTTTATCTTTCGGCTGATGGCCTTTTGCAGTATAAGAGCTCTTTTCTTTGGCTTAGGGCTGTGTTTCTCAGGCGTCAGATAAAAGTACCTGCAGTCTCAGAGATAAGCGGCGCAACCTCATAGAAACATGTGGGAAATGCGTCAACATGCTCGGGCTCTGAGCACTTATCTGAAGGGTTGAGAGTCACTGAGGTGAAAAGTTTAGGATATAAACAACTTCAAACAGACTCTACACAATACACGATGCAGACATGAAGTATGTTTCGGCAAAGTGTGTTTCCCAAAACTCATTTCAGGCCCACCCACCGGTGTATAGAATTTTCAACATTACATATAATTGCAAGTTTCGTGTGTTTGGTCAAATTGGCTCAATGTGATGAAAACTAGGCTGTGTAGTGGTGTCAGGGTGTGGTGGCCTGAACTACATTACATATGAATGTAATAAACACTAGAACACAGGTGTCAAACATGCGGCCCGGGGACCAAATCCGGCTCGCCAAAGGGTCCAATCCAGCCCGTGGGATGAATTTGTAAAATGCAAAAATAACACGTAAGATATTAACAATCAATGGTGTTAAAATCAGTTGAGGTCAATTCAATCTAAAGTGGATCAGATCAGTAAAATACTACCATAATAACCTAGAAATAATGAAAACTGCAAATATTCCTACTTGTTTTAGTGTAAAAAAAAAAAAAAGTAAAATTACACAAAAATGGTTACATTTACAGACTGGACTTTTACAAAAATGTCTGAAATGTGGAATTTTAACAATATTCTGCCTGATACTAAATGTTTTGTGTATTTGTAGATCCACTGTGATCTGTAAATTGTGATGCACATGTAGAAATGATAAATTAAGGCATACTATTGTTAACATTGCACTTATTTTTCGTAAGAATTTTCAGGTTGTTTATATTTGTTCATGTTATGCTCAAGCACAGTTCGTAGATGTAAACATTTTCATTATACAATTTTACTTTTTTCACTCAAAAACATAGAGAAAATGTTGGAGTTGACATTATAAGTTCTTTACCTATTATTTGTATTATTTTACAGGTGCGGCCCAGTTTATATCATATTAGGCTGTATTTGGCCCCTGAACTAAAATGAGTTTGACACCCCTGCACTAGAAGAAGGATAAGGACTTTAAGATTATGGGATTCTGTTGGTCTTTTCAGTCTAAAATAGGAGTTATGTTTTTGCCATGAATGAGACCAAGAAATAATTTGGTCAATGAAAATTAGCACTGATGCTAACTCCGGCATATTTACATGTTTATACCGAAATGGAATGTGTAAATGTGTTCATTAATGTGCACTGTCCTACCTAAATATAATGATAAATAATAGTTACTGCTACCATGTTCTTACTGTATTGGGAGGCATGGTGGCGTAGTGGTTAGCACTTCCACCTCTGGTTTGATTTTCTGTTGGACCTGAGCCATTATCTATTGAATTCACCTGATTTCTTCCAGGTCCTCTGGTTTGCCAAAGCATTAAAAACTAGTGTATACATTGGTTAATGTATCTCCTGTCACTGTTCCTGACCATGGTACTGATGACGATCAAGCTTCAATGGCAGCTAATGGCTCCAACTGGGCTAAATGCTAATGCTACCTGAAAATACTAATACTAGTTACTATGGGTGCATTATGCTGCGTTTCCGCTACGTGGAACCAGCTCGACTTGGCTCGGCTCGACTCGGTATTCCTGGAGACCGTTTCCATTAAAGGATACTACTGACTTTACAGTACCTGGACATCATAGCGATGCAGCACGTTATTTCCGTGTCGTCTGCTCAGAGAGTTGCTGAAAATTCGCTCGTTGCTTGTTGTCTCGTCTGAATTTTAACGTCGGCCACTAAAGACTGTATCTCCTCGACCGACCATGGTGTAGTTTTGGGCTGTTATCATGTGGATTAATGTACCGCTATATTTACTGTCCCCTTCCGCATCTGTTTTCTGTAAAATGGCGGGTCACAGAGAAAACTGTCTGACCAATCAGTGGTCTGCAGTGTGTATACGTCACGGTTTAATATCGCTTGGAACCTCGGTGGAGGTGATACCAAAAAACTAGTACCGGGTACCAGATTCCAGGTCCTTTTTCGAAATGGAAACACAAAAAGGCCGAGCCAAGTCAAGTCGAGCCGATACCGTGCAGTGGAAACGCGACATTAGAATGGGTAGAATGCAGAGACCAAATTCCCCTTTGAATGATAATAAGTGTAGTTAATTTGTTAACCTTTATGAAAATATCCAGGAAGATGCATAGGACCAGTCAACTGATCAGTCATGTGAGTTATTTGCTCGAGCAATTTTTATTTAGATGTAATTTGTACATCTATGTAGTTTGTATAACTCTTCTTCAGAATCACTTCAAGTGAGTGTTACAAGGTGATGTTCATATTTAGCTACATCCTTAAATTTTGCAGTGCAATACTTCATAGCGCAAATAAAGATAAGATAGTCCTTTATTAATCCTACAAGGGGAAATTCCAGATTTACAGCAACAACAGTGGAGCACAAACAAAGCACACAAGAGCAAAAAAGAGCAAAATCAGAAATAAAGACGAATCAAAAAAACTATTTACAGCTGTGCACATGCTGATCATACCACAGGTTGGCTGGGAGATACTCATACATACACCTATACACACATATCTACACACATAATTATACATATATAGACATGTATACAGATTATACATATGAGTATGTTTTATTGTACAGTTTATTACACAGAATTAAAGTCTGGCTACTGTATGAAATAAACTACAATATCTAACAGTAGAGTTTTGTGATCTACCTTATATGCGATATTTATATCTATTTAGAAATAACACAGATCCATATACTGAACTGCCAGGTCCTGTAATACCACCTTATACCTCTAGAGTGAGTAGTGAGACACTGTAGCCTTGAGTCTGTTGTCAGTATGTTAGCCGAATTCATCTGACCTATTCTAGCCTCTTTCCTGTTATGTGGAAAGACGGGTAACCACCACTGTCATCACCACTACCATTACCTGCTGCAAATAATAAACAGCAACCAGACTCAAAGAAAAGTAATGGAAAAAATAGAAGCAAAATGAGGAAATTGTTGCTGCTGTTTTCCCCTGCTGCAGCTCTCAGTGAAAAACAAAAAAAAAGTCTGATACACTGGTCAGATGGTGATGTTGTGATAACTTATAGAGATATACAGGGTGGGGAAGCAAAATTTACAATATTTTGAGGCAGGGATTGAAAGACAGTGTATGACCAATTAGTTTATTGAAAGTCATGAGAATTTATTTGCCACAAGAAAATTGACATAATAGAAAATGTTTTTATTCTATGTGTCCTCCTTCTTTCTCAATAACTGCCTTCACACACTTTCTGAAACTTGCGCAAGTGTTCCTCAAATATTCAGGTGACAACTTCTCCCATTCTTCTTTAATAGTATCTTCCAGACTTTCTCGTAATAGTTTTGCTCATAGTCATTCTCTTCTTTCCATTATAAACAGTCTTTATGGACACTCCAACTATTTTTGAAATCTCCTTTGGTGTGACGAGTGCATTCAGCAAATCACACACTCTTTGACGTTTGCTTTCCTGATTACTCATATGGGCAAAAGTTTCTGAAAAGGTATGGATAATAGTGTTAGGTATGATTATGACATCAATATATGTTTGGTTTCAAAACAATTGACGTAGTGCCTGCTGAGAAAAAACTACTAAATGTTCATTGTAAATTTTGCTTCCCCACCCTGTAGAGTTCTCAGTAAAGTATAAATGAGTGAATGAATGAATGAATTTATTTTTGTTTTTACATCAGTCATTGTACTAACCCTAACCCAGCTGCCGCTGCAGGCTCCTGCCTTTGTTTCTTGCAGGCGTCTGCAGCGGCAGCAGCAGCGTGAGCCTCCGTTTCCCACAATGTATGTCGCGACAAAAAATTCCGAAGATGCCCGAGTTACCTCCCAGCTCTGAATGTAAACACATGGTTTTGTTTATGGTGGATGACACTTCGAAATTGTTCACTGTAATGCAAGAGATTCAGGTGAGTAATCATAGAAAGACTTCCAGATTTGTGATACTTTGCATGTAACTGAGGTTTTACAGATTTGATGAAAAATTGTTCACAAAAGTCTCCTGCACCTTTAATCTTTGTGCTTTTTCAGGAGACAACAGGAGCACCGTCTATGGTCTTGTGGTGATTAGGTCATGTCCGTTGTTGGAGTGGTGATTAGGTCACTTGCGGCCCCAGGCATGGATCGCTTTCACACTGCAACGTACCGTACCGGAGTTCACGCAGTCGTACCCAGGACTACCTCCTCAACTGGACTTGGGTGTGGTACTTGAGCATGGAACATTTGCATTCACACTGATAAAATTAAGTGGACTTCGGGGTCAAACGGACTCGGATACAGATTTGAATACGCTGTGTGAAAATTCCCATAGACTAAACAACCAATTTCAGACCCTTTTCAGTGGCCTAATTTTGAGGCTATGACTGGGTGATGCTTTGGGTCATACTCACTTGTGTACTACCATCTATTGCTGTTGCCAGTTGTAGATTTTTTAATCCCAAAATTACAAATAGCTGCTCTATACTTATACTTTAAACTTATATCAGACTACCAATTCTACCAGTTCATTTATGTCACAGGTGTCAAACGTGCGGCCCAGGGGCCAAATCTGGCCCTCCAAAGGGTCCAATCTGGCCCCGGGCATGAATCTGTAAAATGCAAAAATTACACTGAAGATATTAATCATTTTAGTTCAGGTTCCACATACAAACCAATTTAATCTAAAGTGGGTCGGATCAGTAAAATACCATCATAATAACCTATAAATACTCACAACTCCACATTTTTCTCTCTGTAAATGTAAATATTTTCATGTCATTTTACTGTATTTACACAAAAACAAACTACCATTTCACAAAAATGCGAATAACCTGAACAAATATGAACATTTTGAAATGTCTGAAGTACAAGTTTACCAATATTCTGTCTGTTATTAAATGTTTTGTGCATTTGTCGATCCACTGTGATCTGTAAGTTTATATATGTAAATGATGTGAAGAAATTTCAGTCAGTTCATGTTATTCAAATCATTTTTAAAGGATAATTGGTAGATATAAACATTTTTATCGCTTAATTTTACTTTTTTCTCACTAAAAAGTAGAGGAACGTTTGGAGTTGTCATTATTTATATATTATTATGTTATTATTTTACTGGTCCGGCCCACTTCAGATCAAATTTTGCTTAATGTGACCCCTGAACTAACATGAGTTTGACACCCTTGATCTATGTGAATGTACAAATTAAACACAATATGTTTATTTTCTCACACATTATTGTTATTTCAGTCTTATGTCCTGTCCACATTAACATATTTTACAAAAAGAACATAATCTCTCCTTTTGGGCCTCCAATCCACACCAAATCACTATTTTATGTCACTTAAACAGAGATTGTTTTCTGGAAAATGACTGTCACATCTTGATTTGCACATGCCTATTGTCACTCTGTGTAATAAACATACACTTTTCTATATATACTCCTGAGAACCAGCAATGCATTTTTGTCCTCCGTAGGGGACAAGACTTTCACAGCTTTACTTAGAAAATAAAATCATGTCCACTGCAAAGGACATTCCATAAAAAATACAATAGAGGGTCATTCCATATAAAATCAACAGATTTTAAGACAATTTCCCACCTGACCCTCTCAGATTTTTCTAAATTTTTACCTTTACATTTACATTTATGCATTTGGCAGACGCTTTTTTCCAAAGTGACTTACAGGGGAAAATCACTCAATCAATCAAATTTTATTTATATAGTGCCAGATCACAACAAAAAGTTATCTCATGATACTTTATATATAGAGTTGATCAAAACCAGACTCTAAGCCAATTTACAGAAACCAACAGAATCTTTAATTTTTACATACTTATAGAACATTATATATGATGGGAAAATCCAAAATAAAATAAATATGGGAAAAATATGGGATTTATAGAAGCAAGGTGTGCTTAGTGTCAAAATTTAGGGCAATTCCTGTACTTTCACATAGTGTCTTTTATTTTGTGATACTACCTATCCCACATACTGATATTGACCCTTGAATCCGAAGGTCAGACAGATATTTTTGATTTTAAGCTGTTCATATATCATACATAACATAACATAGGACCTTCATTTTACACAGATCCATTCCCTAAGTAGCCAAGATATAGCACATAAAATTTCTAATGAATATGATGATTAGTTTTTGTGTAATGAGTGGCCAAAGGTAGCATTTTAGAAGTTTGTGATGGATAAAATCTCAACTTTGTCATTCTCTGTAACATGCAGTTATAAATTTTAAGTAAATATTTTCACATTTCTTAGGACTATAGATTCCTGTGAAATGATTCTGAAAATTTCAGACCTCTAGCTCTTGTTGTTCAGAAGTTATAGAAGCCTGAAAATAGCCGAAAAATGTCAAGTCTTAATTTTGGTCGCAATTTTAGGGTACCCCCTACCGACTTCAAATGGTCATAACTTTGGAACTATTTACAATTAAGCCTTGAAATTTTGGATTTTTCCATCATATATAATGTACAAGAAGTATGTAAAAATTTAGAAAAATCTGAGAAATTGAAATTATATAGAATGACCCTAGAAATAAAAATTGTATGTGAAAAACTGTTGCATTATGCTTTTTCCAATCTAGACAATTACTTAATGTAAAAGAGCCAAAACATTTACTTTCCTGGGTCTCAGGAGGATATGTATGTCGGAAACAACAACAACCACTGCATATATATGTATATATATATATATATATATATATATATATATAAAAGACAGACAGGCCACATAGGTGCCAAAATTAATATTTACCTGTAATAAATTGCTGTCAGTACAGTCACATGTACTGGTGTTTTGGCAGAATCGTTAGAATACAAAGAAATACTTTCACAATGAAAAAATTCAGGAAAAAGATCTGAGTCCGGATTTACTCGACTGTGTCCACCTGAGCATTTGTAGTGGATTGTGGTTGTCTGTATGTTCTTGTGTGTTCAGCAAAGGAAGAATATTTTAAAGACAAAGGGAAAAAATACCATTTAAGTCAGGGGTGTCAAACATGCAGCCCGGGGGCCAAATGCAGCCCGCCAAAGGGTCCAGTCCGGCCCCTGGGATGTTTTTGCCAAGTGCAAAAATTCCACAGTCTTGAATTGAATTAAGCAAAAAAGATTTTGCTTGAATTGAGGAAAAAATCTTGAATTAAGCCAAAAAAAAAAAATAAAAATCTTCAATTAAGCAAAAAAAACAAAAAAAAAAACATCTCAAATTTAGCAAAAAATCTTGGATTAAACCAAAAAAAAAACAAAAAAACTTCAATTAGGTAAAAAAAAAATCTTGAATTAAGCCAAAAAAAAACTTCAATTAAGTAAAAAATAATATTGAATTAAGCCCCCCCCCCAAAAAAAATCTTCAATTAAGTTAAAAAAAAATCTTGAATTAAGCCAAAAAAAAAAAAAAAAAATCTTCAATTAAGTAAAAAAAATCTTGAACTAAGCCAAAAAAAAAAAAAAAAAATCTAGAATTCACAACTAAATTTTTTTCCCTTTGTTTTAGTGCAAAAAAATAACATTAAATTATGAAAATATTTACATTTCAAAACTATCCTGTAACACTAAAATGTGAATAACCTGAACAAATATGAACAACCTGAAATGTCTAAAGAAAATTAAGCACAATTTTAACAGTTTTTCTTCCTGTTCCTCAGTGTTTAGTGTCTTTGTAGACCTGATCCATAATGCACATGGACAAATGATAAGTGGAGGAATAATATTGTTAAAATTGCACTAGATTTTCTGATGCTCTTTAATTTAAATTTCAGTTTTTGTTTTTTTTTTGTGATAGTTTATAAAAGTAAGCATTTTCATAATTTAATGTTTTGTTTTGTTTTTTTTAACACTAAAACAAAGACAAAAATTTGGAGTTGTCATTATTTATAGGTTATTCTGTTATTATTTTACTGGTTCGGCCCACTTCAGATCAAATTTAGCTGAATATGGAACTGAACTAAAATGAGTTTGACACCCCTGATTTAAGTGAAAGAACATGCGGTAAAACAGTCCATGCCACTGCTACTGTTAACTACCGTTTTCTCAATGAACTCCCAATATTTGAGTAATAGTAGTGGAAGAATTAACATCTTCTTAGTTGAATATTTCATATATGCAGACGGAATCCTAACTAGTGTCGAGATGCATTAGAGGGGGTGGGTTACATTTCAGTCTAGTGATTCTGGGAGGTTGTGAGAAGCCCCCGAGACAATGCAGGCCAGGAATTCTTTAACCCAGTTGTCTCCTACCTAATTTGTTTCTCCATATTCCTCTAGTGAGCCCACACACTCTTTGAATTATATTCGCCTCATTACATGCCAGCTATTTTGGTGTTTGGTGGAAAAATGAATAAGGCATGCCTCTGATCTTGAGGTGTGAACTTAAAGATTCTGTCTCACATAATATTCTGCATGAATCACACAAAGCTGCTCGAGTATCTTTTTTTCAATCTAAAGCAAATCAAATGCTGCAAACAGTATTTCTTAGAAAAATCCATGAAGTCTATTGTGAGAAAAGGTGTTCAGCATGTTTCAATGCCACGTTGACGTCATTGCACTTATACCTAACATATGTTATCTGCATAGGAGGGACAGTAATGTTCTCCCAGCAGCCTCTCTGTTATTTCCCTCAGGCAGATCCTCTGTGAAAGACCAGAGTGGCTGTGTGTTTTATTGCACTGCATGTGTGTAGCATTGAAAAACTGCAGATGATTGGAAGGTGGGGACGTTAATTGTTATTATTATACATAGTTGGGTGGATTTGGTGTTGATGGAACAGCACTGAAGTGAATTTGAGTGAAATCATGTCAGCCTTGAACAAGAGCTCATTCATTTCGGCTCGAATTTAGTTAGGGGGTCAAATGAGTGGCCATTTTTGTCCAAAAAAAAAAAAAAAAATTGTAAGAAATGCATAGAACTGTGTTGAAATAATGCTCATACATTTGTGCACAGACTACTGATATTATTTGACAGTGGAAGCTATATTTTCAGAAATATTGGATTTTGAATAGCACGTGTACGCGAAAACTTTTGCTGGTGGACGGACGTGACATTGCCCATGATGATCTGGTCAGTACCAGGACTTTATTAGTAATAAACTTATATACTTACTATTGCTAATTCTCCTCTTATTCATAAATGTTAGTATTGTGGATCTAAAACAATAACAGCTGAACAAAAACACAAAATGTGGCAGTGGACGGATGTGACATGGTTGTTCCGGATCCCATCATACTGATGCTCGGCAGCCATGTCACCGTTTCCACAAATGATCCCTGTGCAAAAACTTGTATCAGAATTACAGGGGTTGGACAAAATAATGGAAACACCTTCACCTCAAGATGATAATGCCCCAATCCATACAGCTAGAATTGTTAAAGAATGGCATGAGGAACATTCTAATGAAGTTGAGCATCTCGTATGGCCGGCACAGTCCCCAGACCTCAACATTATTGAGCATTTATGGGCAGTTTTAGAGATTCAAGTAAGACGTCGATTTCCACCGCCATCGTCTCTAAAAGAGTTGGAGGGTATTCTAACTGAAGAATGGCTTAAAATTCCTTTGGAAACAATTCACAAGTTGTATGAATCAATACCTCGGAGAATTGAGGCTGTAATTGCCGCAAAAGGCGGACCTACACCATATTAAATTATATTTTGTTGATTTTTTAAGGTGTTTCCATTATTTTGTCCAACCCCTGTATTTATCGTATAGTTTATCATCATACTAAACAGTAAATAACAATATAGAATTGTTATTTCGTTATAAAAATGCTTATTATTAAAAAACTGTTGATTTAAAAAGTGACGTGTGTCATTCTTAATGTATGTATTTGCGTAACATAAGCAGGATGGATCAGCACCATACTCCATATTGCAACCTGTAAAAATAAAACGTGATATGTAGTATATAATCTTGTAAGAAAAACTGGGGAATCTAAAAGAATAGAATATTTGTTTTCCAGGTAAATTCAGTTAAAATATAACTTGGCCATTTGTGACATGAAAATATAGCATTAATTGTGATGAAATTGGACATTTTTGAGCTGAAAACATAGTTCATATGACCATCAACATGTTGCAACAGAACTGAAATCCTGTAAATTTGCATAACTTGCATTTACCAACACAAAGTTCCTTTGGGGATTCACTAATATTAATTTCTTATGCACAAAGACATAAATAAGACCTCTAAGCAAATTTTAGCCGATTTGCATATTAATATTAACAATTAGAGAAAAAAGAAAACAGTTGTTAAAGCAGTCGTTAAAGGCCGAACATACTTATGTTATGCATATAGTGTAAAACATGTAGAGTACTTTTAGGGTAGAAGTTAAGGAGCATCTGCATGAAGATAAAGATGGAAACTGTCCTGTTCTTCCATCAGGTAATATCCATACAGTAATACAATAATTTTGGGGGAATTAGGGGAAAAAACAAACAAACAAATAAAAAAAAAAAAAGACAAAGATGGAAACAAACCTTATTAAGACCATGGAGGGTGTCCACTGACCCCTACATATATGAAAAATAAGAGCTAAATTAGAAGTTTGACAAAGTAATCATAAACATAATTCTTAATGAAACACAAGAAAAGCAACAAACGTCCTCCCCCCTTGAATAAAAGTTTCTGAAGGTAGGGAAAAGGAAAATGAGGTGCACAACAGCAGGAGACATAGAGGAATGGGCTCTATGCACAGCCCCACTACTTCCTGAACTTCAGGTGGGTCCTTTATTTCCTGCCTTTCATTATTGGACACACTGATTAATCCAGGTGTGTCTGCTACTTATTGGGACAACTGATTAATTAGGCACACCTGGATTAATCAGTGTGTCCAATAATGAAAGACAGGAAATAAAGGAGCCACCTGAAGTTCAGGAAGTAGTGGGGCTGTGCACAGAGCCCATTAGTGAAGTGTCTTAATTTCTTGGGGGCTCTGCCCAACGGATCAATAAAGTTTTATCTAATCTAATGTAATCTAAGTTTCACTTTCACTTTGTACGGTCGTATGCTGTGACACCCCCCCCCCCCCCTTAACATTCCTGATTGCTGCCTCATATATGACTATCTGGTCCCGGCGTCATCCGTCATTATTATTTGTGCATACTGTATATGTTATATTTTCTGTGCAGAGATGAAAATATAAAACACAGTTAATGCAAACAAACCTGTTTGTCCTCTTTTATTCCCTCACCTAATGAGAATCGATAACAGAATTGATAAGGAATCGGATCGATAAGAAAAATCGATAATCGAATTGTTAATTTCTTATCAACTCCCATCCCTATATATAACATGCTAAGGTCCTCTGCATGTTGCAGACAAGAAACATTTGTCCAGTTCTATAATGTTTACTTCAGCTTTAATTAACTGCTTTTAATCTCTATATTAACCCTTTCATGCACGAATTATGAGAACCTCAGTCAAGATTTTTTTCTTGAGTGTTTTTATTCCTCTATAGGCATGAAAAAAAAACAATGTGATTGAATTTTTTGTAATGAACCTATTTTTCATGGAATTACAAAAATGTCCACTCAGCTGGACATCATACATTTAATTTTAGAAGCAAAGAAACATGTATTTACTGATATACTATGAGGTAAAAACATTTTTAATGCTGCTAATTTGATGTTTTCTCACATTTTAACAATACCTGCATGTAGATAATATGCAACAAAACAAAACAAAACTGTTAATTACCGTTCAATAACAATTAGCTTTTTTTTTTTTTTTTTTTTTTTTACAGTCAAACATGTTACTGCAGATCAGATTTATCTAGAACAGCAAATTTACAGTAATGGTATGAATTACAGTGTATGGGACGATACATAAGCGTCCACTGTGTTGGTTGATATGGAAATAAAACAACAAAATCCATAAGTATATAAGAGAACCCCTTTGAACAGCTGTCCACTGTAGTGACCACTATGCATGAAAGGGTTAAAAGCTATTTATATGAAGTTATATTAAAAGATGTTATCGTCATAGATTATCAAATACTGAATAAACGAGGCCTTCATAACAAGGTACTTTCGTGTTTATTACAGTAGTTATCAACGTCATATGTTACTTTAGTTTTTCTATATTCCATTGTTTCCATTTCTTGGTTTTAGGTCAACACACATTGATATATATTAACAGATGAAGTCACACTAGATCATCTGATTTCAGTTTAGTAATGATATGTGACTTTTTCCTCACATAAACCATCCTCTGTTCGTCACTGTGATGTCAGCATCTTCTGACGCCGACTACTCATGTTAACCTTGATAAGTACTGATAGAATTTTTTTTTTATGTTGTCTTGTGCTCCCTTAGGAGGAGCTACAAGCTTTAAATCAAACATCAGCCAACACAAAGTATTCTCAGTATTCCATTTATACCTGTGGCAAAGAGAAGATTAATGGATTTTTGTCTATTTTTCCCCTGAAAGCACTCTGGGCATATTGCTCTTTAAAAAAAAAAACCTGTTTCCAAGGTTAGGAACACATAAACAATATCTCAGGGATATCATTCTCTTACTGCACACATTTTTTTCTTTAAATGGGACAGATCTAAATGATGGAAAAGATATCTTAGAAGGAAAATTACAACACCTAGAAAGGACACTAAGGTACGTGGGTAAAAGGTGTTCTCCCTTTTCTTAACAATACATCCTGTTACTCATGGACAATATAGAACATAAATACTGTAGCCTTCAATTCTGAGTGGAAAAACACGTCACTACTTGAAAGAGCTACTATTCTTTAAACCAGCTTTAATCAAAACTGACATGAAAAAAAATATGATGAAATTTTAAAAATAGTATAAAATTAGGGCTCACATGCATAATTAAAATTTACTTTCAATGAATCTGTTTAATCTATATTTTAATGCATGTGAAAACTACTTAATGACTTCAAATACTACTTCTATGGGTGATGATTTTACATTACTCAGGAGTTATAGTATTATAGGATATAGCCACTGGTTTGTGATCTGCCACAACCTGTGAAGCCTTGAGTTTGGCTTTTGGGTGTCACTAGTGACTTTTCCATTGGATATATGTGCAAAACTTTACCGATATTTACTAAATGTTGAAAAAAACAGAAGCGCGTCACGTCGGATTTTCCACTAAATCACCAACGCGATGATTTGTTTATTTATTATCATAAGATGGCACTAGAAGCCACTCCATAAACATGGTGACGAATGTAAATATCGTGTTTATTTACAGATTGACAAATTCCAGCATTTGCCTAGTGTCACCTCTCATGTCATGTATTTAGCCCACACATTTGAATGAACTATTCTTTTTTACGGTAAGATAATATTTACTGCCGCGCCAATTGAACACCTTTAAAATGTAATGTCAATCATCACATGTAGCCTATTAAGTCATTAAGACATTGGTGTTTCAAAATAATGCAAAAAACATAGAAGGGCCAGTCTTTTGAACGGCTCTTTTCAGTGAACGGCTCCCTTCAAAGGGCCAAAAGTCCCATCACTAATTAATACCTCATGTAAACCTTTATTCAGGTTTAACATTTCCATGTAAACAGAAGAGAAAATACTTTAGTTCCGAATTAATTTCTTCTGGAAAAATAAATCGGATTTAAAAAACATCATGTAACCGTACCCACTGTAAACATGTTAATTTTCTTCTGTGAGGTTTGGTGTTGTAACCTGGGGGTCTTGGGGGATCAATGTACTTTTGGACTAGTCTCAAATGGGCATTTGTGACCTGCAGGTTTCAGCAGTTATGGATTAGCTTCATTTTTCAGGCTGACACTGTGTTGCCATTAGGGGTTGACATTGACTAGTCACTGCTGATGATTATCCACGTCCAACAGAGCTGCACACACACACCTGTGGTAGAAATACTTCAGGTAAACCGGATCCGGTCTGACTCCACGATATCTGTGCTGTATTTTTTTAGTGTCAGTTGTCACCTGGTAGCCTGTTGGAAGCAAAGGTTTGCTTTTTTTTTTTTTTTTGTCTCTCAGCATTTATATTTCTAGATGGTGACATTAATAGAAATATGTTTGTCAGAAACCTGCTGCTTGCACTGCAGTACTGTAGACTAACCCCCCAGGTGAGCTGTATTAAGGCCTGTGCTTTCATGTAAAAGTGTATTTCACATTTCAGAGACACAAGCTACTCCTTTAAAAAAAAAAAATAGATAGACCTGGTGTGTAAAAATAGCAGTGAAAAGATCCTGACATGAGACGGACGCTGCACACATGAGAATATAGACAGGGATTGTTGTGCGGCATTGTAGATGCTGCAGTATTGTTTGCAGCTTTCAGTTTTCATCCTATATTGGAGCTGCTATTCTGTACACTGTAAAAAAAAAAAAAAAAAAAAAAAAAACAGGGATGAAAGTCACACAGACATTTTCTCTGAGCCCATACAACTGTAGTTCATCTAACTAGGTCATGTCATACAGCACAAACAGTTAGAAAAACTGCAAAATATCATGTGGATATTACTGTTTCCATTATATTATCAGTTAATTCACCCAAGTGTTAAATAGCATATTGTCTTAATGACAGATTTATTGATTGTTTCATGTATCATAGTCAGATTATTTGTTGCTTTAACACATCCTGCTCAGTTGTAGCTGTCATCATTATCAGGACAATCGTAACTGTGTGTTTTCTGTGAAACTGTGTGTATTAGGGAACTTATTAAAATGTCTGTCCTCTTGCAATAGAATACAACACGACCCAGTCTGACTAACAAAGCACAACTTCAATTATACACAAGCTCCTGCACATTTTTATAGAAAGTACCTGATTTTGATAAAACCTACATTGTAAAAAAAAAAAAAAACCTGTTGTTTTCACAGAAAAAAAACTGTAAGCTGGCAGAATACTACTGTAAAAAACACATTGAACCATAAACATAGAGCGCAGTGTCACAGAACGTCAGCCAATCGGAGCGGAGCATCACAGAACGCCAGCCAATGAGAGCACAGCGTCACAGAACGCCAGCCAATGAGAGCGGAGCGTCACAGAGCGTCAGCCAATGAGAGCGCAGTGTCACAGAACGTCAGCCAATCAGAGCGGAGCGTCACACAATGTCAGCCAATGAGAGCGGAGCATCACAGAACATCAGCCAATGAGAGCACAGTGTCACAGAACACCAGCCAATGAGAGCGGAGCGTCACAGAACGTCAGCCAATGAGAGCGCAGTGTCACAAAACGTCAGCCAATCAGAGCGGAGCATCACACAATGTCAGCCAATGAGAGTGGAGCGTCACAGAACGCCAGCCAATCAGAGCGCAGCGTCACAGAACATCAACCAATCAGAGCACAGTGTAACAGAACGTCAGCCAATGAGAGCAGAGCATCACAAAATGCCAGCCAATGAAAGCGGAGCGTCACAGAACGTCAGCCAATGAGAGCGCAGCGTCACAGAACACCAGCCAATGAGAGCGCAGCATCACAGAATGCCAGCCAATTGGAAAAGAGCGTCACAGAATGTCAGCCAATCAGAGCAGAGCGTCACAGAACGTCAGCCAATGAGAGCAGAGTGTCACAGAACACTAGCCAATGAGAGTGCAGCGTCACAGAACGCCAGGCAATGAGAGCACAGCATCACAGAACGCCAGCCAATGAAAGTGGAGCGTCACAGAACATCAGCCAATGAGAGCGCAGCGTCATAGAACGTCAGCCAATGAGAGCGCAGCGTCACAGAATGCCAGCCAATTAGAGCGTAGCATCACAGAAGACCAGCCAATCAGAGCAGAGTGTCACAGAACGTCAGCCTATTACAGTATATACTGTCTATGGTTTCCAGTTAGATAATGATAGCTAACCTTGCATACTGTTGCCACTGTAGATGAGCAAAATAGAGAGATCATGGATGACCCATAAGGACTTTTATGACTATGCACAATGTTAAACCTTTATCTTCAACGGCAACTTTAGCTGATGACATTCAACTATGTGCATATAAAAGTTTGTAGAATATGTTTTTGGTGGTATTTGGCTGTTGTAACAGAGGGGTGACCAGAATATCAGGTGTGGGTGGCATTTTTGGTATTTTGGGGGGCAGAAAAATAATGTGGCACTGGGGGGGGGGCATACGTCACTGTTGGAGGGGGGTGTCCCTGACTGTTGGCCATGGGGGCAAGCGTCCATCATTGTCGGACAGGGGGTGGGGGGGCATCCATGACAAGGTTATAATAGTTTTAGATTTTTCATTATAGTTTAGTTTTATTTAGTTTTGACTTTTTTTCCTCTAATTCAGTTAGTTTTAATTTGTTTTTAGAGCAGGTTTGCTAGTTTTTATTAGTTTTCATTTTTTTCCTAAATGCTTAGTTTTAGTTTAGTTTCAGTTTTTTCATATCTTGTCTCTTCTTCTTCATTGTATTCAAATAAATCCCAGACAGGACTCTGCTGCTTTCTCCCAACTTTAGTCTCCATGTTTCCAGGTAGAGTGGGGACCAGAAGACGACTGGAAACCACGAGTGATCACAAGTGTAGGACCGTTAAATATCATATGGTGCCGCTAGCTAAAATTGCTAAACTGAAATAAAACCTTTCATATCAATCCGACATTGACAAAGACGAAAACGAAGGGAATTTTATCCAGAATTTTTATAAGTTTTAGTTAGTTTTGTAAACACATAATACAGTTTCATTTAGTTATTGTTTTTTTCCTTTAATTATAGTTTTTATTTATTTCAGTCAACGAAAATGTTTTTTCAATTCTAGTTTTCGTCATTTCGTTAGTTTTCGTTAACGCCTTGGTCCATGACAGTCAAACAAGGGTCCGTTCAGCTCTGGCTGGCTGGACAGGGCATTTCACAGGGGGGGCAGAGCTTGTCCATGAGGGGGGCATTGCCCACCCCAGCCCCTGACTGACCACACCCCCATGTTTTAGTGAAAAATCCACTTGAATTCCAAATATCCCAAGATGAAAGCATTATATACCAAAGGTTATATGCACAAAAAACAAACTTTGACTAATTCAAACCAAGGACAATGTCAGAAACGGACAGTGAGGCAGGACTGCAGGAGGAGATTGACTAATTATTGACTTGTACCTATTTTTTTTTACAGAGAAGTTACTCGGTACTGCCCCTAGGAGGGTTTTGTGCTGCGTTTGTATTTTCTTTCATCTTTCAGTAGCGAGTAGAACAGGCCCTGAGAACAAATAAGACCTAATAAGCCCGAAGAACTTGGGTTAGAGACTTTGAAACTATGAACAACACCACAAAGCTTCATCTTTTTTCACATTGTTCCCCCTTTTCCATGTTTGATAACCCAAAGCTTAAACTGTGATAAGCCCGCAAACAGCTTTTCCCTTTATTTAGCCTCTGTTGCTTTCCGTTCTTTGATTATGCATGAGATTTTTTTTTCACTCTTACTTTCATGTGTGGATGTGTTAAAATGTACACAGAATACATTCTTTGTGGCGTGGATGTATCATGCTGTGGAAACTACTTATATTTTTCATCTTTTATTTACAAGACAAAGGGCATAGTGTATGCGTGGGTTAGTTTCTGCTGCCAGTTTGTTGTTTAGTCACGTTCTGGTGGAAGAGGTCCGACAAGTGTGTGAAAAGAAAATCATTGGTGATTCTCTTTTAACCCATAAAGACCCAGAGCTACTGTTATGACAGTTCCCAAATGAATTTTTCTCTCTATTTAACCATTCTTATATGTTTTTTTTAACCATTTATTATACACATTAACCTGTGCATTTATCTTTTTTTTTTTTTTGTGAAAATCATGTATTTCCCTATATTTAATTTACTGATCATGTAGATGTTTTGATTTGATTTGATTTTTGATTTGATTTTGGTGATTTATTCCAAACATGCAATGAAATTTAACATATCTGTGAACAAGCAAAACATAAATAATAATACAAAAATCAACAATCAAGACAATCTTAGACAGAAGAACAGCGCAATAGCTTCATTTACATGCCCGAAAATGGGTGGGAATAAGTGCAATTTATTTAATCCCACCCCTTCTCCATAAAATATTAATAATATATATTTATCTCCTTGTTCTTGAAAGCTAGGTGTAAAGTTGAGGGTTATTATATCAGAAACAGAAAAAACTGAGAAAAAAGTGACTTTTTCAGCAAATGTATCATTAACTGAACATAAACCAAGTGTCTCCATCCACTGTCATTGATCCAACTTCATGGGTTTTACTGGTGAATCAATGTTGTAGAAGATAATGGTGTTTCCATGGTTACTACGGAGCCTCTGAACGTCCAAATGGGTCCTATCTGATGACCATGAAAAGATTACAAACTGTATTTTACATCAATTATTTACATTTATTAATAGGATTAATGGATCAACAGGTCTTAAACATTTTTTGTTTGATGGGGGATGTTTTGGTCTTTATGAGTTTAGCATTTTTATTTATTTATTTATTTATTTATTTATTACAAAACTTCTTGAGTTACATGTATTCTGCAGAGTCAAGCATGAATGCCTGCCCTTCATGTTGCTGAAAAGGTGTTTAACCCTTTCATGCACAGTGGTCACTCCAGTGGACAGTTCTTCTCCAGCTGTTCTCTTGTATATTCATGGATTTTGTTGTTTTAGTTCCATATCAGCCAACACAGTGGACACTTATGCTTCATTCCATAATACACTGACATTCAGACCATTTCTGTAACTTTGCTGTGCTTGATAAACCTGATCTGCACTATCATGTTTGAGTGTAAATCAACTGCTAATTGTTATTAGACTGTAATTAACAGTTTTCTTAAACAAAAAGTTTTTTTTTTTTTTTTTTTGCATATCCTCCTGAGACCCAGCAATGCATTTTGTCCTCTATAGGGTACAAAAGTTTGACAGTTTAACTAAAATGCTGTCCATTGCAAAGGACATTCCATCAAAAAATCAATCAATAAATAAAAATTATTTTAAAAATGTATCTGAAAAAAAAAAAACAAAACAAAAAAACTATAGCATTATGCAGTTTCCAATCAAGACAATTTTTTAATGTAAAAAAGCTAGAATTGTCAATTTCCTGGGTCTCAGGAGGATATTATCTCCATGAAATGAGTAATAACTAATATTAGAGTATGATAAAATGTGACAAAACATCAGATTAGCTGCATTAAAAATGTTTTTATTTCATAGTTTTCACACAGTTTATCACTTTCTAATGATGAGTTTTAAATACATGTTTCTTTGCTTCAAAAATTATGGTGTCCAGCTGAGTGGACATTTTTGGAACTCCATGAAAAATAGGTTCATAAGAAAAAATTCAATTGCATTGTTTTTTTCATGCCTAAATAGGAATAAAAACACACAAGAAAAAAATATTGACTAAGGTTCTCATAATTCATGCATGAAAGGGTTAAAATGCTATGCAAACATAAAGTCCATTTCACTCTTGGGTCCTTGGCTGACGTGTAAAATTTGTTTTATTTGAGGTTGAATGTCCGCATGATTTACAGGCTTTTAGGGGAATCTAACTGTACACAATGAATATAACCACACTTTTATTCCTGTATGATCACACAAATGTAAGAATTGTGTTTTTATGCCCTTAGAATAAGCCGTTAATGTCTACAGAGAAAATAGAGATCTTCTTCCATGTCATACGTTTCTACAATAGCTCAGAACTTTTCTTCTTTCCATTTAACAGCAGGTGGTTTTGACCTTTAACATATAATGGTTGATCAAATCATGTGTCTGTTCATAACAGAAAAACACAGACACCAACTAGACAAGGTAATTTGGCTTAAAATGTCATGATAAACATTTCCATAGCAGTCGATATTGAAAATTATCACAGTAAAAATCAAGTCATTTCTTCTTTCTGCTTTAAAGACTGAATATTGGTTCTAGGTGAAAGTTGGTTTGTGTTTTTTTTTTTTTTTTACTTTGTAGAAGTTACAAGTAAAAAATGATGTAAAATACGAAACAAGACACAAACCTAACTTTGCTCTGTGATTTCAAAGTCATTTTGGTTGATTTTCTGTTCTTTTGATTCGATTTAATGTTGAAGTCCATATTAGAAATGCAGCCTCATAAATGTAGAGGTGGAACAATAAACACTTTTATAAGGATAAATTGTTTGTAATTGTTTGGAAGCGTTTTGACTGAGGATCTGAACAAATAGACCATGAAGACAAAAGAAAAATGTGTATCATCCTGATATTTATTGCAAAAATAAAAACCCAATAGTGAGAATATTTTCCTGCACAGCTCTTCTTGAAACTATATGCTAGTTTTTGTTTAATGTTGATAAACCACAATGATGATTTGTTGAGTTTCCTTTACATAAAGACTTTTAATTATCTTGATTGAATATGTGAGTCACAGAAGAGTTTAAGTGGGAGAAATAATACTTCTACCATTGGATCTGCTTCGTGTTAGCTTAGTGGTGCAAAGTTTGTTGCATTTTGTCACATTTTGTTTTCAAATTTTTTATGAATTTTTCAAATCTTTTTTTTTCCTCCCATTTACTTATAATGGGCAAAAATTTAAATGTCTGTAGTAGCAAAACTATTGGTTGAATTCATACCAAATTTGGTATATAGATTGCCAGTGACCCAGAATAGGTCTCATTACATTTTGGGAACAGTAGGTCAAAGTTCAAATTTTTATTAATTTTTTTAAATCTTTTTTTTTCCCCATTTACTTATAATGGGCGAAATTTCCAATTTCTGTAGCAGCAAAACTACTGGTTGAATTCATATTAAATTTGGCTTGTAGATTGCCAGTGATGTAGAATAAATCTCATTATATTTTGGGAAAAATAGGTCAAAGTTTAAATTTTTTTATGATTTTTTTTTTTTTTCCCGATTTACTTATAACAGGTGAAATTTCAAATGTTTGTAGCAGCAGAACTACTGGATGAATTCATACCAAATTTGGTTTCTAGATTACCAGTGACCTAGAATAGATGTCATTAAATTTTGGGAAAAATAGGTTTAAGTTACAATTTTTTATGAATTTTTAGATCCCCCCCCCCCCCCCCCATTTACTTATTATGGGCAAAATTTAAAATGTCTGTAGCAGCAAAACTATTGGTTGGACTCACACCAAATTTGGTTTATAGATTACCAGTGACCCAGAATAGATCTCATTACATTTTGGGAAAAATAGGTCAAAAATCAAAAATTTTATGAATTAAAAAAAAAAAAAAATTTCACCATTTACTGATAATGGGAGAAATTTCAAATGTCTGTAGTAACAAAAGTGTTATTTGAATTCATACCAAATTGGGTTTATAGATTGCCAGATACAGAATAGATGTCATTAAATTTTGGGAAAAATAGGTCAAAGTTTAAATTTTTTATGATTTTTTTTTACATCTTTTTTGCCCCTATTTACTTATAATGGAAATTTCAAATGTCTATAAAAACATCAAATTTGCTTCTATTTACTTAAAACTCGACACATACATAGAGGCAATCACCACACGCATAGACATGATGACATCAGCTGGATAGATGCCAAAATAAGCTACAATATGTGCAAAGGGCGGGGTTTGTTGTGCCTGGCACCACTTGTTAAATTATTCGTGACATACGCTGGTCTCAGACTGTTTGTTATAGATATTTGCATATTTAAGTTTGTACATTTTTGCCCAATTTAAGCTTGTTTTTCAGGTTTGTCCTGTGTTCTAATTGGTTTTGTTGAGCTGTCATGTGACATTCCTAGGATTACGTGGATGTACTATATTACAATCATTGTGCAGCATTACTATGGCAACAGAGACTGAACAGCCAGACTTAAGAGGCTACGATACTTCCATATTGGCTTTGCTTTCAAGCCACATTGTTACTGCTCGATTACAACCCAAGAAGGGAATTGATGGTCGATGAGAAAATGGTGGTGGTGAAGGAAGAAAAAAAAACAACATATAAAACGCATGAAGGACAAGCCAATAAAAGCTTTAGGAACTATCAAACAATGACTCCACAGACAATTTTAGTGTTTACATGATTAAATGTCACACACTCTGCCATAGATACTGTCATGGTTTCATTCAGCCGTCATATCATGAGACTTCAGACCATGTTTACGTTGACATGTTTGATTTCTATGCCACTCAGTAACTAGTTATTAAGTGGACAAGCATGACGTTCGGAGTCTGTAATATCTATGACGACAAAATGAAAGGGTACCCAATGGAAGACTAGACGCTAACACAAGAAAATCAGAAAGCAGAATGGATGAGATGGACCTGGACACCTTCTGCTTCTACAACCCTCCCTTCAATAAAGAAAATAAGGGGTTATGACTGGTCAGACAAGCTATTCCAGTAATACACCCATCACAGAGCTGTTTACTGGTACACAACATAACACAACAACAGCAAATGTTGGATTATGAGATCAGCAAAACACATGACAAGCATATAATTATTTTATAACACTGGTCAACAACAAATTTATTGTTTAAGTTTTTTGAGCTGATTTAGGATAATTTTGGTGTGCTGAATCCAAAAATCACACTAACTTTGCTCAATCAGGTCAACTTTCTGAACTATGCTACATATTGGCTTTTTAACATTTTTGCTTACATTTATGGGCATTTTCACATCATATGATACAAAATTCTTTCATATTTCTTGCAATAAACAAGTTCTGAAGATTTTACTTTTGCCAATTTATGATTAATGTTTGTTTTAATATTACAGGTGAATGAAATGGCTTCGACTAGAAGATCTTGCAAAAATAAGCCTGATGTATTCTGCTACATCTGTGGTGAATACACCATTGTACCTAACAGGAATCAAGTCACAAGTTTCAGAAAGTGTGCTTACCAGTCTTATTTTGGAATTAATTATTATATTTTATGAGAAGATCCAATTTTTCAAAATCAAATTAGCAAAAAAACTTGACCTGATTGAGAAAAACAGATGTCATTTTTGGATTTAGCGGTGCAAAATGGTCCTAATTCAGTTGAAAAAACGTAGACAACTTGTAAAAAACATTTTTTTGTAACCCAGTGTAATCATCAAACACATACAAGGAATTATTTCCCAGTAGATGTTGTCTCTCTAGTAAATTATAAATACAAGATATAATAAAAAAAAAAAAAGTAAGAAAATTAAAGTAGGAAAAACTGAAGCTCTACATCACAGGTGTCAAACATGTGGCCAGGGGGCCAAAACCGTCCTGCCAAAGGTTCCAATCTGGCCCGCGAGATAATTTTGCAAAGTGCAGAAGATATTAACAGTCAAGGGCGTTGAACTCAAAAATAACAGCATAATAACCTAAAAATAAAGAGTCCACATTTTCTTCGTGGTTTAACCCTTTCATGCATAGTGGTCACTACAGTGGACAGTTATTCTCCAGCTGTTCTCTTGTATATTCATGCATTTTGTTGTTTTAGTTCCATATCAGCCAAAACAATGGACACTAATGCATCATCCCAAACACTGACATTCATACCATTACTGTAACTTTGCTGTTCTAGATAAACCTGATCTGCAGTAACATGTTTGAGTGTAAATCAATTGCTTGTTATTGTTATTAAACTGCAATTAAAAGTGTTTTTTTGGTTTTTTTTTTATTATCATTATTATTATTTTGCATAATATCTCCATGAAGTGAGTAATGACTAGTATTAGAGTATGTTAAAATGTGACAAAACAGCAGATTGGCACCATTAAAAATGTTTATATTTCATAGTTTTCACACAATATATCAGTAAATACATGTTTCTTTGCTTCAAAAATTAAACGCATGAGGTTAAGCTGAGTAGACATTTTTGGAACTCCATGGAAAAATAGGTTCCTAAAAAATTTTTCAATCACATTGGCAGTTTTTTTCATGTCTAAAGAGGAATAAAAACACTCAGGAAAAAAAAAGCAACAAAAAGATTAAGGTTCTCATAATTCATGCATGAATGGGTTAATATAACATCATGCCTATAAATAATGGCAACACCAATTTTTTCTCTTTGATTTATTGCAAAGAACATTAAATTCGGATATCCTTTAATAATAAAACGTCAATAAGCTGAACAAATATGAACAACCTGGAATGTCTAAAGAAAAATAAGTGCAATTTTAGCAATATTCTGTCTGTTTTGTATCTTGGTAGATCTGATCTGTAATACACATGTATAAATCATAAGTTGAGGAATAATATTGATCAAATTTTTCTTATTATTATTTCTTCTTATTTTTCTTCAGAAATTTCTATTTTTTCAGGTTAGTCACATCTTTTTTTTTGTTTTTGTTTGGATTGTTCGTAAAATGTAAATGTTTTTATAATTCAGTGTTATTTTTTTCATGTAAAAAATTTGGAGTTGTCATTATTTCTAGGCTATTATGCTATTATTTTACTGGTCTGGCCCACTGGAGATCAAATTGGGCTGAATGTGGCCCCCGAAAGAAAATGAGTTTGACACCCTTGCTCTACATATACATAAAGAGGGGGTTTTATGGGGGTAGAGAGGGTTTAAATTTTAAGGTTCTTCACAATAACTATAGGGAAGGATGATATACAGGGTATTTATTTATTTATTTTATTTGTTTGTTTGTTTAGCAGGGACAGTACACATTAATGAACATTTCTTTAAATGTGCCAGTAGTAGCAAAAAAGCTATTTTTCCAACTGTTGTCCCAGGGTAAGATATAAAGTACCAGCATTCATAAAATTAGCAACATTTTCAAAATTAAAGCTACACCCACACATTGCATAGCATTAGTTCACATATACAGTATACACAGTTAACCTTTAAGTATTAGTAAAACACCTGGAGAGACGTATTAATTCATTCATTTTACTTTACAGCTTCATCACTATATATTATTTTTCACACACTGTTCCTTTAAATGCCAATTGAATTATGATATTTAGATAGAAATGTAGGTTATACAAGGGTGTCAGTTGACTATATTTTTTTAATGTAATTATTTAAAGCACAGGTGTCAAATATGTGGCCTGCGGACCAAAACCAGCTCACCAGTGGGTCCAATCTGGCCCACAGGATGAATTTGTGAAATGCAAAAATTACACTGAAGATATTAACAATCAATGGTGGTAAAATCTTTTAAGTTCAGGTTCCACATACAAACCAATATGATCTAAAGTGGATCAAACCAGTAAAATACCATTATAATTACCTATAAATAATGACAACTCCAATTTTTTCTCTTTGTTTTAGTGCAAAAATTAAAATTACATAGAGATGCTGACATTTACAAACTATACTTTCATGCAAAATGTGAATATCCCAAACAAATATGAATAATTGGACATCTAAGAAAAGCAATAATAATAATAATAATAATAATAATAATAATAATAATAATAATGTTTTATTGCTTGTTTTATACTCTCCTTGTTAACTGTACTGTGTCTTTGAGTGCCAAGAGAGGTGCCTATAAATAAAAAGTATTATTATTATTATTATTATTATTATTATTATTATTATTATTATTATTATTATTATTATTATTATTATGAGAACTAAGCAGAGTTTTACCAATATTGTACCTGTTACTAAATATTTTGTGTATTTGTAGATCCACTGTGATCTGTAAGTTGTAATGCAGGTGTATGAATGATAAACTGAGACGTGATGTAAAAATAAGAAATTAAGAAATTTCAGGTTGTTTACTTTATTCACATTTTTAAGGAAACTTTGTAGATGTAAACACTTTCATAATGTAATTTTATTTTTTTCACTGTTATTATTTTTGCTGGTCTGGCCCACTCCAGATAATGTGGCCCCTGAACTAACATGAGTTGGACACCTCTGATTTAAGGTAATGACAGATTTCAAATAGAGATGTTTTTATGTGTCTTTAATAACATGTTTGTGAAGATTACCTACAGTCTGTCATCTTCTATGTCTGCTATTAGATATGCAAATGATTTGAGCAAATTTATTATTATTATTTTTTTAACACATTTAGACACATTAATAAAACCTCAGCAATCCAGTGCCCAGAGCCTTCATAACTCCTGAGTTTGTCCAGTCGATCAGTTTTGTGTAGAAATGATTGATTGTTTTCATGGCTCCACATCTAAGTGGATTATTACCATGCTCTGTGGTGCCAGTGAGCAAGGAGACCTTAGGGATCGCTTAAGCAGCTGAGGCATTCAGAGTCACTGTTTTCCTCAGATGATAAATCCCCACTACCTCTCAACACACACGCCCAGACACACATACTGTTGTTCTGGCTTAATAATAACAGCTTGGACCAATTTATTCATGAGTCATGGCTCCAAACTTTGGATCGTCCAAATCTGCAAAGATAAATCAAATCCTTAAACATCCAAACAGTTTAGAGATGTAATTAATTTCTTACCACTTGTCCCCAAACAATACTGGAATTTAAAAAAAAAAAAAAAGCTGTAATATGGATTCTATTCAAGTAACAATACTAGGGAACTACAGACATAACTACAGTAAAGAAAATAAACAGCTATAATAATGTTCTAGATGACAGGTGTCAAACATGTGGCCCGGGGGCCAAATCTGGCGCGCCAAAGGTTCCATTCCAGCCCACAGGATGAAAGTGCAAAAATTAGCCTGAACAGTCCAGGTTGTCAAAATCTTTTGGTTCAGGTTCCACATACAGACCAATGTGATCTTAAGTCAAAATAACAACACAATAACCCATAAATAATGACAACTACAAATTTTCTTTGTGAAAAATTATGCGGAAAAAATGTAAGTGAAAAAATGACATTGCACTGTGAAAATATTTACATTTACAAAGCTATTCTTTCACAATAAAATGCAAATAAATTCATAAATAAAAACAGAGATGAACAACCCGAAATGTGCAATTTTACCAATATTCTGCCTGTTACTAAATGTTTTGTGCGTTTATGGATTCTCTGTGATCTACAGTTATGTTAATAAGAGATGTAATATTGTAGTAATTGTTCAAATTTTAGTTCCAAACTCCAAAATTTTAACAATATTCTGCCTGTTACCAAATGTTTATGTAACATTGTGTGTAATGTACATGTATAAATAAAAAGTTGAGGCATAATATTGTTAAAATTGCACTAATTTTTCAAATGAAATTTCTGTTTTTTCAGGTTATTCAAATCTTTTTTATAAAATCAAAATATTTTCCTAATATAATTGGGGTTTTTTTGTTCTAAAACAAAAAGGAAAAACTTGGATTTGTCATTATATATAGGTTCTTAAGTCATTATTTTACTGGTCTGGCCCGCTTGAGATCAAATTGGGCTAAATATGGCCCCTGAACCAAAATGAGTTTGACACCCCTGTTCTAGATATTACAATAGAAAGAGTGAAACTCAGAGATGAACTGGACCTCTCCTCAATTGTGCACAACCATTCCCTTTAAAAAAAAACACCAAAATGGAGCAAAAACACATTTGTACACAATGCCACGACTACTGCAACCGGAGAGAGATCGGACCATTGGCATGCTTCAAGCTGGATGGAGCAGATGGGCTGTAGCCAGGGTGTTTGGAGTCCACCACTCTAACGTTGTAGGCCTTGCTGAGCGTTACCACACCACCGGCTCCTCCGACGACTGTCCCAGATCTGGTCGACCGCGTGTTACAACCGCTGCACAGGATCGTGCCAATCGGCTGCCACATCTCCGTGACAGGTTTCGGCCGGCAACAAGAACTGTAGCCGAGACCACTGGGACACACCACAGGCTAGTGTCTACTCGAACCATTCGTGAATCGTGATCGCCTACGAGCTGATGATATCAGACCATATCGCCCATATGTTGGTTCAGTGCTGACTCCACAACATCGTCGCACTCGAGTCCAATGGTTCAATGCACATCGTCGCTGGACTTTGCAGAGATGGTCCCAAGTCGTTTTCAGTGACGAGAAAAAGTTCCAGTGCTTCAGGGCGGATGGCAGAGACCGAGTGTACAGGAGACGTCATGAGCGGTACGCCAAACCTTGTGTGCGCCAAATCACCAGGTGGGGTGGCCAAAGTGTCAAGGTTTGGGATGGCATATCCACATATCAACGCACTGAGTAGATTTTCATTGAGGGAAACCTCAATGCTGTCCGTTACTGGGACGAAATCCTGGATCCTGTTGTGTTGCCTTTTCTAGAGCGAGTTGGGCCAGTTTGAAGCATGCCAATGGCCCGATCTCTCTCCGGTTGCAGTAGTCATGGCATTGTGTACAAATGTGTTTTTGCTCCATTTTGGTGTTTTTTTTATAGGGAATGGTTGTGCACAATTGAGGAGAGGTCCAATTCATCTCTGAGTTTCACTCATGAGCAGACATGGGTGAGGAATACAAAAATACAGTTCTTATTGTTAATCAGAATCAATCAACCGGAAACCAGGAAAACAATCATTTCATTTTGACTCAGAATAGTACTGAATTCATTGTAGTTCGCAATTTTGCAATAACTGTCATATTGCTGAAAAAAATCGAGAAAATGAAAATGGTGTGTTTCTTCTTTCCTTGAGTGTATATACTGGGCAATGAAGCAGAAATGTCCTAAAACGTAGGTTCAGGGTGAAGCTCACAACAGTATCCAACAGTGATTAGTGTTAAAAGTCCCTTTCTGATTTCAGAACATCAGATCAATATCAACATATGGTCGTATTTCCAGCACTCAAAGGCATTCGTGTCTGACATGGCCACCACAGATGCTTAGAGCAGTTTGCATTGATCTGATTAGCAGACGAGAGGCTTTGCATATTCCAACAGGAGACCAATTAAATGCAATGCTCAGCATGTGAGTGCATACTGACAAATAAATGAAGCCTGTCTAGACACAAAGACAGCTTCTTGGAACTTTTCCTACCTTTGATGGCGTTGCACTCACATTTATCCCAGTGTCACCGCTGACCTGTGCTGTTCAGGAGTCTGCAGAGCGAAGGCCTTCCTGCAATGTGAAAAGATGCAAAGTTATTGTGAAGGTTCTGGTTAGTATCCCCCTCACTAAGGTGAAACTTTTGCACCTCAATTTACTTTTGCACCCGATTGACCCTGGTGTCTCTGAGGTCCACGACCCATAGTAAAAGTCTATGGAGAGAAATTTGTGTCTTTATTCATCAATCAAAAAGAATGGATTTGCAATTAAAAAGAATAGATTTGCAACCAAAAAAGAGATTTGAGAGCAAAAGACAGTAACTGCAATAAAAAAAAGATCATTTTGCTTATAAATCAGTCCTCATTGCTTGTGAGTTAAAAACTTTTGCTTGAGGCTTCAAAAGTTTCTATTGAAAATCACTCCTCTTTGTTTGCAACTTCAAAAGTTTTGCTTGCGACTTTAACTGCACTTAATGGGCGTGGCCTACACTGATGGATGAGAGAAGAGTTTCTATTGGTGGGTTTGTCCTGGCTCCAGTGCCAGCTACAGCTTCCACCTTAAACCCACTTCTCCGTTGTGTTCTGTTACTGGGAGGTCAGTTGATAGTCTGCTGTTCTTTGAAATTTAGATGTGTCCCATGAGTAATGAATTAAACTAAATATCGTCGGTTACAGCCTGTACATTCACAGCCTGAGCAGAGTATGGAACGAGTGAGTGAGTTACAGGGAGGAGTTGAGAGACAGCGGGTGTAAGGTGGCTCGACAGGACACCTGGACCACAGCTCGGTGCCAGGTGCCATGGCGGACTGAGGACTGATTTATAAGCAAAACAAAATTATCTTTGTTTTTGATTGCCACTTACTATCTTTTGCGCTCAAATCTCTTTTTTTGGTTGCAAATCTATTCTTTTTAATTGCAAATCCATTTTTTTTGATTGATGAATAAAGAAACAAATTTCTCTTCATAAAAGTCATGATCATTTGTGAGCATTTCAGAGGCAGTGTTTTCTCTTCTCGTCATTGAAAAATTAGCATGTTGTCACGAAATGTTTGTGTCACATTGTACATCAAATATACCTTTCAGTTGTTAATACAGTCATACTATGTTTGTTGTGAATTTAGTCGACTGTGTGATTGAATATATTTAAAAAAATCAAATCTAAAAATAAGAGTTCATATGTCAATATACATCTAGAGAATTTTATCATTAAGAAAACAAAAGTAAAGCATTATGTTGTATAAATGAGAGGTGGGGGTGGGATTTAATACGTTTTCTTCTTACCTCTCCTTTTTGAGCAATATATACTGAATTTATTTTGTTTATTAGTGTACCTGACAATTGCTATATTGTCTTGATCACCTCTATTTATTACCTCTGCCAAGGACGGTGAAGGTTATGTTTTTCAGTGTGATTTGTTTGTTTGTTTATTTATTTGTTTGTTAGCAAGATAACTCAAAAATTTTGGTGGTGATCGGGGGCGGGGGGGGGGGGACTGATCTGTACATATTACCATAAATCTACATATAAATGAAAATGAAAATTTTGTTAGTGTCATATGCATCAATGTATAATGTGGAATTTGAAGTGAAAGTAACGTGATATGTAATGAATATTACAACAATTAACATAGTTAAAACTGAATATATTTTAGTGAAAATCAAATATAAAAATACAAAGTTTCTATGTCAATATACATCTAGAAAATTTTGTTAGTGTCATATACACTACCGGTCAAAAGTTTTAGAACACCCCAATTGAAATTCAAGCAGTTCAAGTCGGATGAACAGCTTGAAATGGTACAAAGGTAAGCGGTGAACTGCCAGAGGTAAAAAAAACCAAACAAAAACAGGTAAGGTTAAACAAAACTGAAAATAATGTACATTTCAGAATTACACAAAAAGGCAAATAAGAAATGGGTTAACAACTTAAAGCAGTTCTGCAGCAATGGAGGTTGGTCAAGCCTCAAAAGTTGGTGCTGCCAATTCCTACAGGTGTCCCAACGTTTGTGAATTATTTACATCCCCCTCTGTCTGCATAAAAGTAGTGTTGGACCACACTTTAGTACCATACGGTTGTGAGCATTATCTGAACAGTATTGTACTGTAGAAAGTAGTGTGTTACTATAAAAATGGCGAGGAAAAGGAAATTAACGATAGAAGAAAGACAGACCATCATAATACTTAAAAATGTAGGTCTGTCCTACACAGAAATGTCCAAGAAAGTCAAGGTGTCAGTAAGTCCAGTTTCCTTCATCATCCAAAGGCCCTCAGAAACTGGGGGAAATACTGACAGGAAGAGGTCTGGCAGACCCAAAGCCACAACAGAGTCAGAAGACAAGTTTATGACAGTCAACAGCTGGAGTGATAGGCAACTCACAGGACAACAGCTTCAAGCACAGCTCAATAGTGGTTGTAGTAAGCAAGTCTCAGTTTCAACTGTGAAGAGAAGACTTCCAGTTGCAGGTTTGATGGGTCGAGTTGCAGCAAGAAAGCCATTGCTGAGACTTCAGAATAAGAAAAAGAGGCTTGCCTGGGCCAAGAAACACCACCAGTGGACTACTGAAGACTGGTATGGTACCAAAGTGTGTTCCAACACTACTTTTATGCAGACAGAGGGGGGTGGAAGGAATTCAGAAATGTTGGAACACCTGTAGGAATTGGTAGCACCAACTTTCAAGGCTTGATCAACCTCCATTGCTGCAGAACGATTTTAAGTTGTTAACCCATTTCTTGTTCGCCTTTTTGAATAATTCTGAAATGTATATTATTTTTCAGTTTTGTTTAACCTTACCTTTTTTTTTTTTTTTTACCTCTGGCAGTTCACCGCTTACCTTTGTTCCATTTCAAGCTGTTCATTGGACTTGAACTGCTTGAATTTCAATACAAAACTGGAAAAAGTGGGGTGTTCTAAAACATTTGACCAATAGAGTACATCAATTTTTTTTGGGATTTTGAAGTGATAGTAACATATGATATGTAATGTACATTATAATAATTAACAGGGTTAAAACTGAATATATTTTATTGAAAACTCAAACAAAAGAATAAAAACTTCATATGTGATGAGATAACATGATAACCCTTCAATAAAGTGAAAAAAAGCCCACTGCCTTCGAAATGCTCATAAATGATCTCAACTGTTAGTATGTGCTGAGGTCGTCTTCTTGGGGACGTGTTCACATGGAGGGTACACATGAGGACGCCATGCAACTGTTGGACTGGCCTAAGTGGGTTTGAGGGAGGGGAGGGGGTGGGTTTGTGGTTCTGATTAATTATGTTTATTGGTATTTCTTTACTTAGGCAGGTTAGTTACACTGTTTAGACCAGACAGATTATAAGTTGAGGGTTACATTTGTGGTGCTGTTGAGCCCATGTTTCTCTTTAACCTGCATATGGTTTGTTCTATATAAACTGTTTCAAAGAATTCCGTAAAAACATCAGAGCTCTGGACCTGGCTTTAACTGGCTCTATATTTTTGCTGCACTTCACTTCAATACTGGCTGCTCCTGTCTTCTCTGGAAGGTGTCAACAACATCAAAGCAGACCGTTAAACTTAGTTATATTCTGCTTGTTTACGTGTTGAAAGTGTGCTGGAGTTTCTTTCATGCTGGGACCTAGTCATGCATTAACATAAGCAAACTAATTTAAAATGTCTTGTTTGGCTGCATGTATAAAAACAGGAGTTACTCTGACTTCACTGAATTTACTAAACCATAGAGATCATTCCACTGGGTGTTTCTGTCACACTGAGCCCCCATGTAAGATATTTAGTTTATATTTAATTTACTGATTAGGTAGATGTTCATAAAAGCTCAGAGTAAATTAAAAAGTTATTATATTTAAACAGAAAAGTGACTTTTTCAACAAATATATCATTAACTGAACAATTGACTGTTTCCATGTTCACCTCTGAACGTCCAAATGGGTGATATTTAAGGATGGTTAAAAGCTGAGAAACTGCATTTTACAAATATTATTTCAATGCACTGATACAAGTAATGGTTCAAAAGTTATGAAACGCTTTAGATCAGTAGATGCTTGGGGTCGCCGGTGGATGTTTAGGTCTTCAAGGGTTAAAGCAGTCCCAGTTCTTTGCACAGAAGTCAGCGTACAGCCTGTTATTATGTAGGCAACTGTGACAGCTGTTAACTCATGAACAGGGCAACAAATAACAGGCTCACAGCACAAAACAGTCTAAAAAACAAACTTTTTATAAGCACATGCGCTTGCATTTTATATAGAGACATTAAAAAGATGCTTTGGTGCTACAGTGCTCTATAAACGTCCAAACTGATCCATATATTTTGATATAGCGTATAAAAAAAAAAAAAACAGCTCAGATGTTATAATCCATAAGTAGGCATCCTGCTCGGTAACTGATCCATTTGTACATGAGGATGTTTCTTGGAAGTGATTTCACAACTAAAACAAGCATCTGCAACTGCTGTTATTTGTCAAATTGTATGGATTTTACTGGTTACATATTTATTTTACATATTTTTTAATCGCATGCTAACATTTTTGCACATTTATTTATGCTAATTATGTCATTTTAATGCCTGGTACAACTAAAGGTACATTTGTTTGGACAAATATAATGATAACAACAAAAATAGCTCATAAGAGTTTAATTTCAGAGCTGATATCTAGCCATTTTCTGTGGTTTTCTTGATAATAACCCAAATCACTTCAGTTCTTACATTAATATATATGGCATTATACTGCCAAAAACAGTGCTTTTGGGCATTCCATGTTTTCTTTTCTGTCTGTTTTAGTCACATGATACACTCAGGAGTTAGTACTTGATTGCATAAACATTGTTTTTGATTACTTTTGATGGTTTATATATATATATATATACACACATACAGGGTGGGGAAGCAAAATTTACAATGTTTTGAGGCAGGGATTGAAAGACAGTGTATGACCAATTAGTTTATTGAAAGTCATGAGAATTTATTTGCCACAAGAAAATATACATAATAGAAAAATTTTTTATTCTATGTGTCCTCCTTCTTTCTCAATAACTGCCTTCACACGTTTCCTGAAACTTGCGCAAGTGTTCCTCAAACATTCGGGTGACAACTTCTCCCATTCTTCTTAATAGTATCTTCCAGACTTTCTCGTAATAGTTTTGCTCATAGTCATTCTCTTCTTTCCATTATAAACAGTCTTTATGGACACTCCAACTATTTTTGAAATCTCCTTTGGTGTGACGAGTGCATTCAGCAAATCACACACTCTTTGACGTTTGCTTTCCTGATTACTCATATGGGCAAAAGTTTCTGAAAAGGTATGGATAATAGTGTTAGGTATGATTATGACATCAATATATGTTTGGTTTCAAAACAATTGACGTAGTGCCTGCTGAGAAAAAACAACTAAATGTTCATTGTAAATTTTGCTTCCCCACCCTGTATATATATATATATATATATATATATATATATATATATATATATATGTAATATCATTCATTTTTAATATATATTAATTGTTTTTCATTTTGCATGACCAAACAGAGTCAAGAAAAAAGGGACTAAATATGGACTTAACGTGTTTATTAAACACCTTCAACAGTTTCAACAAAACAACTTGAAACAACTGTTCCATCTTGGGGGTTTTGTCCTCATATTTCCATCCAGAGGGCTAACGTGCTGTTTTGGTAATTTCCCTCTTTATGGGTTGGTTCTGCTGCCTGTCACTATCGGATCAACTGTCCATTTGCGCATGTGCAATTGTTACTTTACTTGGACAAACTGCCCCAAATGAGACATTCAGAGTCATTCTGATTTTTCTGCACATGGGTTAATCACGTTAAAATTTTTAATCAGATTAATCATGATGATTTTCAGAGCTATATTTGTATGTTTGTATATTTAGAGCTTTATATATGTGTATATATATTCTTTTTTGTTGTATTGATCCTTTCTTTCCTGCTACTCTTATTATACTTGAATGGAGCAACTGTAACAGCCAATAATTTCCCTCTGGGACTAATAAAGTGTTCTCATTCTGATTCTATGTTCACTACGGAGTCTCTGAATGCCCAAATAAGACACATCTGATGGTGGTGAGACGCTGGAAAATGGGGTTTTATCTGAATTGTTTACATGTATTGATAGGATTAGGAGTTCATAAATGATAAAACATATCATTTCAGTAGATGCTTTGGTCTGTTTGGGTGTTTGAGGGTTAATATTTGTAAAACAGACAGTCTGAAAGTGTTAATGAAAGGGCTGTAATGTTAACAGCTGTGTTTTGTTGGCGTACACTAAACAAACTGACAGTCCACCTTTCTGGGGCAGAGAGTCTGTGGAAAAGTTTAGTTAAGTTAAAAGAGAATCTGCAACTTGAAGAAACCCCAGCAGCTCGGAGCTGCGTGGAGGCATGGTGTTCATTACAGTAGAAGCACAAGGACACGACTTCTTTTGTGATGGGAATTTGAATGCTTTTTTTTGACGCTGCCTTCACCGAGCTCTGTGTTTGAACCAGCACAAGTCATTCTCCACACACCCACAGGGGCTCGGTGGCTTTAAAGCATAATTTCCACAGTAGAATTCAAACAAATACAAAAAAGAATAGTTTTTCATACCGGATTTTGACTGGAACTGAGATGCTGATTGGCTTCAAAGTCATTTTTACCCACACAGTCAAATCTGTGTTGTTTCTGGTTCCCAATTGTAAATACGTTACTCTGGCGAATTATCGAGGTTTGATTAAGGGAAGCCATATAGATCCTCTCTACATTGATCTTTCTGAAAACAAGATTTCATCATGTTCAGCTTCAGAGGACGTAACAAGCTCCACTTCCAATTAAACATGGCGTGCTTTGCCTCCAGGCGTCAGCATCAAGTCGAACTTTTCTGTCAGGCACATGGTTTGATACTGCTACTCCGCTTTACAGTGTGGAGTTTCTTTTCTTTTTTTTTCCAAGTCAAACACAAATGAAATGCATAGTTCTACAGTGTGAAGGCAGATGTTGTCTCATCAAAAGAAGCTCTCTAGTGGGAAGTTTCTAGAGATGAATAAAGCAACTACTGTCCGCTTCTGCAGCAATGGGCACTTCAGTTATTGTTGGAAGTGATATTATAATAAAGTCTTACTTGAACTTATATTAAACTAATTTATTCATGCATGGAATTATGGATGTTTTAAAGATATAAGTGGGCGAGGTCAAGGGTGTCACGGATGAAAAGCCCACTACTTTTTGATTCATAACTTTTGAACCAGACAAGTTTAAGACAAATATTACACATAACTGGGAAGGTCTAAATGTAAGTAAGTTAGTAAGTAAATTTTATTTATAGAGCACTTTTCGTAGACAGAGTCACAAAGTGCTTTAAAGTGCGAAGTACAAATAAACTGTACAAATAAAAAACAATTAAAATACCAGTAAAACACAATAAAACACAATTAAAATACCGTTAAAATATGATAAATACATAAAGTGCAATCAGTTTGTAGCAGCCCTGAGTCAGTGGGGAAATTAAAAAGCCGGCTTGAACAGGAGTGTTTTGAGATGTTTTTTAAAACTCTCTACAGTGTTTAAGAGAAGGCATCTCTAAATGCCATCTTAAACATACTCAAAGGGCAAAATATAGTTTCAAATATTTTTAAATGAAAAATATCAAAAACTCCTGCGTCATGGATGGACAAAAAATTTAAGTCTATTTTTTGCAAGAGCTACAATGTTCTCAAAAGTGATATTCCTATGACATTTTCATCCTAAAATGTATTCAGTGTATACCTTAAACCCTCTATTTTAATTCCTAATAATTGGTTTGAGGAAAAAAATATTTTATCATACCTACACTGAACAAAAATATAAATGCCCCACTTTTGTTTTTGCTCCCATTTTTCATGAGCTGAACTCAAAGATCTGAAACTTTTTCTGTGTACACACAAGGTTTATTTCTCTCAAATATTGTTCACAAATCTGTCTAAATTTGTGTTAGTGAACACTTCTTCTTTGCTGAGATAATCCATCCACCTCACAGGTGTGGCATATCAAGATGCTGATTAGACAGCATGATTTTTGCACAGGTGTGCCTTAGGCTGGCCACAATAAAAGCCACTCTAAAATGTGCAGTTTTATCACACAGCACAATACCACAAATGTCACAAGTTTTGAGGGAATATACAATTGGCATGCTGACTTCAGGAATCTCCACCAGAGCTTTTGCCTGTGAACTGAATGTTCATTTCTCTACCATAAGCCATCTCCAAAGCTGTTTCAGAGAATTCATGAAGAAGACTGTGCGAGGAAAATGGTGGTCACACCAAATACTGACTGGTTTTCTGACCCCCCTGGACCACCCAATACAGTAAAACTGCACATTTTAGAGTGGCCTTTTATTGTGGCCAGCACACCTGTGCAATAATCCTGCTGTCTAATCAGCATCTTGATATGCCACACCTGTGAGGTGGATGGATTATCTCAGCAAAGGACAAAGGAGAAGTGCTCACTAACACAGATTTAGACAAATTTATGAACAATATTTGAGAGAAATAGGCCTTTTGTGTACATAGAAAAAGTTTTAGACCTTTGAGTTCAGCTCATGAAAAATGGGAGCAAAAACAAAAGTAGGGCATTTACATTTTTGTTAAGTGTAAATAGTAAGAGTTAAAAAAAAAAAAAAAAAAGGGCAGCGTCATGGATCGACAACAAAAGTAAATATCAAATTAAACATTTTTTTTAATTTCAATTATCAATATCATATAGATTTTTTTTTTTTTTTACAATATTTATAATATTAACATTATATTCAAATGCATCTTGCATAGATATGTGCATTTATTCATTTTAAACACTAGTCGCTTTTCCATTGACCCTAAAATTGCGCAAATATAACTTCTGCATAAAAATTTACCCAATGAAAAAACGACAATTTCGCCAAAAGTCTAATTTTTTTATTAAAAGTTTTTGCGCTAGGAAGAGGTGGTGTTTCGGGCAAATGGTATATCACGCAAAACTGCAATGTAAAGATCTTTTTCGCAACTAGAGTCAGGTGAATTAAAAAAACTGATGTCGACGGACGTTACAACAAGCAAAGAAGAAGAAGAAACATGTCGTGGTATGTGTGGACACACCAGCAAACCCGATCATTTTTGAATTTAGAACGAGATAGAGGGGTAATATATAATAATAATGAATATATCTGGAAATCAACACCATGTTTACATTCATTGCCGTGTTTATGGAATGACTTCTCGTGTCATCTCGCGTTAATAAATAAACAAATCATCGCATTTGTGATTTAATGGAAAAAACGACGTTTTTCGACATTTAGTAAATATCGGTAAAGTTTTGCGCAGCTGTCCAATGGAAAAGTGAGTACTGTGTGTTTAGAATATGACATAAATAATATAATAGCCAAATATCAATGTATTTGGAATAAATTTAGTTTATTTATCAAAGTTTATAAAATGAACCCAGAATGACGGCACAAAACTTTGTCACTTTCCAAACACTCACGCACATAAACATTTTTTATCATTTCAAAATACATTTTCCTGAAAATATACATAATTACCTACCCAAAAATATAAGTTTGGTGTAGATTATTGTAAATTCATTTTTTTGACCAGATGTTAACCTTCCCTTGACTTTGACTAAATATAGAGTCACGGCCAAAGGTTTTTGACAGAAAATAACTGCATATATGAGATTTATTTCCGCATCTGTACCCAAAAGATTCTTATACTTCACAAAAGACTAAACATATTGTACGCTACACCATAAACACCGTCTTACTTTATATTATCTTGTCTTTTTAGATTTAACTGACATATACTATTTAACTTTCTAGTATCTCACTGACATGAAAAAAAAGATAATTGTACTGTAATTCACTGCAACATTTGAGGCGTGCCATTTAAGATGTTCCCACTTCACTGTCTTCTGAGAAAAAGCATTGGAAATCTATTGTTATAGCCTTGAGAAAACATCTGCCCTTCATAGTCAAAGGGGGCTGCGTGGAATGACTAACTGCCTCCATAAAAATCTCCTGTTAATTACATTCGTATTCAGCCATTCTGCGTCAGTAATTTATGCTCCGTGTTTATAAAACGAAGTGAATGTACGAGCATGAAGGTCGTCGTGTTGAATAGGTATGAAGGTGTCATTTCAATGCAGGTAGTCGAGGGTTCATGTTACACCAATGCAGGAACTGATACTGTTCATATTCATGACCATCTTCTTTGCCAACATCCATAAAATAGAATAAAACCCAAGGCTTTCGAAAGGCCATGAGAGAATTCACCTTACGTCCTCTGTCGTACTTCACCCAAGCTAAGCGGCTACAATCTCACACCGGCTCTGTAAGGCGGGTTCGACACCAGCGGCGCAGTCGGGTTTACTGTGATATACACAACCGTCCCCGAGCGACACTCTGGAGGCACAACACACACTAACATAAACAATAATGCACACATACATAATACAGAGTGTTCTGAAAGACGAGGTAGGAGTTAGCAATAATTCATAAGAAGCAACACAAGACTTTGACAGACAATCATATTCACAGTTCAGGGTATGTTTAGGAAGCAACACAGAGACCGTTAAAGCTGTCACCATACTGACATTAGAGGTAATGATTCATTGCAAATTATTATTATTATTATTATTATTATTATTATTATTATTATTAATTTATTTTTTTAAAAATTATTATTGTTATACTGTTTTATTTGGTATTGGTTTATTATTCTTTTTTGTTTGTTTTTAATTATACAGCTTTTTATGTTTTTAATTTATTCTTGTATTTTATTCTTTGATTTTGGTTTTATTTATTCTTCTGTGCAGCACTGTTTTTTTGTACAGTTGTTCTATGTCTTTTAATTTATTCTTGTATTTAAGTTCTTTTATTTAGGTTTTAATTATTCTTATGTACAGCAGTGTTTTTTGTTTTTTTTGCTACAGTTTTTCTATGTCTTTTAATCTATTCTTGCATTTTATTCTTTTATTTGGGTTATTATTCATTCTTCTGTACAGCACTTTGGTCCACTGTGGTTGTTTTAAAGTGTTTTACAAATAAAGTTGGATTGGATTATTACTATTATTATTATTATTATTATTATTATTATTATTATTATTATTATTATTAGTTGTAGTAGTAATAGCTGTAGTGGTAACTTTAATTATACTCTTGCATCAAATGAGGAAGAAATTTCTGAAACTGATCGTATTTCTATTTGCCTTTTGTTAGTAAAAAATTGAACGTGGCAAATATTTTCAACATGTAATGAAATATTCAAGTAAGGTACAAAATAAAACAAATCACCAAGCAGAAGAAAAAATGGGGAAGAACAAGGAGGATTTCCAGTCAAATACTGGAATAATGACAAATTATATTATCTCTGTGAGCTTCACCCAAGTGTTTTATAGAAGCAGATGGAAATGATTATCAGTAATGCTATTCTGATCATTGCATACAAGTGTGACATGGTGACTATGGATGAACTGTGACAGGACAGGGTGAAAAACCCCCATCATTAAACAGAATGGGGATCAAACCTGATCAGGCCTTTGTCTAATGCTTTTGTCACAATGGATGGTGCAACTAATCTCTGATTCTCTCTTTTCTCCACAGCCTCCAGCATCAAAACAGCACAATTCCAGAATACAATTGATTAATAATGCCATTTTCATGGGATCAGTACACTGCAAGTCATCTATATTTTTGGAATTTTATCCACTTGTCTCAATCCTACTAGCAATGTGTTTCTATGGGTAGAAGAAACCAGGATTATCTCGCTAGTTAAAGCTTGCATGACTAACTCACACCCCTTAACCCTTTCATGCATAGTGGTCACTACAGTGGACAGTTATTCTACAGCTGTTCTATTAAATATTCATGGGTTTTGTTGTTTTAGTTCCATATCAGCTAACACAATGAACACTTATGCATCATCCCATATAATGACATTCAGACCATTACTGTAACTTTGCTGTTCTTGATAAACCTGATCTGCACTAACATTTTAGTGTAAATCAATTGTTAATTGTTAGACTGTAATCAACAGTTTTTGTTTTTTTTTTGTTTGTTTTTTTTGCATATTATCGCCATGAAGTGAGTAATAACACTGGGTTACGAAAAAATGTTTTTTGCAAGTTGTCTAGGTTTTTTCAACTGAATTAGGACCATTTGGCACTGCTAAATCCAAAAATGACATCTGTTCTTCTCAATCAGGTCAGGTTTTTTTTTTTTTGCTAATTTGATTTTTATTTTATTTATTTTTATTTTATTTTATTGAATTTTTATCTTGGTCACCAAGTTTAATACCAAAATAAGATTGGTAAGCACACTTTATGAAACTTGTGACTTGATTCCTGTTAGTTAGGTACAATTGTGTATTCACCGCAGATGTAGCAGAATACGTCAGGCTTATTTTTGTGAGATCTTCTAGTCGAAGCCATTTCATTCACCTGTAATATTAAAAAAAACATTAATCATAAATTGGCAAAAGTAAAATCTTCAGAACTCGTTTATTGCAAGAAATATGAAAGAATTTTGTATCATATGATGTGAAAATGCCCATAAATGTAAGCAAAAATGTTAAAAAGCCAATATGTAGCATAGTTCAGAAAGTTGACCTGATTGAGCAAAATTAATGTGATTTTTGGATTCAGTACACCAAAATTATCCTAAATCAGCTCAAAAAACGTAAACAATAAATCTGTTGTTGACCAGTGTAGCTAGTATTAGAATATGTAAAAATGTGAGAGAATATCAGATTAGCAGCATTAAAAATGTCTTAATTTCAATGTTTTCATATCACTTTCTACTATAGATTCAAAACACTGTATTCAAAATCTCTCTGACGGGACAATTTAGAGACAATTTGACAGATTAGTGTTGCTAAATGACCCACATTTTTACTTTTAAATTCATTTTTGCTTTAGTTGGACCATAAGGGATTATCCAAAATAAGGAGCTACTTTATATTGAAATAAATGTTGGAATGGCAATCAATTAAAGTTTGCTCTCTGACAGGACATTACTGTGTTTTGACCCTATTGGGTTTTAAATATATCTTTCTTTACTTCAAAAATTAGATGCATGGTTTAGCTGAGTGGACATTTTTGTAACTACAGTCTACTCTCGTTAAACCGTCCGCCGTTATACCGCCATTTCTGCCTATCGCCATCCGCCAGCCCAGTTCCATGCACAAACAACACTTATACCATTGATTTCCCGACCGTTATACCGCCAGCGTGATTGCCATCGAGTACACATAAATTTTAACAATGCACTGAAACAAACGCGCCAGACGCTGATCGCGACAAGCTACGAGTAGGTCTACGGAACGGCCACCGTTCATTTATCGCAGAACACTCAGTAGGTCAGGATGTCGGGAAGAGGACGTGGGATTAAGCCAAAGCCTCAAGATGATGGGGTGTCATTTCCCGACACGGTATAATAATGCTTAAAATGTTTCCCCACTTTAAATGAACCCTTACAACATAACAGAATCAAGATTTATTTAGAAACGCAATTAGAACGGGTTAACGGAGGCAGCATAGACATCATATAGTAAAGACATGCACATTATGGACGCAACCCGTTGTAACGCCATTTTCGCTATACCGCCAATTTGGCCGTGAACGGAAGTTGGCGGTATAACGAGAGTAGACTGTACATAAAAAAAAAAAAAAACCTCGATCACATTGTTTTTTTTCACGCCTAAGGAGGAATAAAACACTCAAGAAAAAAAAAATCTTCACTAAGGTTCTCATAATTCATGCATGAAAGGGTTAATGTTATTTTTCTCAGTGGAAAAGTAGGGTAGCCGAAAAGGGCCAAACACATTGCAATGTCCCAATGCATCTCAGTTAAGAGAAAACAGCTGCAGAAATGATACAAATTCACAAACTCAAACACAAGTCTAAATGAGGTACAAAAAGAGGGACGTGGTGCAAAGGAAAAAATGTGCTTCAAGAAACAAAAACAAATGCATAATCATCAAATGCTCTGCAAATAAAGAAACGACGCAAACCAAGAAAACATCTGCAAATGAAAAACGCTGCATAACCAGTCACTACAATGGAAGCCCACCTGCGTCTTTTGGGGACAGAGGAGAGAACAGAGTGACCTGTGTTCAAACTTCACAACAACTGATAAGGGTGAAATTTCTCACCCAGTTCATCAGCAAAACAACAAAATCAATGAAAGTCACAGTTTTCATCTTAATGTTCATTATGACTCTACTCAACCTTGAAGGTCTAACCCTGGGGTGTCAAATATAAACCCTGTGGGTCAAAACCGACCCACCAAAAGGGTCCAATCCAACCCGTGGGATAACTGTGTGAAATGTAAACATTACACTGGATATATTAAAAATCAAGGGTGTCAAAATAATTTTAGTTCAGGGGTCACATACAGGCCAATGTGATCTCAAGTGTGTCGGACCACTGAAATACCATCATAATAACCCACAAATAATGATTTTTTTTTTGTTTTTTTGTTTGGTTTAGTGTAAAAATGAAAAATTACATGACAATATTTACGTTTACAAACAATCCTTTTATAAAAAAACGTGAATAACTTGAACAAATATGAAGAACATGGAATGTTCTTACAACAGGGGTGTCAAACTCATTTTCTTCCGGGGGCCACATTCAGCCCTATTTAATCTGAAATGGGCCGGACCAGTAAAATAATAGCATGATAACCAATAAATAATGACAACTACAAATTGTTTTAGTGCAAAAAATAACGTTCAATTATGCCAAAATTTACATTTACAAACTAGCCAAACAAAAAGGATGTGAATAACCTGAAAAAACGGAATTTGTTAAGAAATATACGTACAGTTTATCAATAATATGCCTCGACTTATCATTTATACACATGCACAAAACATTTAGTAACCTGCAGAAAATTGTTAAAATTGCACTTAATTTTCTTCATTTCTTCTTTTTGTACAAGTTATTCACATGTTATTATTAAAGGATAGTTTGTTAATGTAAACATTTTCATAATTTAATGTTTTTTGCACTAAATCAAAGAGAAAAAATTGGTGTTGTCATCATTTATGGGTTATTATGATATTATTTTTGAGTTTGATGCCCTAACTCGGACTTTGCAAATTCATCCCACGGGCCAGATTGGAACCTTTGGTGGGCTGGTTTTGGCCCCCGGGCCACATGTTTGACACCTGTGTCTTAGAAGAAGTGAATGAAATTTCAATAATATTCTGCCCGTTATTAAATGTTTTGTGTTTTTATAAGGCAAGGCAGGTTTATTTATATAGCACATTTCATGTACAAGACAATTCATAGTACTTTACGTAAAACCTTAAAAGCATTACAGCAGGGAAGCAATAAAAAGTATAGGCATGAGAGAAAAAAAAACAAAAACGACAACAGATAAATAAATAAAACAGATAAACAGATAAAAACTGTATTGTATTGCATTGTATTGATTGTAGATCCAGTGTGATCTGTATGTTGTAATGCACATGTGGAAATAAGAAGCCGTGGCAAAATATTGTTAAAATTGCATATTTTTCTGAAGAAATTTCAGTTTGTTTGTGGTTGTTCATGTTAATCACAACTTCTAAAGGATAGTTTGTACATGTAAATATTTTCATTATGTAATTCGACTTTTTTCACTGTTATTATTTTTCTGGTCTGACCCGCTTGAGATCATGAAGAGCTGTTTGTTGTTTCTGAAAAAAAATAAGTTTGACCCCCCCCTAGTCTAACCAGTATGTTTTTAGAAATACTGACAAAAGTTTGAGTTTATACGACGGCGTATTAGGGCCACATAAGAAAAAAAAAAAAAGCTTGTCACTATGAGATTAGAGTCGTTATATTTTAAGAACAAAGTCATTATTTAATGAGAATAAAGTCGTAGTTTAAAAAAAATTATTATTTAACGTGAATAAAGTCATTATTTAATGAGAATGAAGTTGTAGTTTTAAAAAACTCATTATTTAACAAGAATAAAGTCGTAATATTTTGAAAATTCGACTGAGTTTCTAGTTTTATAGCGAACACAACAAGTGAAGCAGCAATGTGTCGATGGGGGGATAGGTTCAGTATTCAGCCTTTGTGCGTAAATCCCAAGTGAAAGTATAACTTCACAAAATGTTCCAAGTTCTACATTATTCGATGAGTGGGTACGACTTTATTCTCATTGTATTATGACTGTATTCTCCTTAAATAATGACTTTTTTCTCAAAATATAACTACTTTATTCTCATTAAAAAATTGATTTTTAAAAACTATGACTTTATTCTCATTATATTATGACTTTATTCTCGTTAAATAATGACTTTTTTCTCAAAATATAACTACTTTTTCCTTGTAGTGACAAGCGTTTTTATTTTCTTATATGGCCCTAATACACCGTCGTAAGTTTCAGCCACAAAATGCAGTTTAATAATGCAAATATTCAGCAAATATAACCTAAAGTTATCAGGATTTGTGAAGTGTAAGGACGGGAAAACCAAATTTTTCACCAGAACTGTGCATCTACCAATTGACAATACAATAACTCTGTCAAGTGGTGAGTTACAGCATGTTTTAAAGGCCTGACATGAAGTGTATGGGCTCTATCTCCGGACATGATGAAGCACTGTGCCGATCTCCTCCCTCGTCTGCTCCATATGCATGGAAGGGACTCTGTGCACGTGACAAGTCTTTTGTCTCTCTTGTCAGATTCTAGATAAGCTGCCACATGATGTCTCTTCACCCTCAGTGAAGATGCATCACAACAGAAAAATCTCCTCAAAGGATGACAAACTTAAGGTCTACTGAGCAACATGACGGGATGCGCTGTGTGACTGACTGTTCAGATGTTTGGTTTCGCAGCTCATCTAAAAATTCTAAAGGCATCACGGTGGTCCTCTGGGACAGGTGTTATCAACAGAATCTGAAGTCCTCGTGTCAAAAGCGATTTTGACTCGGCTGAATCACAAAGCTCTGCAAGTGACACAAAACATTAAAATCTAAATCTAGACTTCCCATCAAACATCAGTCACTCGTACAGTTTACAACATGCAGCCTCATTCATGCCTTGTTGTTCTATACCACAGGTGTCAAACATGTGGCCCGGAGGCCAAAACCAACCCGATGAATTTGCAAAGTGCAAGTTAGGGCATCGAACTCAAAAATAATATCATAATAACCTATAAATAATGACAACACCAATTTTTTCTCTAGATTTAGTGCAAAAAACATTAAATTATGAAAATATTTACAGTAAGAAACTATCCTTTAACAATAAAATGTGAATAACCTGAACAAATATGAACAACCAGAAATGTCTAAAGAAAATTAAGTGTAATTTTAACAATATTTTGCCTGTTACTAAATGTTTTGTGCCTTTGTAAATCTGATCTGTAATGCACATGCATAAATGATAAGTCGAGGCAAAATATTGATAAAATTTTACTTACATTTCTTCACAAATTTCATTTTTCAGGTTATTCACATCCTTTTTTTTTGGATAGTTTGTAAATGTAAATATTGGCGTAACTGAATGTTATATTTTGCAGTAAAACAATTTGTAGTTGTCATTATTTATTGGCTATCATGCTATTATTTTACTGGTCCGACCCATTTCAGATTAAAATAGGGCTGATTGTGGCCCCCGGAAGAAAATGAGTTTGACACCCCTGTTCTATACGATACATTAATAAAATATTGTGGTAAATTTCACTCCGAGCAGAAACAAATAACAGTTTAACCCAAACGAATCGTCCTTCCAATTTAACATTTCTTAAGTGATTCATTCATTCATTCATCCATCCATTCATTCATTTTATTCACATATATATTAAAAGATCCTAGTATAAGAACATTACATTTTGCATTTACATTATATGAAATGGGACACCCTCGGAAGCTGAAGAGCTTTTGAGAGGAGCCCTGATACAAACAATAAATACCACATGTAACAATAACGTGACACATTTTACAGTAAGACAAACCCAAAAATACCCCCCTGCCCCCCTTTTCAAGCATCCACAGTCTCACACAGTACAGGTTTACATGATAAACACACTGATCCACAGTCTCACTCACACACACTCACATACACAAAATAAAATAATGTTAATATGAATAATAATGTTAATTCCCCTAACCTAAAACTAATCTAAGCCCTACTCCTAACAAGGTCCAAGTGGTCTAGTCACCAACAGCCTTAAAACAAGTTACATACAGGCAAAGAAAAGGATTACAGTATTGATTAATATTTGAGCGTATTCCAGTAGCGGTTGCCTCCTAAATCTCTTTTTAAAAACATGTACAGTTGGAGACATTTGTATGTCTTTATCTATACCATTCCATACCTGTAGACCTTTGCAAACTATACTGAGGCTGGTACATTTGAGTTTCCGTTTTATTCCCTTAATATGATGCTTTTTTCTAGTCTGATAGGTGTGTGAAGGAAGAGAAATGGGGATTAGGTCACAAAGTCTGCCGTTGAGCATACTGACAACAGAATACATTGTGCATTGTGTAATTTATTATAATTTATTATAATATTATCCTCTGTATTTTGTGTGTGTGTGTGGGGGTTTCAGTAAAAATGTGCTATTTTCCTATATTTAATTTACTGATCATATAGATATTCATAAAAGCTCAGGTTAAAGTTGAGGGCTATTATTTCACAAAAAGAGAAAAATTTAAGAAAAAGTGCCTTTTTTTTTTCTCCAGAAAAAGTAAGTAAATTGTAAGTAAGTAAATTTTCTTTTCAGACAGGGTCACAAAGTGCTTTATCAAATCAAATCAAGTTTACAGAAACCCAACAGAATCCTCCAGGAGCAAACACTTGTGATTGGTGACAGTGGCGAGGAAAAACTTCCCTTTAACAGCAGAAACCTCGAGCAGACCCAGACTCCTGGAAGATGGCCATCTGCCTTGACCAGATGGGGTTAAAGAGCGAGAATAAAGGAGGAGAAAAGAGAGAGCGATAGAGATATAGAGAGACTGGGGGAGAGGGGAAGAGGGGGGAGGTAGGGGGAGACACGTGGAGTACATGTGACATTGTAAAGTAAGTAAAAAATATATAATTTTCACTAAAGCTGTCAATACATTGAAATAATTCAGGTAAAATGCCATTTATCGTCATCAGATATGACACATTTGGATGTTCAGTGGCTCCTTAGTTACCATGGAAACGCCGTCATCTTCTACAACATTGATTCACCAGTAAAACCCATGGAGTTTGATAAATGACAGAGGATGGAGAGACTTGGTTTATGTTCAGTTATTGATATCTTTGCTGAAAAAGTCCGTTTTTTCTTCAGTTTTCTCTGTTTTTGATATAAACCCCCTCAACTTCAATATGAGCTTGTATGGACATCTACATGATCACTACTTTAAATTTAGGAAAATACCTGATTTTCACCTAAAATGCAGAATACAGAACATAATAGAAGAATAAATGGGGAAAAATCACTGAAGAAAGGTTAAAAATAGAGAAACATTCATTTAGGAACTATCACAAATGTTGCACCTGGGTTTGACTTTTTCAGTAAAATACAGCATTAAATGAACATAAGCATCTCCATCCACTGTCATTGATCCAACTCCATGGGTTTTACTGGTCAGTCAATGTTGTAGAAGATGACAGTGTTTCCATGGTAACTACAGAGCCTCTGAACGTCCAAATGGGTCATATCTGATGATCATGAGAAGATGACAAACTGTATTTAACACCAATTATTTACAGGTATTGATAGAATTAGTGGATCAAGAGGTATTAAACATTTTACATCAGTAGAAGCTTTTGGTCGCTGGTGGATGTTTGGATCTTTATGGGCTAATCTGAGCTTTTATCACAAAATTAAATACAGGAAAATACAGTCTACTCTCGTTAAACCGCTCGCCGTTATACCGCCATTTTCGCTCACCGCCGACCAAAACCATTGCACAAAAATCCCCAATGCATTATTCCATTAGCTACCGCCATTTCCGCCTATCGCCATCCGCCAGCCCAGTTCCATGCACAAACAACACTTATACCATTGATTTCCCTACCGTTATACCGCCAGCGTGATTGCCATCGAGTACACATAAATTTTAACAATGCACTGAAACAAACGCGCCAGACGCTGATCGCGACAAGCTACGAGTAGGTCTACGGAACGGCCACCGTTCATTTATCGCAGAACACTCAGTAGGTCAGGATGTCGGGAAGAGGACGTGGGATTAAGCCAAAGCCTCAAGATGATGGGGTGTCATTTCCCGACACGGTATAATAATGCTTAAAATGTTTCCCCACTTTAAATGATCCCTTACAACATAACAGAATCAAGATTTATTTAGAAACGCAATTAGAACGGGTTAACGGAGGCAGCATAGACATCATATAGTAAAGACATGCACATTATGGACGCAACCTGTTGTAACGCCATTTTCGCTATACCGCCAATTTGGCCGTGAACGGAAGTTAGCGGTATAATGATAGTAGACTGTATCTGATGTTCACACAAAAAATGAAAAAAAACACAAAAATATGGATAATGTCAGAATAACTGGTGATAAATGATGACAAACTGCATTTTACATCAATTATTTACATGTATTGATAGGATTAGTGGATCAACAGGTATTAAACATTTTACATCAGTAGAAGCTTTTTGGTCACTGGTGGATGTTTGAGACTTTATGGGTTAAGTCAGAAACAGTGTAAGTTCTAAAGCTTCAGCTCAGTATTTCAGCTTTGCTCTTAAAACTTTGAAAGCTACACGGAAAAGTATTTTCATTCTCATAATAGATCAAAATGATGAATGTAAAAATCAAAAACCCCAAAGGGACAAACACACAGAATTATCACTTAACTCTACAGCTTCCGTTGGCTTTCAGCACTGTAAGTGTTTTGTTTTGGTTTATGGCCCTAGCAGCAGGCGGTGGTGACAGCGGCAGTGGCGGCTTTCATTTAACAAACCTCTGTAAATCCCACTGAAGCTGTCCACAAACAAACAGCACACAGACAAATGAAGTGAACGCTGCACAGCATAGAGCAGCATTTACAGCAGCTTCAGAAAAGCACCGTAGAGGCAGATATTTCCATAATGAGACCTTGACAGCTTGCATTTTACACCTCTAATGATGATTTACCCCATGTTCTACGGAAACATTAGCAAACAGAAAACAGAAACAAAAAGTCTTCATGTCCATATGTTTGTCCAGTAGAGTTTTGAGGCTGTTAGACTGAAATCTAGAGCAATGTATAGATTATATTTCTCATGCACTGCAAAAACCTAAATCTTACCAAGTGTATTTTTCTCATTGCTAGTCAAAATATCTCATTACACTTAAAGACAGACATAATCACCTAAAGAGTAGCTTTTCGGTGAGATATAAAAACTTATTTTTAGACAATAGATCTTGAAAATCTTATTTCAAGAAATCTTACCAAGATAATTTTCACTCGTTCCATTGGCAGTTGAATTAAGCAAAAAAAAATCTGCCAATGGAACAAGTGAAAATTATCTTGGTAAGATTTCTTGAAGTAAGATTTTCAAGATCTATCGTCTAAAAATAAGATCTTATGTCACACTTAAAAGTTATTCTTTAGGTGATTATGTCTTATTATTTCCACCAAGGAGGTTATGTTTTTATCAGGGTTTGGTTGTTTGTTTGTTTGTTTGCCTGTTAGCAAGGTAACTCAAAGTTATGGACGGATTTTGATGAAATTTTCAGGAAATGTTGATACTGGCACAAGGAAAAAATGATAAAATTTTTGTGGCGATCGCTCTCTGAGTGCTTTTCTAGTTTTAAGTATGATGAGATATTTTGACAAGAAATGAGAAAAATATACTTGGTAAGATTTGGATTTTTGCAGTGTGACCTCCACTATTAACCAGACCTGCCACAATAATCCTACAGGTTGACCCAGTTCATATGATGGTTATTTGGAGCTTTTTTTCCGAATTCAACGTGGTGACAGAGTCTGTTGAGACAACGATAAAACATTTTAACTGTGCTCACATTTGTGGAATTTAATAAGTTGGAACACTATAAATAAATAAAGTTCCACCTGGATTTAACTAAGGAAAGCGATAAGAGCCTTCCATTAGATATTTACTACAGCCATTAATATCCTTAAACAAGTTCTTTAATTCTAACTAATGCAGTGGGTAACTTCTCTTTTCTTAAACAACCAAAGATTGAACTGTGGTCTGATAAATCCACATTGACTCATATGCCTAGTGCCTAGAGTACAAGCCTGTTGGGGCAGTGTTATGATTTTTTCAGGGTTCCTACAGGTTTCTACAAGTTAAATTTAAAAGACATTTTTAAGACTACTTAGAACAGCATTTAATGCATTTCACAGCCATTCTGGCACAAATTTAAGGAAGCGTACTGACTTGCATCAGCATACCTAGAATTGGATGGTCTGTGATCATTTCTCACCAGGGGGCTACAAAGTTAGCAATAATTGGTTCCTATTTTCAACGTAAATTTTCAGGTTGGAACAGATGGAACTGAGACGACTAATGTTACTTTCTTTGCAGGTTGAACATTTAACAGACACATTTAAATACAAAACAACGAACACATTTATGGCAACATAACTTAAGACCTACCATACCAAATTTAGGACCTTTTAAAGACTTTTTTAAGGTATTAAATACAGATTTGTAAATTCAAGTCTTTTAAGACTTTTTAAGAGCCCATGGGAACCCTGTTTTTTCTTCTCTGATAGTAACAGGTATATTGTAAGATGACAATCCCAGGATGCATCGGGGTCAGATTGTGAAAGCGTTTCAGGGAGCATGAGACATCATTTAACACATGGACTGACCTGCACAGAGTCCAGACCTGAACCACATTTAGAGTCTTTGGGATGTGTCGGAGAAGACTTTACTCAGTGGTTCAACTCTCCCACTGTAATTAATAGAGCTTAGTAAAAAATTAATACATCTGTGGCCCGATCTAAGTTAAATTGTGATGTTTACTGTGAAAATGCACAACTTTTGTGTTCCGTAAACAATGCCACAGCGAACGTATCGCGAACATATCTCACAATTAGGGTTGCCAACAGTCCCTTGAAAAAAGGAATCATCCCGTATTTTGACACAAAAGTACACGTCCCGTACTGAGCTGAAAAGGGACGCAATTTTTCACACACACAAAAAAGACAAAATAAATTCACCACCCCTAGAGGGGTGATGGCAGTTGGGTCAGCCGGCCCTGCAAACGAGGTGTCCCTAATTTTTTTCTACTCACAATCAAAGCTAAAGGCAGTCCAAGGAAATACTTTGTGTCTTTTTGGCTTTGCAGTGTATGTTAACCAATAAAACATTGTACAGCTACAAATAAAATATGAACACTGTACCAAAGTTATAAAAAAAAAAAAGTTTTCCAAAAGTTTTTAGGAAGCTAATCCATATGAGATCACAACTCATCAACATGTTCAATGAGAACGATCCAGGACTCCGTTAGGGAGAATTCCCACTGACATGTTAATCTATAATCAGCCTTTGGTTGTGCTGAAGAGCTGGTGGATAGAGCAAAAAAACATTAAAGCTGGAATTTTTCAGTGTTGCAAGTGGATGAAAATTTACATAATTTTTTTTATACCAACAGTAAGTCAAGTTAAAACTTTACTAATAAATGCAAAAAATGTCATGTATGGTGTATATGTGCAATGTCAACATCTATAAGAATGGTGAACAAATAATGCATATCCGCGACAACACCTAGGCCAACAACAACAACAACAACAATAATAATAATAATAATAATAATAATAATAATGATAATGATTAGTATTATACACAGTCTAGCCATTGCTACGACCCATAGGTGGGTTGTTGTGTCAATCTGTGGGTGTGTCTATTTTTTTGTGTGTGAGAGGCTAATGTGTTACAGGTGCAGCGCCAAATCCCGGATTGGACCAGCTGCCGGAGGCGGACCAATAAAGAGCGCGGAGCCGGGCCGGTCCAGGGTCACCATTCTTCCACTCTCAACCCCGCTGTCATTCTGTCGTTTGTTCATGGTTCAGCAGTAGGGGTGGGCTGCCCTTTTCTTTTGTCTTGTTTTCTTCTGTTGTTGGTAAGGGAGGTTAGATTTTGTCTTTTGGTTCGTTTTTCTTTGCAGGTCAGCCTCATTTCTTGGTTTAATAAAGTTTTGTTTGTTATTTTGGCCTGAGCCCACTCTCAAGTTCCAGCTGCCATTTTGCTCAGTTTTCATTATCTGTATTGTGCACTTTTGTAAATAAATCACCTTTTTTTGTTAACATGCACAACCCGCGTCCGGGGTTTTCTCTCTGTGGCTTGGGAGTGAGGAAAGGCGTCCGCTCTATTCATGTTGTGTCCTAGGGTCCCCTAGCTGGGGCATAACACCATCGTGTGAAATAAAGTTTATTCTACTCGTCTATTCACCAGCTCTGCCTGGGGTTAAACAGAACACTATAATGTATGCAAGTTACTGTAATTTTGGTAGATGCTAAAGTCGTTTCTTCTAAAAATATGCCTTGTGAGCTTTTTAAAAGTTGATGCATTAGTGAGAAATTAAAGTGGGGTGAACCATCATGAATTCTTTATGCTTTACCTCTTAATTATTTATGGCAAAAGAACTTGTATCACATCAATATTTAATCATATTAATTGTGCATTATGTTTTCCTGCAAAGATGCCACCTATTATTTCTTGCATCTTTAACATATTGCAACACTGATATTGCATCAGCAGCGCTCTCTCTCGTGTGGTTACATTTGACGCCTCCTACTTATGCAAACATTTATTTTTCATTTTGTAAGTTGTTGCTCATGAATGTTGCTAGCTGTCCATGGTTTATTGACGATCCATAAACCAGACTGTTTCTAAAACAATGCCAGGTTCTGTCCCAAAAAAAGAAGTTGCCCATTTCCCTTGACCTTTTTTACAAATCCAAAGGGCTCCCCAGACAAATAGAGGGACTTCTCATGCATACCAAATGTGGAGATACCAACAGCTTTTTGTGGTTTCCCATCCTCTACTCAGCTGTCTGTGACATTTTGACGCTCATTAGGATGCCTGGACGGTGAACGTTGAGACAGTGCTCTCCTAAGGTGCTCTAGGTCGGATTAAGACTGAACAAAGAAGGTTTCGCTTCTAACCTACTTCCTTTGATTTATTTATGTAGTTATAATTCAGAATGTATACTGGGTCCCGAATGGAGAAAAGCTTGCACAATTACTTAAAAAAATATACAAGTGTTCTTAAGGCCAGTCGAGCCCTAATCCCTTTATCCGCGATGGAGGGGTTTGCAAAGAGGAAGTGACAGCAAACTAATCCATAAAGCTTTCGTACACAGTGGTTTTAGGGACAAGTTTACACATGCAATTAATATGGCACAGAAGCCCTGCAGATCATTCTGATCCAGTCAATTTCTTTCTGGGCACTCCATAACAAATTACCTTCCTATTGAGAAATAACATCAATCACAAGGCCGTCTGGAAAAATGAACTGCTCAAGCAAACTGTAGGTGATTCTATGAAAAGGATGAGACTCTGGGAACAGAATAATACTACCGTCCCACATAATTTAGAGTCTTAGGTAAAATGGAGAAAGAGAGAGTCAATAAATCTCTTGGCATCTCTTAAAAGTTAAGGAAAATCCTATGTTTTGATGCAGTGAATTGTGAGTTTTTCAGTGTTGATTTTTCAGATTTGCTCTGGTTAGACTTCCCCGGATTAAAATTGCTGTTTTGATTCTTATTCACGACAGACAACAGTGTTTTTTTGGGAGTCAGTGACTGAACAATAGCTCCTCTGGGAAGCACAACGAACGCTAAGTAAGGTTAAGTACAGGATACATTCTTGAGAAAGACACAGATGATCTGTCCTGTGGTTCATTAAATTCAAGTCCAAAACACGATCTGTCACTTAAGCCTAATGAGTAAGACTCTCTCCAACAGCAGCGCTTCTCCTTGTCTGGTGAATTATCAGACGGATAGTATATACCACGTGATCCCTCATTAAATCTGTTTGCCTGCTATGAAACTGAAAGGAACATGAAGGCTGATTTGTTGCTGTGAGAGAAACAGATATCTGCTGGAGCAGGACCACATAACCTCTCCATCTGCTGATGGATTAATGATGCAGCCTTGGCTACTCCGTTGAAAGTATGACTTGGACCAGACAAATTAAACCTGAACTAAAATAGGCAGCAGTGGTGACCCAGAATAGGGAAGCACAGGATGAACAGTTAAGATGAACATGTCCTGATTCATTAGTTTCACATTTAGCTTTTTACTCTGGCAGCATCCATCGTAATTTGATTTTACCAAAATAAAACCAGGTTGACATTTCACTTATTTTTTTTATATTTTCTTTTTATTTCACCGGTTGCACTAGGGTGGAAAAAAGGGAAGTCAATACTTAAAGTGTAATACCGCTGACAGCCACTGTAGATTGCCTCCAAAAATACTGATTCTCATTGACTTCCATCTAAAAACCAGCAACTTTTCTATAGAAATAGCAGATTCTTCCTTGTCTTAAAGAGGTCGTATTTTGCTAAACCAACTTTTATTAGTCTTTGGTACATTTATTTGTGTATTTTAGGGATCCTAATAGTTCATAAAGTTTGAATTTCAACCTTCCAGGTGCCGCAAAACTATCTTTATATTCATTCCAGCAAAAATCGAGTGCATTTCTACAATCTGTTTCAGTTCCTGCTTAAATTTGTTATGTTTTACAACTAGTTACATCACAACATTTGCACATATAAGGTCAAGACTTCTGACGAATATTTCTCAGAGTACGCCATAATTGTTTATCAGCAGCAGTGATTGTACTAAAAATGGAAAATATTCCAAACTTCAAAATGATTGCCTAAAATGTTAACGATTATTATTATTATTATTATTATTATTATTATTCTTACAAGTATTAACGAACACAAGTGGTTAACGGGACAGAGCAGCACGGTCAACAACCTGGAGGGGGTGGGGTGTGAAGTGGCTCATTTGCATTTAAAGGGCCAGCGCTCAAAACCACCTTTCTGGTGTCATTACTCAGAAATAGGGTTGAAGATGGACCTGTGGAGTTCAATTAATGAAGAATTCAGACCCAAGCATAGCATTTACAGTTTATGTAGACCACAGGGAAATGTTTTAAAATGCATAATTCCATTTAAAAAGCAAAATATCACTCCTTTAATTCATTTTGTTTGACCCTCTAATATCCTCCTGAGACCCAGCAATACATTTTTGTCCTCTGTGGGGGACAAAAGTTTCACAGTTTTACTTTAAAAATGCTAAATAAATGAATGAATAAAACTAGAAAAGCACTCGGACAGCGCAGACCTTCGCCAAGGCAGTTCAGTCCCCCCACCACCACCGCCAAAATGTAATCATTTGTTCCTTGTGCCAGTATCAACATTTCCTCAGAATGTCACCAAATCCTTCCATAACTTTTTAGTTATCTTGCTAACAAACAAACCTTGGTGGAAGTAATAATTTAAAAATGTGTCTGAAAAAAATGTTGCATTGTGCAGTTTCCAATCCAGACAATTGTTTAATGTACAGAAGCTAAAACATTCACTTCAGTGGGTCTCAGGAGGATATGTGTACTGATGTTAATTTAGCCATGTTGGTACAGAATTGCTAAAATGGATTAAAGTTTATTGAATGAAAACATGTTTTTACTGAAATGCACAGATTTAGTGTCGTTTTTTAATCACAGCCTACTAGTGTTCCTTCCCTAATTATCTTATGATAGTATTCAGTATTTAGTATTGAACTGTACGTGAACAATTAGCATGCTAATTAGCAAGTTCATACAAAAAATGTCCAATTACACAGTGCATTAGTATTTGGCAAAAACTTTAATTAACTAGTCATACTGTAACATGAGTGTTGGTTAGCAGTATGGTCAGCGAGTTAGTTATCTGTGGTTTAGTCTAGCACTTCCAAATCTTTCTCCACACTTCAGCTGTAGATAGTTCTGCCAGCTTCCACCATCGCTCTGGAAAAAGTGCTGCAGTTGCAACTCTGAGGTTGTATTTCTTTCACGTAACAAGAGGGAGTGTGAAAGCAGTGACACAAAGATGGTAGAAGGAAACAGAGAGGCCTCAATCCTGCAACTGTGCAACAAAAATACTCAACCTGACCCCAGCAGAATGATTCCAGTCAGCGAGGAACTGGAACCACTTAAGGAATGAATTAAGTATTGCATTAAGTCTTTCATCTTGCCTGTGGATTAGACCAGTTAGCTTGATAATAACTGACTTTATAGATTTCACATTATTACTGTAGAGAAAGATGACATCATCGGTAAAAATTAAACACTTCTGTCTGTGTTCTCGTTCATCAAGTCCCTGAAATTACATTTACATCATTTAACATTGTATTTTCTGTTTAGCAGTGTTCCAGTATTTTAGCCTTGGAAGCACGCATTAGATTAGATTAGATTAGATTAGATTAGATTAGATTCGACTTTATTGATCCCACAATGAGTAAATTCAATTCAAAGTGTGCATGCATAAATATAGTGCAAAAAACAAGCAAATAATATAAAATAAAATAAAAATAGCAATAAAAACTATACAGACTATATACATATTTACAACATAGAGGAAGTGCAAGCATGTCAGACAGTACAAATGAGACAGATACAGGACAGGGTTACATTAAACCAGTGTTTTTCAACCTTGGGGTCATGATCCCACGTGGGGTTGCCTGGAATTTCTAGTAACTGATTAAAAAAAAAAATACCGATAAAAAATATTTTTAATGATTCAATATACAGGAGGTCCTCGGGTTACGCGGTACTCGACCTACGCTGTTTCGACTTTACGATGCCTGAGTCTTGTCCGCAGAGGATCCCAGTATGGAACAATTTTCGAAAGCTTCAAGGGGAGTGATGGACAGTGTACTGTGCTACCGTGAGATCTGGGAGGAAAACAGGAAGATTTCCTTCCAGACAGACATCTCCAAGTACTTCACCACGGTGGAGAGGCCAGTAGAACCCATACCTTCAACGTCTACAGAAGATCCTGCACCTGCTACCCCTCCAGATAATCCGGATTCCCCAGCAGCAGCTCTCACAGCCTTCCCTCCCTCTTCTTCAGCCACCTAGTATAAGGTATTTAGGGGGTATTAAAGGGTTAATTCCGACTTACGCAGAAATTCGGGTTACGTCGCCAGTGTAGGAACGGAACTCGTTAGTAACCCGAGGACCTCCTGTATATTTCATTATAATTAAAACACCACACATTTTTCCTAATAAAAATCAAGTTCAAATAAAATGCAGGATATAACGTCTGAGAGGGCATATCTTAATTGACCCGATCATGTGACCGTGTGCGTTATTACGCTTCAGCCTGTCCGGACACAGTCACAGTCAGAAAACCGGACCGAACATTTCATCGCCTGCCTGGCCACGCTAAGATATCTCCAACAGAAAATGAGAAGCAGATGCTGAAAAGGTGCATTATATACATTATATAGCCTAAAATCAATCTAAAACTAGAAGCACTCGGAGAGCGCAGACCTCCGCCAAGGCTGATCAGTGGGCCCCCCCGTGGGCCCCCCCACCCCCGATCACCACCAAAATTTAATCATTTCTTCCTTATCCCATTTCCAACAAACCCTGAAAATTTCATCCAAATCTGTCCATAACTTTTTGAGTTATGTTGCACACTAACGGACAGACAAACAAACAAACAAACAAACAAACAAACAAACAAACAGACAAACAAACAAACAAACAAACCCTGGCAAAAACATAACCTCCTTGGCGGAGGTAATTAACGTTTATGTGCAACATAGTGTAGGAAACTATTTGTAACCCGCATGCTTATTTTCGTCTGCTTTGTGTAGTTTCCCGGTTGTGTCCCACTGGATGGAAGAAGGAGGCGGAGCAGGTCTCACTTACAGCGGATTTATTCTGAACATACAGAAAATAAGTTTGTAGTGGGTCAGTCACGGCAGGCAGCGGCTCGGTCTCCACTACAAAAGAGTTAGCACAATTAGCTTAGCACATTACAATGTTGCTGAAATGCATAATCCAGTAACATCAACTACAACAAATTTACTTCAAAACGATCACTATGCAATATTATATGTGCTGAAATAGCTTTTCTCCAATTACAATTGGGATTTATGATCAATAAACTTTGTTCCTGGAGCGGACCGAGCATATACACCTACCCCTGAGCATCCCTCATGGGCTGACTTACTTCTGTTTCCGCCAGCCAGAAGAAGGAGCCCCTGAATGACCACCCATACAATTGATATGTGGAGGGCAAGTGGAAGCAGAACTCATTTTACATATTACATGATCAAAAAAAAAGTAACTTTAGCAAAAAATGTCTCTGTTTTGAATGTCTGGGCTTGCCAGAAATTTGTGATGTTAAAATGGGGTCACGAGGGAAAAAGTTGTATTAAACACAACTGGTTTAACTGGTCTTTTAACGTTTAAGTCAGTAGAAGTTAGGCACACATTAATTAGTTTTTCAATCACAGTGTTAATGTTTATGGTGACTTTTTTTTTTTAAGTTTCTTTCACACTTACCTGGTAAAAAGTTGAGTCTGCCATGGCAGTCCAGTCATACAAGTTGAGTCTGTTTGTATGACTGGACTGCCATGATCATATTGTTGGGTGTAATTCAGTTACTGCATTATGTATTTGTTGTGGTTTGATGTTAAAATTAGGAAAATATTATTGTTTGACTCTTGTATCAAGTTAGCGATAAAGGTGTTAAAGCACTGAGGGGTAGGATTAAATAAGTTCATACTTCTTCCTACTCCTTTTCGACCATGCAAAATTCAGACTTGTATGTGCTTGGAGATAGATTCTGTCCATTTGAATGTTTTATTTTGGTTTTATTATTATTATTATTATTATTATTATTATTTTTTTTTTTTTTTTTTTGTATGTTTGAAATAAATAAATAAATAAATAAATCAAAAATCAAATCAAATCAAAAATGGGATTACTTGACTTTATTTGCCGAGCTCAGAGGACTGTAGTGCTAAGTAGATAACAGATTACATTATGGCAGTAATTTTCCTCCAAACTTTATTCACCAGAGATGAACTGGCTGCCAGACCCATTATCATCAGAAGTACAGGCTGAACTACTGCTCCCACAAGGTGTCTTAACTCAACCATTTTTATTCACCAGGAGTCTTGTTACACAGTGGATTTCCAAGTCTTTAAAAAGTCTTTTCCTTTTTACTTTTTATCCATTTTTTATTGGAGCATTTTATTATTCATTTTCTTGCAAAACAGCTCCTTCTAAGGAGGGAAGATAAGTTTATATTCTGTTTCTTCTTCATCTGTCTCTTTGATTTGATTGCCAGCCCACAGTACTCTAACTTAACTCACACTTGCTTTTTGTTATGTGTTGTTTTTCTGGAGTTTCATAATGATCTTTTTGTCAAACAGCATGCTGTTTTGCACAGAAACGTTCCCCATACCCGGCTGATATCTGTCAGATTGCATTTCATTTCTGGTGAGCAGGAACACTTTATCTGTTGGTGACAGCTCGTGCCAGACTGTAAGTGCCTGGATTTTGGTCCAATCAATCAGGGAGGTTTTTCCATTTAGTTGTCATGGCGGGAAATCGTGAAAACAGTAATTTAAAAATCCACCCATCTGTTGGAGAGTGAGTAGTCAGCAGAAAGCACAAAGCAGGAGAGTGGTCACACGTCTGAACACTACACATGTGTTATTTCTCTGGAACATGAAACATGTCAGCAGTGTCAGGCAGTTGGAAAACACCTCCAAGACACATCCACATGTACAAATGGATCAGCTACCAGGATGGAGCCAGATCCCCATAGACCTGCATGTGGATTATAACATCTGACCAGTATTTTTTATCGACTATGTCAAAATACAGGGTAGGGAAGCAAAATTTACAATGAACATTTAGTTGTTTTTTCTCAGCAGGCACTATGTCAATTGTTTTGAAACCTAACATATATTGATGTCACAATCATACCTAACACTATTATCCATACCTTTTCAGAAACTTTTGCCCATATGAGTAATCAGGAAAGCAAACATCAAAGAGTGTGTGATTTGCTGAATGCACTCGTCACACCAAACGAGATTTCAAAAATAGTTGGAGTGTCCATAAAGAGTGTTTATAATGTAAAGAAGAGAATGACTATAAGCAAAACTATTACGAGAAAGTCTGGAAGATACTATTAAAGAAGAATGGGAGAAGTTGTCACCCGAATATTTGAAGAACACTTACGTAAGTTTCAGGAAGCGTGTGAAGGCAGTTATTGAGAAAGAAGGAGGACACATAGAATAAAAACATTTTCTATTATGTCAATTTTCTTGTGGCAAATAAATTCTCATGACTTTCAATAAACTAATTGGTCATACACTGTCTTTCAATCCCTGCCTCAAAATATTGTAAATTTTGCTTCCCCACCCTGTATAAGCCTCAATTAGTACACTTATAGATTACAAATGATTTATAAATGCATTTATGTAGCACCAAAGCATCTTTTTACTGTTCAGTAGATCAAATATTTGCATGTTTATGTGTTTGGAAGTATGCAGTGGAAACTGTTTGGTGCTGTGAGCCTATTGTTTGTTGTTCTATTCATAAGCTAACATCTGTCTCAGTTGTCTACATAATAACAGACCGTACGCTGATTTCTGTACAGAGAACTGGAAACGTTTTAACCCTTGAAGACCCAACCAGCCATCACCTACCACAAGCATCTATTTTCATTTCATTTTAATTTTATTTATTTATTTGTTTCCAGCAGAAAAAGCAAAACCTTCGTGTGTGCAAGGAACTAATATCAGAGCGAATAAATTAATAAATAGAGGTGATCAAAACAATATAGCAATTGTCATGCACACCTGTAATAATAAAATAAATTGTTTGTTGCTCTATTCATAAGCTAGATGGTCCAGAATGCAGCAGCGCATCTTGTCTTCAATCAGCCTAAAAGGGCACATGTCACCCCATTACTAATTGAGTTACACTGGCTACCCATAGCTGCCCGCATCAAATTCAAATCATTAATCCTAGCTTACAAAATTCTCAGTGGGTCTGCTCCTACCTACTTAGGTGCACTGATAAAAGCTTATGTTGCCCCATGACCACTCCACTCGTCTGGGGAACATTGTCTGGTGGTCCCCAGACCTTGTACAAGACAATCCAGGCTCTTTTCATGGGTCGTTCCGCATTGGTGGAACGTTCTACCGAGTACTACCAGAACAGAGGCGTCCCTGCCTATCTTCAAGAAGCTCCTGAAGACCCAGCTCTTCTGAGAGCACCTCCTGTCCTAGCACTGTCAGACATTCCATTTTAAATATATTAATAAGGTTTTTCCCAGGATTATCACAGATTTTCCCAGGATTATCTCTGGACCTGCTGCGGTGGTCCTGCCTCTCTCCTGTCTTCATCGTCCTCACTCACTTATCCTCAACTGCATCCATGTGTCTCTCCCTACTCCCCCCTTCTCCCCCAGTCTCTCTCTATCTCTATCGCTCTCTCTTTTTCTCTTCCTTTACCCTCTCTCTTTAACCCCAACTGGTCCAGGCAGACGTCCATCCTCCAGGAGTCTGGGTCTGCTCCAGGTTTCTGCTGTTAAAGGGAAGTTTTTCCTCATCTCTATCACCAGTCACAAGTGTTTGGTCCTGGAGGATTCTGTTGGGTTTCTGTAAATTAACTCAGAGTCTGGTTTTGACCAACTCTATACATAAAGTGTCATGAGATAACTTTTGTTGTGATTTGGTGCTATATAAATAAAATTTGATTGATTGAGTGATTTGATTGGTTTTTCCCTGTAAGTCGCTTTGGAAAAAAGCATCTGCCAAATGCATAAATGTAAATGTAAATAAATTCAATATGTACTGTTCAAAAAGGAGTGGAAAGAAGACAGTTTATTAAATCCCACCTCCACCTCTCATTCATACAACATAACACATTACTTTTGTTTCCTTAAAGATAAGGTTACATTTGTTTAGAGTCCTAATAATGTAAATAACAGATAAGAAACGGATTAGGAAAACTGATGTATATTACACAAATCTAAGTAATAATCTACATAATTTATAATATAAGGTATTTGAACAATTATTATTACATACCAACAACTGTAAGAAAGAGCCAAGGATGTAACACCCCAGCAATGAACAATAAGCCCCACCCACCCTGTACTGTGACCTGACCATAATGTAGCGTAGGTGGAAATTTGGCAGAAGGTTAGCTCTGTGTCAAGTATGGGTACTAGTTGTGTTTTAATTTAACGAGCAAGAAGATGTGTACTTGAAAAATCACAACAGGATAGCCATTGCTCTGCCTACGGCTCTCACTCAGGGTGCAACTTTGCAAATTACAAAAATACAGAAAAAACTAGAGGCACTCGGAGAGCGCAGACCTCCGCCAAGGCTGATCAGTGGCCCCCCCCGTGGGCCCCCCCACGCCAAGGAGGTTATGTTTTTGCCAGGGTTTGTCTGTCTGTCTGTCTGTCCGTTAGTGTGCAACATAACTCAAAAAGTTATGGACAGATTTTGATGAAATTTTCAGGGTTTGTTTGAAATGGGATAAGGAAGAAATGATTAAATTTTGGTGGTGATCGGGCCCACGGGGGGGGGCACTGATCAGCCTTGGCGGAGGTCTGCCCCCCCCCCCCCCCGTGGGCCCCCCCACCCCCGATCACCACCAAAATTTAAACATTTCTTCCTTATCCCATTTCCAACAAACCCTGAAAATTTCATCAAAATCTGTCCATAACTTTTTGAGTTATGTTGCACACTAACGGACAGACAAACAGACAGACAGACACACAAACCCTGGCAAAAACATAACCTCCTTGGTGGAGGTAATAAACAAAAAGGCCAATAAGCATTGCCATACACATATTAAGTCAAAAATAATACTAACACAACTACCCCGCTGAATTCTTGCACATAAAAATAACACATTTACAACAAAATACCCACTTCCCATAATGCACTGCGGCAAACATGCCACAATATGTTTGTAAAGTGCTTTAAAACTGTAGATATTTGGGCACTACTTGTGATGAAGATCCAGACTGTTCCACACATACAGACAGACAAAAGCTGTTCCTGGTAGTTCGAACCTTAGGTAGTGTAAAATTTCCAAAGCCTCTTATGCTGTAAGTACTCTCTCTATTGATCTAAAATGTTTAAAAACTTTCGAACCTTTACTCATACTAGTACATTGAAATAATTCATATAAAATACAGTTGGTCAGCTTTTCACTGGTATCACATGTGACCCATCTGGATGTTCAGAGGTTCTGTAGTGAACATGTAAACAGTTATCTTCTGCAATGTTGGTTCATAATTGTGGTGGGAGGATCAATCCAAATATCGATAGTATCAATACCAAATCAATATCGGTATCACATTGATACTAGCGTGGTGAGATCGATACTTTAGTTTCAGTTTTTCCGCACCAAGACACTTCTGTCTATAAGGTTATAAGGTACAGATAATTTTGACTAAATGTTTGTATCGCATTTTAAAAACACTACCTGAATTTTTTTTTTTGTTTTAATAAGATTTTTCCGGCGATCATTTCATGCACTTTGTTAATTTAAGAAAAAAAATCCAGACATGACAGTCTATGGGGAAAAATTGTTTTGTTACTGTTCTATTGTTTCTGAAAAAAACTTATTTTAATTATAAAGTATTTTCTATTTACTTATAAACTTTGCCCTAATTCTGTCCTTGGTTTTAACTATTTAATAATAAAAAAAAAAAGGAAACATCACAAAACACTTAAAGATTATGAAAATTAATTAAGATTTAGCAATTCGATTATGCATTCACCTTAATTATATCTGCATCAATATTGGTGATACTGGCCCTGTATATACTTGATATCGGATTGATACCAAAATATGCAGTATCGCAAACCACTAGTTCAGAAGTAAAACCCATGTACACTACCAGTCAAAAGTTTGGACTCACCTGTTTTTTCTTTATTTTCATGACTATTTACATTGTAGATTCTCACAAAAACCATCAAAACTATGAATGAACACATATGGAATTATGTAGTTAAAAAAAAAAAAAGTGACATAACTCAAAGCACGTTTTATATTTTAGATTCTTTAAAACAGACACATTTAGCTTTTATTACTGCTTTGCAAATTCTTGGAATTCTCTCTTGAGCTTCATGAGGTGGTCACCTGAAATGTTTTCCAACAGTCTTGAAGGCGTTCCCAGTGATGCTGAGCACTGGTTGGCCATCTGTGGTCCATCTCATGTCATTTAAATTAGAAGGTCAGTCCAAACTTTTGACTGGTAATGTATATTAAGTAAGTAAGTATAAGTTAGTGCAGACAGGAATCAGAGGTGTAGCAAAAATATGCTGGGCCCTAAAGGGGGGGTGTCTGTGGACCTTATTCATTTTCTTTTTCCTTTCATCCATGTCTGCCACACATAAATCAAAAAAACATGTCACTCAAACACTACCAGTCAAAAGTCTGGACTCATCTTCTAATTTAAATGACATGAGATGGACCACAGATGGCCAACCAGTGCTCAGCATCACTGGGAACTCCTTCAAGACTGTTGGAAAACATTTCAGGTGACCACCTCATGAAGCTCAAGAGAGAATTCCAAGAATTTGCAAAGCAGTAATAAAAGCAAAATGTGTCTGTTTTGAAGAATCTAAAATATAAAACGTGCTTTGAGTTATGTCACTTTTTTTTTTTTTAACTACATAATTCCATATGTGTTCATTCATAGTTTTGATGGTTTTAGTGAGAATCTACAATGTAAACAGTCATGAAAATAAAGAAAAAAAAGGTGAGTCCAAACTTTTGACTGGTAGTGCAGTTTGACAAATGACAGTCATTATAGATGCTTGTTTTATGTCCAGTTAAGGATGTATTTTGCAGAAAAAACTCACTTTTGTTGTAGTTTTCTCTGTTTTTCTTTAATAACCTTTGAATTTACTCTGAGTTTTTATGAACTTTTACATGATCAGAGAATTAAACGTCAGAAAAAACACCAGATGTTCACTGAAAAATGCAAAATACAGATGGCAATGTTATGATAAATGGAAATAATATTCATTTGTAAGTCACTACAAAAATGTTTCTGAGTCTTTAAGGGTTAAGCCAGAGATAAGAAGCACCTGTAGTTATTATGGCCTGTGTTTTAAAGACACCTAATGTTTTTCTTTCAGTTAATTGATGCTTCATTTTTTTGGATGAAGACGGCATACACATCCTACAGTCACCATCCATCTGAAATTCTCAGTCTAGGATAAACCTTTTTTTTACTCAAACCACTTCTCCCTCTTCCCTCCACACCTGCTTTGAGACACATTTTAGAGATTAGAATATTCTCAATAATGGATGGAGGAAAATAGTAACCGGGAGGATGGAGAAGCAAGGGCAATAGCTTCATAAAAAGCACAGCATGGAAAAACTCCAAAGAAGAAAAAGGGGAAAAAAATGCAGTTGCTTTTAGGGAAATCAACTCAGCCTCAAAAATGTAATTTTTTTTAATTATTATTATTATTTTTTTTAACATTTTTACTATTAAACAACAACAGACATTTTTCGTCAACAATGTGAAGAATATTTACTGATACTGCAGTGACTATCCAACAATAAAATCTATTTTATGTTTATAGTTTAAGCATCTGGCAACATTTTTCATTACAATAAAGCACTGACTTCTGAAGGTTTATGTGGCTCTTTATAAAGTATACAATTAAAAAATGCTTTATATGATTTTAGACTTAGAAATTACTTGGATTTAGAGCTCGGTGTTAGGCGAAGGTGAAAAATAATGAGCCTGACACTTTCTGAACTCACAAGAAAACACTCAAATGAGGAACGCTGGGTTTTAAGCCATTAGAGTCGAATGGGAAAAAGACAGAAAACACCAGCCACCACGCAATATTATCTTTACATCAGAAACAACTTTGACAATAAACTGCCACACAGTATGTCCATATAACCTTAGTTTTCAAAGTCTTAATGAAATAGCTGCCAGAGCGCTGTTTGCTTTTGCATAGTTACATGTTTCCTGTAAAAATAGAATCTCGAACCACTACCCCCAAAGGAAAACCACAATCTGCTCTTTTTGTTGATTTGTAATTTTATTTATTTTTTTGATAAATGTATAATTTTTGATGTTGCTCAATTTTATTTGAGACACTTTTTTGTAGGAGTCTGTTTGTTTGAGGAGACTATGTTATTTATTTATTTATTTTAAAATCACACAAGTTTTTTTTTTTTTTTCTTTGTACAAATTTATTTTTTATTAATTTTTTTTTTTTTTTTTTTTTTTAAGAGATAGTTTTTTATGCAAGTATATTTTCATTTAAGGCATACATTTATTTTTCAGATACTTCTTTTTTAAATAAATCACAATCTCTTTTTTTTTTTTTTCTTATGGTGGATAATTTTTTGGGTTGTTTCACATGTGTATACTATAAACGTACAAAATAAACAGCAACCAGCAGCAGAGCATCAATAAAAGCAATGTTTATCATTCGGGATTAATCTCTCGTTGCTCTCGTAAGTTATTTTCACCTCAGTAGCTCATGTATCAAAATGTTTTTCCAGTTCCCCGGTGAAAAATACAACATGAAGGGGCATTTATGTGCAATTTTCACGTTCGAAAATAGTATTTACCATAATTCCCATAGCACATGAAGGCAACATTAATGCAGGACGTTAACGTGGACACCGTGGTAAAAATGTTGCTTCATTATCAAGATTAGAACAGAAAAAGACTCAGATAAATGGTAAAGCTGCACTAATAGTCAGTCACACTCACCCTCCTGTCCAATATGGATCCTGAATCAGCACGTTTGGCAGAAAAAAAATAGTAAATCTATACAAGATTAGGTCTATACATCTACTAATGTATATGTGGTCCCACCTAAACGTCATCTACTTACGTATATAATCACATTATAATCCAGAAATTCTTCTTACTCCAAATCCACTTCACAGTTTAGTTTCATTAAAGCGTCTGTGACTGAAGGAGCTGAAAAGTAAAGAATGATATGAACTACAGGCTGTGCAGATCTAACTCATGCAAACTGCTGCATTAATTGCACATTTCCCATCAATAACTGTATATCAGACTGTCTACACCTGAATCACTCCCCTAACAACGAAAAACTTCAAAGTGTACTCCATCACAAGCCGTCTGAAACCAAACTGTGACTCGAGCTTTTTCGGAATTCTATGCAGCAGCAAGAAGCAATGAAGTTGTTTCTGTGTTTGTTGCTACTGCGGCCATACTGCAGCTGTGCGGAATTCCCTTTCCCACAATGCACTTCACAACAAAATTTCCAAATATCGGTTTGGTATGTAAATAAATGGACTGATTGTGATGGAGTGCACTTTTTATTTTTTATTGATTTATTGTGAATATGGAAATGGTACAAGTTTCCTGATTGCTACTACAGTAATTGACTTCTTTTCACAACATAATATAGAAATGAAAATTCAAAGAAGCAAAAAATAATAAAACACACAAAAAAGAAAAAAAAACGAAAAAGAGTCATATTTGAAAAGGAGTGATAAGAAGCATAGCTTATTAGCTCTCACTCCTTTGTCTAAACCAGCAATATGTGTATATATATATATATATAAATATATATATATATATATATATATATATATATATATATATATATATATATACACATCCACATATACACTTTAAAGTTCTTCACCGTGAGGGAAGGGATTTAGGTGCATAATCATGGTAAGACTAATGGATTCGTGATACTTAGGCCATGACTTGGGTTTTACAGATTTTATGAAAAATTGGTGGCGAAAGTCTTATGTAGCTTTAAGATCAGAGTAAAAACAGAAAATAACTGATTAAAAGCAGACATTAAAAACTTTAATTACAAGTAATAGATGTGGATATGAAAGAAATAAAAATAGATAAAAAGGGTTAAAGACCAACCACTGCAAACTAATAAAGCACACATCTGCTTCTGCACACACATGGCATATAGGTGACACAAATCAAACTAGAAGCACTCGGAGAGCGCAGACCTCCGCCAAGGCTGATCTGTGGCGCCCCCCGTGGGCCCCCCCACCCCCAATCACCACCAAAATTTAATCATTTCTTCCTTATCCCATTTCCAACAAACCCTGAAAATTTCATCAAAATCTGTCCATAACTTTTTGAGTTATGTTGCACACTAACGGACAGACAAACAGACAGACAGACAGACAAACAAACAAACCCTGGCAAAAACATAACCTCCTTGGCGGAGGTAATTATATTTATATAGTGCCAAATCATAACAAAAGTTATCTCATGACACTTTACATATAGAAACCAGAGTCTCAAGCCAATTTACAGAAACCGAACAAAATCCTCCTGGAGCAAACACTAGTGACTGGAAACTTCCTTTTAACAGGCAGAAACCTGAAACAGACCCAGACTCCTGGAGGACGGACGTCTGCCCTGACCAGCTGGAGTAAAAGAGAGAGGATAAAGGAGGAGAGAGAGAGAGAGAGAGAGAGAGAGAGTGGGGGAGAGGGGGAGGAGGAGGGAAGTAGGGGGAGACACATGGATGCAGTTGATGCACAGATAACTGAACTAGAACTGTCCAAAGTAGATCAGCTGGTGTTAGTATAAGTACTAGAAACCAGAACAAAGGTCCATGACTGTTAATACTACTACTACACAACAAGTACTCGTCTTGTACTCATCTTCATCAGCTTTATCTGGGTCCGGGTCGCAGGGGCAGGAGTCTCAGCACAGAAGCCCTGACAGCCCTCTTCCCAGCCACTTCCACCAGCTCTTCCGGGGGATTCCTGAGGCGTTCCCAGGTCAGCCCAGAGATATAATCCCTCCAGCGTGTCCTGGGTCGGCCCCGAGGTCTTCTCCCGGATGGACATGCCCGAATCACCCCCCCAAGGAGGCATCCTCACTAGATGCCCGAACCACCTCAACTGGATCCTCTCAACATGGAGGAGCAGCGGCTCTACTCTGAGTCCCTCCCGGACGTCCGAACTCCTCACCCTATCTCTAAGGCTGAGCCCGGCCTCCATGCGAAGGAAACTCATTTTGGCCGCTTGTACCTGCGACCTCGTTCTTTCGGTCATTACCCAGAGCTCATGACCATAGGTGAGGGTCGGAATGTAGACTGACTCGGCTTAGCTCCCTCTTCACCACAATGGACCGGTTTAGCGTCCACATCACTGCTGACGCTGCCCAAATCCACCTGTCAACCTCCCGCTCCATCCTACCCTCACTCGTGAATAAGATCCCGAGATACTTGAACTTCTCCACCTGAGGCAGGACTTTCTCCCTGACCCGGAGTGGACACTCTGATAAACACTACCACAACTATTCAGGTTTTGCACATATGTCACATGATCACGTGGTTTTCTGTTTATGATGCCATATTGGTTGGCAAGCTTTCCTTGGATCGTACAATTGCCCATTGTTGGTGATATTTATCTTTCTCCTGTGTAGATCTACAATAACATAAAGCTGTAAGCAGTGTTACCATGGTAACCACATGTGTTGCAGTTGGTTGCAATAATTGGCAAGAAAAAAACACCGGTAAATCCTTCTATAGATTTCCGAAGGATCCAGAATAGAGGGACCTGTGGATTGCAGCCATAAAACGCAAAGGCTGGCAACCATCCAGCAGCAGCCGAGTATGCAGCGACCACTTTATTGAGGGTAAGTGAACGCATTAAAACACAAATTAGTTTATGGCTACATAGATGTTACCAGTATTTAGTTCAATAAACATGTACCATAGTCACCCCACCCCCACCCCCTACCATTCTAAGGTTGGGTTTATTTTTAGATGTTTGTTCAGATGGTTACACTTCCTTTAATCTTGTTCCAGGAAAAAAGTGACAATCCTATGTCCCCTGATTACGTGCTTTCGTTGTTTTCACACTGGAGATGGATTATATACCAGATAGTTGTAAATATCTGGATAGCTAACTGCCGGTTACTTCTGAGCACTGACAAAAGCACAAAGTTTATCCAAGGTCAAGCTGTAGGGGTCCATGACAATAGATCTTATCTTTTCTACATAACAAACCTTGGAGGTGCTATCACATCTCACAACTTTTTTTCTCTAATTCAGTTAGTTTTAATTAGTTTTTAGAGCAGGTTTGCTAGTTTTTATTAGTTTTCGTTATTTTTGAAATGCTTAGTTTTAGTTTAGTTTTAGTTATTTCATATCTTTTATCTTCTTCGCCGTTGAATTCAAATAAATCCCAGGCAGGACTCAAGGGCTCTGGCAATATCGGACAGGACAATGGTGCCTTTATCACAAACAGACATACTCGGAAATAACAAAAGACGCAAACACGAGTCCAAAGAAAAACACAATATAAAGCAATAGTTCTGACTTTCTGGATCCAGATAGCGTGCCTACCAATATGTCGGTGCAAACAACAATCACATGACCAGTGACATCAGCTGCAGGTTCTGAATATGAAGACACAAAGACAGTGAAATGTCGTTTTATGATGGTGTCTTCAACACAACATTATATAAAACTCTCATTTTTCATGGAGTTTGTATAATGTGGGTAAGTTAGTCTTAGTAGATGACAGTATAATACATCAGGGATGAAATGTATCGACAAAGTAAATGCAGACACATTGATCAAAAGTGGGAGGGGTTTAGTTGAAATAAGCCGCTCACATCTTTTGTTATTCACTTTATCATTTCTATGCCATTTATTTAACTGGAAACCGAAACTACTGCATGCTGCTCATTTTTCCAGTGTAAAAGTAGTTTAAGTAAAAGAAAAACACTTCGTCACCCACGTCTGTGTAAAAGACAAAATGTACACTGGCTTATTTTTTCCATTTTCAGATCAGATCTCCATGGTGAATACACAGCTCTGACATGCTGCTTTCACGTCTCCAGTAGACAGTTTTATTGATCGTAGCGCTGGTATTATGTGAAACGGTGCATGCATTATATTCAGCCCAGGGTTTGGGGATTTGCTCAATTCTACACAACAATAAATGGTTGATTTCTTTGTCGTTGGCTGTTTTTCAACTGATTTCTCTGAACACGTAGCCGTGCCGGAAAATCTGCCGTGTACGTAATATAATATACAGGCTACAATGGAAAAGTAAAACCGGATCACCTGTAAAGTCCGAAATTTTACAACCGACCTGTGAATTGTGTGATTAAAAGGGAGAGTGAGAAAGCTGGCCGTCCGTCTCCACAGGGCACTGATCAAGAGCAAGAACAACATTAGCATTCCGCCTCGACGCTGAGGCATTACCGAACGTCTAAGCCAGAGCCAATTGATTTTTGCTGCCATTCTCTTATTTCATCCTTACGGGTGAAATATGCAGCTTTATGCGTTAGGCCATCGACTACCATAAGCTCTTGATGAGGCCGTAGTAACACAACTGAAACCAAAAGGGTGATGAAATTGGAAATGCACGTCTTCCCGCATTACATTAAAGTGAGTGACAATACCACGCTGATTTTCATTTGTTGTGATGGCGCTATCTCATTTTTTTCCATTACCGTGAGCGTACTGTTCTAATTTTTACGGCGGAGGGGCGGGTGAGTGGGCGGATTGGAGCGTTTCTGTACGGGTAAGCCAGGAGAAGCTGGGTAAATAGGAGCATCAAAGCAATCTGCTGTTGGGCGCAGAGTGCACAGGCTCATTATAGGGGGCCTTGGCTGAGGAGTATCCAGGAAGACATGCCAACTTAGACTCCTGTTGTGACAGACAGTGCTCTTTAGCTATTAATCAACAGGCTGAGAAATTGAAAGGACAGAGAGTCGCTAATGGAACAATTTGTCTCACTGTGAGGGATTGAATTTCTCTGCACTGTGGCTCCGGGCGTCATCTCATTCACCGCCTTGAGTCATTCCGTGGCAGAGTTTTAGGTTTTTTTTCTCCTGCATATTTCCTCTAAAGACCAGAGCACATCAATATTATATAGTTTAATATAGTGCTTATTAAATAGGACTACCTGTAATACTGCGCTGACATATTCATTTCACTTATCTGCTGAATTTTTTCACGGTGGAGAAAGAAAATCCTTTATTATTCTGGGATGTCAAAGAGGACCACGGCGCATCCCTATGTGAAGGTGCATCTGTTGATTCATATTAAACGTAAATATAAATGCGACGTCTATGAGGAAGGGTTGAGCAAATATTGGCTGGGCCTCAAGTGACGAAAATAGAAAAAGGTCAAGGTTACTATGACCTTGTGTCAATTCATTCTTATGATGTAATATTTAGCACATTGGAAAGATTGAAATATACATATTAGTTTTAGTTTAGTTTATTATTAGTTTATTGTATCATGCAAGGTTATAATAGTCTTGGATTTTTCATTATAGTTTAGTTTTATTTAGTTTTGACTTTTTTTTCTCTAATTCAGTTAGTTTTAATTCGTTTTTAGAGCAGGTTTGCTAGTTTTTATTAGTTTTCGTTATTTTCGAAATGCTTAGTTTTAGTTTAGTTTTTTTTATATCTTTTATCTTCTTCGCTGTTGAATTCAAATAAATCCCAAACAGGACTCTGCTGCTTTCTCCCAACTTTATTCTCCATGTTTCCAGGTAGAGTTGGGACCAGAAGATGACTCTAAACGACATGTGACGAAAAGTGACGGACTGTTAAATATCGTATGGTGCCACTAGCTAAAATTGCTTGAGTGAAATAAATCGATTTCATATCAATCAGACATTAACAAAGATGAAAACTGAGGGAATTTTATCCATAATTTTTATCCGTTTTAGTTAGTTTTATAAACACACAAAACAGTTTCATTTAGTTGTCATTTTTTTCTTTTAATTATAGTTTTTATTTATTTCAGTCAACGAAAATGTTTTTACAATTCTAGTTTTTGTCATTTCGTTAGTTTTCGTTAACAATAATAACCTTGGTATCGTGGACAATCCCAGTTAATGAACTGTATCAATAATAGTAAAAAGGAGCAGCTTTAGCCAACATGGCTAGTATCCTGCTGTAGTCCCCAGCCTGATGACAATAGGCACCCTAAAAAAATAATATATTACAGCACATTAATTAAAAAGAGAGAGTTAAGACAGCTAAGAGACAAGATAAATCAATAAAGATAAAAAAATAAACGGTGAAGCATCAGTACAATCATACAGAGAGCACATATAATGCATATGTTTATAAGCTGAACTTTAACCTGCTGCATTTCAAATATTTTTCTTTTTTTAAATTTTTATATTTTTCCTTTTTTTTTGTCTTTAAACATTGGTATTCGAAATAAAAAACAATAAACAAACAAATACCGGTATGTTATATGCACGTCTAGGTTAAGTTATATTCAATTAACAGTAAAAACTGTAGAAATGTTATTGATAAAAGAAGACTATTCAGTATTTTTCAAGATGAGATTATTGTACATGTTGTTACGTTATGTTTCCCATAGATCAGTGTTTTTTTAAATGAGGTATTTGGAAGAAGCCCAAAGGGTACTTGAAATTTTTTTGGGAAAAATACATTTAATAAGTCATCATGTTCTGAAAACAAAATAAATATTGAGAATTAATGCTGCAAAATAAAATACAATAACTACATTCATATAATGAAATTGACACTCCTGACCTTCATTTCATTTAAATATTTTTATTTTTCATATTATTATTGTCTATCATTTTGTTTAAGCTTTGGTAACATTTAAAGAACATTTCTATTTTATTTTATTCAAGATGAGTTTATTTGAGTTATTAAGTCTTAATATTTTGTTGATGAAAGGTTCATTTATTCATTGTTTACCGTTTAATTTATTTTTATTTTCAATGAAAGAGGGCACTTTTCAGTTTATATTTTGCACACAAAATTTGCTTATAAAGATTTGTTATTTTTATTATATTAAAGTCAAATATACGTTGTTTGTTTACAAACTTTTGGCCCAGGAATACATTTTACCTCATTTTTTCCAATCAAAAATGCTGAAGTGAGAGTTGGGGGTAGTTGGCGAAAAAAACATAATATTTCAGGGGGTAGTCTACTGTTAAAAGTTTGAGACCCACTGCCATAGATAATATGCATTTGGTTTAATAGAGAGAATGTTTTAGAAATATTAAGCCCATAAAACAAGTAAAACTAGACGCAAATATTGTCATGGATGTCAGAGACGTACTTCACAGGATGATCGATTGGGCTGAGATGATTGCTTTTGTCTAAAGTCTTTTGCTCCTTGATGTAAAATAAAGTCAAGAAAGTAGAAGCTGTGAAATGGTCTCCACTTTTCTCTACACTTATACATAAGATTTTCACCCACTTTGAGGACATAATACACAAACATTCACCAGCATTGAATGCATCAATGGACTGAAAAGATGTTGGTGGTCAAAGGTCGTCAGTTAATGTCACTGTGTTTTTTATATTTTCTTATTTTTTTGTGATTGGGTGCAAACATTCAGTTGGACTGATTAGGTTGAGGGCAAAGGTCAGGGTTGCTGTTACCTCACACAAGGCATTTTGAGCCATAAGGGCCAGTAACTGAGTGAGTAATGAACATACGATGAAAGAATAAAAGAATAGTAGAAACTGACAGACCTTATGTTTCTTGTTTTTTAAGGCTCTGTTACCAAATTATCTAAATTTAACCCATAAAGACCCAGTGCTACTTTTGCATCAGAATTTTTTCTCTATATTTCACCTTTCTTGAGAGATTTATCACCATTTATTATGACATTATCCTCTGTATTTTTTTCATTTTTTGTGTGAACATCAGATATTTTCCTGTATTTAATGTTGTGATAATGTGGATGTTCATAAAAGCTCAGATTAACCCATAAAGATCCCAACATCCACTGGCGACCAAAAGTGTCTGCTGATGTTAAATGTTTAATACCTGTTGATCCACTAATCCCATCAATATGTTGAAATAACTGGTGTTAAATACAGTTTGTCATCTTTTCATGGTCATCAGACATGACCCATTTGGACGTTCAGAGGCTCCGTAGTTACCATGGAAACACCGTCATCTTCTACAACATCAATTCAACAGTAAAATCCACATAGTTTGACAAATGACAGTAGGTTTATGTTCGGTTAATGACATATTTTACTGGAAAAGTCACTTTGTCCTCAGTTTCCTCTGTTTCTGATAAAATAACCTTTGAATTTACTCTGAGTTTTTATGAAAATCTACATGACCAGTAAATTAAATAAAAGAAAATACCTGATTTTCACTTAAAAATGCAAAACACACAGAAGATAATATAACTAGAAAAGCACTCGGAAAGCAAAGACCTCCGCCAAGGCAGATCAGTAACACCCCCCCCCCGATTACCACCAAAATTTAATCATTTGTTCCTTGTGCCAGTATCAATATTTCCTGAAAATTTCATCCAAATCCGTCCATAATTTTTTGAGTTATCTTACTAACAGGCAAACAAACAAACAGACACAGACAAAGAAACCACGATGAAAACAAAACCTTGGCGGAGGTAATAATAAATGGTGGTAAATCACTTAAAGGCTGAATAAAGAGAAAAAAAAAATCATTTGGGAACTGCCGCATAAGTAGCACTGGATCTTTATGGGTAAAAGTTGAGGGTTAGTATATCAAAAACAGAGAAAATGGAAGAAAAAGTGGGTTTTTCAGCTAAATCTATCATTAATTGAACATAAACCAAGCATCTCCATCCACTGTCATTGATCCAACTCCATGGGTTTTACTGGTGAATCAATGTTGTAGAAGATGACGGTGTTTCCATGGTAACTACGGAGCCGCTGAACATTGAAATGGGTCATATCTGATGACCATGAAAATATGACAAACTGTATTTTACACCAATTTTTTACATGTGTTGATAGGATTAGTGGTTCAGAAGTTATCAAACATTTCAGATCAGTAGATGGTTTTGGTCGTCGTGGCTGTTCGCACAACACTGAACCACATTTCAGTTTCTTCCTTTCTTACATAGAGTTTGTGTTGGAGTATGTATAGTGCTGGCAGTAAGCCCTTTGTGAACATTAGCTGCATTTCTAAACTAATTAACACGTATCTTATCTGCCTACATCGATGATTAACACTCTGTACACTCAACTCTAAATAGAGAACTCAGTTTAGATCTTCTGTTGCTCCTGTGTTCTTCAGTGTATCTACAGCAACAGTGTGCAACAAAAGCACAGAAATGGAAAAAGTAAACTGTCTACAACTTTATATAAGCACAAAACTGCAATATTTCATATTGAACCTTTTGAACCACAAACTACAAAAGTGAAATCACAGCCAAGTTTATTTTATTTTATTTTTTACCCAAAAAGACCCAGCGCTATTTTTGTCAGTTCCCAAATTAATTTTCTATATATCTAACCTTTCTTCAGTGATTTATCATGATTTAGTTATATTATCCTCTGTATTTTGTATTTTATCAGTATAAATCAGGTATTTTCCTGTATTTAATTTACTGATCATAAAGATGTTCGTAAAAGCTCAGATAAAAGATGAGGGTTATTATCTCAAAAGCAGGGAACACTGAGGAAAAAGTGACTTTTTCAGTCAAATATATGATTAACTGAATTGTTTATTATTGTTTATTCGCATGTATACAAGACAATAAAACATAATAATAATAATAACAATAAAAGACATGCCGGAGAAGCCAAAAACCAAAGTGGTTTATCATGGGCCTCCCCAAAAACTTGAAATAAAAAAATTATTTGCAGTGTCTAATAATGATATACAATCATTATTAAACAAAATTAACTAAATGAAGGAAATAAGTCAAAAACAAGTATAACAAAGAAACTATATACATCGTGAGCGGTGCACGTGGAAATAAATAAGAATCGACAAAATTATGAAACGAAATTCAGAATGAAACTAATATGTTATCTATGTTTATCTGAACATAAACCCAGTGTCTCCATCCACTGTCATTGATCCAACTCCGTGGGTTTTAGTGGTGAATCAATGTTGTAGAAGATGATGGTGTTTCCATGGTGACTACAGAGCCTCTGAGCATCCAAATGGGTCATATCTGATGACCATGAAAAGACGACAAAGTGCATTTTACACCAATTATTTACAAGTATTGATAGGATTAGTGGATCAACAAGTATTAAACAGTTTACATCAGTGGATGCTTCAGGTCGGTGATGGATGTTTGGGTCTTTATGGGTTAATTATGATTATGTTATAGATGGTATGAAGGCTGAGTCAATGGAAGATCCGGTGTTGTTGACGAAAAACCACATAACGGCTCTAGGTGAGGCTCTTACATGAGCTCATACTTTGAAAAATCCTCATAAATCAATCAGCATTGTTTGATTCTGTGTCATTTTTGGATAAATCCAGCCGATCACATGTTGTTTGTTCTCAGTTTTCTCACACCAGGGTTCTGGTTTCATGGTGTTAAGGTGGTTAAAACAGTTAAAGACAGAATTTCACTGCCAGAAAGTGAGGATATAAAACCAAAACTGGCCTCTGTGACACATGACTGGTTTGTTATCAGACAAAAATGTGGTATCAGATGAACAACAATATGTGCAGAACAAAGACTGAGAAACAAAAACAGGTGCATGAAATGCCTCATTTAAATATGTCACAAAAGTCATAAAGTACTTCGACTAAGGATTGTAGATTGTTATATTTTTATTATTTAACCCTCGAAGACCTTAACTGCAGCCAACAGCTGAAAGAATCATCTGAAATAAAATATTTAATAGGTTTGGAATCACTAATCCTATCAATACGTCTAAATAATTCAGGTAAAATGCAGTTTCTCAACTTTTCAGTGGCATCACATATGACCCACTGGGAGGTTTAGAGTCTCCATAGTGAATATTTATTTACTAGTAAAACCCATATAGTTTGAGTGACAGCAGCTGTAGACAGTGAATGGTATATATTCTCTAAAGCAGGGGTGTCAAACTCATTTTAGTTCAGAGGCCATATTCAGTTAAATTTGATCTGAAGTGGGCCAGACCAGAAAAATTATAGACCAGAAAAATAATAACATAATAACCTATAAATAATGACAACTCCAAATTTTTGTCTTTGCTTTAGTGTAAAAAAACAAACAAACAAACATTAAATTATGAAAATACTTACTTTTATAAACCAAAAAAAAAAAAAAAAAACCCTGAAATTTAAATTAAAAAACGTAAGAAAATTTAGTGCAATTTTAACAATATTATTCCTCATCTTATCATTTCTCCATGTGCATTATGGATCAGATCTACAAAGACACTAAACACTGAGGAACAGGCAGAAAAATTGTTAAAATTGTCTGATGAATTGATGAACTCCACAGGTCCATCTTCAACCCTATTTCTGAGTAATGACACCAGAAAGGTCATTTTGAGCGCTGGCCCTTAAAATGCAAATGAGCCACTTCATGCCCCACCCCCTCCAGGTTGTTGACTGTGTTGCTCTGTCCCATTCAACCAATACCTGAACATTTTAGGTAATCGGCTCGAAGTTTGGACATATTTTCAGTATGGACTACAACCGCTGCTGCTGACAAACAATTATGTCGTACTCTGGGAAATGTTCATCGGAAGTCTTGACCTTATATGTGCAAATATTGTGATGTAACTAGTTATAGATGCAGGGTGTGATTTGGGAAAAAAACAGAGGGGGGGGGGGTGTTTTTTTGTTTTTTTTTGTTGGAACGGGGGGTAGCAGTTATATACGTGGGGGTGCAGTCCATAATGTAACTAACGTAACTAATGCTGACGTGAAACAAAAGTGAAGCTTTATATACTTTCAACGTCCAACTTCTATTCCTCTATTATACAGTGGATCTTACATGAAATTTTCATAACTTCTAACCTGTATCCACTAGACCCCCTCCACAAATGCTGGGCCCCATGAATTTGGTACGCTTAACCCCCCTCTTTACAGCTCCCCAGTGCATGGGGACATTTGACCATTCTGAGACTGCCAACAGTTAGTGCCAGTAATGTAGGCCATAGGTGCAAGAAAACTATCACAACCTGCCTGTTATTTCAATTGGTTGCCCCCCCCCCCCGCCCGAGGATGAAATTCATTGAGCAGAAGTAGGGATGTAAAAACCAGATGGGGGGGGGGTGTTGATCTCCCCTATCCCCCCCAACAAATCGCACCCTGTATAAATGTAACAAATTAAGAAGGAATTAAAACAGGTTGTAGAAATCCACTCGATTTTTGCCAAAATTAATATAAAGAGAGTTTTGCAGTACCTGGAGGGTTCAAATTCAAACTTTATGAACTATTAGGGTCCAAATACACAAATAAATGTACCAAAGATGAATAAAAGTGGGTTTAGCAAAATATGACCCCTCTAAAAAAGATGAAATCTAGAGAGAAATGTATTTGGGAACTACCACAAAAGTAGCACTGGGTCTTCAGGGGTTAAACAACTATAACAAGACTGAATTTTCCGGCAGAAAGCAGTCAGTCATTTCTGCAGCTTACAGATACATTAAATAATATATTTCTCTCAAATGCGTTTCCTGTTGTAAATTACATCTATATAAATGTAATTTCTGGGAAACAGCATTGTGGGTTCTTGTCGTGGCTGGAACCATTGTTGTTCATCATTTCCCATCTCTCCCTCTCTTTATTTCCCATCTTCTCCTTATAGTCAACTCTATAAAAAAAAATGAATAAATATGTTGTTTTTAAGTGCTTTAGGAAACGACAGCCATTAAAAGACACAATCACAGAGCGCTGAAACAAGACAACCGAGGAACGGTGTTTTAGTCATAGAGGAAGTAAAGTAACCTATGATGTCAAAGCGGTGACAGGTGGGCTTTTACTTTGACACACAGCCGCTCCGTCTGACGCTTTGGCAGACAAAACACTCATAGTTATCCAAGCTGCCAGCCTCAAACTAACTCATGATGTACAACGACAGTAACAGCCAAGTTTGAGTCTCATGGCCTACAGTTGCTCAGTGCAATTATGTTTGTTTTCATTTACAGCCTTCCCTCCTCCCTTCATTTTCTCTCACGCCAAACTCCAGCTCCCATTAGGCTCATCAGAAAAGACCTACTATTGATCTGTCTGTTCCTGAACAGCACAGCAAAGCAGTATTATACAGAACAGAATAGAATAGAATAGAATAGAATAGAAGAGAAGAGAAGAGAAGAGAAGAGAAGAGAAGAGAAGAGAAGAGAAGAGAAGAGAAGAGAAGAGAAGAGAAGAGAAACCAGCAGCATACAGAATAGAATAGAATAGAATAGAATAGAATAGAATAGAATAGAAACCAGTAGCATACAGAACAGAACAGAATAGAACAGAATAGAAACCAGTAGCATGCAGAATAGAATAGAATAGAATAGAATAGAATAGAATAGAATAGAAACCAGTAGCATACAGAACAGAATAGAATAGAACAGAATAGAACAGAATACAATAGAATACAATAGAGACCAGTAGCATACATAACAGAATAGAATAGAATAGAATACAATAGAAACCTGTAGCACACAGAATAGAATAGATACCAGTAGCACACAGAATAGAATAGAATAGAATAGAATAGAATAGAAACCAGTAGCATACAGAATAGAATAGAATAGAATAGAAACCAGTAGCACAAAGAATAGAATAGAAACCAGTAGCACACAGAATAGAATAGAATAGAAACCAGTAGCATACAGAATAGAATAGAATAGAATAGAAACCAGTAGCATACAGAACAGAACAGAAAAGAATAGAAACCAGTAGCATACATCAATCAATCAGTCAATCTTTATTTACATAGCACTTTTCATACATTAAGGATGTAGCATAAAGTGCTTTTGTCATGTCGGCTTTTGGACTTTGTCTGTCTTGTCTGTTTTGTTTGTCATTTCCTGTTTTATTTTGTTTAGTTTCCTCATGTGTCTTGTCTGTTGTCTTTACTTCCTCTCCCTGATCGTGTTCACCTTTTCCCTGATTACCTGACTCCTCCCTGATTATCTCCACCTGTGTCCAATTGTCTTCACGCCCTCCTGTGTATTTAAACCCTCAGTCTTCCCCTGTGTAGTTGCCAGTTTGTGCTCTACAACTTGTTGTGTTCACTAACCAGCGTTTTGGATCCTGTTCGTTTGTCTGCCGTGTTTGACCCGTTTTCGTCCTTCGACTACTGATTCAGCCTGTTCCTATCCTGCCTGCTCGTTATCGACCTGGTTCGTTACCCGACTCTGTCTCTGCCTACTCCCTTTATCACCTCAGCCTCCACCGATTACCTGTGCTTCGACCTTCGCCTGGATTACTACCGTGAGTTTGCCTGTCCCCCATGTACCGTTGCTTGTGTGACTGCTTTTCCGTGTATGACCTGGCTTGTTTTTTGACCACCCTCTGTTTGTCCCTAGTGGGGATTCCGTTGGGGTTTTCCCGGCTCGGCCAAGCTGGTCATCTGCCGTATCCACCCGCAGCCCAGACGTTTTTCCCCGGATCCGGTGGCCTCACAGAAGTTGTATTATCTCTGTGTTGTATACTTACCCCTGTAAAAGTGTTTAATAAAAACACTAAACCTTACTGGATTTTTGTGGTCTTGCTTTTGGGTTCAGCCTTTGTACTTAGCCTATCACAGCTTTACATATAAGTTTAAAAATCAGCCCACACATCCACGCAAACATATGCACACCCACAAGCACGCACAGACTAACTGAGCACGAGAAGACCAGAAAGTAAAAGTAAAAGAGGAGGTGCTGTCTCAGGGAGCCATTCACACCAGGAGGCAGCCGGCAACCAGGCGCCAGCGACACAGCGCCGCATCACAACCAGTGGGAGAGGGCCAACTGCCACCGCATCGCAGCAGCGAGGACCCCCACCCACCAGAAGGGAGCAGACCACAGTGATAGAAGGCACCACAGCCGCCAGAGTCCACAGCTGCCCCCTGGCACAGAGGGCTCCCTCTGATGAAACACTGGAGAATAGAGATAAGAAACATTAAAAACATATAAAAGCATTGATTAAAAGAATCTAAATGTAAAATATATATATAAATATTAAGCATTAAAATGATAAAACAGAAGCATTGGTTAAAAGAATCTTAAGACATATATAAAAATATAACTATAAAACCTTAGAGTGGATAAAACAGAGGCATTAGTTAAAAGCCAAATTAAAGAGGTGGGTCTTGAGCCTGGTTTGAAAAATTTCTACATTCTCTGCGGCCCTGAGGTTCCCTGGCAGGGGACATAACAGAGTAGAATAGAAAACAAAACAATAGAGTAGAACAGGGTAGAATAGAACAGAAACCAGCATCATATAGAATAGAATAGAATAGAACACAACAGAATAGAATAGAAACCAGTAGCATACAGAATAGAACAGAATAAAATAAAACAAAATGAAATAAATATAGAATACAAAACAAAACAAAACAATACAGTAGAACAGGGTAGAACAGAATAGAAACCAGTATCATACAGAACAGAACAGAATAGAATAGAATAGAATAGAATACAACAGAACAGAATGGAATGGAAACCAGTAGCATACAGAATAGAACAGAATAAAATAAATAGAATAGAATAGAATAGAAACCAGTATTATACATAACAGAATAGCATAGAACAGAACACAACACAACAGATCTTTCTTGTCACTGTCACAGGAACAGGAACAATGAAAATCCGTTTATCAGCTCTGTTCTGTTTATCAGCAAAAACACATTAGTCTAGTACAGTATAACATGAACATATCCACTGTTAGTACTTGTACTTGCAGTAGTGACAGCAGTTATGGGTAGATGTGACAGTTATCGGTAGTTATACTAGCAAGTCATTGATTTGAATTTTATTTGAACACATTTACATTTTTAATTGAACTGATTTGTACATTTGTTGAACTTGTTGAACTTATCATGTTTTACATACATGTATATGTAAAATTTTAAATAAAACACAAAAATGAGGGGACTGGAAGCTACCAACATACAAGGCCTTTCATGTTTTTTGTTCTTCCTGATGTTAAATGTCCTCACTCTCATAGTAAAAGTATCAGAAAGGAAACCATGTGCTGTATCAATGCAGTGTCTTAGATTGTCTTATTAATGACGTGCTGTAGAACAAAAACAGCTGATGAAGACAGGATACATTGTTAATAAGGTAAAATTAATTAGAGAAAACTGTGACAGGAAACAATGATCCTGATTACACACAACAAGGGTCTGGAAATGAGACTTCATTATTTTTATGCTCCTTCCACTGTTTTTTTCTCCATATTTGGTCCATTCTAAACACTTTGCTTTTGACAATGCATTCCAAAGTGAAGATTCATAAATACTCAGGATTGTGTGGGTTGATGTATCTGAAAAAAGCTGTTATTCAGAAGGTAGTCAGACTGAAATAATGTCACTTATTCAGGTGCGTCCTCTGAGCCACAGTCAGTATGATAGTATTTCAGTAGATAAACCCATGATAAAACCAGTCAGCGATCACAGGAACTCTAAAGAATAGGATTCTGATCTACGTGTTAGTATTGTTTCATGCATAATCAATCCACAAGCACTAGGACTTTCCCTTTCTGTCACTGATATTTTATCAAAAAATGTGCCCAACAATAACCCTGTTGAATTAAAAAGCACATATTTTGTCTTCTGTTCACTATAGATGTAAAAGCTGTCTTGCTCCTAGGCTGGGTTTAACACTATCCAGTGAAATAAATGTCTAACCCTGACATCACATTAGGTTTAAAGGACAAATAAATAACATCAGCAGTCGTATCATCTCAGACAAGCCATGATGTAACGTACACCAAGTAAAGGCTCAGGGTAGAACTAAGAGAAACTAACAAAAAACACTATACAATAGGTGGTACCAGGCACAACAAACCCTGCCCCTTGCACATATTTTAGCTTATTTTGGCATCGATCCAGCTGATGTCATCATGTCTATGCATGTGGTGATGTCAGCCTATCAATTACTTCTAAATGCGTGCCAAGTTTGGAATAAATTTAAACAAAACTGTTTATAGACATTTGAAATTTCGCCCATTATAAGTAAATGGGAGAGAGAGTAAAAAAAAAAAAAATCATTAAAAATGTGAACTTTGACCTACTTTTCCCAAAATGTAATGACATCTATTCTGTGTTACTGGCAATCTATAAACCCAATTTAGTTTGAATTCAACCAGTAATTTTACTGATACAGACGTGTGAAATTTCACCCATTGTAAGTAAATGGGGAAAAAGATTTGAAAAATTCATAAAAAATTTTAACTTTGACCTACTTTTCCCAAAATGTAACCACATCTATTCTGTGTCACTGGCAATCTATAAACCTAATTTGGTATAAAGTCAATCAATAGTTTTCCTGCTACAGACATGTGAAATTTCGTCCATTGTAAGTAAATGGTAAAAAACAAAAAACAAGATTTTAAAATTCATTAAAAAAATGTCAACTTTCACCTACTGTTCCAAGAAGGTAATCAGATCTATTCTGGGTCACTGACAATCTATAAGCCCTATTTGAATTCAACCAATAGTTTTGCTGCTAGAGAGTTAACAAACAAACAAACAAACAAACAGACAGACCAAACTAAAAACAATACCCCTTCCCTCCCCTTCGGGGGGTGGGGTAAATATGGGCCAAAAAGTTCTTCTAAAAGATGGTTTGGGTAGAAACCCTCACCACCCACTAAATATATCAAAAGGATTAAAAAAAAAAACAAAACTAAAACTGGACCTTCAAAACCAAAGACTAAGACAGCTGAATGATTATTTTAATGTTTATTTTAGTCCTTGACACATAGGCACAAATGTTGTTTTGTACTATATTGTAGTGTAACGGTACTGTTCACCTCCACCAAAGAGGTTATGTTTTTGTCGGCGTTGGTTTGTCTGTCTGTTTGTCTGACTATGTGCAAGATAACTCAAAAAGTTATGGACAGATTTGGATGAAAATTTCAGGAAATGTTGATACTGGCACAAGGAACAAATGATTAAATTTTGGTGGTGATTGGGGATGGAGGAGGGTGGGGGGGCCACGGGGGCCCACTGATCTGCCTTGGCGGAAGTCTGCGCTCTCCGAGTGCTTCTAGTTTGTAATGTATTGCACTGTCTTGCTCTGTACTGCACTTATTCCACTGTATCGCTGTGTATTGCACGGATCACTGTTATTTATTTATTAAGTAAGTTCTCTGTATTTAACTGCGGATGAAAATTAGCACTGACACTAACTCCGGCATATTTACATGTTTATACTGAAATGGAATGTATAAATGTGTTAATTTTTTGGCAGTTCCCAAATGAAAGGTTCTCTTTATTTAACTGCGGATGAAAATTAGCACTGACGCTAACTCCAGCATATTTATGTTTATACTGAAATGGAATGTATAAATGCGTTCATTAATGTGCACTGTCCCACCTAAATAACGATACATTCAGACAAGTGGAATTCAAATGAATGGGCTGCAATTCTTTTGTTTTAACGGCAAAATATGTAGAAACTGAACAGTGACTGACATCCTCCTTATGTCCACACCCACTCAGGACATTTACCCTCAGTTGTGGTAAGACATGTGAACCCACTCACCCCTGATCAACAGAACCTGAAGGTGGGATCTGCCTGGAACGATGAAAAAACAGCAGAGTTTCGACACTGTTTCTGCATGTTGTTTGAAATGAATAGTGATGTATGAAGATGAGAAAAATCACAGCTTGTAAATGTTAATGTGGGCCACTGGGAGACTCCGCTGTGTTACTCAACTGTGACATAAACCCACTCAACTCTGTCCAATTGTAAAGTCCACGACAGTTGAAGCCATTAAAGCCGTGCTGCGATGCCACGCACCCGTCTCTCTATCTGGCTGCCAGCTGGAGGGGCTAAACAGTCCCGCGACCTTTCACTGTCACCGTCACTGTCTCTCTCTCTCTCTTTCCGTCTCTCTCTCTCTCTCTCTCTCAGAGTGAATCATTCCATTAAGATCTCAGCATGTTGCAGAATTGAACACAGCCGATGGGCTCGTGGCTGCCACATATCCTCCATGACAACCAGTGATCGATGACGAATGATGCCGCGCTCTAATGAAACCAGGCAAAAGGATTAAAAACAACTCTCCATAAGTTGCCGGGCTGTTAATACATTCCCCAGTTGCATTTCTTCACAGAACCTCTCTGCTGCCTCACTCTGCAATTTCAGTTGTTCTGTTTACCCCATCATTCACCGTGAGGAGGGTTTGGAGTAGTGCTCAGTTTCAAATGGCAAAAGTTGAATTAACCCATTCAGACCCAGTGGCAGGGTTATAATAATGTTGGATTTTTCATTATAGTTTAGTTTATTTAATTTTGACTTTTTTTTTCTAATTCAGTTAGTTTTAATTAGTTTTTTGAGCATGTTTGCTAGTTTTATTAGTTTTTGTTTTTTTTTCTAAATGCTTAGTTTTAGTTTAGTTTTAGTTTTTTCATATTTTTTCTCTTCTTCGCCATCATATTCACATAAATCCCATACAGGACTCTCCTGCTTTAGTCTCCATGTTTCCAGGTACAGTTCGGACCAGAAGACAATTTTAAACCAAATGACTGACCGTGAAGTGTCGTATGGTGTCGCTAGCTAAAATTGCCAGAGTGAAATAAATCAATTTCGTATCAATCCGACATTGACAAAACAAAAACGAAGGGAATTTTATCCGTAATTTTTTATACGTTTTAGTTAGTTTTGTAAGCACACAATACAGTTTCAGTTAGTTATCGTTTTTTTCTTTTAATAATAGTTTTTATTTATTTCAGTTAACGACAAATGTTTTTTCAATTCTAGTTTTCGTCATTTCGTTAGTTTTCGTTAACGATAATAACCTTGCCCAGTGGTAGTTTTGAGGCAGTTCCCAAGTTATTTTTTCTCCATATTTAACCTTTCTTAAGTGATTTATCACCACTTATTGTAATATTATCCTCTGTATTTTGAGTTTTCTCAGTACTACTACTAATACTACTACTAAAAATACTACTACTACTACTACTACTATTAAAAATCCAACTACTACTACTACAAAAATAATACTACTATTACTACTACTGCTACTAAAAATACTACTACTACTAGAAATAATATTACTACTACTCAAAATAGTACTACTGTTACTACTACTACTAAAAATACTACTACTATTACTATTAAACATAGTTCTACTATTACCACTACTATTGCAAAAAATACTACTACTACTACTACTACTACTACTAAAAATACTACTACTACTACTATTAATACTACTACTACTACTAAAAATACTACTAGGCAAGGCAAGTTCATTTTTGTATAGCACATTTCAGCAACAAGGCAATTCAAGGTGCTTCACACAGGACATTGAAATAAAAAGAAACACATTTAAAACATTATAAAAGAAACATGTAAAAGGTGATTAAAAACAGCAAGTAAGAAAACAACACATAAAATCAAATAAATAAATAAATAAATAAATAAAAAAAATAAAAACACACACAAATTAAAGTAAAAGTTGCAGTGCAGAGTTTCTAAAGAGAATATAAAATTTAAAAAGTCAAAAGCCTTTAGTCAAAGGCAGCAGTGAACAGGTGAGTCTTTAACCTTAACTTAAAAGAACTCAGACTCTAAGCAGACCTGATATTTTCTGGTAGTTTGTTCCAGATATACGGAGCATAGAAACTGAACACTGATTCTCCATGTTTAGTTCTGACTTTTGGAACACAGAGCAGACCTGTACCAGACGACCTGAGTGGTCTGGATGGTTCGTACTGGACTAGAAGGTCTCTGATGGATTTTGGGCCTAAACCATTCAGTGCTTTATATGCTAGCAAGAGAATTTTAAAGTCTATTCTCTGAGAGACAGGGAGCCAGTGTAGAGACCTCAGAACTGGACTGATGTGGTCCACTCTCTTGGTCTTAGTGAGGACTGGAGCAGCAGCATTCTGGATCAGCTGCAGTCGTCGGATAGACTTTTTAGGTGGACCAGAGAAGATACTGTTGCAGTAGTCAACTCGACTAAAGATAAATGCATGGACAAGTTTTTCAAGGTCCTGCTGCGACATCAGTCCTTTAATCCTAGAAATGTTCTTGAGGTGATAGTAAGCTGACTTTGTAATTGTTTGTATGTGGTTTTTAAAATTCAGGTCTGAATCCATGACAACACCCAAATTCCTGGCCTGGTCTGAGGTTTTGAACTGAAGTGACTGGAGCTGTATGCTGATTTTAAGACACTCCTCCTTGGGTCCAAAACAACTACCTCAGTTTTTTCTCTGTTTAACTGAAGAAAATTATGGCCCATCCATTCAGATATTTGCTCCATGCATTTACCCAGTGCTTGTATGGGGCTATGGTCACCTGGGGACATTGAAATGTAGACCTGTGTGTCATCTGCATTGTTATGGTAATCTATTTTGTTTTTTTCTATGATCTGAGCAAGTGAAAACATGTAGATGTTGAACAGAAGGGGCCTCAGGATGGAGCCTTGGGGGACTCCACATGTAATTTTGGTCTGCTCAGATTTAAAGTTACCTATTGACACAAAATAATCCCTGCCCTTTAAGTTGGATGCAAACCAATCAAGAACTGTGCCAGATAGTCCCACCCAATTTTCCAGTCGATCAAGTAATATATCATGGTCGACTGTGTCGAATGCAATAGTACTACTGTTACTACTACTACTAAAAATACTACGACTATTACTATTAAAAATAGTTCTACTATTACTACTACTATTACAAAAAATACTACTACTACTTCTAAAAATACTACTACTACTAAAAATAGTACTATTACTACTACTATTAAAATACTACTACTACTACTACTACTAAAAATAGTACTATTACTACTACTATTAAAATACTACTACTACTAAAAATAGTACTACTATTACTACTACTAAAAATACTACTACTACTACTACTACTACTACTAAAAATACTATTACTACTATTACTCAAAATAGTACTACTGTTACTTCTACTACTAAAAATACTACTACTGTTATGACTAAAAATAGTACTACTATTACTAATACTATTACTAAAAATACTACTACTGCCACTACTACTACTACTACTAAAAATACTACTACTACTGCTACTACTACTACTACAAGTACTAAAGATACTACTACTACTTCTATTTTTACTACTATTAGTGACGTCCGTCAGCCGCCAAACTTTGACGTACAGATTGTCCATATAAAGTGAATGGGAGTTCAGAACACAGAATTCGCCTCCGACCGTGAAGTCTTTGGCAACGTCGAACCGACATGCCCCCCCGAGCCCCTCTCACGATTTCCGTGTGTGGAAATAGTCTAGTTGTTATTATTATTATTATTATTATTATTATTTTTATTTATTTATTTTTTTGTCATTCATGTTTCATTTGTGATTAATTGTAATCAATATCTACTGTAGATATAGATTTGTTGTTGTTGTTCGTGTGTGCCATATGGGGATGTGTGATTATATATGTCAGTGTATGTAAAATATCTTATATATTTTGATGAGCAAAACCAAATAAAAATTAAGTTAAAAAAAAAAAAAAAGTGATTTTAAATTTATTTTTTGATCTAGATGTTAACTGTCCCTTGGCCAGCCCCATTTACATCTGAGGTTGATGTATTTATTTTACACTTAACCTACTGGTGCGTGTCTAAGAAGCCAGACATGGGGAGAACATGCAAACTAATTGGTTGGTACTTCATGGTGTGAGGCGATAGTTCTAACCACTGCACGGCCCATGTTGAACATCAGCTTTAACATATTATCCCATTCCTTGTTTGTGAAGAAATATTACTACTTTTACACTTCAGAGATGGCAGAACACCCCCAGATGGAAATCCTGAGTGTGAATGAGTTGATGGAGACTCACTCACTAGAATTCATGTAATTATTCTCTTTCCCTTTATTTGTACTTTTCAATTTTGGCTGAATGGTACTTTTGAGGGCTGTAGACCGACTGCAGTACCTCTCATACTGCAATAATCCTCTCTTTCACTTACATTGATCCAGCTTTGAAAGACCTGGCTTGGGGTCTCACTGGGACTGGAGCGAATAGCTTCAATTGATACGGCTCAGGACCACCATGGCCCTTAGTTCACTTAATATCAGCTTCAGGGGAATCAGGAGAGGGAAAAGTCCTCCACGTCAAAAGAGTACTCTGTGGTGTAGGCGCCTTTCAATTCCATCATCCTCCATTTTTCAGTCCTGCCTCACACATCCACACACATACTACGCACACATTTTTATCAGTATTTTCCAGAATTATGAATCGGGTGGAGTTAAACGTAGAGCAGGACGGGAAATTATAGTTTACCAAGCAAACCAAACAACATGAATGTAATCTGTCATGTGCACAGCCAAAAAATGTTCCTAACTGGTTGTAAATAAGGAAAAGTAAGAGATAAGAGTGGAAACAAGTTGTTTAACCCTTTAACCCCTGATGTGTCTGTAGTGAGCATTCTGAATGTATGATTTATTTTAAATATTCATAAAAATTCAACCATTTGCTCAATAAGAAAAGTTTCAAAACATGCTGATAGAATAGACCTTGTTCTTACCATAAACATCTGAGCATGCTCAGTTTTGTGGGCTGGGCAATATATATTATGCACATATGGAGGATGTGGATAATAAAAGTTTAAATGAATTTAAAAAAAAACAAAAAAAATCATTAAACTTGCCCTCAGCAAAACTCTGCAGTAGTCACAGTGTTTCATGCTGAAGTTGAAGTTCTAGGTTTTCATGCAGTTTCTGTATCAAAGAGGGCATGACGCTACAGAGAAGGAACGGAATAAAACTACAGAAGTCACTGCCGTGTAAGAAAAGCAGAGGGAGAGTCTGAAGTGGAAGTTTAGAGGGTACAACGCCAGCTGTGGGACAAAGCTGTTTAGCAAATTATCGCCCAAAGCTTTCTGCACCTGTGTTAGTGGAAACCAACGCTTCACATGCATCAGTTTTATGGACGACAACACCACACCAGCAAACAATGGAGAGAGGAGCAGTAGTCGAGCAAACAAGAGAGCGAATGAAGAGATAACGGTGTTAGTGTAAATGAGAATCAGATAAGTATGTAATTGTTTCACTGTGGTTGTGTTCTAAGTCACCAGGGATATCCAGGAACAAAACAAGGTAAGCAAAGGTAGTTATTGGACAGAATGAGTAACTGAGATTTTTAGTGACTGGTTTGTGAAATTAACTCTATAATATAATATAATATAATATAATATAATATAATATAATATAATATAATATAATATAAGTGCTGTCAAATGATTACATGTTTTTAATCAGTTTAATCAAAGGGTTGCTGTGGATTAATTTTCAATTAATCACAATTAAATATCACTCATTTGTGATCTATATTAATCACATTTCATTTTGCATGTGCAAACAGACTCAAGAAAGAAGGGAATATATGCACTTAACGTGTTTAATAAACACCTTCAACAGTTTCAACAAAACAACTTGAAACACTTGTTCCGTCTTGGTTTTTTTCCTCGTATTTCCATCCAGAGGGCCAGCGTGTGCTGTTTAGTATCTTCCATCTTTATGGGTTGGTTCTGCTGCCTGTCACTACCGGAGCAACTGTCCATTTGCGCATGCACATCGGTAACTCTACTTGGGTAAACTGCTCCAAATGCATTGGCAGAGACATTCAGAGTCATTCTGCACTACAGATGGGTTAATTGCGTTAACATTTTTAATCAGATTAATCATGATGATGGAATAATCAATGTTAATTTTTTTAATATAATATAATATAATATAATATAATATAATATAATATAATATAATATAATATAATATAATATAATATAATATAATGTTTTAGGCCACAAGTAGGTTTGTTGTTTTTAGGCAAGAGTGGGATGATATGTTCTAAGGTACTTATTTACATTTTTCACTCTCTGTAACAAAAAACAACTAAAATCTAGAATAAAAACAAACAACAAACAACATGTCTTGAACTGTGTAGACATTAATTACATTAAATACATGGCTTTCCTGCAGAAGCCATGCATATATGATTTGTTGTTGTTTTTCTTTTTTTATTTTAAAGCTCATGTATGACATTTCCCTCATTCTTTTGTTGTATTTTAATAAAAAGCTGGAGAAATGGGCCACCCTTGTTTTATACAGTTGCAATCTAAGACTTTTGCACAGTACTATATATGTATAATTTCCAGCAAAACCACATTTAAGTCAGGTAAAATAAGATTAAAAAAAAAAAAAAAAAATCAATGATGTTATATATTTTACCATATTTTGTATTTGCATTGTAACACATTTGCAATACTGTACTATTGTGTACATAAGTGCTAGTATTACATTTTAAGAAGTAATTGTGCATAGTTTTCTTGAGGGTTTATGGTTAAATTAAAGCGGCGGTTTGAGCCACAGAAGCATTTGTTTTTGTTTTTCAGATGGTCACAAAGGAATAGTTAGATGTCAAAACTGGATGGTGAACTTATTGCCATACATTTTATTTACAGGTTAGAGATGAGAAGGAGAAAAAAAATAGCTGAACCAAGTAATATTTCAGTCCCAAAAAAAGAGAATAGAGAAAGAGAAAGCTCCTCTTGATGGATGTGTGGGTGGATGGTAAAAGAGAGATGGAGGCAGGATATAGGGGAAGAAGGTGGGTGGGGGGGGTTGAGATGAATGAGGGACATGGGCCCAGATGCTCAGATAAATTATTCACTTGGTTCTTCAATACTGTCCTGCCAGCTGCCTTTCATTGAGCCTGTCAGGTGCCCACTAAGGATGGTATGGGAGGAGAAGTGTCACTCACCATGAGGGGAGAAGAAAAGGGAGCTGGAGAGGCATAAAGACAAAGATGGGACTTTATTCAAGCACTGGATGGAAAAAAAAAAAAAAAAAAAAATCTAGCATTGGTTTACCACTAGGGTCTGCGTAGTTTAATTCCTTGACATCATTAGTCTGCTTGATAATGATTCAGTTGGGATATCGGTTCCACAATGTCGTCACATCAAATGCGTCATCATGTCATTTCTATTTTTTTTTTTTTTACTTGTCCAGTGCTGCCTTTTAGTGCTGAATAAATGTGATTCGCCAAGGGAAACTTCACAAAGTATATGAGGCTCCCCTTGTTATTCTACTTTCTTTATTATAAGTTTTGTTGAACCACATTTCAATGCTGGACCTGACAAATGGGGGGGGCGGCAAGGAAGAAGAAGGTGGCGAAGACCCTCACAAGAAAATATCAACAATACAAACAATAACAACCATGGTGATAATTATAATGGTAACAAGAACTACTACAAGAACTGAGTAAACCGGGCAGAAAAGAAAAAAAAAAAAAAAACTAGAAGCACTCGGAGAGCGCAGACCTCCACCAAGGCAGATCAGTGGGCCCCTCCCGTGCCACCCCCCACCTCCAATCACCACCAAAATTTAATCATTTGTTCCTTGTGCCAGTATCAACATTTCCTGAAATTTTCATCCAAATCCATCCATAACTTTTTGAGTTATCTTGCACACAGACAAACAGACAAACAAACGCCGGCAAAAACATTGCCTCCTTGGTGGAGGTAAAAATTACAATAAAATAAAATAAAACAAATAAGACCTATTAAATGAGGAATATTTCATATTTTTGTTCAGAACGTGTCCGATATGGCATTAAGGCAGAAGCGATCTAAATCAGTGACTCTCAACTGGTGGGTTGCGACCCAAAAGTGGGACGCAAACCTGTTGTCAGTCAACCTGTTTTCACTATTGTTTATGAATAATCTCCATGTCATATAATTATATTTACATGACGACAACTTCAGAGTTGGAGTCAAATACAAAATGTTAGTGTATATTTGATAATAAAATGTAATGAATACAAAGCTAATTGTACGATAGTTTATTCCCTAATCCAATGATAATCAATAAGAGAATCTATAGTGAATTAAATAGCTAAATAAGATAAGACTGATAGAATTGATATAAATTATTATAAATATTTACTGTACTTTCCAGGCTATAAGGCGCACCGGAATATAAGCCACACCTAACTATAAGCCGCAGGTGTCCACATTGTGACATGAGTTATTTACACAGAAAGATGGTAAACAGAAAGATTATTTAAGTATTTATTTCCATACCTTAACTGCTTTTTTTCCAAACAGTGCCTGAAACACGGCAGTAAAACGGCAGGAACACGGCTGGTTCAAAAACCCAGAAAAGTCATTGATCTGTATCTTCATCTTCCTTCTGCTCATGAAACCACTGCAGTCGTCTTCTTCAGTGTTGGAGTTGAACAGCCTCAGCTCCGTCACACTCCTTCTACGTCTCTCCTCTGTTGTTGCCCAATGGCACTTCTGTGCTGCAGCTCTATTTCCTTCTTGGACAGACACATCGACTGCTTTTAACTTAAAAGCTGCAAAATATGCATTTCTTCAGTTGTTTTCCATGATGAGGGTTTGTGCATGACACGCAAAATGATTGTTAAAGTTGAGCTTAAAACTTCTTCACCTCTTCATCACCTCTTCCACCTGTCTGTCTCACTTTTGCGCTTCCTGCTAGAGCGCCCCCTAGAGGCTGTTATCACGTATAAATCTATACTCGAAATGCGTTGCTGTATAAGCTGCAGGGTTCAAAACAAGAAAAAAGTAGCAGCTTACAGTCCGGAAAGTACGGTAATTATTTAAGTCATTTTTCCTGTCATTGTGGCTGCCTCCGTCACAGTAATACTAACAAATTAGACTATTAGCATTATTACTATACATTATTGTGTTGTTATCATTATTATAATAATTATTTGCCCTCTCACCCCCTCCCTTTCTCACTTTCATTCACTTCACCCCCCCTTCTTTTTTCCCTATCACCCCTAATCAATCTATATTGCTTAGTTGCTCTTTACGTTTATTATCTTCATTGTAATACAACGTTCTCATTGTTGTTGTCGATCATTGTTTGTTTGCTTGATTTGCTTTTTGTTTATTTGTTGTTTTTTCTCTTTCTTTCCACTATGTCTCATTAACTGCATCACTAATTTAAAAAAAAAAAAAAAGGATAGAAGCTTTGGATATTCTAATAACATTACAAGAGCTCACTAAAGGTCAATAAAGTTACTGTGCAAAGTTAAAAAAAAAAAAAAAAAAGAAGATAAGACTTTTTTTATCCCATCATGGGGAAATTTTACAGTTAACAGCAGCAACATACAATGAGCAAATGCAGACGGGTAGAAAAAACACAAATGAGTGAAAAATGAAATAAGAAAATAAGAAATTTGCTATTTATGACATTGATAATGGAACTGGAATCGATAAATTCTTACCAGTTCACATCCATATTTACCACTGTTTTTCCCAGTAATGGTATTTGAGGCCAAACTGAGTGGATTTACTGAAGGGGCCTTTCTTCTGTCATTTGTTCCTGCTGAGCTTCTTAATGGTGCTTTACAAGAGGGAAACTGTTGCTGAAAAATGGTCTGGCTTAAAGAAAACCACTCTCATTTTGTCCGAGTCGCCGAGCCAGCTTCAGTCTCCCTCCAGCCGCAGTCGTTATGATTCTGTATTCATGAGCCAGGCCAGTATGAGGAGGCTGCAGCATGTTTATCATGGGAGGCCAAAAATACCCATTGTCCCCTTGTTGTTGTGGAGATGCACAGGAATTATATCCAGACAGTGGAATCATAATACCTAGTCCATTATTCATGGAATGCCCTGCGCTTAACTGAATAATGGCACTCACATCACACTAATAGCTGGCAAATAATAGCACGGAATTCAATTATAAAAGGTATTTTACAGGAAAAAGTTGCAATGGGTTAACTTAAATGCTTTTCTTCAGTATACAGGATATAAATAAAGCTCTAAAAGCAAATCATTTCTGTTGATTATTTATAAACTTTGGTTTGTGTAAAGCAGGGGTCTCAAACATGCAGCCCGGGGGCCAAATGCAGCCCACCAAAGGTTCCAATCCGGCTCGTGGGATGAATTTGCAAAGTGCAAAAATTCCACAGTCAAGGCTGTCAGACTTATTTTAGTTCAGGTTCCTTTTACAGACCAATATGATCTCCAATAAAATAATAGCGTAATAACCTACAAAAAATAATGACTCCATATTTTCTTCTTGGTTTGATGCAAAAAAACCCCAAAAAAACCCACTATAAATAATGACAACTTCAAATTTCTGTCTTTGTTTTAGTGCAAAAAATAACATTAAATTATGAAAATATTTACATTCACAAACTATTCTGTAACAATAAAATGGGAATAACCTGAACAAATATGAACAACCTGAAATGTCTAAAGAAAATTAAGCACAATTTTAACAATTTTCTGCCTCTTACTTAAATGTTTAATGTCTTTGTAGATCCAAATCATAATGTACATGTATAAATGATAAGTTGAGGCATGATAATGTTAAAATTGCACTTATTTTTCTTTCAAATTAAATTTTTTTTCCGGTTATTCACATCTTTTTTCTTCGGCTAGTTTATAAATGTATGTATTTTCATAATTTAATGGGGTTTTTTTGCACTAAAACAAAGACAAAAAAATGGGAGTAGTCATTAATTATAGGTTATTATGTTATTATTTTACTGGTCCGGCCCACTTGAGATCAAATCGGGCTGAAAGTGGCCCCTGAAAGAAAATGAGTTTGAGACCCCTGGTGTAAAGGAAGTGGTGACTTTTCCTCTTATTTTTAGTATTTACATGGTCTTGGTTCATCAAAGTAATGACCAGGTAATAACATCATAATATTATGCAACTGGTTAATGAGGGGACAAAACCAAAGGATGATAATGGAGAAACACACGTAAGGAAATTAACAAATCATAACCATTTAGTAAAGCTGCAATCTTTGATGTTTTTTGTATCACCAGCATCCAAAAAAAAAAAAAACAAAACCTCAGTAGTTTTCGGTTTTCAGTGCTTTCTGGAACAAGAACTGATTATTTAGACAAAAGGAGCAGAACTTCATCAGGCACTGCGTAAAAAAGTCATTTTACAGTCTTGTTTGTGGAACTTATTAACCACAGATACAGTGGAGATGTCTTTCAGGAATGATGTGTTTTACTGAAAAAAATTGAAACTCCATATTTTTGACATCAGAGCTTCTATTTAACCTGAGATCTGATTGACAGAGGAAGCATATAAAGATGGATCACCAGATGATGATAAGTGTCATTGATTGTTTTAATTTATCCCAAGTTTGATGTAAGACTAATAATGGAGATAGGGCTTTTGGAACTGCCCCTAGTGGACATCAGCGGTACTGCAACTTCAAGGTATTTCCATATTAACTGAATTTTGGAGTCATACAAAAGTATTTCAGGACATATGCTACCAGAAATAAATGCTATGCTGCACCAATGTGTAACCCCTCCCCACCAAAAAAAAAAAAAAAAAAAATGTATAAACAAAAACATGAAATAAAAATATGACATCTGGACAAATGTCAATTTTTAAAAAAAAATCTGCAATCATGGATATATGGAATGTTTTTTTCCGTGATTACCATGATAGACCAGTTTGTCCTATGAAAGAGAAATAACGTCATTATGAATTAAAATCTTAAGATCAAAAAAGCATTATTACACACTTAGACCAGGTAAGGCAAATATCAACGTGATATTATTTTTTTTATTACTATTATTAAGATTCTTTATTGTCAGTATACAGTACATTTTACCATGCACTGAAATTCAACCTCTGTTTTTAACCCATCACTAGAGCATGCAGGAACACACCACACACTGCAAACTAGGAGCAGCGGGCATGGGGGGTTAAGTTCCTTGCTCAAGGGCACATCAGCCAACAAATGTTTCCTTCCAGTCCGTGGAATCGAACCCCCCAGCTGCCCCCCAAATCAAGTAAATATGCACGCCACTTTTATCTGTACGCATTATAAGCTTTCAGCATGGATGTTCATACCATTATTAGCCTCCTGTCCAACCACAATTATGCATCAAATACCGTGCACTGAGGGTTATGCTTACAGTTAAGTGAACCGGCGATCTTGGCGTACAATGTCACATGATCAAATGCCGTTCAATAACACGTGAAAGGTTGAAAATGCGTATGTACAGCACACCAAATTCCATAAGAACTGGCACGACATACAACACCACTTCACAATATCAGTCTCCAAATGCAGACTTTTTAACATTGTGATATTCATCTACAGTCAAAAAATTTTTAGGCCATCAAAAGTTATCACAAACAATGGTGATGCAATCAAGTACTAACTCCTGTGTGTATCATGTGACTAAAACAGACAGAAAAGAAAACATGGAATGCCTAAAAGCACTGTTTTGGGCAGTACAATTCCATAGATACTGATGTGATTTTGGTAATTATCAAGAAAACATGGAAAATGGCTAGATATCAGCTCTGAAATGAAACTCTTATGAGCTATTTTTGTTGTTATCATTATATTTGTCTAAACAAATGTACCTTTAGTTGTACCAGGCATTAAAATGAACAAGAAATAGAAGAAAACAAGGGTGGTCTAATAATTTTTTACGCGACTGTGGGTTTTCCTCCCTCTTTAATTTGCCTCCTCGGTCTTGTCCATTTATTTCCACCACTGTGCAAACCTCAGCCAGTTAACAAATTCACAACAAAATCATTCTTCCAAAACAATTTCTATGCAACACTAATGTGCGTTTATGAACAATTTTCCACAGCTTCAAACACAACTCATTTAACTGTCACGAAATTAAACTGTTTTATAATCAGCCTTTTGTTGTTCATGAAGTGCCAAGAAAAACAATTTAATTTTTTTTCTAGCATGTTGCAGATAATCACAGAGATGGTGTGGAAATACCTTTACTCATACAGATTAGTGTTAGCTTTTGATAAATAATAAATAAACAGAGATTTGAACAAATAATCCGGGATTTCCTTCAAAACCCTCATTGAAATCTCTGACAGAAGTGACATGAGGGCAAACAAACAACCTGGGATCCAGATAAAACCACCTCCGATTCACTGTTAAGCCTTTTAAATCTGGCAGAGGCGCTAAGCCGTGAACGGGGACTCCCCGCCGTGGTACACAAATAACAACCTCTCCTGGATCTCAGCTGATTGTCGAGTTTGTCATCGTACATTGAACATTCTAAAACACAGCCATTCAATTATATGGCACAAACACATGCAGAGTAAATTGATTCGCAGTCATTTGGATATCTATTTAATGTTGTTGTTGTTCTTATTTAATTTGTAATGACTGTGTGGCCTGTTATGCTACTATTGTTGCTAACAGAGCTATATTAGAGTTTGCAAAAGTGAGAAGACACAAAAACCACATGAACACGTGTAACTGGTGGTGTCGTACTCTGCGTTGTTTTTTTTTGTTTTTTTTAATGACGAGCCCCGCACGTGTGTCTTTGGAGGCAGTCTCCGTTTATTGTTCTGACAAAAGTGACAAAACACAAAAACCTCCGGTCAGCGACCCCTGCAAAACATACTCCTCTCCCACGGAAATCCGGAACAAAAGGGCATACAATAAATTATTAAAACAAAATATAGCATACCTGACAAAAGTGACAAAACACAAAAACCTCCGGTCATACTCCTGCACAAACCAAATGATAAAGAAATGTGTTTCAGCACATTATAAGTACCCCATACAGCCTGAACTAGCCAAGGTTATTATCGTTAACGAAAACTAACAAAATGACAAAAACTAGAATTGTAAAAACATTTTTGTTAACTGAAATAAATGAAAACTAGAATTTAAAGAAAAAAATGATAACTAACTGAAATTGTATTGTGTGCTTACAAAACTAACTAAAACGAATAAAAATTATGGATAAAATTCCCTTCGTTTTCGTCTTTGTCAACGTCGGATTGATATGAAATCGATTTATTTCCCTCAAGCAATTTTAGCTGCTGGCACCATATGATATTTAATGGTCCGTCACTTATGGTTTAGAGTCGTCTTCTGGTCCCCACTCTACCTGGAAACATGGAGACTAAAGTTGGGAGAAAGCAGCAGAGTCCTGTCGGGGATTTATTTGAATATGACGGCGAAGAAGAAAAAGATATAAATAAACTAAAACTAAACTAAAACTAAGTATTTAGAAAGTAACGAAAACTAATATAAACTAGCAAACCTGCTCTAACAACGAATTAAAACTAATTGAATTAGAGAAAAAAAAGCCAAAACTAAATAAAACTAAACTAGAATGAAAAATCCAAAACTATTATAACCTTGGAACTAGCCAGTTCATGTAAAACATCAAATTAACAGAGGCTAAACCAATAAAACTTCTCAGACTGTACGGCTGCTTACCTCTCTCATGGAAATCCAGAACAAAAGGGAAGCAGTAAATGAGTGAAAACTTCGAATTTTGGTTATAATGTGCAGTGTCACACTGTAAATCGCTCGCTGGGGAACAGACCCAACCCAAAAGTTCCACACACTGACCCAGAGGCCCACAACGTCAGGTACAAACCAAAAGAAATGAAAATAAAATGAACAGATTTTGTGCAATTATAACAATACGCAATAACATATATATATATATATATATATATACCCACATTGCTGCGAAATAATTGATTCTGTTACACACGGACTAGAGCTCCTTTCAGAATCCTAAACACTCTTGGTCTATTGTGGCAGTTTGTTTACATACTGATGGATGCTAATTGCTTCGGAGTCACAGGTTTGGTTTTTCGACGGCCTCGGTGGCGGTTTTTGGATGGAAGCGGCTGCCAAGCGCTCAGGGGCTGCCATAACACCCAGAGGGGCTGGAACAGAAACCTTAATGAGCCGGCTCAGCCAATTACACAGCAGCCCTGCCTGTCTGACACACCATCAGTATCAACACACACACACACACACACACGGCCCGAGTGTGTGTGTGTGTGTGTGTGCGCTTGGGTTTGTTTTGTACTACTCATATATGCACCGCTGCTTGACGTCAGTGACTTAATGTAGTAACATTAAGCCAACACCACAAAATATAGAGAAATGAGTGGAGTAGATGTTAAGACTGTCTGAGGTTAATTAAAACATAAAGTGATGCTTTGCAGATACTGGGGTCTCATTGAGCTTCAAACCAAAAGGAGATGAGAGGAACGGATGATCTGTTCCTCTCAATGTTCTGATGTTTTTATATTTAGTGTTAGGGTCAGGGCCGTAGCACCACATTCTGGGCCCATACACAAAAAAAGTCATGATGGGCCCCCCGCAACCCCCCACCCCCCACACACACACACACGTCCACCCATCTGCCAAGGGCCTTACCCACCAACACAATGGCTACAGGGTGGGGAAGCAACATTTACAATATTTTGAGGCAGGGATTGAAAGACAGTGTATGACCAGTTAGTTTATTGAAAGTCATGAGAATTTATTTGCCACAAGAAAATTGACATAATAGAAAATGTTTTTATTCTATGTGTCCTCCTTCTTTCTCAATAACTGCCTTCACACGCTTCCTGAAACTTCCACAAGTGTTCCTCAAATATTCGGGTGACAACTTCTCCCATTCTTCTTTAATAGTATCTTTAAGAAAGTCCACATTGCTGTGTGATGTTCTATTGGTAGCATGTTCTAAAACGCCCCAAATAGCAGAATCCAGAGGGTTTAGATCTGGGCTAGAAGGCGGCCATAAACATGATTCCCAAAAATTGCCAAAGTTGGATTTGTTGCTGTTGTCAACAAGTGTTTTGGTGTTCTTGTGTAAGATTTTTAACTTCAAATCATATTTTACTGCATTTCTAACGGTCTTGTTGTCTACCTCAAGTTCAATTGCCATTTTTCTCATGGATTTGGTTGGATCCTTTAGGATTTTGGATTTGAGAGCTTTAATAAAAGCTTTGGTACGTTTTTTGTTGCTTCCTCCACTTCCAGACTTTCTCATAATAGTTTTGCTCATAGTCATTCTCTTCTTTCCATTATAAACAGTCTTTATGGACACTCCAACTATTTTTGAAATCTCCTTTGGTGTGACGAGTGCATTCAGCAAATCACACACTCTCTGACGTTTGCTTTCCTGATTACTCATATGGGCAAAAGTTTCTGAAAAGGTATGGATAATAGTGTTAGGTATGATTATGACATCAATATATGTTTGGTTTCAAAACAATTGACGTAGTGCCTGCTGAGAAAAATCAACTAAATGTTCATTGTAAATTTTGCTTCCCCACCCTGTATATCACAGGGCTAACATTATGATTTAACCATAATTCGTAAGTCTGCTTAAGCTACTGTATAAGAAAACACAACCACGCAAGACTGTATTTACCCATTATATTTCCTGAGTGAACAACAATGGGCCAAATTTTTCAATAGCCTATAATAATATTTCATAAAAGGTAACCAAACAAAACATGACTCAATTGTCATTTTCCTGTAAAGATACAAAAAAGGCAAAAACAAACAGATTTGAACAAGTATTCCAAAAATAAAAAAAAAATAGCACAATTCTACTCATTCCAGTTTACTCGAAATGCCCACTGATGGGTCTTTTTAGTGGCAAAATCCCTGATGAGGTCTTTAAAGTCCAATGCTCTTGCCAGTGTGCTTTCAATGGACAGAACTAGCCTAACAAGCAAGGTGCGTTTCTCAAACTCAGTGTGGACTGAACCATTTTGCGCTTTTCTCAAGGGGTGTTTACAGAGTAGTGACAGCAGTCTTTACTTTTTTGGAATATAATAATATACCAATTTATAAAATCTAATGTGTGAAGCTTGCATATAGGTTGATATTTATCATGTAATTTAGTTGAACAACAGGAAAAAATACTTAAAAAAAAAATCTCAACTTCCCATGGGGCCCCCTCTCCCTTGGGCCCCCCCCACAGCTGTGTAGATTAACACTCCTGATCAACAGCCGTGGTTAGGGTTAGTTGCTTGAGTTGCATTTTCACGTTTATGTTTTTTGCAGAAAGCAGTGCTTAGTAAAATGTAAATTATATCATTATCTGTTGTATGTTGTGATTAAAGTGTCTGAGAGGAAAAAAGAGCCCCTTTTATACAGCACTTATAATAATTTATTTATTCAACTTAATACCTTAAAATTGTCAGATATTGTATATATTAATCCTTTCATGCATGAATTATGAGAACCTTCGTTAAGTTTTTTTTTTTTTTTTTTTTTTCCTAAGTATTTTTTTTCCGCTTTAGGCACAAAAATAAATAAATAAATAAATAATGCAATTGATTTTATAAACGTTTTTTTTCATGGAGTTACAAAAATGTCCACTAAGCTGGACACCATGCGTTTAATTTTAGAAGCAAAGAAACATGTATTTACTGATATACTGTGTGAGAACTATGAAATAAAAACATTTTTAATGCTGATAATCTGATGTTTTCTCACATTTCTCACATTTCTCACACACCTGCATGAAGGTAGTATGCAAAAAACTTTTTATTTTAAAAACAAAACAAAACTGTTAATTACAGTCTAATAACAATTAATTTTTTTACACTCAAACATGTTACTACAGATCAGGTTTATCTAGAACAGAAAAGTTACAGTAATGGTACAAATTGCAGTGTATGGGGTGATGCATAAGTGTTCACTGTGTTGGCTGATATGGAACTAAAACAACAAAATCCATGTATATACAAGAGAACAGCTGTAGAATAACTGTCCACTGTAGTGACCACTATGCATGAAAGGGTTAAAATATTAGAAATGATTTATAAAGTAAAAAATACTATTGTTCCAAATACCATTCAAGAGTCCTTTAAACTAAGAGAGAGTAACTATAATTTAAGAGGTCTTTGTATTTTTGAATGTATGAAAGTGAGGACAAATGTGAAGTCCAGATGTATTTCGGTTGTGGGTGTGAAATTCTGGAATGGACTTGATGATGAATTGAAGTCGTTCACTTCTCTGATAAAGTTTAAAAAATGCCTTAAGTATAAGATCACTCAGGAACATTAAATGGAGATGGTAGATGTGTTTTTATTTTATTATTGACTCTTTTGTTATAATGACAATGCTCAATGATGTACACATTTACTTTAAGGTAAGTGGTGTGTCAGGTGAAAAGGATAGGCAAGAAATAAGCTTCTGCTTCTGGCCTATTCCTTTTTTTGGCTTTTGAGTTTATTGTGGTTGTTGTAGTGGGTGTGGTGATTATTGTACGAACCAAAAATAAACCATTTATTCATTCATTCACTTCTGTTACGGGAATATTTTGCCTTTATTCCGGAACGACGTCTGTGTATACGAAATGTTGGGATCATCTGGACCCAAATCTGTCATGGCTCTGTAATGCCTCTGAAGGTAGTAACAGAGCTGCAATAAAGGTGGAATCATGATACCGGAACGCTATGTAAAAGGAACACCTCTCATTCCAAAACCAAGGTGGGACGTTTTGATGACGTATTGTGTGTGCGACCCCCGAGCTGGGGAGATTTAAAAATAGGACCAGTGGCCCTGTAGCTTACCGGCCAAATTAAAAGCTTTGGGAAACGTATCCAGATGCCATTTATTATCACCCAGTTCTGTGTATTTATTCTATTACAGAAATAGCCCATGTTTTGGTCATAGTCCAATCAGATCTGTAAAATATTCAAATTACAACTTGATATCATTGATACTTACTGATTTATTGGATCAATCCACTTCCTATGTGTTATAATGGGGAAATTTTTCAAAGTCGCACCAAATCCAGAATCAGATCTGGATCGAAATAATTTCAATACCTTGTGTTGACATCAGCATAAAGAAGCTGTATACCAAGTTTGAAGTCAATCAGAACTGTAGTTTGAGAGAAGAAGACAATTGAATTTTTCCCCCCATAAGACCCCATGTTAAATTTTCCATAAGTTCCCGGATCTAGAAAAAGATCCTGATCAGCATGTGACCATTATGTTTTGGTCATCTCCCATCAGGGCTTGTTAGAATAATTGTACATAAGTTATCACATTCATGCCATACTTATGATGTTATTATATGCTATGTTGAATGAGGGCAAAGTGCTCTTAGAGTTCTTTTACAGGTTTTGCAGAAGAAAAGCACCTCGGAAGATGGGGACCATGCCTTGGAGACCAGTTGACCCATGTCGTCTGATCGAAAGCAGAAGTTCACACAAAGGCTACACATGCGTCTGGACGATTCAGTTTTGACATTTAATAAGAGGAAAATAATTATCCACCCATGTACTAACAATGTGATCAATATGTAAACCCTCAGACTAATCACACCCATGTGACTAGGGAACACCCAAATGAAATAAATGAGGAGAGCAAGGGCAGGACCCTCAGAGTGAGTTGGGGCATTGTGACTGAGCAGTGTTCTGTCAACTACTCTCCTCGCGAGCAAGAGATATTTGACTCCTGTGTGTTCTTGTGTCTTTCCTTGAATTTAGGTGGTCTGAACTTGACAGGGCTCTACTGTAGAAATTTACACTGGATATCATTTATATTTACTGAGTTATTTCATTGATCCACCTCCAATCACTTATAATGGGGACATTTTTCAAAGTTGCACTAAATCCAGAATCAGATCCGGATCCAAATAATTTCACTAACTTTTGTTGACATCATCATAAAGAAGCTGCATACCAAGTTTGAAGTCAATCGGAATTGTAGTTTCGGAGAAGAAGACAATTGAAATTTTTGTAACGGATGACAGATGACAACGACAACGACGGATGCTGCATGACGACAATAGCTTACAGCCTGTTGGCCGGTAAGCCCCATAATGACTGCAGGCCATGTACAGTAAACAAACATATCAAGACGACCAGAAAGATGTCGAACTGGGGAGACGCCGAGATCCGTCACTTCAGGCGGAGGACTCTATCCATGCTAGCATTTGTGGAACGGTGAAAGACGGGCTGACTTTGGAGAGGTTAGCAACAGAGATGTGGACTCGAGTCACATGACTTGGACTCGAGTCAGACTCAAGTCATTCATTGGATGACTTTAGACTCAACGTGACACAATGTAAAAAGACTTGCAACTCAGCTTTGACTTGAACACCAATGACTTGGGACTTCATTCGGACTTCAGCCTTACGACTAAAAGTTTAAAATTAAAAAGTGTGTCATTAAAAAAGTGTACCAATCAAGTCATTTCATACCTCCCTCACTCGCCGCATTGATGTGCTTTTGTGATCTGTCAGCAGTAGGGGTGGGAATCGAAACCGGTTCAGGGTATTTCCGATGCGCAAGTTATATGTCACACTATATGCTGCTCTGCATCACCGCCCCTTTGACTCCGGAACGCAGGTCCGTTGCGTTAAAGTCCAGCCTGTCTCACCTCTGTTCGTCCCTTGGCTTGGCTGTGGAAATCAGTCAGTGGTAGAAAAAATGTGGGATCACCCTGGGGCACCGATAAGAGGGGGAAAACATGACGAATTCATGGGGCCCAGAATTTGTGGGGGGCCGATAGAGCAGAGGAGGGGGTCCAGTGGATACAGGGTAGAAGCTGTGAAAATTTCGTTTAAGATTCACTGTATAACAGAGGTATAGAAGTCTGGAGTTTAACATTGAAAGTATGTAAAGTTTCAGATTTGGTTTCATGCTAGCGCAAGATATGTTACATGTGGACCGTGCGCATCCCCCTGCTCCGACAGATCGACGTTTGGCTGTCATGGGGCCCACAATTGGTAGCGGCGCCCCTGGGATCACCATCTCACCTTTTTTCCGGGATCTCTGTGTAAAAGTGGCCAAGAATTCACACAGGTGTTTTCAGACAGGCATAGTGTTAAATACATGATCGACAGCTGTAAAAACTAAATACAGTTCAGATATACACTACTTTAGGTCCATTATGACCTTTTTATTTGGACTGAGAGGAGAAAGCTGCAGACGGAAGGTGCGTATTTGCAAATTCTGGTGTTTTTTTTCCCCTTGATTTCAGCTCCTATACCTTTGACATAAAGAGTTAAATATGGTAAACACTGATTGGAACTGCTCTGTGCCAGGTCGAAAACACTCGTTTAATAACACTGGTCAACAACAAATTTATTGTTTAAGTTTTTTGAGCTGATTTAGGATAATTTTGGTGTGCTGAATCCAAAAATCACATTAATTTTGCTCAATCAGGTCAACTTTCTGAACTATGCTACATATTGGCTTTTTAACATTTTTGCTTACATTTATGGGCATTTTCACATCATATGATACAAAATTCTTTCATATTTCTTGCAATAAACGAGTTCTGAAGATTTTACTTTTGCCAATTTATGATTAATGCTTTTTTTTAATATTACAGGTGAATGAAATGGCTTCGACTAGAAGATCTTGCAAAAATAAGCCTGACGTATTCTGCTACATCTGCAGTGAATACACCATTGCACCTAACAGGAATCAAGTCACAAGTTTCATAAAGTGTGCTTACCAATCTTATTTTGGTATTAATTATTATATTTTGTGAGAAGATCAAATTTTTCAAAATCAAATTAGCAAAAAAAAACCTGACCTGATTGAGAAAAACAGATGTCATTTTTGGATTTAGCGGTGCAAAATGGTCCTAATTCAGTTGAAAAAACCTAGACAACTGGCAAAAAACATTTTTTTGTAACCCAGTGTAATCTTCTTCTATTAAACTTATAGAAAAATGGCTTAAAAACCTAATCTTTAGATCTTACATTGCACTGCACTATGGGGAACTTCTGACATCGTAGCTCCACGGGCTTTGACAGGTGGTCAGGCTAATGCATACGAAAAGACCAGAGAGCTATTTTCAGTCCCTGTACGGTCTCTAAAACCATTACTGCTTCTGCATTACTCATGTGTAAATCCAACATTGCTACATTAATCATAGCTGGGAATAAATATCAAGTGACTACAGACAGAAACTAAATATGAAATATTCCGCTGAAACGAATCTTAAAAAGAAGTGCATTTCATGTTGTGGAGTGGTTTTGTGGAATGAATTGGATCTAAATATTAAACAGTGAGCAAAACATCACAAAATTTAAAAAGATGTATAAAAACCTTATTTTCCAGAGATATAGTAACAATGAACAGGAGTCCAACAGTAATAGTTATTGATGGTATGTAATCATTTGATCTCTCTTTTTTTTTTTTTTTTTGTTAATAATTTAATAACTGACCTGTTCTTTGTTACAGACTATATAAATTAGCTGATTAGTCAAGTCATGTAAAATTGGGGTAGGACTATATCAGTTCAGCTTCTTCATTCTCCTTTTTGGAACATAAATTATTGTTAAAGAGCCACAATGAAATAGTTATATATTGTGTGATATTTGTTTTCTTTTTAGTTGACTTATTTCCTTATATCGGAGTGTCCTTTTAAATCTGGAATTTATTTTGCCCACTTATATTCAAAATAAAGTCTATCTATCCTATCCAATCCAATCCAACTTTATTTGTAAAGCACTTTAAAACAACTGCAGTGGACCAAAGTGCTGTACAGAAGAATAATTAAAACCAAAATAGAAGAATAAAATACAGAATAGATTTAAAGACGTAGAAACTGTACAAAAAAGATATCTATATCTAAAGTGCCACATTATATTGCATTTAAAGTTGCTATATGTAAGTTTGAGAAAAAAAAAAGGAACCCAAATTATCAACAAGGACAGTGTTTTACCAGACACTTGTGCTATTGTTGGTCATTACCAAATTCCTGAATCTCAGACATCGTCAACATAATACTAGCTTACACTCTTCATGTGCAGAGTTTATAGTGAGTAAATAATCATCAGAATGTATATCAGTTAAATTTGGTATGTTTTTCGGTCCCATCATTGCTAACGACAACACAACGCATAGTAAACAAGTAAACTGAAGTTGGTAAATTTTGCTTGATTATTTCATTTTAAAATATAGAAATCTGTATTCAAATTTAAAAAATTAAACATATTGGTATTTTGGAAAAAAATCAAAATGATAGTTGTTCTTTGGCAAACAAAGGGGATCCGTGATTGATTGTTAGATACATGACCAGGCTGTGAATGGATGTACCTGACAGCTAATTGGTCGACTAAATGAGCTGCTGCAATTCCTCTAGAGTCTGAAGGGAATTGAAGGCACTTTCTTGCATAAAAAGTCAGTCGCCGTAATAGGAAAATCGTTCCATTGGTCATTAGCTGCACTAAAGATTCATTATCAATTGTCCTTTCAAGGTCAGTTCGTCTGGTTGGTTTGCTATGAAAATATAACACTATCAGTGACATTGTACAGTTAGATTAGAAGCTGTTGGTACAACTGAACCAGTCCAGAAGAAACACCTTGAGTTGAGCTTCAAACTTCATTTTCCTCGCTGACAGCTTTGCCCAGCAGCAGAAAGCAGTGTTAACTGTCATTTGCTTCTATTTCTATCACTTTGACAGGGTATTGAAGTCGTCTATTTCTGGATGCAATGCCTATATGACACAGGACGGAAACGGATGGGAAACATTAACAGGCAGGTATAGGAAATGTAAAAGGAAACCATATACAGGAACAAGGAGGTGCCAGCTACAGTGTTGTGCTCAAAGTTATAATATTTTTCTTATAGTTTAGTTTTATTTAGTTTTGATTTTTTTTTTCTCTAATTCAGTTTTAATTAGTTTTTAGAGCAGGTTTGCTAGTTTTTATTAGTTTTCTTTTTTTCTAAATGCTTAGTTTTAGTTTAGTTTTGGTATTAATTTCAGTTCTGTCGTATCTTTTCTCTTCTTCTCCGTTATATTCAGATAAATCCCAGACAGGACTCTGCTGCTTTCTCCTAACTTTAGTCTCCATGTTTCCAGGTAGAGTGGGGACCAGAAGAAGACTGGAAACCACAAGTGACCCCAAGTGACGGACCGTGAAGTGTTGTATGGTGCCAGCAGATAAAATTGCTAGAGTGAAATAAATTGCTTTTGTATCAATCTGACATTGACAAAGACGAAAACGAAGGGAATTTTATCCATAATTTTTATCCGTTTTAGTAAGTTTTGTAAACACACAATACAGTTTCAGTTAGTAATCGTTTTTTTCTTTAAATTATAATTAGGAATGCTTCGATACCGATACCAGTATCGGGCATCGGCTACGATACTCAGTGTGTGTACTCGTACTCGTAAAAGTAATCTGATACAAATGCACCAATCCCACTTACGGCTGTGTGACATTCCCAGTTCAGTGCGGCAGGTGCAAGGAGGAGGAATAATGTGTGGGGAGTGTGAAGAGTGTGGAGATTTTTCTAAATAAACGACGGTGATAAAAGTAACGCTGACTGATTGTAATGTTAAAGACACAGACAGATACGGACGCAGCATTCTGTCCGTCCTCTGCGTACATTCCATCCGTTTTCCCAGGTGCTGGTGGAGACAGAGAATACCACCGGGAATACGGAGCAGTGCGGACCGCCGCCAGCGGAAGTGAAAACGAAACTTATCGCTCATTTCTCTTTTTTCTACCTGCTGAAGCTTCGTTTTTAAACCTTACCAGTGAAAACGCTGCAACATTAGTATCACATTAGTGTTACCTCTGTCATCCCCATGTTTGTTATTACTGACTTTCTTCTTCTTCTCAAAAAAACTTTCCTCTTCTCCATGGTATTTGTCCAGTATGGTTAATTCAGAGCAGCGCCCCCTGGTGGATTAATTGACAAACACTCATTCCAACACATTAAATGTCAGCAGCAGCACTTTGTTCCAGTCAGACTAATGACAACGACAATAAAGCACATTTACAAAAGGAACTAAGAACTGGAATGGGATTATTAAGTACTCGTATTGGTACTCGGTGTCGGCAAGTACTCAAATGTAAGTATTCGTACTCGTACTCGGTCTGGAAAAAAGTGGTATCGGTGCATCCCTAATTATAATTTTTATTTATTTCAGTTAACAAAAATGTTTTTACAATTCTAGTTTTCGTCATTTAGTTTTTGTTAACGATAATAACCTTGCTTGTGCTGTGTGGTTTTCCGAAGTTAAGCAGATGACTTCTTGACATGTAATTCATCTTTAACCTGCTGATGCAGCATGGACCTGTGTCACAGGTGAACACTTGGGCCGAATCCCATTTCACCCCTCGCCTTACCCCTTACCCCTCCATTTTGCACGTTCATGTGAAGGGGTAGGGGTGTCCTGATTCTCGAAGAGTCCGAGGGGAAGGGCAAAGGCGGAGGGCAATTTGGCCCATGAAATAGAGATTTTTCAGGACCACACTACAAACAGAGGGGTATGAGAAACCTCCCATAATTCTGTTTGAATCATCAGCAAAATGAAGGTAAACACAGCAAAAAAGTGCAACAGTAGTCGCTTTATTGACGTCAAATTGCGTGAATAAAGTGATTAAACCTTTAAACAAATCCAATATCCAATCCTAAACCTCTGACCTGTGCTTAGATTAACCATTATTTGCTTTTGTCTTCTTATACAGGGTGGGGAAGCAAAATTTACAATGAACATTTAGTTGTTTTTTGTCAGCAGGCACTACGTCAATTGTTTTGAAACCAAACATATATTGATGTCATAATCATACCTAACACTATTATCCATACCTTTTCAGAAACTTTTACCCATATGAGTAATCAGGAAAGCAAACGTCAAAGAGTGTGTGATTTGCTGAATGCACTCGTCACACCAAAGGAGATTTCAAAAATAGTTGGAGTGTCCATAAAGACTGTTTATAATGGAAAGAAGAGAATGACTATGAGCAAAACTATTACGAGAAAGTCTGGAAGATACTATTAAAGAAGAATGGGAGAAGTTGTCACCCGAATATTTGAGGAACACTTGTGGAAGTTTCAGGAAGCGTGTGAAGGCAGTTATTGAGAAAGAAGGAGGACACATAGAATAAAAACATTTTCTATTATGTCAATTTTCTTGTGGCAAATAAATTCTCATGACTTTCAATAAACTAATTGGTCATACACTGTCTTTCAATCCCTGCCTCAAAATATTGTAAATTTTGCTTCCCCCCCTGTAGATGGAAATTAACAGCAAAAAGTACAAATTATTCATAACGGACCCAGTTCTACTTTTGTATCAGTTCCCAAATGAATTTTTCCCTCTATTTAACCTTTCTTAAGCAATTTATCACCATTTATTATAATATTATGCTCTATATTAAGCATTTTTCACTGTAAATCATGTTTTCCTGTGTTTAAATTCCTATATTTAATTAAGATGTTCATGAAAGGTCAGAGTATATTCAAAGGTTAATATATCAAACAGAGAAAACTGAAGAAAAAGTGAGTTTTTCAGCAAATATATCATTAATTGAGCAAGTGTCACCATCCACTGTCATTCATCAAACTCCATGGGTTTTACTGGTGTATCAATATTGCAGAAGATGGCAATGTTTCCACGGTAACTGGGAAGCCCCATAATGTCCAAATGGGTCATGTTTGACAACCATAAAAGATGACAAAACTGTGTTTTGCACCAGTTATTTACATGTATTAATAGGATTAGTGGATCAACAGGTATTACACATTTTACATCAGTATATGGGGGTTTGGGTCTTTATGGGTTGAGTTTGTTTTTCCTCTACTTGTCTTGTTGTTTGATGAATTTGTTCATGACTAAGGCTAATTGTGAGATCTGAAAAGAAGTCATTTTACCTGTGTAGAATGTCATGTACAATTGTGTTTCACCTGAATGAGTAAACTCCTGCCATCTGGCAAGAGGAAAAAAAAAAAAACCACGCACCTCAGGACTTTATCATGTAAAATATGGACAGGCACCGACTGTTCAGGCAGCGGATTACAGGATTTAATGTTGCTATTTATTTTTACCTCAGCATTCATTAAAATGGTGGATAGGCTCCCCTGGAGATCAGGAGGCACAGGGAGGAGGAGAGGAGGATGAGACCAATTTTCTTCCATTACCTGAGATTAGGATGCCTGGGATGGCTTACTCTGCTCCGTTTCGGGTCCAAGGACAGACAAAATACTGATGGGCCGCCGAGCAGATGGATTAAGCAGAAAATAGAGACAAACTGAGCATCTGCAGACACCAGTCAGGCAGGAAACCCAGCACACTGACACACTACAGTTACTGTTGAATCAAAAGAAAAGGGTCATTACAGATACTGACAACTATTTTGTTCTCGACTTTTCAAGGTTTGTTAGACTTTTTCCTCTTTTAATTCTTGAGCATTCACCTTCTCAGTAATTAAAAATACTTGACTCGATTTTTTTTAAGACAAAGAGTTTGTTGCGAGCTGGTACAGGTGGCCTTGAGGGTTGAAGTCTATTCAGAACACACTACACCACAGGTGTCAAACATACGGCCCGGGGCCAAATCCGGCCCGCCAAAGGGTCCAATCTGGCCCCTGGGATGAATTTGTGAAATGGCAAAAATTACACTGAAGATATTAATCATTTTAGTACAGGTTCCACATTCAGACCAATTCAATATCATAATAACCTATAAATACTCACAACTCAAATTTTTCTCCTTGGTAACTGTAAATACAACCTTAAATGTCTTAAGAGAAGTGCAATTTTAATTATATTCCACCTTTAACTACATATTTGTGTATCTGTAAATCCACTGTGATCTGGAAGTTATAATGTGCATGTGGAAATGATAAACTAAATCATAATATGTTAATGTTAGACGGAAGATACAGAAAATCATGGAATTAAAATAGTTTTAAGTCAGGTTCCACATGCAGACCAATTCAATCTAAAGTGGTAGACCAGTAAAATACTATCATAATAATAATATTCAGAATAACAGAATGTTTCTGTTTGTTGTAGTGTAAAAAAAAAAGCAAAATTACATGAAAATATATACATTTACAACTATTTTTAGCAAAAAAAAAAAAAAGTGAATATCTGAACAACTATGAACAATCTGAATGTCTTAAAAGAAGTAAGGTGTAATTTAACCATTTTTTTTGTGCACTCTCAAAATAGAGGTATGAGATCAGAACATTTATGTACCTATAAGTACATTTTTAAGAATGTTCTCTCAAAAGTACAATATTGGTCTTTTAGGAGGCCAGAATTGCACCTTTAGACTATATGAAAAAAGAGTACAAAGTTATGTAAAGTACAAATTTGTACTATACGGTACCCTGCAGCATTAAAAAATATGTGTAGACCATGAGAATAGGCTATAGGCGAGGAGAACTGAACAGTAGGCCTAATTATAGTTCAGACATTAGGCTTAGCACATTATTATTATATATCATACTATAATTACTCTGTATTACATTAATAAGATTTGTGTTTTAATTTAATAGCCCCAATTAGCTCAGTGATAATAGCCTAATAATTTATTTATCTTATTAGAACCTCTGATTGCCATAATCTCTGTTTTATCAAGTTTTCATTCACACCTTCATGCCTTGATGTCGTAGCTTGCCTATGCCATTTTTTTTTTTGTGTGTCTTTTTTTCTCTCTCAATTAGGCCACCGGTTCAAACTTTAAACATCAGGGCATTATCAGCTATATGAGAGTTTTCCTTCTATGTAAAGTACAAAAATGGACTATTTCGAAAGGGTACAGAAATGTCTCAAAAAAGTACACCCCCATCGGACAAGCATTTGTACTCTTAAGTACAAGCTGGTACCTCTATTTTGAGAGTGTGTATTTGTAAATCTACTGTGATCTGGAAGTTATAATGTACATATGAAAATGATCAACTAAAGCATCATAATGTTTAAAATTACATTTTTTTTTCAGTTTGTTCATGTAATCACATTGTTTGAAAGGATAGTTTGTAGATGTCAACATTATTATCATGTAATTTACTTTTTTCACCGTATAACATTGAGAAAAGTTTGGAGTTGACATTATTCACATATATATGTTATTATTTTACTGGTCTGGCCACTTCAGATCAAATTTAGCTGAATGTGGCCCCTGAACTAAAAATGAGTTTGACACCCCTGCACTAGACTAATTCAATGTGGTGAAAAAATGGCTGCAGTGAAGACATGAAGGTCTGGATTTTATTATATATTTGTATATGGAGTGCAATATATTCAGTATATTCAGTGCAAAAAAAATGTGTACAATGGCTTTTATAAATCAAAATCTGATGAGACAGTTTTGCTTCCATATTTGTAGTCATAAAGATCCATAAGTGTAATACAAGTACTGTCAGTGTGATGAATACAAGTGATCGGTAAAGTACACCTGCTTCAGTGTGGAGTCGCTTCAGTCAGAGGTCCACGGGCGATGAAATCAAGAAGCAATAAAGTTTAAGGACATTGAAATTCTCAGATCGAGTGGAATTGGTTCTGTTTCAGCTCAGTGCTCGTGGCTTTGGGATCGCGGCTGAACTCCAAATAGTTCAGTGAATCTTTCTGTAGAGTCACCGCTTTGTGTTCTGCCCTCTGTCTAAGCTCCTTTAGGTGGAGAAATTAGTTTTTCTTCCATGACGGGATTTCTCTGTGTGAGCACTGGCGCAAAAAGTCAAGAACAACACTCTAGGTCATGTTTTAACCCCCTAAAGGAGTGGTATTTGCTTTTTTAAATGGAATATACACTTTCAAACATTCCCTGTGGTCTCCATGAACTGTAAATGCTATGCTTGGGTCTGAATTCTTCATTAATTCAACTCCACAGGTCCATCTTCAACCCTATTTCTGAGTAATGACACCAGAAAGGTTGTTTTGAGCGCTGGCCCTCACATTTTAGGTAATCGGCTCAAAGTTTGGACATACAGACCTGATCAAATCTTAAGACCAGTTGAAAAATAGCTAGAATTTACCTTTGCACATTTGGATCTTAATGAGGTTTAAGTAGAGCTACAATATACAAAAGCAAGAAGGGGGAGTGAGACAAAAAGCACTTTGAAAAAGTAATTTATTGAAAACAACAAGTAAACTGAAATAGGCTGTTTATCAGCTGATCAAAAGTTTAAGACCATCGCTCAAAAAATTATAAAAAAACTCTCCAAACCAGAACAAAAAATTTTCTCAGTAGGACTCAGTAATGAGTAGCTCCACCGTTCTTGTTAATCACTTCAAAAATTTGTTTGGGCATGCTTGATGCGAGTGTTTCCAGGAGGCTGGTGGGAACATTGCTCCAGTGGTGAAGATGGCTTCACGAAGGGCATCAACTGTCTGGAACTGATGGCCATTTTATAAAACTTCCTTGCCATCCCATCCCCAAATGTTCTCTATGGATTTAAATCAGGGGAACATGCAGGATGGTCCAAAAGAGTGATGTTATTCTCCCTGAAAAAGTCCTTCGTCAAGCGAGCATTGTGAACTGCAGCGTTGTCCTGTTTTTAAACCCAGCTGTTACCACACAGACGAGGGCCCTCAGTCATGAGGGATGCCCACTGCAACATCTGCACGTAACCAGCCGCCGTTTGACGACCCTGCACCACCTGAAGCTCCAGTGTTCCACTGAATGAAAAAGCACCCCAGATCATGATGGACCCCCCTCCACTGTGCCGGGTAGAAAACATCTCAGGTGGGATCTCCTTGTCATGCCAGTAACGTTGGAAGCCATCTGGACCGTCAAGGTTACATTTTTTCTCATCAGAGAATAAAACTTTTTTCCACCTTTCAGTGTCCCATGTTTGATGCTCCCTGGCAAAGTCTAAACGGGCAGTTTTGTGGCGTTGTAGGAGACGAGGTCTTTGAATTCGTTTTTTGTTTTTGAAACTCTTTTCCTGCAGATGCCGTCTGATGGTTACTGCGCTGCAGTCGGCACCAGTAAGGGCCTTAATTTGGGTCGAGGACCGCCCTGTGTCTTGACGGACAGTCAATCGGATCCTCCGGCTCAGCGCAGGTGTAATTTTTTTGGGTCTACCACTTGACTTTTTTGTTCCATAATGCTCAGGATCTGTCAAAAAATTTAGAATGACTGTCTTACTGCGTCCAACCTCAGCAGCAATGGCACGCTGCGAGAGGCCTTGCTTATGCAGCTCGACGATCCGACCACGTTCAAGAAGAGAAAGCTTCTTAGCTTTAGCCATCAGGAGGGCATGACCGTGTGAATGCCCGACAGAAATTGAGAATTTTGAGCAGATTTTTCCTTTTATAGCCTGCGGTCTTAAACTTTTGATCAGCTGATAAACAGCCTATTTCAGTTTACTTGCTGTTTTCAATAAATTACTTTTTCAAAGCGCTTTTTGTCTCACTCCCCCTTCTTGCTTTTGTATATTGTAGCTCTACTTAAAACCTCATTAAGATCCAAATGCGCAAAAGGTAAATTCTAGCTATTTTTCAACTGGTCTTAAGATTTTGATCAGGTCTGTATTTTCAGTTTTTACTACAATCGCTGCTGCTGATAAAAAAATTATGTCGTACTCAGAGAAATGTTCGTCGGAAGTCTTGACCATATATGTGCAAATGTCGTGACGTAACTAGTTATTAAAACCAACATTAAGCAGGAATTAAAACGGGTTGTAGAAATCCACTCGGTTTTTGCCAAAATTTATAAAAAGCTTTGCGGCACCTGGAGGGTTCAAATTCAAACTTTATGAACTATTAGGGTCCAAATACACAAATAAATGAACCAAGACTAATAAAAAGGTCACACACTACAACTATTTTGTGGCAACTTCAAATAAATTTTTCTCTAGATCTAACCTTACCCAAATGATTTATCAACATTTATTATCCTCTGTATTTTGCTTTTTTCAGTGTAAATCAGGTATTTCCTTGATTTGATTCCCTGATCATGTAGATGTTCATTAAAGCTCAAAATAAATTCAAAGGTTAATGTATTATATCAGAGAAAGCTGAAGAAAAAGTGATTTTTACAGTAAAATATATCCTTACTTGAACATAAAAATCTCCAACCACTGTCATTTATGAAACTACATGGGTGTTATTGGTCAATCAATGTTGTAGAAGATGACTGTGTTTCCACGGTAACGACAGAGCCTCTGAATGTCCAAATGGGTCATATCTGATGACTATGAAAGGATAAGAACTGCATTTTACCTCAGTTATTTACATGTATTGATAGTATTAGTGGATCAACAGATATTAAATTTACATATGAGTAGATGCTTTTGTTTAACTGTAGATTTTTAGGTCTTTAGGGTTAAATACAGTTTTGGACCAAATTAATGCCTGAATTGCATGATGTAACAGTGAGAGTGTCGGAGTGCGCAGACCTCCGCCAAGGCAGATAAGCCCCCCCCCCCCCCCCCCCCCCCCCCCGATCACCACTAAAATTTAATCATTTGTTCCTTGTGCCGGTATCAACATTTCTTGAAATTTTCATCCAAATCCGTCCATAACTTTTTGAGTTATCTTGCACACGGACAGACAACAAACCAACGCCGGCAAAAACATAACCTCCTTGGAGGACGTAATAAAGATAATTTTTAAGAATAATCATGCAGGTGTGTGCAATAATAATTTTCCATAATTATATACAAAATGTAAGGCTACAAAGCAAGAGAAAAAAGTTTCAATGTTAATAATAACAATGACAATAAATGATAAAAAGGTTCTGAAACCCATTCATATTCTACATATTTCATCCACATTCTGCCAGGTTACTACTTTACCAATAATTTTGCTATTTTGCACAATTTTACTGCAACTACTTTCTTTCACCAGCTGATATCAAATGACTCCAAGCCTTGACCTGAAGCTGAGGTTCAGTAATTCCTGAGATTGATGACTAATTAGTAAAATACTGTAAGAATTCATCATTGTCAGGCAGTGACTAATAACTGGACACAATACAGACCAGGTCTCAAATAGTCTCTTATATTTAAGACGGCCTTTGCATTTAGATGACCTAAGCAGTGGTCTCAACACTCAAACAATTGAGGCCCACGGGATGATATTTTGTAGCCCCCTACTTAAAATCATAATTTTAGCGTTAGTGTGGTCCTGCACAGAAGTTCTCAAATGTGCCTTTTTGCTGAGTCTTGCCATGCTTTTAATTTATTTTTTATCACTTGTGGGCTACCAAGATAGTCTCGTGACAGCTTCCGGCAGCATTTGGTTGTCAACAATTGTCAAGCTAGCCACCGCGAAGGAGCAGGGCAAGTATGAACGTTAGTCACTTAGGTGAAACATGCTCCGTAGTGACACCAAGTGGATGGAAAATAAACGCCATCACCCAGTTCCAGTCATGTCTCCGTCTCAAAAAATGCCGTGAAGAGAAGGTTGGCAACAAGCAGAGGCAATTTCTGCAAAAGTTGGAGTCGAAATTTTTTTGTCAAGGACAGGGGCACCCCTACATTTCTTATATGCAAAGAGAAAGTTGCAGTATATAAGGAATCATAACGTCTGGCATCATTACTCAACTAGACATGCTGAGGAGTATCCAAAATACCAGGGTGATGAGAGCAAGGACAGGGTTGTCAATCTTAAAATATGTCTGTCATGGTGGCAGCCCATGCCCTGTGAGTGGGTTGAACCTGTGTCCTTTGTTCTCAGGCT